>NC_065449.1:93440650-94067212 GCF_917563875.1 Diabrotica virgifera virgifera | reverse complement strand
ATATGGTCCACATATTGTTCAGTAAAAAGTTACACCATTTTGAGCGTCCGGTTTGGGGGGGAGATGGGGGAGAAGTCGGTAAATTAGTAGTTTTTTTAAGTTTTTCGTCAGTATTTCTAAAACCTTGCTTTAGCGTAAGGAATGTTCTATAGAAAAATGTTCTACATAAAATTTAAAACAAAAAAGGTTCTATACATAATTATTATAAAATCAATGGTTCCAGAGTTACGGAGGGTGAAAAGTGGAGGTTTTCGATACTTTTTATATTTACCGATTTCTCCCCCCCAAACCCGACGCTCAAAATGGTGTGACTTTTTCCTGAACATTATGTGGACCATATAGAACAATTTGGTGTTGGATAATAACTTTCACTTTGGATGTCTGGGTTTTTGGTATAGTTATATCATGAATATTGCCCAAAAAATATAAAAAGTATCGAAAACCTCGACCTTTCGCCCTCCGTAACCCTGGAACCGTTAATTTTATAACAATTATGTATAGAACATTTTTTGTTTTAAATTTCATGTAGAACATTTTTGTATATAACATTGTTTACGCTAAAGCATAGTTTTAGAAATATTGACGAAAAACGTAAAAAACCTACTAATTTACCTACTTCTCTCCCATCTCCCTCCCAAACCGGACGCTCAAAATGGTGTAACTTTTTACTGAACAATATGTGGACCATATAGAACATTTTTGTGTTGGAGGAAAACTTTTACTTTGGACGTTTCGGTTAGGCCTTTTTTTGGACCAGTTATACTATACTACCTCCGTAACTTTGGAACCATTCATTTTAGAAAGATTGTGCATAGAGCCTTTTTTATTTCAAATTTAATGTAGAACAATTTTGTATAGAAGGTTGTTCATGCTAAACCGCATATTTTAAGAATTATTGGCGATAAACTTAAAAAACTACGAATTTACCGATTTCTTCCCCCTCTCCCCCCAAACCCGACGCTCAAAATGGTGTGACTTTTTTCTGGACATTGTGTGGACCATATAGAACAATTTGGTGTTGAAGGATAACTTTCACTTTGGATGTCTGGGTTGTGCCATCTTTTGGATCAACTATACTATACTAATATCCATATTCAAATGTTAGCAAATAAAAACTCTCATTTTTCTATAGGTGTATTCAATCCGTTATATACATAGAGTTTTATGTATGGAACGCCTGAATTATTTCGGAAATGGCTTGCACGATTTTTATAGATTTTGGTGGGTAAGGGTCTTCTAATGCGGCCGATTGTTGTCAAATCTTCCGTTTTTCTGAAAATCTAATGAACTTTCTCTTTTCAAATGGAACACCCTGTATATTTTTTACGTTTTAAAGTCCTTAAGGCCATCGGTACATAATTCGCAAATATTTTACGGCTATCCCTACTTTTTCTGTCTTTACACGGCAAATTACGTGTAGTAAAATTCACACTAGTATGGATATATAAACATTAGAATGTCATTCTACTTGACAATAATATCATTAACTTAAAGAGATGGCTTTTGAAAGTTCTTGGATAACTGTTATATTTGTATAATTGCAAATTATTAATTCAGTTAATAAATGTGATAATTTTTTCACTAACTATGTATTCAGTGATTGTAATAATTTATACGTACAAAAAAAACTAATACTCAATAGAGAAAAGAGGAAGTGTTAAGTGATTTCTTAATAATATACAGGGTGTCCCAGACTAATTTAGCCACGCTATTTCTCTTAAACGAATAGAGATTTTCGAATGGAACAAAAAGTGATATATTCTACTTGTAATACACTTTAATATGGCGTACAAAAAAATCATCCCCTAAATATTCATCCCTTAGTTACAACCATTAACTTTAATTTTTTTAATAGCACCCTGTGTATTTTTTTAGAGTTTTGGATGTGGTCTTTTATCATCTATTCAACACATTTTTTGAAAATAAAATCGGTTCGTAAATAACCAAGAAACTATCAGTTTATTTTTGTTAATTGTGTGTCCCAAACTAATTTATCCAGGCTATATTTCTTAAACGAATAGAGATTTTCGAATGGGACAAAAACTGATCTATTCCATTTGTTATACATTTTCATATGGCGTAGAAAAAATTCATCCCCTAAATATTCATCCCTAACTTACAGGGTGCTATTAAAAAAAGTAAAGTTAGGGGTTGTAACTTAGGGGTAAGTTAGGGGGTATGAATATTTAAGGATAATTTTTTTCTACGCCAATTAAAGTGTATTACAAATGGAATAGATAAGTTTTTGTCCCATTCGAAAATCTCTATTCGTTTAAGAAATACAGCCTGGATAAATTAGTCTGGGACACATAATTAACAAAACTAAACTGATATTTTCTTGGTTATTTACGAACCGATTTTATTTTCAAAAAATGTGTTGAATAGACGATAGAAGACCACATCCAAAACTATAAAAAAATATATAGGATGCTATTAAAAAAATTAAATTTAGGGGTTGTAACTAAGGGATGAATAGTTAGGGGATGATTTTTTTCTACGCCATATTAAAGTGTATTACAAGTAGAATAGACCACTTTTTGTCCCATTCGAAAATCTCTATTCGTTTAAGAGATATAGCGTGGCTAAATTAGTCTGGGACACCCTGTATTGTTACTATGGAACGCTTACAATAATTTTGAACATCTTTAACAAGAAAATACTTGGATGTGGATCACAGAATATATTAACCTGATGTATTCTCTGCTTGGATCTTCCACAAATAATACACAATAAATAACTTTTTATTAAGTTCACGTCTTAAATCAATTATTTATCAAATACACTATACAGGGTGTTTCATTAATAATTGTCCATATAGTAACTGGAGAAACCTTAGCACAAAATACGAAGATTTAACCTAAAACACCTTAATAAAATGTGGTTCCTTACTGAGTTACCTAAAAATTTAAAAATTATTTTTGCTCAGCATTTTAAAACTATTCGACGTATCCTTTTCATACTTGGCAGCAAGTATAGGTACTGTACAAACTACTAAATTATGTTAAACAAATTCTCTGGCTATTACCAGAAGCGTACGACGGGGGAAAGTGAATGGTTGATCCTTTCCAAATTCTACGCCACTGGCGGAATTGCTATTTTAGTTCAATTTTTGGATTTTCCAATACTTTCTATGAAAATAATATACTCTTCATTCGTAACGATAAAGTAATGAGTTTTCGAGATCTTTGAAGTTAAAAATTTAACGACACGGTTATTTTGATTAATGCATTTTGTCGCTTCATTTTTAATTTCAAATATCTCGAAAACTAATAATTTTACCGTTACGAATGAAGAGTATATTATTTACATAAAAAGTATTGGAAAATCAAAAAATTGCACTAAAATAGCAATTTCGTCAGTGGCGTAGAATTTGGGAAGGGTCAACCAGCCACTATCCCCTGTCGTACGCCTTTGGTAGTAGCTAGAAACGTTTATTTATCTTAATTTAGTAGGGTGTACAATACCTACACTTTCTGCCAAGTATGATAAGGATACGCCAAATAGTTTTAAAGTACTGTAGTCCTGTCGCCAGGGAGGGGGGGGGGTACAACGGCCTCCTTTATTCAGATGGACTTATACAAGTTTTTTTTATGTCTTTTGACCCGTAGAACACGAATTTTTTGCGTAACAGTTGATCCGGATGTCGATAAGATTGTTATAAGCAAAGAACTTGAGGAATTACATAACAACGATTTCTCGTAAAACAAAACATTTTTTTGTATTTTTTGGGTCATTCTAAGCAAAAAATGTACTTACAAATTTTTTCGTACGATGCATAGTTTTCGAGATAAACGCGGTTGAACTTTAAAAAAATCGAAAAATTGCAATTTTTGAATCCGAATAACTTTTGATTAAAAAAGAAAATAGCAATTCTGCTTATCTTATTTGAAAGTTCAAGTCAAATTATATCGGTTTTGATTATTTGCATTGCTAAAAATTTATTTTTTTACTGTTAATCAAAGCTATAAACACATAGTGTTTGAGTGATGTTTTCAATGATCTCCCATTTAAAATCGAACGAGTAGGTAGAGCAGGTACAAGTGCAAGCGAGGCTATTTCTACGTAGCATGCGTTAAAACGCATGTATTTCCACGGGAAACACTATGTGTTTATTGCTTAATTTAACAATAAAAAAATAAATTTTAGCAATGCAAGTAATCAAAACCGATATAATTTGGCTTGAACTTTCAAATACGGTAAGCAGAGTTGCTATTTTCTTTTTTAATAAAAAGATATTCGGGTTCAAAAATTGCAATTTTTCGATTTTTTTAAAGTTCAACCGCGTTTATCTCGAAAACTATGCATCCTACGAAAGAACTTGTAAGAACATTTTTTTGCTTAGAATGACCCAAAAAATACAAAAAAATGTTTTGTTTTGCGAGAAATCGCTGTTATGTAATTCCTCAAGTTCTTTGTTTATAACAAACTTATCGACATCCGCATCAACTGTTACCCAAAAAATTCGTGTTTTACGGGTCAAAATACATAAAAAACTTGGGTAAGTCCATCTGAATCAAGGAGGCCGTTGTACCCCCCCCTGGCGACAGGACTACTGGGTACAAATAATTTTTAAATTTTAATCATATGAATCATATCATAAAATAATCAAAATAACTGTGCCGTTTCATATTTAACTTCAAATATCTCGAAAACTAATGACTTTATCGTTACCAATGAAGAATATATTATTTACGTGTAAAGTATTGGAGAATCTAAAAATGGCACTAAAATAGTAATTCCTCCAGTGGCGTAGAATTTGAGAAGGGTCAACCATTCACTATCCCCTATCGTACGCCTCTGGTAGTAGCTAGAAACGTTTGTGTACCATAATTTAGTAGGGTGTAAAGTAGTCGCACTTTTTGCCAAGTATAAAAAGAATAGGTCGAATAGTATTAAAATGCTGAGCAAAAATAGTTTTTAAATTTTTAGATAAAACACCCTGTAACTCAGTAAGAAACCACATTTTATTAAGTGTTTTAGGTTAAATCTTCGTATTGTGTGCTAAGGTTTCTCCAGTTACTATATGGACACTTATTAATGAAACACCCTGTATATTAATATTATTTAATCAACAACACAATATTCCCGATGCCATGTCAAATATTTAAAATTGTCACTGCATGATTGTCACTGTCTGACTGACATTATATTCGACTGAGTGCGTTGTAAGACAAAGATAGATTTGGAAAATATTACCACATACATTGTGTTATTTTTTTCGAATCCTGAAAAAACCAATAAATATTTTTAAAAAGTTTAAACGCAGAATGGAAAGACTAAATTATTACCGAGGGCCGAAAGTCTCTTAGAATAAATAAAAAGTTTATTTTGAATGAGATATTTTATATTGAAAATCACACTAGTTTTTCACCCCTGTAACTTATTAAAATAAATATTATAGAAGTTCTCAGGAACTTTCGGCCCTCGCTAATAACGTAATCTTTCATTCTGCGTTTAAATTTTTCAAAAATACTTATTAGTTTTTTCAGGATTCGAAAAAAATGAATCCCCATTTGAATAGCATTGCAGCCGAAAATACGTACCCATCCTCTTAAGAAAAACTGATTATTTTTCATGTTATATTTCCTAGGTATACCTAAATGCCGTAATTTCGGAGTCTATTCCTACATTTATTTAAAAAAAAAATTAAACAGATTGTAAAACTCATTATTTGGCGCGGGCAGACAATATTTTAAGTTCTTTGGATCATTGGGAACAAAAAAGGTCTTTTATAAATTTTCTCAAGTTAATCGTTTCCGAGTTTAAACACCAAAAGTTTACCAAATTTAAAACTGAAAAAAATCGAAAAATGACAATTTCCAAGGCTCAAAAAGGAGTAAAAAATATTATTTTTGAAATTACGAAATGCCTACTAGATTCAAGTGTAAACCTTATTTTATCAGGTCCCAGTGGCGGCTCGTGGCCTTGGAGACAGGGTCGGCAAGGTTTTTTTGTCTCCTCATATAGGTATACCATCAAACTAAAAGGCTTAAATCATCATAGGAGATTTTGTTGTTTTTTGCTTTTTTTTTATTTGATGTACTTGACATTCTCTCTTGTTTCATGGTATTTCGACAATACGTGTTGATTCTTTTGAGACAAGGTAAATCTCGTTTATTTGAGGCAGAAATTGGTGGTAATAAGAAAATTGATGAACAGTTTGTTGTAATGAATTGCAGTACTTACTACATAGAATTATACATACATATTTTGTAACTTATCCCACTTTCTGAAAATATTTGGATCGGCATAATTTTTAAGTACATACCTAACTTGTAATAATAAATATCTTGGAAATTCTTTGGCGAAGGTAACTTTTAAATTTTGAATCGTCAAAGAGGTCAAAAATTTGCAAATCTTCAAAATTCGAAAAACGAGTATCTATTTGCATATAATAGTAGGTATCCAAAATTTCAAGATATACTTACTCGTTTTTCGAGATATGTATCATGTCGTTGTCTTTTTTGGGATGGTTCGGAAATATCAAGCGAATCCAAAACGTTACTGCGTATATATTGGAAACTACTATCATTACGAAAATCTCTGAGATTTTGCACCAGCTTTCGTATTCTATTTTTGGAATAAATAATGTCAGTTGACTGATTTTGAACAACAAGGAATATCTTGGGCAAACTCTGTCTTAAAAATATTTAAAAGAATATTAAAAGAGTAATTATTATTTAATAAAGTTCTCAAACCGATTGCTTCACGGATCGAGGTATCGCCACTTTCAAAATCATCGCCTTCGATAATAAAATCAAAAACTTCCAAAAGCTGTTCACGAAAATCTGCTACAGATACTAAAACTACCAGAGATAATCTGCTTAGATAAAACTAACCGAGATTTAAAATTTCATCGCGTTTGACAAACTGTTCGCTTTTTTTTTCGAAACAAATTTGTTCTAAAGCAGTAATCCGTTTAGGTGAGCTAAACTGGCAAGAAAAGACAATATTTTTTATTTTTTTGCACGTATCATGTAAAACTAAATTCATTATATGCGCATAATAGTGAATAAATAAAGCTTGTGATGCAATACTTTTAACTTTTGCCTGGAGACCATTCAATTCACCACTCATCACAGCAACGCCGTCATAAGATTGCCCCAGTTTGCCCTCCCAATTTATTTTTGATATCAAAAAATTTGAATCTGTTCTTTAAAACGCCAAAAATATATTTTGCCTTATTGCTTTTACTCACATCTCTAAAACCTAAAAACCTCTCATAAATATTACCACGTAGCGCGTATCGAACAACAATAATTGATAATTGTGAATGACATGATAATCAGAAGTTTCATCTACTTCCAGTGAAAAGCAAATGGTTTTCTAAATCTCAGATTCAACAACGTTATTCAAAATGTAACTATTTGATTATATGTATTAGTTCATTCTGTATTACGAATACACTTCGAATCAGAAAGTAAATAGGTATTTCTAAAACAATTTTATTAATTCTCTATAATTACTTTGATTTCTAACAAATGCTTCGATCCATCATCTCCACTAAATGATAATTCCTGACAACTTAAAAAAATTACAATATCAATTAAACGACGTAAAACGGCGTGATTATTTTTGACAATTTCTGCCGATGCATGCTTCCAAATGAAATAACGACCGGCAGACCGAAATGTGCCGTACCTGCCGCTTAACCTGCCATGCCGTATCTGCTATTGCCCACGGAGAGAATGTAATGTTCGCTTGCTCATCGACTTGTTATTTCGTTGAGTTTTACGTGTAAATTGTCAAGCTACGGATGAGTTAGGGACGGCTAGCCGTAAAGTCAGATGAATGGCTCGGATCATTCATTTTTTGAGAAGTCTGTTATGCGCAGGGATCACTTAACGCTCGGATTGATCAAATCCTTTTAAAAACCACGAATAATATTTAGTCTGTATTATCTGATAGATTTTTTTTATTTCACAGATACAAATATTAAAAAAATCTATATCTATAAATGTGTGGGTTGGCACTGCCGACCCTGCCGACCCTGACCGTCCGCCACTGCCAGGTCCCGTTAAGTAATTTGGGCTTATTTCATTTTAAAACATTGTTTTTTAGTTGTTAATGTAGCTCGAACGCCAGTCCTCTCATAAGTGCTTAAATGCACTTAATAAAAATAAAATATGCCAAAAATTCTTACGGGAAGTTGAAGTTTGAACTTGAATTTAGGCACTACGAACTTCGTAATTTTAAAAATTATAATTTTTCCTTACGTTTTTGAGCCTTAAACATCGTCATTTTTTTTCAGTTTTAAATTGTTTATAACTCGAAAACTATCAACTTCAGAGAAAAATTACAAAATACCTTTTTTGTTCCCAATGATCTAAAGAAACTACACTGACCGGCACAAAAAACGGCCACCCCAAAAAAATGGGTAATATTTGATGTCTTGAATTTCCTAAACCTGTTGTCCGATTTAAGTGATTTTTTTAATATGTTATAGCCTTATTCTTGAACAAAATTTCTGTAATAATATTCTTGCTGGACAGGTAAACTATCATTGTATACCGGGTGTACCAATCAAACTGTGTTTTATTCTCAAAGTTCACCACACTTTATGGAATATTCTAGCATTTATAAAATAGTGAAATTAAAACTGAACTATAGCCTCAGGTTTTAATAACATTTTGTTTTTTGATTCATTCGCTTATGTTGGATAATAAAAAAGTTAGGTACTTTAACAACTAGCCATGTTCTTAATTAATACAGGGTGTTTCTAAATAAGTGCTGCAAACTTTAAGGGGTAAATCTGCATGACAAAATAATGGCCGTTTGCTTTATAAACACATGTCCGCAAATGCTTCGTTTCCGAGATACTGGATGTTGAATTATTTTCTTACAAACTGACGATTTATTTATTGCTCTAAAAACCAGTTGAGATTCCATTTTCTCCAACCTGATTTTTGATTGAAATTTTGGTATTTTTCACTCGTAATACCGATAGTTTTTATTATTATAATATATGTTATGAGCAACGGCGTAACCAGGATGATCCTAATGGGGAGGGAGGGTTACAAATTCAAACTGGCTTAATTTGTCAGCAACACATAATGAGCATAGAGGGTGAGTCATGAGGAACTGTACACACTCCTACCTCGTATAGAGGCTCCTATGGGGAATAACAAATGACCATTAAAAAGTGTCTGCTCCCCTCGTTTAATAATATACAGGGCGAGTTTCGCATTTTGACAGAAATTTATATTCGTCATACTTTTTGAACGGTCAGATCGAGGTGTCTCTTATTTTGGTCAATCGTTACACTATTACCACCCAATAAACTGATTTATTCAAACTAGAAAAAAATCAGGTCCGGCTTTAAAAAATTAGTTCGTTTGGGTCTTAGAAAAAATTCACCCTGTATATGCTTTTTGAAAACTCTAATATGAATTTTACAAATTAGACAAATAGGTAATTAAAATGGCATATTTATTTTTTTCTCCACATAATTACTTAATTTTTTATAAAAAAATCAAATTTGACTATGAATAATAATTAAAAGTTTGGTAAAGTGAACCATAGATTTAAAAAAATTTACTTTTATTACAAAAATTAATTTTTTTGAACAAATATTTAATTTATGTTACCGCCCAATCAACTGATTTATTCAAACTAGAAAAAAATCAGGCCGGATTTAAAAAATTATTTCGTTTTGGTCTTAGAAAAAATTTCACCCTGTATACGCTTTTTGAAAACTCTAATATGAATTTTACAAATTAGACAAATAGGCAATTAAAATGGCATAGTTATTTTTTCCCCACACGATTACTTAATTTTTTATTAAAAAATCAAATTTGTCAAAATCGGAATTTTAACCTAAAAAGGAAAAAAAAAGATGAAATCACGGTTTAACTCGCTACAACGTTCCATTTAAAAATTTTTTCTCTGAAATTTTTACAGCACATATCTCTTACCATTGTGAAGACTATGAAAATTGTTGTAGACTTTCAGTCTTCTTCTCGTAAAAGTTATGAATTTTTAAAAATAAAAGGTGCAGATTCGTGAATTGCAAAGTTAAATCGCAAAAATTAAGTGAAAAAATTTAAAATTTATCTATTTGATCACGTCTATGTTAAACTATAGAGTCTAAAGAGAAGTGTTATGGGGAGTTTTAGATCTAGACGTGTTATAGAAAAAAAAAATGGTGAAACTATTAATTTTAAGAAAAACGTTTAATTTTTTTTATTTTTATGGTAAAATTGCGATTTTGATAAATTTGATTTTTTAATAAAAAGTTAAGTAATCGCGTGGGGAAAAAATAAATATGCCATTTTAATTGCCTATTTGTCTAATTTGTAAAATTCATATTAGAGTTTTCAAAAAGCGTATACAGGGTGAAATTTTTTCTAAGACCCAAACGAACTAATTTTTTAAAGCCGGACCTGATTTTTTTCTAGTTTGAATAAATCAGTTGATTGGGTGGTAACATAAATCAAATATTTGTTTAAAAAAATTAATTTTTGTACTAAAAGTTAATTTTTTTAAATCTATGGTTCACTTTACCAAATTTTTAATTCATAGTCAAATTTGATTTTTTTATAAAAAATTAAGTAATCGTGTGGGGAAAAAATAAATATGTCATTTTAATTGTCTATTTGTCTAATTTGTAAAATTAATATTAGAGTTTTCAAAAAGCTTATACAGGGTGAAATTTTTTCTAAGACCCAAACGAACTAATTTTTTAAAGCCGGACCTGATTTTTTTTTCTAGTTTGAATAAATCAGTTGATTAGGTGACTCATGACTCACCCTGTATAGAGCTCAAAGTACATCACAATGGGGGGGGTTATAACCCCCAAACCTCCTGGTCACGCCTATGGTTATGAGTCTTTTAAAGATATGAAAATTTGTGTGGAGCAAGAGAACTGAAATAAAAAGGTGATTGTACAAAAATTACCATCCTATTGTTTATATCTTCGCCGTAGCCGGTCAACTTTGACCGGTTGTATCTCAAAAACCACTCACCGCAATTAAAGGTTTTTTCTTTTAGAAGAAGCGTCCTGCAACGTTCTTTCCAACAGCGTTTTCATAATTTAATTTAATTTAATATTTCCCGAGATATTTTATTTGTTTATATTTTCAAAATATTCCTGAGGCCGCTTAAATAGTCCAATTTCAATTCTGTAAAGTACCTTAGATAGTTATAGTGCCTTTTTATGCAAAAATCGTAGGTATTCTTATATATCGTAATTATTACGGTTATTATACAAATTAATTGTTGCTAAATTGTTCATTCAATTTCCATTGGCTTCTGGAAATATAATCTATATTAAACAGCTTTTATATTACCAAGTTATTTAATTATTGATAAATAACTACTTACCTAAAATTTTAGTTGAAAATTAAAGATTTTGTTGGAAAAACCGGCATTTTCCGAGGAAAATTTTCGTCGAAGTAAATCGGGAAAAACATTTCTCTATGCAGAATTTAATTACGGTGAATTTTTATTTGGGTGTTTTTGGTGTAAAGTTAAAATCTTTGGAGTTGTAGAGCAAAAATTGAAAAAAACACGATTTTCTGACGCCATTTTGTTTATAAAAAAAGTAGAACACTATCTTCGGACTTTGCATACTGCATACCCATATTATTAATACATAGAATCATAAGATTCGATTCCAACAATAAAATTGCTGGTAAATAACTTTTCCTTGTATTTTGCTAATTAGCCCAGAGTATATCATCAAATTAAATTTTGAAACTAGACAAACTGATAATACGACTAGATTGTTAAGGAGATGGGTGCGTATTTTCGGCTGCAATGCTATTCAAATGGGGATTCATTTTTTTCGAATCCTGAGAAAACTAATAAGTATTTTTGAAAAATTTACCAAGGGGCCTAAAGTCCCTGAAAACTTCTATATTGTTTATTTTAATAAATTACAGGGGAGAAAATGCAGTGTGATTTTTAATTTCAAATATCTCATTCAAAAGAAACTTTTTATTTATTCTAAGGGACTTACGGCCCTCGATAATAATTTAGTCTTTCATTCTGCGTGTATTGGGGTACACTGCATCTCAGTAAACATCTTATTAAGACAAATTCTTTAATAATTAAATGCCCGTGGTAAAAACAAATATGTTTGTTTTTAATAAATACGATTGACCTAAATTACCACATCAATGCATGCGGTTTTGATAAAAGGTCAAGTTGCAATAATAATTAGTATATGTTATTTATAATCTAGTCCATTCAGCAGTTTTGATATCACTCTCACTTTTGGTTATATAAAAACAATAAACACGACAATCGACTTTTAATTATACTTTCACGGAGAAAAGATAATTCAATTGGTAGTTGAGATTCCAGCGGGTAACATCGCATTAATCAAATATTATACCACCAGCTACTTACCGTTAAATACTCCAACGTATAAATAAATGTATTAACTGTGGGAGTTATTTACTACATCAACCCTTATGGTCGGGGGGTAACCAACCCTTAATTATCTAAGGCGGTTCAGAAGTTTTGATATCACTCTCACTTTTGGTTATATAAAAACAATAAACACGACAATCGACTTTTAATTATACTTTCACGGAGAAAAGATAATTCAATTGGTAGTTGAGATTCCAGCGGGTAACATCGCATTAATCAAATATTATACCACCAGCTACTTACCGTTAAATACTCCAACGTATAAATAAATGTATTAACTGTGAGAGTTATTTACTACATCAACCCTTATGGTCGGGGGTAACCAACCCTTAATTATCTAAGGTGGTTCAGAAGTTAGGAGCCACCATATGCGTTTAAATTTTTTAAAAATATTTATTAGTTTTTTCAGGATTCGAAAAAAATGGACACCATGTCCGTGGTGATATTTTCCAAATCAAACATTCGCTATCTTTGTCATACAACGCACTGAGTCAAATAGAATATGATGACAAGACAGTGACAGTTTTAAATATTTGACATGGCATCGGGAATATTTTGAGTTGTTGATTAAATAATATTGTAAGTGTATTTGATAAATAATTGATTTAAGACGTGAACTTAATAAAAAGTTATTTATTGTTTATTATTTATGGAAGATCCAAGCAGAGAATACATCAGGATATATTATGTGATCCAAGTATTTTTTTGTTAAAGATGTTCAAAATTATAAGCGTTCCATAGTAACAATATATACATGTTATTAAAAAATCACTTTAACACTTTTCCTCTTTTCTCGATTGAGTATTAGTTTTTGTTGTACATATAAATTATTACAATCACTGAATACATAGTGACAAAATTATCAGTAGTAATTGCACAAGAGCTCTGAAATTATTGAATTTTTCCCGAGTGACACTTTGACAGTTTTAATTTCACGAGCCGAAGGCGAGTGAAATTATGTCAAAGTGTCACGAGAGCAAAAATTCTATATTAATTTCAGAGGTCGAGTGCAATTTGTTGCGATTATTTCATGAATAAAACTGTTCAAAACCAAAATTTTATTGTAATTTATTTATGTAAGTACCATTAAACACACAGTTTTTATAAATATTTGACGATTGAAAGTCATCACTTTTATCATTTTTAAAACATTAATTGTCATTAATGTCACTGAATGTATTTTTTCGTAGCAACGAAGGGCATCTGAGGTTATATACTTAACGACGGGAGATTATCAAAAATTATCGATTTAATTCAGATTTCTGTAGCTTTCTATTGGTCAGAATCTCCTATGAATGAAATAATCAGTAGTAATTGCACAAGAGCTCTGAAATTATTGAATTTTTCCCGAGTGACACTTTGGCAGTTTTAATTTTAATGAAATTATGTCAAAGTGTCACGAGAGCAAAAATTCTATATTAATTTCAGAGGTCGAGTGCAATTTGTTGCGATTATTTCATGAATAAAACTGTTCAAAACCAAAATTTTATTGTAATTTATTTATGTAAGTACCATTAAACACACAGTTTTTATAAATATTTGACGATTGAAAGTCATCACTTTTATAATTTTTAAAACATTAATTGTCATTAATGTCACTGAATGTATTTTTTCGTAGCAACGAAGGGTATGTGACGTAATATACTTAACGACGGGAGATTATCAAAAATTATCGATTTAATTCAGATTTCTGTAGCTTTCTATTGGTCAGAATCTCCTATGAATGAAATAATCACATTTATTAACTGAATTAATAATTTGCAATTATACCAATAACAGTTATCCAAGAACATTAAAAAGCCATCTCTTTAAAGTTAATGATGACATTGTCAAGTAGAATGACATTCTAGTAATGTTTACATATCCATACCAGTGTGAATTTTACTACACGTAATTTGACATGTAAAGACAGAAAAAGTAGGAATAGCCGTAAAATATTTGCGAATTATGTACCGGTGGCCTTAATTTATTTTGAAAACTTTTATATAACCTAGTTTGATAGTTAAATCCGCATAAAATAGACTGCTGAGCATAAAATCAGGGTCAGCCTGTAATTTAAAATTATTGGAGTAATTTTAATTTTTTTCGATTAAACATAACTTGCTAATGGCTGCTTGAAAAACAGTTGTTTCGATAAACTATTGTAAAAAAAGAGTGTCTTACCCAAACTCCTAAAATCTATTACAATGATTAATTATTTGCAATTCTGATGTATATTTAAAGCATTACAAAACGCGTAAAAATCAAACCTTAAACTAACAAAAAAATACTGATAAAGATAAAAATTGAACAGCACAAAATTGTCAGCGCCGTTTAAGACATGTTTTGCTGTTAAAAGGAATATTATACAGATGACTTTAAAAATATAGTAAAATATTGTACAGTTTATGTAAATTTTCGATCATCATCATTTTCTTTGCCTTTATCCTTATGCGGGACCGGCTTCTCTAATTACCTTTCGCCATAAATTTCTATCTTGGGTCATATCAATATAAATCTCTACCGATATGTCCTGCCTAAGTCTCTATTGTGTAGTTAACGTCTCGACGTTGAACATAACCAAACTATCTTAACCTATGCTCTCTCATTTTGGTATCAATTAGTGCCACCCTAGACTCCCCTAATTTAGGTACTCATTTTTAATTATATCCTTTTTTGTCACTCCATCTATCTAACCATTCTCAGTTCCGCCACATGCATTCGTTGTATTTCTTTCTTTTTAACTGTCCAGAGTGTCCAACATTCAGTGTTTTATATAATTTTCCTTTCAGCTTTATTTAAATTTTTCTGTACGCAACACACCACACAATACCAATCCATTCTTTCCACTTCATTCATCCAACCCTAATTCTACTGCTCACATCTCCATCTATTTCCTCATTACTCTGTAATACCGATCATAATCATAGGTAATTAAAACGATTACTTTTGACAACTATTTCACCATCCGAAGATATCATTTTATTTGTAATAGTAACCCCATCTTTAAATGAACCTTCCAAATACTCTGTTTTTATTCTCCTCAGTTTTAAAACTTTTTTCTCAAGAGATTGTCTCCACTGTTCCAGGTTTTGTTACAATTCACTATTTTATACTAACACTACCTACATAATCAGCATACATTATGCACCAGGGAATATTTCTCTGTGGTTTCGCTGTTATATGAACCAAAACTAATGAGAATAAATAAAGACTAAGCACCGAGCCTTGGTGCAATCTTACTTTCACATAAAATGTATCAGTCCCTCCTGCACCTGTCCTAATACTAGTTGTTACTTTCTCATACAATGTCATGTCCTCCACAATCTTTACATATTCACCGGGACTCCTTTTTTATTGAGTACCCACCACATAATCTCTCGAGGAACTCTACCGTATGGTTTCTCAAGATCAGTGAATACCATTTGAGTGTTTGTTTCCCTGTTTGCTATAACTGTATTTTCCATCAACTACCTTATAATGAAAATTTAGTCTGCTGTTGATCTGCCGTGCCAAAGCCAAACTTTTAATGATATGATGCCACAGCTGGCGATCGGGGCCGGTCGACCGTAGATGATCGAAGGAGTATCCGTGTTGGTGCATACCCCACTAGACGAAACCGAAGGAGAAGTGGCACGGAGAGCGTATTTAAGACGAGGTGGAGAATCATAAAATCAGTTATTCTTACCGTATTGAATTAGGAATAGCTCAATGGCAGAGATGCACCGGGTTGAGGTGGTACTCTGCCTAGGTAGGCGCCGCAGTATTGACGTGGCGTTCCACCGGAACCGTTACCGCAGTGAGCGGTAGTAACGATGGACGAGTGACTGTGTGTCGCTGTTCAATGTTATTGCATTGAATTGAAATGCGATGTCTCCGAGTCTGAATGTGTGGATAGGTTGATTCCATGTAGCGAGATTGTTATTGTATATATTGTGTTGTGTATTATATCGTTTTAATATTACTATTATGTTTTGATGATAGTAATAAGTATAGTGTTATTTTTCCTTTGCAGAAGGTAGAATTTTATTTTATTTATTTTGAACTGTATACATGTATAAATATAGTCCGTCCGCTATAACTTTTCCCATGCGGTACGATTCATTTTCAATCAAATTAAGTGAAAACATAAATTGAAACGAACGTCGATGTGTATATAGGGTGAGGCAGATAACTGGCCTATTAGAAATATCTCGAGAACTAAAGGCAACAGAATCATGAAAATTGGAATACAGGGGTTTTGGAGGATGATCTATTAAATGAAAGTATTTTCATCTCTTTACAACTTCCGGTTATACCGGAAGTTGCTTATAACTTTGTTTTTTTAAATGGGACACCCTGTATATTTCTACATTTTTGGATTCTCTTCGATGTCTTCTTTCTTAAAATATGAGGTTTTGTAATATTATACAGGGTATTTTAAAAGATAATTACGTTTTTTTATTAATTTCGTAGCAACATTCACACCCTGAAGAATTGTAGTAGTTTGACATCTAAAACTCTACTTACGTTCAAATGATTTCTAATATACTTTACTATTGTTAAGAATCATTACTATAGCTAAATTTTTAATTTTAGTATACAGGGTTGGTCGAAACTCGGAATGAATATTTTCTGAGTTTTCTTAAATGAAACACCCTGTATTTTTGTATTGTAATGAAATGATATTTTATAGTACTTTTTTATTTCTTAAGCATTCCCTATATCTAACTGCTTTAATTTGTGAGTTATTGGTGATTCAAACTAAACATTAATTGCAACAAAAAATACGTCAAATTTTATTAGGTTGGCCGTGAAAATACTCAATCCCAATTAATTTTTCAGAAATAAATACATATTAATCCAGAGTGGTCCTTAAAATTACCAATAATGGTTTAGCTATCAAAATACCTAGGTACGTAGTTAAGATTGTTGGTGCGATTAACAGTTAAGCACAAATTAAAGCAGTTAGGTATAGGGAATGATTAAGAAATAAAAAAGTACCATAAAATATCATTTCATTACAATACTAAAATACAGGGTGTTCCATTTAAGAAAACTCAGAAAATACTCATTCCGAGTTTCGACCAACCCTGTATACTAAAATTAAAAATTTAGCTATACTAATGATTCTTAACAATAGTTGAGTATATTAAAAATCATTTGAACGTAAGTAGAGTTTTAGATGTCAAACTACTACAATTCTACAGGGTGTTAATTTTGCTACGAAATTAATAAAAAAACGTAATTATCTTTTAAAATACCCTGTATAATATTACAGAACCTCATATTTTAAGAAATAAGACATCGAAGAGAATCCAAAAATGTAAAAATATACAGGGTGTCCCATTAAAAAAAAACGAAATTATAAGCAACTTCCGGTATAACCGGAAGTTCCAAAGAGATGAAAATATTTTCATTTAATAGACCATCCTTTAAAACCCCTTTATTCCAATTTTCAGGATTCTGTTGCCTTTATAGTTCTCGAGATATTTCTAATAGGCCCTTTATTTGCCTCACACTGTATACATTTTGTATACTGTATAATATATACTACACACATCGGCGTACGTTTCACTTCCTGTTTTGACTTAATTTGATTGAAAATGAATCGTACCGCATGTGAAAAGATATAGCGGACAGACTATATCTAAAATAACTGTATATTTTGAACTGTATAAATATCTAAAAAATATATTTACTTTGTTTTTAACCTGTGTTTTATTGAGTCTGTCGTCCTGAAAGAGCTACTCGTTACAAACTGATTATTGGATATTTCGGTTTCTTCACATGTACGTCTATTTATCTATTTTCATGGTGTGACTAAGTAGTTTTCTGGCCCTGGAGTTTGTACATTGTTGTATATAGGTAACCCTTGTTTTATTGAATAAACCTGTTAGCCAAGTTGCTCCTGCCTCTCTTAATGCTCTCCACACTTCCCGAAGAATATTATTTGGTCCAACCGCTCTTCCTTTATTTTTTGAAGTGCTTGAACCACTTCCTCGTTTATTATTTTGGTGGCCATAGATGTTACTGCCTCCGTTAACTCAACAGGATTTCTTAAAATTCGTCATTTAATAAACTGTCCAAGTAGGTACTTTTCCACCTCTTGACACCCTGTTCGTGAATTAGTATTTAATTGTTTATTCATCTCGGATACATTTAATCTGATTAAAATCTTTGCTTTGTTTGCTATAGGTTTGGCTATTTTATATGTCTTTATTTGGCCTTCCCTGGTATCAAGATGATCTTATAGATTTATATACGCTCCTACTACTTTCGCTTCCTTTTTGGCGGCAGCATAGTTTTGGGGCTCTGTGTTCGATCTATTTTCATGCCAATGTTTATATAAGTTTCTCTTCTCTTTTATTTTTTCTTGTACTTTGTTTGACCACCACCAAGTATCTTTATTCTCAAGCTTATTTTCTGACGTTTTTTCAATTATTTTAATAGTAGTATGTATCTACTTTCGCTTTCGTAGACTTTCGCAAAGCATTTGATACGATAGAAATTAGCAACATAATGAGAGCGTTGGAGGAAAGTCGTATAGATTATCGGTACTCCAAACTGATAGCGAACATATTCAACAATGCAACCAGTGGCGTAGCTAGCGTGGGTGACACCCGGGGCGGTAATCGATGGTGTCACCCCAAATCCTAAAAATAAAGATTGTTAAAATCAACGAAAATCCGATAACCGTATGTTTTGAATAATGAAAAAATTAAGAATTATAGTTAACGAAACTGCAGTAAATAGTATATCATCGTCGTCGTCTAACCGCTATCGTCCACTGCTGAACATAGGCCTCTTTTAAGTTTCTGCATGTCTCCTATCTCGAGCTACCACTACCTAGTTCCCGGCAGTTCTATATAATAGTTTATTTACTTTTTTGTTTTACACTATGTGAATGAATTAAAATATTTTTTTAGCTTTACTAGCGAAAAGTTCTGAAATCACATTTTCTATATTTATGTTTTGTGTTGCTTCATGTTCGATAGTTAATCATCATCATCCAGCCTCAAAAGTCCACTGCTGAACATAGGCCTCCTCCCCTCGTTTCCATCTCCATCTATCCTGCGCCGCTCTGATCCAGTTTTTTTAGCTTTCTTAAGTCGTCAGTCCATCTTATAGGCGGTCGACCGACGCTTCTCTTGTCTTCTCTTGACCTCCATTCCAGTAACCTCTTCGTCCATCGCCCATCTGTCGTTCTAGCTATGTGTCCTGCCCATCTCCACTTCAACCTGGCTATCCTTTCGATGACGTTAGTCACCTTTGTTCTTCTGCTAATTTCTTCGTTTTTGATTTTGTCTCGCATTGTTATTCCTAACATTGACCGCTCCATTCTCCTAACATTAATTGCTCCGTTCGATAGTTAATAAACCGAGGTTATTTAGCCTTGTTGACGTCATTGTTTCTCGCAAGTAATTCTTGATTGATTTTAGCTTCCCAAAACTTCTCTCACATGAAGCAACCGATGCAAAAATGGTCATAAACAATTTTAAGGCGACCAAGTTTGGGAGAGATTCCATAAAATCGCATTCCACAATGAATTTTAAAAAGTCTACAGCTAACCTTTTAGATGCTGTAATATTGGCCGCTTGTAAAAGTCTTCTAAGCCTTGGTATTTCTAGCAGGAGGTCTTCTTCTGATACCTCTTCATGGTAAAAGTCACAAAATGTTGAAACAGCTGATTTCAACTGTTTACTGTTCGTGGAAAAGCAAAGTGTGTGTCTGCACAGCCTCGAACAATGAAGCCATATGAATGTACTGATCTGGTTTCGAGTTCAACATTGAATGTCAAAACATTTCAACATAATATTATCTTTTTGAAGTTCGGCTCGAAGTGTAGAGTTTTTAGGTAGAAATGTCGTCGTCCTCATATTTTGTCGTTGCAAAATCTATGTATTACTTTATTTTATAATATGATTACGTTTTTCTTCAATATAAAGACGAAGTGCCCCTATTTTGGTCGCTGATTGATCAATGCCTTTAATTATACAAAGCGGGCATAAGGCTATGTGCAGCACCTCTGGTGTATAAATTTTCTTGTTGATGAGAGAATTTGTAAATTGAAGGAACAACACTATAAAATGTTCTGCCAATACTTTAACTGCAGCCAGCATAGTGCGCAGTGACTGAGAACTCCAACGCGTTGTGGAAAGTCGCTTAACAGATGTTTTGCTGTGTTTAATAAGCACTTCCTAGCAGCTAATGGAAACACATAAAAAACTTAAAAATTGCTTCTTCAGTTCTGGAAAATGTTACACAAGATGTGTTTTGTGCAAAAGAGTGCTGGCCACATAAATGAATTAAATGATCAATAGATCCGAGGAAAATGGCCTTTTTGATTTTTGCTTTAATAATAGCTTGTATTCCTCCATGTACGCCGCTCATAACAGCTGCATTATCGTATCCCTGTGAACGGTATTTCATAATATTTCTACACCATCAATTTCAAGCTTCTTGAGAATTTCGTTACTTAGATTAACTGCTTTTTTCCTTTTAACGGAAAAAAATCCAAGAAATGCTTCTTAGACCTCGACTTCTCTCGGTTTCGTCACAGAATAAAGAGGAACAGTAAAATTTCTTCTACATGTAGGCACTTTGATCTCAAGAAGTACTACCGAAAGTTAACCGGTACGTAGCAATGCGAGAGTGGTACTCTAGCGGTCTAGCGACTGGGAACCTTGCGCGTTCGCCATGCGCCTTTTTTACTTCTTACTTCTTTACTTCTTTTTACGATTTTACTTCCAATTTTTCTCAGAGCAGTTCTAGTGTCCCTATTTATACTGTGGTTTCGTGTGTTCACAAAATAATATCGAACTTTAGATTGATACGTGAGTAAAGTCACAAATTAATGATTTAAATCATTAATGATTTAAATCATTATTCTTTTGTGATCGGGTCTCTCGGGTGTCACCCCTGAAGGGGTGACACCCGGGGCGGACCGCCCCCCCCGCCCCACCCTAGCTACGCCACTGAATGCAACCATGACCGTCCGATTACACAAAGATACCAAATCTATAAGAATCAAAAGAGGAATTAGACAGAGAGACACGTTATGTCCCAAACTCTTTACGGCAGTACTTAAACATGCTTTCAAACAATTGTAGTGGGACGCCAAAGGAATAAATGTCGACGGTGAAAGGCTCTCACACCTACGATTCGCAGACGACATAGTTCTTATAACAGACAACTTATAAGAGATTAGAACTATGCTTATTGAGTTAGATGCCGCCTGTAAGAATGTTGGTTTAAACATAAATTTTGGAAACACAAAATACATGACAAACCTGGTACCAAGCGAAAATCCAAAAGTTGACGTCAACGAAATAGCATTGGTCCATAAATATAAATACTTAGGGCATGAAATCCAAATTGCCAGGGACAATCAATCTGCCGAATTACAAAGAAGGATCACCTTAGCATGGGCCGCATATGGAGCTCTATCAGACATCTTCAAGAGCAACTTGCCAAATTATTTGAAAAATAAGACTTTCGACCAATGTGTGCTTCCAGTCATGACTTACGGCGCCGAAACATTATCATTAACCCAGGCCACAGCAACCAAACTTAGAGTGGCCCAAAGAAGAATGGAACGGTCACTACTTGGACTGACTCTCAGAGACGGTCAGAAACGAAGAAATCAGAAGAAGGACAGGCGTCACAGATGTCATAGAGCGAGTAGCATGGCTGAAGTGGAATTGGGCGAGCCAAGTAACCAGAATGAAGGACGGGTGGTGGATCCAAAACATTACAGTGTGGAGACCAAGAGAAGACAGAATAAGTAGAGGTAGACCACCTACACGATGGAAAGACGTCAAAAGGATTGCTGGGAATTGGTTACAAGAAGCCCAAGATCGACAAAACTGGAAGAAATTAGGGGAGGCCTATGTTCAACTTTGGATGAAGAAGACTGGATGATGATGATAATGATGATGTATCTAGTATATCTAATGATGCTGGCCATCTTCCTATAAATTGTATTAGGGTTTCCTTTCATGTTCCAGCATATTTTTCTACCTGTCATTGCAATCATGCTCTGAATATCATGTTGCTTATGTTTTAATATCCTTTACTTGATTTTTTGTGGTCCTCTGCGATATTTTGATTTAGTTAGGGTTTTTTACTTCGACGGCCAGCACGGACAACTATACAGTGATGAGCGTGCTAATAACCGGCAAAATAGCGCAAAAGGTGGAAAACGTATTAAGTTGTGAGATCAAAAGAAATGAAACTAGTCGAGCTGGGAAATTTAGCGATATTAACATATTAATTCACGCAGTATATTAATTGTTTCCCACCTTTATACATATCAGAGGATTATGTCAACTAAAACTGTCACAATGACTGTGGTAGTTAACCAAACTCGTCCGATAAGTATAAAGGTGAGAATTTTCATTTCTTTTTATCTCACAACTTAATACGATTTCCATCATTTGTGCTATTTTGCCGGTTATTAGCGCGCTCATCACTGTATGTTGTTGGCTTACTGTCTGGGTTTACTAATTCAAGCATATCATTTCCAGCTTCATTTCTAGTTCCAAGCCTTCTTCTTTAGCCCATTTCTATCCAACTATGGACACAGGCCTTCCCTAAATCTTTCCATAACTGGCTGTCCTTGGCTGCGCTTTTCCAGTGAGTTCCTGGAGCTTTTACAATATCGTTCTTCCATCCCATCTGAGGTTATCCTCTTCTTCCTGTCCAGGGTCCTCAGTTTTGTATTTCAGCATTCCATCTTGTATCTTCCTGTCTCGCATTGTGGCCCGCAAATCTCCACTTTAACCCTGTTATATATTCAGTTACATTTTTTACTTTTGTTTTCTCTTTTATCCATTTGTTTGATTTTCTGTCTTGCAGTTTTATTCCCAACATGGATATTTCCATTTTTCTGTGAGTTATTTCTTTTTGTTTATGTTAGCCTTTGTTAATGTCCATGTTTCTGAGCCATACGTCAGAACAGGAAGGATGCACTGGTCAAATACACCGGATTTTAGGTAGGGGAACCTACTGTTGTATCTTTGTGCTTTTTAGTATCCATCTTAACTTTCCAAACGCTGCCCACACCAATATGATTCTTCTTTGTACTTCAATTATTTGGTTCTCTTTATTAGCTTTGATTAGGTATATATGTTCGTCAAACTCAATATTTACATTATTTATATTTATTCTGTATTTGTATTTGTCATGATTTTTGTTTTACTCATGTTCATTTTTAATCCAATCTTCTCTGATGCTTGTGCTAGTTGAGTCAGCATTGTGGCTAGTTCTTCTTGGTTGTTTGTAATAAGAACAACATCATCTCAATATCTGAGATGATTGAGTTTCTTTCCGTTTATGTTGATACCCTTGTCTTCCCATTCCAGTTCTTTAAATACGTGTCTTCCAGAGCTAAGGTGAAGAGTTTTGGGGATATTACATCTCCTTGTCTTAGGCCTCTACGGATTGCTAAGGGATTAGTTTTGTTTTCCCATTCGAATATCATAGTTGCTGTTTTATATATGTTATGTAAGAGTTGCCTGTACCTGGGAGTATATTCTGTTGTTATTTAGAGCTTTTTCTATCGCCCATATCTCGACACTATCGAACGCTTTTTTATAGTCCACAAAGGCTAAACATAATTCTAGGTTGTATTCGTTTGCCTTCTCTATTAATATTTTCATAGTGAGATGATGTATGGTACTAAACCCTTTTCTAAAACCTACGTGTTCAACTGGCTGATAACTGTCCATTTTATTCGTTAGTCTATTGGTCTATAATTCTAATAAAAGTTTGTACATTTGTGAGAGTAGTGAGATAGGTATGTAGTTTTTTAAGTCTCTTTTGTCTCCTTTTTTGAATAACAGTATTGTAATACTCTCATTCCAGTCGTGAGGTATTTCTGCCTTGTGTAGACATAGATTAGATAGGAGTTTTAGCTCCTCTATAATAGCTTGGTTACCTTCCTTAAGCATTTCAGCAAGGATACCATCTGGACCGGCAACTTTGTTATTTTTTATTTGAGATAGGGCGGCAGGGCGGTTTGGATTTCATGGACGTATATCTGGTAGAATTTCAGAGTTGATATTTTTAATTTCTTAATTAGTCTCCATGTATTGCCTCATGTCCTATGTTGCATTGGCTCCAAATGGATTGCTTAAATTGGCGATAATTTTCTATTAATCATCAATTATAGATTAATTAAATGTTTGGAGCAGTGTATATCCCTATGTGACGACATGGAATTTTTGTTATCATTACAGGTCATATGCTAAGGAAGATATCAACTTGTTTTTGGTTATATAAACCCAAACAAACAACAACGACATTTAGTTTTAAATAAATTTTTAAATACTTTTACTTACAATAGTTTGCTGCACTTATTTTATTTTAATCATGACTTCCAATATTATGATAGATTTTTCTAAAAAGGCTATAGTCTTCATCACAGGTGCTTCTAGAGGTATTGGTAGAACATTGGCAATTGAAATATGCAGAAAATTGAAACAAAGTTCTATATTAGTTTTAATAGCACGATCTAAAGCTGGACTTGAAGAAACTAAATTTCATATTGGTGAAATAAATAAATCAGTTCATGTGGACACTGTTTCATTAGATCTCTCTAAACCAGACATTAACGAATACAATGATGTTTTCAAAAAGGTAATATTTATTAAACTTACTAAGGAAGTAAAACCTCACTTGTAGGGTAGGTAAATGGTATAAAAATTTATTAAAATTTTTATGTAAAATGATCCAAATTGGATTGAAGTGGGTACATCTATGGTACAAAAATCACACAAACGTTTTCGGACCAATCAGTCCATCATCAGGTAGACAACTTTAGATCCAAAGTAGTTGGAACTAGCTACATAGTTAGGTCAAAAGACCTTAAAATTACAATAATCAGGTCATTTCGGCTACAACAATGTCGACAATAGGTCGATGTTTTTCTTAAATATATATATATATATATATATATATATATATATATATATATATATATATATATAGTGATTTTTTTTGAATAACGGCAATTCGGTCAGATGAATTAAAACTCTATTTGTTCTAGGTCTCAATATTTCGTCACTATTTGGTGACTTCTTCAGGAGAAAACTGTAAATTTATTAAGATTAGATATGGACAAAAATCAAAACATTTCATTACTTACAACTATAAGAGTGATAATTTAAATTCGTTTAACATATTATATTGAACATTGACTTGAGAAATGACTGATGTTATTTTGACATATATTTCGGAGTTATGGTAACTGCAATATATTTTATGTTAATAGAATATTGTCTAATATTGAAAAAAATTTTATTTTTTATTTTTAGTGAATACGTCAAAGTAAACAAGAAAAAGTATTTGCGAAATTTTAAGGTGGAAAGGTAATAGTAGACAAATGAAAAAGGACTTGAAGTATTTTAAATTGACTATAAAATGTAATCGATGGTACGTAATGAGTTAGTGTAAGACTGGTATTCAGAACTTGAATAAAAATAAGGTAGATTCATTGTTAGTAGATTAATTGAGTAATTTGTTTGTATTTTTTAAATTTTGGGAAAGAATGTTATGAATTACTTAGAATATTACAGTAGATATTACTCAAATGGTTAGTGTCAGTCTTATAATTAATTGATTCTGGAGTTTTGTTAATATGTACCATCTCAAGGAAGAGTCGTTTTTTATAGTTGTCAACTTGTTCCAAAATTTTTACATTATTAAAATCAAATTTATGTCCTGTATTTAAGTGGTGATCTACTAAGGCACAACAGTTTTTTTTGATGTTGCAGTTATTCAAAAAATCACTATTTAACACAGTACGGTCGAAAATATTTGTACAAATATATATATATATATATATATATATATATATATATATATATATATATATACCATTTACCTACCCTACAAGTGAGGTTTTACTTCCTTAGTAAGTTTTTTATTTGGTATACAGCCAATGAGAGGAATATTTTCCTTTATATTGTAATATTTATTATTTCTTTAAACAAGAATAGTTAGTCCCCAGTATACCGTCCTTTTTTGAAACTGATTGCAAAAGTCTTAAATATGGTTTTACCTGCATCGTTTGAGCGAATCTACCACTTTCTGAAAATTTTCAGAGTGCAGGTTGGACGCGTTTTCGCAAGCACAACACCTAAATTTGTAGCTCTAGCGCGGTTATGTTTTGTTATTGCAAAACTATAATTTTTAATTTTAATCAAAAGATTATACGTTAAAATGAAATAAATTATTTTTGTCGGACAAAAAAGAGGGAGCGATTGGCGAGTCCGACACCCTTAAGATGTCTCTCTAGCGCGGTATAGTTTTGTTATTACAAAACTTTTTCTAAAAAGTAGGTACTTGAAAGTACTTATAATTAATTACAAAAGATTGTCGATCTCTTGTCCGACAAATTTACAGCGTCGTTTCTTTAGTCTGACAATGTAAATATGGGACAGCTTGGATATTCGTGCACCCTACGTAACCCACAGCTGAATCTTATGCTTGTGCGTCACAGTGTTGCCATACTGTTTTCTTTATTTGTTTCATAATTTCAATCAATGTTAAATGTACCTACAAGAACAATAGAATAATTTTATAAGAACGTTTACTTCTCCTTCATTATACCAGGTAGAATGACAAATGAGATGTCAAATGAAAAAAAACTTTACTTTATTGGTGTTTCAAATTTTTTTTTAAATTAACTTCGATTTAAAAACGTTTTTACAGTTTATCTTCATTGACCTCTTTTATTTATCAGTTGATCTTCTTTTTTATAACAATTTTACGGTAACTTTGATTTAAAATGCCTCTTTTGAGCTTTTTGTATTAAAAAAACTTTACTTTATTGGTGTTTCAAAACTATTTTTTAATTTATTATAATTATTTATCTACTTTTTTTAATTAACATCCCTCCTTTGAGGTGTTTGTAAAAAACAAGTAATTTGGACTTCGTCCTATTAGACGAAGTCGTAATTGGACAACTAAGTCCAATGTTTCACCCAAAGTAATCGAAAATAGAACTGGAAGTCGATATTTGAACTCTTCCTGTAACTTTGCGTCGATTGATATACGATTTTACTAATTTTGAGTCATATTTACTAAACTGTGGGTCATAATTGTTTAAACAGAAATGACTTCAAAATCGACATTAAAGATTCAAACTCGACTTTTCAATAAGCTTCGATTGATGGGTTACATGTATTTCTGCGACTATAATATGGCACTTCTGGTTAGAACCTTTTAACCGGAAATTATATAAAAACCAAAATTCTACATTTGTTCTCATCCTGGTAAGGCACGTCGAATGATATATCGCTTATACTATTTCGGTGACTTTAAAACAGTACTTACGGTTGCAAATCTAAAACCGGAAGTCCGATGTCAAATTTCTCATCTTTTGGCATTCTACCTTGTATAGTGACAGAGGAGTTATGTTCGCGGTCGGACGGACAGACGGCCTAGGTCAAATTTCTCACCTTTAGTACCAACCTTGGTTTATAAGCTTTCATTTGACACCTCATTTGTTATTCTACCTGGTATAGTGACGAAGGAATTATATTCGCGGTCGGACGGACAGACGGGCACACAGTCTATGTCAAACTTCTCACCTATAGTACCATCCTTGAATTATAAGCTTTCATTTCACACCTCATTTGTCATTCTATCTGGTATAATGACGGAGGAGTTGAGTTTACAAACAGACAGACAAGACGGACGGACGTGGATAATTCAACGTTTTCACATTTTTTCAAAATTGGTGAAAACAACAACATAATTAACTTTACTTAATTGGTGTTTCAAAACTACTTATTTTTTTAATTACGTATTTTTTATGGGAAATAAGCCACAATTTTACTAAAAAATGAATTTATTAACGTTTCGAAGCCCAAATCGGGTTTCGTTGTCAAAATACAAAATACTATTAAAATAAAACAAACATGTTGTTGCTAAGTAAAAAAATTCTTCTAATAATTTATTTAATCTGACTCATTTATATTGGCAATTCAGACGTATATTATACATTTTAAAGTAGAAGACTTTAAAATGATATCGCCAATATTTATGAGTTGCGTTCCTGGGACGACTTTACTAAAAGATAGTTCATTCGATTACATGAAATCAATCCCAACTCAAGAATATCCGTTGTAAAAAATCATAGCATGTGATCTGTCTTTAAAAAGACAACCAAATGCAACGATGACAGTAAAATTCTCGCGTTATTTTTTATACATTACACAATATTACAAGGTTTCTAGCAAGTTAAACTTCACAATGATTTATAATAATCAAGTAAAAACCTATCTATACATAACATATTAGAACATACCTAAAATACACAAAAATGATACATTTCACACAGAAATATAATATCACAAAAAATTGTAATGTGATAGTATGAAAAAATAGAGGACACGGCAACGGTGTTACATATCATGCTCGGATCCAATGCCAAAATCTACACAGACATATTAGGGTGCACTAATATCCAAGCTGTCCTAAATATGTTCACTATGGCAGGTTATGTTTCGCGATTACAACGTCATAATTTAAATTTTTTTTTAACTTTAAATAAAACATGTTTATTAAAAAAATTATATCCGACAAAATAATGCGATAAATATATCCGATAAGTTATATCAGACAAAAAAATGACGCAACGTTAAATGTAACCTGCCATAATTAACATATTTACGTTGTCGAACTAAAGAAACGATGCTGTAAATTTGTCGGACAAGAGATCGACAATCTTTTGTAATTAATTATAAGTACTTTCAATTTAAAATTAAGAGTTTTACCGCGCTAGAGTGACATTTTGCGGGTGTCGGACTCGACGATAGCTCCCTCTTTTTTGTCCGACAAAAAATATTTATTTTATTTTAACGTATAATTTTTGATTAAAATTAAAAAGTATGGGTTTGCAATTACAAAACATAAGCACGGTAGAGCTACAGGTTTAGGTGTTGTGAGTGTGGAAAAGCGTCCATCCTGCATTCTGAAAATTTTCAGAAAGTGAAAATAGTGAAGCAGTTAAAACCATTTTTAAGACGTTTGTAATCATTTTCAAAAAAGGACGGTGTACTGGGGACTAAGTCACGGTTTTTGCTCCAAATTTTAAAGAACCGCTTGGATTGACATCAAATTTGGCATAAGTACACATAGCTAACATATCAAAGAAAAAAGTGATATTGTGCCGATGTATGTGTGCTTTTGTCCAGGGGACGATAAAAAAAAATTACGTTCAAAATAAGTCAGGAAATGGATCAATTGACTAATAATTGTAAGCAACTTTTGTTCTGTAGAGTTTTCACTAAATCAATACTTCTCGAGTTATTTACGCGAATGAATATGCTCATTTTTCAACAAAAAAAAAACAACGTTTTTAAACGGTTTTTCGCAAATAACCCAAAAATTAAGTATTCTATCGAAAAAAATATTCTCAGCAAAAATATAAATTATAAACGAGTGACAAAAATGGTGTAGCTAATGAAAAGTAGGTTCTTATGCGTCAAATTCCAAATCGAATATTTCAGCGGAAAATATCCAAAAACATAGCGCATTTTTGGAGGACAACTATACAGGGTGTCCAGAAACTCTACCGACAAATGAAGAAAGGATATTCCTCAGATAATATTAAGACAATTTAACCAACGGCGGATCCAGCAACCTGGCAAGGTGGGGGCAATGAAATAAAAATTTTCTCGTCACTGGCGTACACAGGTTTCTTTTTCGGAATGGGCTATTACTTTCTTTTTCTTCATGTTCCATATCCTTTCAGAACGTTGGTTAGCATCATAGCTATCTTAATTTTATTCACTGCCACGCTAAATGAACCACGAAGTGCTTCTTCGTCCTGGACTGCGTTTGCCTTATATTTTCACTTGCATAATATTTTGTAGCAACCTATATTTGGGACCTCTTATTACAGGTCCGAAATACTCCAGCTTTCTCTTGTTGATGCCTTTATTATCGCAGTAGTCTTGCTGAAACGTTCTAGTATTTTGGAGTTTCGAATCTTCTCCACCCAAGAAACTCTTAAAATTCTTCTATAGCACCACATCTCGAAAGCCTCAAGGCGATTTAGGTCGATTTTATTCACAGTCCAAGTATACCATACAGTAAGACCAAGAACACATACTTCGCTTTTAGCAGCGAAGTAAGCGCATCCTTAATGCCAATTTTAGATCTCTGTTACATAATAATTTGGACATCCTTCTAAAAGCTGCTTTTATTCGGTTTTTAGTAAATGATCAAATAGATTTAACTAACTCTGCTTTGTTCAATATACTTAATTAAAATGTACATACATCCAAAGTTTGTAAATTTATTTAAAGTTACCTTAATAACATTTAATAATTATGTTCTAAAAGATAGTAAAACTTGTAATTTGGTAAAGTTTATCAGTAGGACCATAAAAACCAACTACATTTGTTATTTAATCACTATTAGACGAAAACGCAGTATCGCTCTAAATATATCACATAAATAAATCACACAAATTTATTAATAATATTTTCTATATTAATTTTAAGTCAAAATGAACATGGAGTAAAGCTAGACCTAACAATCGATTATGACTCCTTTTGTTTCTAAGCCAAGTTTTAATAGTCTAAGAGCTAGAGGCGAGAAATCATCGTCATAAGTAATATGGAGTTTGGCATGTGAAATGTGTCTATTGTATGTTGATAATTATGACCCCTTTCAGGCTGACACCTCAGTGGATACAGGGAGTAGCAATACGGGATGAAAGGGGAAAGTTAACGCAGTCATTAAAGGTTTTCACCTCCTATTTTGTTAAACGTCCATCGATTTACATGAAAATTGGTGAGTAGTTAGAGCATACCTCAAGAAATAAAACTGATAGGGTGCCAACGTGCGCTTTTACCCTGGGGGTGGATGCCACCCTTTCTCAGAGGTGAAAACTATTTTATTAAAAATAATCCCACTAATCGATAGAGGGACAAATTTTAAGCACAATTTATTACCTCTAATTATTAAAATAAATCAATACTTTTTGAGTTATTAAAGATCAAAGATTTGAATTTTTCGTGAAATAAATGCATGATGTAAAGCGGTTTTTCGTAAATAATTCAAAAACTGTAAGTTTTATCAAAATAGTTATGATTACCAAAATTGAAGATAATAAAAAATAAAAGAGATTTCTTATTCGAAAAACCTTTGAGAATTAATAAAAAGTGAGTTATAGGTGATGGAATGTATTTTTTTCGGCTAGTACCCAAATCTATGTATTCAAGCTCAAATAACGGGAAAACGGTGCATTTTATAAAATATATTTACTGAACAGTTGTCAAAGTACTTAGAAATATGTATCAAATGAGCTCCCGGAAAAGTTGATACCATTAAACATTATGCTACAAACATTTTTCAAAATTTAGGCTCCAAAAATTTGGAGCTTAATTATTATATTATTTATATAAGTTTTTAAAATGGTTTTAAGGCATTTATATAAAATATAGCAAAAATGTATTTGAATATTTTGTCAAATGTGCCCATTATTGGACACCCTCAGTTTCTGTACATATTCAGTTTATACAGGGGCGATTCTAGACCAAAAAAAGTGGGGGGCAAGGGAACAAAACCGCTAAATAAACAAGATAACGTGCCTTTTTAACGAAATTATATTACAAAAGTACTGTAAAAACTGAAGGGGGAACCTGCCCCCTGCCCCTGGCTAGAACCGCCACTAAGTTTATATCGATAGAAAAAATTCAATTAAATATCGAAATAATATAAAAATAATATTTTAGTAACATACATTTAATTATTAATATGTTCTTTTTATCATTCGTAACTTTACGCATGTGTACTTAAATTGACGCTATTATATAGGTACTTGCTACTCTCATTTCGTAGTCGGCGTTTGTATTGAATATATCCATCTCAATCTGAGCTATATCAACATCTTTTACGAGCACGATACATTACAAGTATTTGGTTGAACGCCTATAAAAAAATCCAACAGATCTGGTTATTGAACACAATCGTTGGGAACTTGCTGAAGATAACACATATAAATTCAAATGGTTTGAAGGGTCTTAAATACCAGAGATTGTTAGAGATATTATTTTTGAGAATGAAACAGACGATGAGATGGATGATGAGCAAGCTGATGATGACATTCATAATAGCGAAAGTGATGAAAATAATTATGATAGCGATTTTAGTGAATGTGACAGCGAAAGTGAAAAATAAATAGTATTTTCAACGAAAATTTTGATTTCGTTTATAAATTCGCAAAGTCCGTTCGTTCGTTCCTGCGTTGCCACCCCTGCAATATCTGGAGCTTATGTACCGATTTCAATGTAGTTTTGTCTCCTGAATCCAAATATTTAAACGGCATTTCGATATATCAAACCATCTTCGAGATAACCGACCTCAAAGACAAGTTACAACTCGGGACAGCAATTTATGATTTTTTAGCAATTTTAAATAGCGATATAATTGTACAATGGAGACACTGTACGTAAAAATGTTAATGAAAATTTCATATTATTTCAAAAATATATTACTATATATAAACTGTAAAAGAATTGAAATATCAAATAAATAAATATTACTTATTAATTTTAATGTAAGTAATGTTAAATGGCAGGTTACAAATTTTTGGTGCTGTCTACCCAATGATTTATGTATTATATATATTATATTGTATAATATACAGTGTGTCTACTTAAGTTGGACACATATATTATGGGACACTTTTTTATTTTTAATTTTACGAAATAAAGTTATAATTCATAAAAAGTTCTGCATCGTCTAAAACCTACGATCCAATCATCAGATAGCAAATTTTGTCTATATTATAGGAGGTATTTTAAAAAATATGAATTTCGCTCAAGATTAAAGTACCTTTTTTTCACACTGTTGTAAATTATTGTTACCTACTACGAAAAATTGTTTGGAATTAAAAACTGTGTTCTAATATATGCAATAGTTGTTATTATTATAATTAAATAATTAATAATCATTATAATAATGTAACTATTATCTACATTCTTCTAATAAAAAGAAAATATTTAATTTTTTTCTCAAATTAGAGATACCTACCAATCATCATTTTCATTTATAACTCTTTTATTATTAATTTTACGAACAAAAATTATTCTTCATAAAAAGATCTGCACGGTCTAAAATCCAAGATGCAATCATAAACATAAGATTATATAAAATTGTATCAATTTTAGTCGATGTGTAAAAAATATGAATTTCACTCAAGAAATTCGCTCAGTAAAATGCCTTTATAGCTCACAATATTTAAATAGTAGGATATAATTGCACATTAAACATAATTTTTAATTCTAAACAACTTTTCATAATAGCAATTTTCCATATTAGGAATTTAAATACATAAAAAACAAAGTTTTCGTTATAATAATGCTCGCATTTTTAACTTGTTATATTTAAATTGTAATAAAACCAACTTGATAATAAATTATAATCCTAACTTCATTCCCGAAATTCCTTTAAAAATTATTCTGTTAACAAATTTCAAAATAAATATATAAATAGCGTATGTTTTAATTTTCACTTTTTCCTAAAAACTCGAAAGGGTTCTCTTATTTTTATCATCACTTGCTTAGCTTTGATGTTATAAACTTCATCTGGAGCTCACTTGATAGGTATCCTTGAGTACGTTGACAAGTGTTCAGTAAATATATTTTATAAAATGCACCGTTTTCCCGTTATTTGAGCTTGAATACTTAGATTTGGGTACTAGCCGAAAAAAATATACATTCCATCACCTATAACTCACTTTTTATTAATTCTCAAAGGTTTTTCGAATAAAAAATCTCTTTTATTTTTTATTATCTTCAATTTTGGTAATTATAACTATTTTGATAATACTTACAGTTTTTGAATTATTCACGAAAAACCGCTTTACATCATGCATTTATTTCACGAAAAATTCAAATCTTTGATCTTTAATAAGTCAAAAAGTATTGATTTATTTTAATAATTAGAAGAACAAATTTTGCTTAAAATTTGTCCCTCTATCAATTAGTGGGGTTATTTTTAATAAAATAGTTTTCACCACCGAGAAGGGGTGGCATCCACCCCCAGGATAAAAGCGCACGTTGGCACCATATCAGTTTTGTTTCTTGAGTTATTCTCTAACTACTCACTAATTTTCATGCAAATCGATGGAGGTTTAACAAAATAGAAGGTGAAAACATTTAATGACTGCACCAACTTTCCCCTTTCATCCCTTATTGCTACTTCCTGTATCCACTGAGGTGTCAGCCTAAAAGGGGTCATAGTTATCAATATACAATAGACACATTTCACATGCCAAACTCCATATTACTTATGACGATGATTTCTCGCCTCTAGCTCTCCGTCTATAAGGCGTTTGAAATCAGAAAAGATCGTTAATTTTATGTAATCAATTTTATTTAATTTCTATATTAATTTTAAATAAAAATGAACATGGAGTAAAGATAGACCTACAGTAACAATCGATCCTGACTCATTTTGTTTCTAAGCTAAGTTTTAAGATATTTAAAAACAGAAAACGATCGTTCTGCACGTGATGTACTAAAAGGCAAAGTAAGCAATATTTGTAATAGTATTTTACAATGTGGAAACACGTCTTCTTCATCGCAAAAATTTAAACTTTGCCTGACTGAATTTTTACTGTTTGCACTTCAGATCTTCAAATAGCCTCAGATGCGAATGACATTTTTTAACAGATTTTAACATTTAACAGATTTATTGTGAGAATTTTTCATTTATTATGTTCTAAAGACTTTTAATAATCTAGGCTTCGATTCCAAGGAATTCTGTGTTATGTTTCAGTTATTCAGTTACAAACAGGACACAAAACTCACTATTTATTTTCAATCATAATTATCTCTTTCTTAAAAAAACTGTCAGTAGACACCAGGCGAGGTCTCAAGGAGGGGGCAATTGACCCCATTGACCCCCCCTTGGATCCGCGCCTGAATTTAACCCAATTCACTTGTCCGAAAATGCTTCCTAAGGGAGCTAGAGCTATTTGAAGTTGGCGTCTTGTAATTAGTTTTTCTTAAATACCTCCAGAACGCTTCTATTTAGAAAAACGAAAATTGATACACACATTTATCTTCCAGAGGTTAATGCATTCCATCTATTGCGAATTGCTAGTACCTGTCATAGGCGTCCGTTTTGAGTAGGGCAACGGTTATTTTATCGCATAACTTTTTTGTATATCATTTTTAAGCATTTTTGACTCTATATTACTAAATTGTAAGGTATTCTAGTACTAAAAGGTACTCTTGATTTAAGTCGATATCATACACAGTTTTCTAGAAAAATAGATTTGAAAATTTTTCGTTTTGTGAATTTGAAAAAAATATAAAAAAAAACTATTTAGAGAAACGAAAACTGGTACATTTATTTATATTCCAGAAATGAATCGATTTAATTACTTGCGAATTTCTAGTACCGGTCATAGGCGTCCGTTCTGGATAGGTCAACGGATATTTTATCGCATAACTTTTTTGTCTTTAATTTTTAAGCATTTTTGACACTAGATTATTAAATTATGAGGTATGTTAGTACTAAAAGTGACTCTTGCTTTAAGTTGGTAAAATACACCGTTTTTTTTGAAAAATTTTTTCCATTTTTTTTCATATTCCAAATAGAAAAATTTTTAAATTGAATTTTTTAGAAAACGGCGTGTCCTACCGAATTGAAAGAACTTTTCAACAAAAAACGAAACATTTTACCAACATAAAGCAAGAGTATCTTTTAGTACTAGAATACCTCTCAATTTAATAATTCAGAGTTAAAAATGCTTAAAAGTTAAAGACAAGAAAGTTATGCGATAAAATAACCGTGGCCCCACCCAAAACGGACGCCTATGTCCGGTACTAGAAATTCGCAATAGATGGAATCGATTTATCTCTGGAAGATAATAAATAAGCGTACCAATTTTCGTTTTTCTAGCTAGAACGGTTCTGGAGGCATTTAAGAAAACTATTTAGAAGACGCCATCTTGAAAGAGCTCTAGCTCCCTTAAGGCTGTATGACACTATGCATTTTCTTGTATCATTTCTGATATCGTTTCTGATATGTCAAAAAAAAAGGAAAGTATCATACACAGATACAAGAAACCATATCAGAAACGATACAAGAATGTGTCAGACACAGATTCTTGTACAAGAACTGCGCCAATTTCTGCGCAAACAGCAAAAACGTAAAACCTGCTGGTAAAACATCTAAATGTCATAATGGCGGCTGAAAATGGGATCATATGATTTATGTCTTGATGAATTTATTTGTGTTTTTGTAGGTATTATTTATAAATCTTTTATTGATACTTAATATAAATATGGGCTACTGTTCTACTAAAAACCATATATTTAGCTCGTAAAGCTCAAATTATAACTTTGGCTTTCATTGTATTGCATAATTTTTTAATAGAGGAAAATACAATACCTAGTTCCGAATTTGGATCAAACTGAAGATAATTCTAATGCAAATATTTTAGCAGAAATATAAAAACACAAATAATCAACCTCAAATGGTCAACGAGAAAATTCTGGTTAACATTAAAATGTTAAATTTATAAGTTTTTAAAAGTTTATAAATTTTATAAAATCCTTAAAATCAGCTGTAGATGCAATACTACCATACGTGACCATACCAATGTAACGTGACACAGGGTGACAAACAAAATTTCGACCAATCACGTGCCGAATTTCATACAATTTTCGATACAAGAACTTGCATAGTGTCATACAGGGCACAAATGTACGTAGAAGAAACGATACAAGAAAATGTATATAACTTTCTAATATCAGAAACGATATTAGAAATGATACAAGAAAATGCATAGTGTCATACAGCCTTTAGGAAGCATTTTCGGACTAGGTGAATTGGGTTAAATTGTATTAGAATTATCTGAGGAATCTGCTGTCTTCGTTTGTCTGTAGAGTTTCTGGACACCCTGTATAATCAAAACTATTTTAGAAATTACAGATCTATCTCATATCTAAACACATTAAGTATTTAGAAAAAGCTTTATTTTTGTTTTTTTTAGTTTCTTGAATCAAAGGTAAGCAAGTTACGCTTAAAGTAAAATCACCCCCTAATTTGCGTCCCAAATGAAACTGATCGTTACCACTTCACAAGTTACTTTACTTATGGATTTTTATATGATTTGTAAGTTTCATCGTTTAAAAGTGCTTATTTTTGAAAAATTTGGTTTTTAAGTCTAAAATTATTTTTTTCATTTTGAAAAAATGCTGTATTTCGAAAATAATTTAAAAATTCAATTAGTAATACCAAAAATATCAAAGAGTAAGAAAATGTAGGTTTTGCTTTTCTAAATATTTTGAACTTTTTGTTTTTCTTTAAGACAAAAATTTGTTAAGGGAATGGGTACGTATTTTCGGCTGCAATGCTATTCAAATGGGGATTCATTTTTTTCGAATCCTGAGAAAACTAAGTATTTTTGAAAAATTTAAACGCAGAATGAAAGATTACGTTATTAGTGAGGGAAAAAAGTCCCTGATAACTTATATAATGTTTATTCTAATAAGTTACAGAAGTGAAAAACTAAGAGAAAATTTAGTGTGATTTTTAATTTCAAATATCTCATTCAAAATAAACTTTTTATTTATTAAGAGGTATAGACCAGTAAGGATCTGTTTTTAGCTGGATGTGGCATTCAGATTTTTGCGGATAAAGTTAGACGTGATAACTTCGTTAATAATAATTGATTTATGCTCCTTCTCAAATATGCCCGGAACATTAATAAAAAAAATAAAATATTTAAAAATTTCGTTTTTTTCTAATTTTTTGTTTATAACTTTAAAACGATTCATTTTGGAACAAAGTCGTATAGGAATAAAACAAAGATAATTAAATTTTCTATCAGATGCGATTGGTTAAAAATGTCTTAATTTATCACCCTTGCTGCAAAATAGCAATAAATATAAAATAAGGGGGCAAAACAAGCCTGTCCTTATTCAATGATTTTCCATCACTTAGTAGGTTACACTTGGAACCTTCCTAATATGCTTAGAAAATTTTTGTAATGTGCTAAAACCGTACACCAAATTTCATTAAAATTGACTTAATAACAACTTTGCAATCTAAACTTTTTTTAAAAAATTAAATTTTTTTAAAATCTTGCACAACAAAAACTAGAACATACAAAGATTTGTCAATTTTTTTACATATAAAGAAGCACTCCACCTATCTAATGCACTTTACAGAATTGAAATCGGATTGTTTAAGCAGCCTCAGCAATGTTTTAAAGTTATAAACAATTCTTTGGCTTATAAACAAATTAGTCCTGTGGCCAGGAGGGGGTGCTACGGGCTCCTTTATTTAGATGGACTTACCCAAGATTTTTCTGTATTTTTTTTTTGGTTAACAGTTGATCCGGATGTCGATAAGATTGTTATAAACAAAGAACTTGAGGAATTACATAACATCGATTTTTCGCAAAATAAAATTTCGCATTTTTTTGTATTTCTTGGGCAATTCTAAGCAAAAAATGTTCTTACAAGTTTTTTCGTAGGATGCATAGTTCTCGAGATAAACGCAGTGGAACTTTCAAAAATTCGAAAAATTGCAATTTTTGAACGCGAATAACTTTTGATTAAAAAATAAAATAGCAATTCTGCTGACAGCATTTGAAAGTTTAAGTCAAATTATACCGGTTTTAATTATTTGCATTGCTAAAAATTAATTTTTTTTATTATTAACCAAAGCTATTTGTTTATAAGCCAAAAAATTGTTTATAAGTTTACAACATTGCTGAGGCCCCTTAAATAATCCGATTTTAATTCTGTAAAGTGTATTAGATAGGTAGAGCACCTCTTTATATGTAAAAAAATTAGACAACTTCTAAATGGTCTACTTTTTATAATATAAAATAAAAATGTATACCATTTTTATTCAGTTGCAATGCGAAACCAAAACTGTCTTAACTTTTACTTAGGTTAGAGAGAGCGGCCAGCACTCTTATCGACGATTTCACCTCTTGTTAGAGGCTCTTCAGAGAATGCATAGGCATAGAGATAGCAGCCTATGCATTCTCTGAATAAGAGAATAGCTAAGAGCCTCTAATAAGAGGTGAAATCGTCGATAAGAGTGCTGGCTGCACTCTCTAACCTAAGTAAAAGTTAAGACAGTTTTGGTTTCGCATTGCAACTGAATAAAAATGGTATACATTTTTATTGTATATTAGTATTGCTCCTATAGAGTAACTAGGTCCATTTTCCGTTGGAACTTTACCAAGCTGCAGACGGGTGTTGTGAATTGCATAGTGTAGAATTCCTTCCCTTTTGTCTTCACTGCAGCATCCATTTGGCTTGCATATTGTAGAAGCCTTGGAGGTGTCACCAGGAAAATGGTCCAATACGTTTTTCAATTAAAAATCTTTTAAAAATATTTTTATTAGGTTGAAAAACTTAGACTTTTGGTCTACTTTTTGTTCAGAAATATTTTAAAAAATTTGAACTTTTTTAAAAACATTTAGATTGCAAATTTATTATGCAAAATCTATTAGGTCGATTTTAATGAAATTTGGTACACGGTTTAAGTATGTTACAAAGAATTTCCTAAGCGAATTACTAATGTTCTAAGTGCCACCAAAGTGGATACAAACATTGAATAACAACAGGCGTATTTTGCCCCCTTATTTTGTATTTATTGCTATATTGCAGAAAAGGTAATACGTTAAGACATTTTTGACCAGTCGTATATCATACAAAATTCAATTATCTTTATTTTATTTCTCTACGACTTTGTTAAAGTTATAAGCAAAGAAAGCAGAAAAAAATCGACGTTTTTCGAAATTTTTAAATATTTTAATTTTTTTATTAATGTTCCGGGCATATTTGAGAAGGAGCATAAGTCAATTATTATTACTGAAGGTGTCACCTAACTTTATCTGCAAAAATCCGAATGCCACCTCTCACATCCAAAAATAGACGTTTTTTCGCAGATCCTTACTGGTCTAGTAAGGTAAAGTAAAAAATGGTATACATTTTTATTTTTTATTTATTCTAAGGGACTTTCGGCCCTTGGTAATAATTTAGTCTTTCATCTGCGTTTAAACTTTTTTAAAGTATTTATTAGTTTTTTCAGGGTTCGAAAAAAATGGACACCATGTCCGTGGTAATATTTTCCAAATCTACCTTTGTCTTAAACCGCACTCAGACGAATAGAATATTGTCAGCATATCGACAGTCAGACAGTGACAATCAATGACAATTTTAAATATTTGACATGGCATGGGGAATATTTTGAGTTGTTGATTAAATAATACAAGAATAAAAAACCGCTAAACGCCGTAAAAATGAGTGGCGCATACAATATTCCAGCTACAAAAGATCTGATATGAAAATTACGTGGCGCGAAAATGTATTTTCATTTTGATGCAAAACAAAATTCTAGTTTTATTTTAAAATATTTTTCCATAATATTTGCTAAATTTGAAGTAAACGCGCCACAAAAGAGTTTCAAAATTCAAACTGTATCAAATTTACTCTTTTGTGGCGCGTTTACTTCAAATTTAGCAAATATTATGGAAAAATCTTTTAAAATAAAACTAGAATTTTGTTTTGCATCAAAATGAAAATACATTTTCGCGCCACGTAATTTTCATATCAGATCTTTTGTAGCTGGAATATTGTATGCGCCACTCATTTTTACGGCGTTTAGCGGTTTTTTATTCTTGTATCAGGAGTTTTTCAAGTTATATACAAATTAAATGTATGAAGTTGAATGCAATTTTTCTCGATTACACGAGCTTTATAAATGGTCACCTTTGTCGCATTATCTCTCTAATCTCTCCCAAATCACTGTAAATTTACAGTAGTAGAAGTCAAAAGATTAAAAAGGAAAATTGTTGAGAATAATACTACGGTATATGTTCCAACTAAAAGTATTATTGTGACTTTTAGGGCACAAAGTTTACCTAAGTATGTAGTTATTAATAAGGTATTAATTCCGGTCGAACTATTTGTACAGAAAGTAATTTTGTGTTTCAATTGCCATCGTTACGGGCACGTGGGTGGACAGTGTCGTGGTAAGTCTAGATGTTTCAAATGTCACGGTGAACATTTATCCTCCAAATGCACGGAAAATCCAAACAATAAATGTCTTCAGTGCAACGGAGATCATTTAACTACAAATTTTCAGCTGTGTCCTGAATATCTGAGGCAAAAAACTATTAAAGATATTATGTCTCAAAAAAATTTAACATACAATGACGCAATTAAATTAATCCCCAATAGAACATATGCAAATGCAACTACTAGTGAAAATAAAACATTAAATCCTCAATTTCCCATAGAATTAGCGTCTCAAAAAGCTTTTCCACTCCTTCCAAGTCAAGCTGCTCTTCCATATTCTTCAGGTTTTTCGCAGTCTAGCCCCATAGATTCCCATAAATACACTATCTATAGAAATCCAACGAAAAGGGCCAGGCCTCAAACACCTGATCCTTGTATTAATGAAGCAATCAAAATAACTAAACCAATTGAAATCGCTAGGTTACAAGGGGGTATTTTGAGTCAAGAATCTTACCGAGAGAATATTATTAAAACGAATGAAATGTCAGAAACAGAAACGATAACATTAGTATTTGAATTAGTTATGGATATATTAAAGTCTTTAAATAGGGATAATATTTTAAATGTTCAACAGTTTGAAGTGGTTAATATTATTAAGGACAGACTCAATAAACAGGGATTAAGCTCGCAGACATGAACAAAACCTTTTCTATTACACAATGGAACTGCCGATCGGCAGTTTCAAATAAATGTAATTTGGAGTATTTACTTCATGAATATAAAATCAATATAGGTCTTCTTTCGGAGACTTGGTTTAAACCAAATATTTATTATAATTTCGTAGGTTATAATTGTTCACGTTTAGATAGAGAAGATGGAAAAGCTGGTGTAGCAATTTTAATTAAGGATGAAATTAGTTTTTCTGAGATAGATTTACCTCAAATGGAAAAGATTATGGCTAGGTGTGTGTGTGTTCGGATTGGTCAATTTAAGGAAGTTTATCTTGTTTCAGTTTACATAAAACCTTTGAGTAGAGTTACACTGACACAATTTCTTAATTTTTTTAATAGCATACCAAAACCATGTATAATTGGTGGGGATTTTAATTCGCATCATTCGGCTTTTGGATCAGATCTAGAAGATTTTGAAGGAAGAAACCTGTTAGAAGCAATAAACTCATTAAATCTAGTATTTTTAAATACAGGGGAACCAACCCTTGTTACTAGACCAGGCCAAAGAAAAAGTGCTATTGATATTACTATATGCTCTCAAAATATCAGTCAATTATTCCAGTGGGAGGTACTTCAAGATCCCCATGGCTCTAACCATTTGCCAATACTCATGAAATGTCAACTTAGAGGAACGCCACCACCAACAAAAAGTCATAAAATATGGAAAATTAACAAGGCAGACTGGAGAAAATTTAGCACTTTGTTATATGAAAAATCATTGAATGTTATTGACGATAGTTATGACAAATTATTAGAAGATATGAACGAAGCAGCTACCGTAGCTATACCAAAAAAGAGTACAAATAAACGAAATACTTGGGAAAAATGCAAACCATGGTGGAATAATGATTGCCAAGATGCAGTAACGAAACGCAAGCAATTATTTAGTAAATATAAAGAGAATCCAAATTTGGATAATCTTAATAAGTATCAAAATCAAGATGCGATCGTTAAAAGAATTACAAATGAAGCAAAAAGAGCTAGTTGGAAATCGTATTGTGAAAGTTTGAACAAAAATACTCCAATGAAAGATGTTTGGGCTAAATTAAACAGATTTAAAAACAGGAAACAAGCAAATAGACATCAAATAGAGTGGGGAGACTGGACAGAATATTTTCATAGTAAAATCTGTCCGAATTGGGTTAACGAAAAACCAAGAGAGTTCAAAAATAATTATACAAATGATCACATGCTAAATAAACCTTTCACAATGAACGAATTACAACAAGCTTGTAAGAAAAGAAATAATACGTCTCCCGGAATAGACAACATCCATTACCCAATGATTGCTGAGATTCCATTTATAACTAAGCAGCGCTTATTAGGCATTTATAACAGTATATATACAAACAAGTCGAACATACCAGACGATTGGAAAAAATATTTAATAGTACCTATTCTTAAACCTAATAAACCTAGAGATTCTGCAGACTCCTACAGACCTATTGCATTGGGGTCTTGTATAATGAAAACGTACGAACGACTTATTAAAAACAGGTTAGAACACTGGCTGGAGAAAAATCAATTATTATCAGCAGTCCAATATGCATTCAGAAGAGGACGTTCAACTCAAGAAGTTACAACATCATTTGTTACTGATGTACAATTAGCATTTACTCGTAACAACTCAATATCCTGCCTATTTTTAGACATTAAGGGAGCATATGATGTAGTTAATCTAGACATATTGACAGATAAATTATACGCCATAGGAATTCCAGAAGGGGTTATTGCGAACTTAATGAAGTTATACCGTGATAGAAAAGTGTATTTAAATATAAATGGAGTGATAGGTACGCCCAAATCAACATCAATTGGATTGCCTCAAGGAAGTATTTTAAGTCCATTATTGTTTATTCTGTACACTGCTGATGTTACTAGTTCTATTACCGAAGAAACTAGAATACTTCAGTACGCAGACGACTTTTGCATTTATACGGAAAAGAAGTCGATCGAAGCTTCAATCAATGCATTAGAAAACGCCACAGAAAGAATTGCCGAATGGTCACAAAGAAATGGATTCAGCATCTCTCAAGATAAATCAGTCATGTGTTCATTTACGAGAAGACGTTATCAACCACCAAACCAAATTAATATAGGACCTTTCACATTCCCATATAAAACATCTGTTAAATACCTTGGCATAATTTTAAATCAAAAGCTCTCTTGGAAAGAACATATTCATCATTTGTCAAAAAAATGTGAAAACGCAATAAATATACTAAGAGCTTTTAGCCACACAAAGTGGGGAGCCGATCCAAATATATCACTAATCTTCTATAGAGCACTAATACGTTCAGTGATTGACTATGGTTGTATTTTATATGGAAATGCAAATTTAACTCAATTGGAGATATTGGAAAAAATAAAAAATAAGTGTTTACGACTTTGTCTTGGATGTATACAAAGCACACCAACACATATTTTAGAAATTGAAGCAGCAGAGCCTCCTTTGCATCTTAGACGGCAATTTTTGTGTGATGTTTTTATGTCAAAACTCCTAGCACAGAAAAGATCTGAGAAAATACAAAACCTCAATTCAAAAATAGATAGTCCCTTCTGGAGACGTAAAATTCATCCCAAAGTAATAAGCAGTTATCAGCTATTAATCCAATTTAATAGCGAGGTTTACAGAAATGACATCCTTCCCTTTTATAATTGTGATTATAACCTATTAGAACTACAAATTCCTTATTATTATCTTAATATTGAACCACACGTTAATCAATTTAACATAAATACGTTTGTTGAGAAAACAATTCTGAAAAGATGGCCGGAGTCCGATTGTATTTATACAGATGGATCCAAATTCGCTGAGTCAACTGGATGCGCCTTTTACCATTCAAATGAAAATCTATCCAAAAAATTTAAACTTTCAAATCAAATGTCTAGTTATACTGCTGAGCTCATCGCAATTCTTCAAGCTTTGAGGTATATTAATATCCATCACAAGAATAAGTTTGTTATATTAACAGATAGCAAAAGTTCGGTAGACACAATAGTACAAACTAAATTATCAAGCACTTCATCAGTAGTAATTATAAAAATTTTAGAAACAATCCAGTTACTTACGAATACAGGTAAACAAATTTCTTTGGTTTGGATTAAGGCTCATTATGGAATTAACGGAAATGAAATAGTGGATAGACTTGCCAAGGATGCTACTACAACAGGGGAAACGATAGAAGAACCATTAATGCCAGTCACTGATCTACGACAATGGTTTAAGAAAAAACAAATGGAGCAATGGCAACTGGAATATGATATATCTCTTAAAGGTGTACGATTTCATGATATCCAACCAAAAATTTATAGAAAACCGTGGTTTAACGACATTACAAATCGTCACTTCATTAAAACCTTAAATAGAGCAAGGAACAAACATGGTTTATATCCAGTTCACAAAAATAAACTAGGGTTGGCCACTTCTCAAAACTGCACATGCGGGGAGTTGGGTACTTTAGAGCATGTGATTTTCGATTGCGCAAACTTCCAGATGCTGAATCAACAATTATATAAGAATCTACAAACAGTAGGAGTTACTCTCCCCACCAATTTAAATTCCATTTTATGTACACGAAATATAAATTTGTATAAAATTGTTTATAACCACTTAAAAAATATGAAAATTGATATTTAAAAAAAAAATATATATATAAAAAAAAAATTAAAAAAAAATATATATATATATATATATATATAAAAAGAAAAAAAAATAATAAAAAAAAAATAAATATTAAAAAACAATAAAAAAAAAACAAAATAAAAAAAACAAAAAAAAAAAAAACAAAAAAAAACAAAAAAATCACAAAGAAGGCCTAAACCTCCGCGAGGATGAATCGGGTTTAAGTCTTAGCGCGAAAGAAAAAAAAAAGAAAAAAAAAAAGAAAAAAAAAATTAATATCAATTAGTGGTTTAGTATAAGTATTTAGTAATAGTGTTTTATTAGTATGTATTTTTAATGTAATGTATGTAATATATGTTTGTGATTATTAAAATATAATGTATATCAGTTAAAATTAGGAAATTGTGTCTATGAAAATAAAAAAAAAAAATTGAGCTGGCCAATTGGTTCAAACCAAGGTCATAAATCTAAACACACACACACACACTCTCCCAAATGATCTAGTAATTACGACACCAGTGATAAGACAATCCGAGTTCATATCCCAGCCATTCTAATAATTATGTAATTATGGCCGGCAAATAAACTCGGATTGCCCAATCAAACTAGCATCGTAACCACTACAAGTACATAAACCATGATTGATTAATAACATTGATTTTTTCGTTATAAACTAAATTTCGATAACCAATAAATCGAAAACTATTAATTTTATCAAAAAAATATAAAACATTTTTTGCTTACAATTAATCTTTTTACCAACATTTGCGGTCAAAATATAATAAAAAATTTCCACCCTCGAGACAGGGTGGCAACCACCCCATGGTAAAAGCGTCTTTCGGAATCATACAGATTTTGATCCTTAGACTCTCCACTACTTATTCTCAAATTTTCAAGCAAATCGATCCATTCTGTAAAAATTGCGAAGTGAAAAGTTTCAGTTCCTGGACTAATTATACTTTTGTAGCTCTATAACTTCTGAACGGCTGAACTGATGTTGATCACTAAACATGAGTTTAAAACGTATTGACAAGTAGTATCTGATGCATCCAAGGTCAAGTATGATAACTGAACGTATTACAGGAATTATTGAGCTTGAAAAACGGTTTTTCCCATAAGAAATAGATTTGATTATACTTATGAAGCCTATAACTAAAAAATTCGAATTTTCCCAGATATGAGATATACACCGTTAGACGCGTCCTGAGTCCTCCTACAAACGCTCAGTTATTGGTACAATTCGTAGGTTGAAATTTTGAGTAATTGTCGAAAAACCAAAATTTTCAACGTTAGTTTTTCAGTTTTTCGGCTATGGTGAGCAGTGTGTATGTCTCAGGTTGATCGCTTAAGCACCGTTTGAAAGCTTAACTCATCCCTATTAATTTGGTGTATTTGCGGTTTTCCTGTCTCTCCTTGAACCCAAGATATATACGCCCAAAAAATATGCTATTTTGTATCTATCTAGTCCTCTAGCTGGCTTACCGGTAGTCAGAAGTCAAAAATTAGACCGGTTCTCAATCGGCCCTCACACCCTCTTGAAACACAGAAAAAAAAATTCAGATCGGTGTAACTTTTCCACACACATACATACATACATATGTACATACATACATATCCACAAACATTTTCCCTTTTTTAAATAAAAATTGAGTCATAATTCTGAGCTCGATAACTTTTGAATGGTATAACCGATTTTCAAAATTAAACATGCGTTGGAAAGGTAATGATCTGTGCTATCAAAAGCCGCAAAGGTCGGGCTTAAGTTTTTGAAATTTTTGGGAGTTTTGGGGACGAGAACGAAAAACAGACTCTAAATGGGAAGGGCCGTAAAATCCACACCTTTGGACCAAAATGGAGATGTGACATATGGATGGACGAGTCTTTTCCTATTCTTTAAGATGGGATGTGGCCCAATTTTCAATTCAGTCAGGTTTAGAATATCGAAATTTTCGTGTATATATAGTGTCGCTTGTAGGGGTGTTGTGCGCCACTGGTGAGAACTGCCGTTCTCTGTGGATTGATATATATACATAGTGTATTTGATAAATAATTGATTTAAGACGTGAACACAAGTTATTTATTGTATATTATTTGTGGAAGATCCAAGCAGAGAATACATCAGGATAATATATTCTGTGATCCAAGTATTTTGTTGTTAAAGATGTTCAAAATTGTAAGAGTTCCAAAGTAACAATATATTATTAAAAAATCACTTTAACACTTTTCCTCTTTTCTCGATTGAGTATTAGTTTTTGTTGTACATATAAATTATTACAATCACTGAATACATAGTTAGTGAAAAAATTATCACATTTATTAACTGAATTAATAATTTGCAATTATACAAATAACAGTTATCCAAGAACATTCAAAAGCCATCTCTTTAAGTTAATGATGACATTTTCAAGTAGAATGACATTCTAGTAATGTTTACATATCCATACCAGTGTGAATTTTACTACACGTAATTTGCCGTGTAAAGACATAAAAAGTAGGGATAACCGTAAAATATTTGCGAATTATGTACCCATGGCCTTAAGAAATGGCTGTTGAAAATTTGCATACACTCGTGACTAGTGACTCGTTCAAGCCCTTTCAAAAATTAGCACTTTGAACCGATGAAACTTACATACAGATCATACAGACAACACATAAGCACACATAAGTGTGAAGCAGTAACGATTAATTTCATTTGGGGTGCTAATTAAAGGGTGATTTGCTTACTTTTGATACTAAAAACTTTTTTAAAAAATAAAAATAAAGCTTTTTTTAAACACTTTAAAAAAGTTGTGATGAGTTTTCACAGAAAAGTGCTTGATTTTTTTGTTTTTTCAGGTTGAAATATTCGATTTGGAATTTGACGAATAAGAACCTAATTTTCATTAGTTACAGCTCTGCTTCTGCTGGGTCTAAAGACTCCATATACTTTTTTACAAGCTATATTTTGTGCTAAGAATACTTTTTGATCAAATATTTACTGTTAGAGATATTAGTGAAAAACCATCTAAAAACATGTTTTTTTGTTGAAAAATGAACTTATTCACTCTCAAATAACTCAAAAAGTATTGACTTAGTGAAAAAACTCTATAGAACAAAACTTGCTTAGAATTAGTCAGTTTACTTATCTACTTCTGGACTTTTTTGAACGTATGTTTTTTCACCCCTGAGAATGGGCTAAACTCACCCCCAGGGAAAAAGCATACATCGGCACACTATAACTTTTTTTCTTTGACATGTGAGTGAATGGACTAGAAATATGTTAATAATTTTATGGTTTATACTTTAGGTACTAAGCAATATAAACACTGAAGATGTAAAAACTGGAATAATTTTTCACAATGCAGGGCATGTTGCAACTATTAAACAAACAACAGATTTAACAGACTTGGCCGTTTGGAGAAAGTTTTATGATATGAATTTGTTCTCATGCGTTTTATTAAACAATGTATTTATTAAAAGCCTTAGACCCGTTGTACCAAAATTAGTAGTAATTAATATTACCTCTCTTACTGGCCATGTTCCATTAAAGAATCTAAGTAAGTTTATACATATTTATTTTTCTTGATCAATGTATTTTTTTAAGATAAAACAAGGACAGAAAACGTAGAAGAAGGAAAGATATAACCAGCTGTGGATAAAAATACGAGATATTGTATTGCAGAAATCAATTGAAATATTGAGTAAAAGCTGAGCAGAAAAAAGAAAATCAGTCAAATTCAAGGATTTAGCAATTCAAGGAGAAAATTTCTTCGTTCTTTAATATGAATAATAATGGTCTATGACCTGGCGTTGCCTCTTCTTCAATATTGCGTTGGAAAAGTATTCACTAAATATTGGACACTGTCAATCAAACCGTATGCATTTGACTTGACATTGCTTATTGCGCATGTGCCACTTTTGATACAGAACGTCATCTACCGATTCTACTTGTTAAAAAATCTGTATCATAATGAAACTCATTATGATAGAGATATTGAAATTGTAATTGATATATTAAAGTTTGAGAGTTGAAAAATAATAATTTGAACTTTATAAAATATCATCAAATTGTTTTTGTAGGTATGTATGGTTCAGGAAAAGCTGCACGTGAACTATTTTTTAAAGTATTGGCTCTGGAGGAGCCAAATATAATTGTTCTTAATTATAGTCCTGGTCCTGTAGATACAGATATGTTTCATTATATTGCTGAAACAGCTCAGTCCGAAGACCTTCGCCAGTCTTTTAACGATATTAAGAACACGATCATTTTAACTACAATCAAAACTGTTAATAGGATGTTGAATGTATTAGAAAAAGGTGATTATAAGAGTGGAGATACCGTCGATTTTTATGACAGACTTTAATTGAATCAGTCATTTTGAAAAGGGGTCACCTCCACTTTTTTAAATTTTCCAGAAGAGGTAAAAAACTTTTTATCTTTAAGACTATTAGGAAAATAACTGTTTTTATGTATTTTTTGGTTTTAATCTTTACTATACAAGCTGACGAATACTTAAAAATATTTTTTAAATTTTAAAAGACCTAGAAACCGCAATTTCTTGAAGAAGAGATGACCCGTTTTCAAAATGAACAGGTATTAAAAGAAAAAATAGTCATCATAATGTGAAAATTGTTTATTACACACATTAAACTGTTAAATACAAGCTGATGAATATTTTAAAAGTGTTTTTAAATTTTAAAAGACCTTGAAACCGCAATTTTTTGTAAAAGAGATGACTCGTTTTCAAAATGAACAGATCATGTAGAATTGGTAATTCTATGAGATGACTCCTTTTCAAACTGAACTGATATGCGGAGATGCTGTGCTTTCGATGACAATATTTAAAGTTGGCCCGTTTTCATACGGAATAGACGTGTCTATGTATATTAAATACAAACTCGACAAAAAGGGGAAATGTCAAAAAAGTGGAGATGAGCCATTTTCATAATGACCGATTCAATTTAATAGAAGAAGAATATCCTATTCATGTTAATATTATAAACAAGTTTTATGACAACTTACATAATTTATAATATTTTTTATGCTATAGGGCCATCGAAAAAAAACTAATTAGAATAGTATATAGGTACTAATTTCCACAGTTTTCACTGTATTCCTTCACACAACCTTTCTCTCCAGTACTTTCTGTTTGCCAGTTCCCTTCCTGCAGTTTTCTTCGCCCACTGCATCTCTGAAAAATCTTCGGGGTCTGCCTCTCTTCCTTTTTATCCGACGTTTTTATCTACTCTTCTAACATGTCCATACCAGGTTAATGTCTTCTATTCTATGTAGTCTATTATATCTAAGTTAATTCCCATTATTTTCTTAATCTCTGTTATTTATTCTATCTCTTCTTGATACTCGTAGCTTTTCCTTAGGAATTCCATCTCTGTTGCTCTTATTTTGTTTTTGGTTTTCTTATTTATTATCCAATTTTCACACCCACAAGTGAGGATACTTCTTGTCATAGTGTTAAGTGTTATATATATATATATATATATATATATATATATATATATATATATTCTGCTTTTTGTTTTTATACTGATGTTCTTATTCCACAGCACCGGGTTCAATTTTCGTATGCAGTCTCCTGTTTTTCCTAGTCTATTTTTTATATCTTCTTCAGCTGTTCCTTTGTTTGACATTATGAAACCTAAATACTTACTTCTCCATTCATCTGGCACGTGGCACTTGCCCGACTTTGATAACTCTATTAAACCAACTTGTTGTTTCTGCCTCTCCTAAAGCTTTCCCAGAGATATCACCTGGTCCAACTGCTTTACCCTTTACCTTTCTTTATTTTAACAAGTACTTAAACAGCTTCCTCAATTGTTATTTTGCTGACCATTACTGTTACTATTTCCGTTAGCTCAACTGATTTTCTGTCAAATTCTTCATTTAATAAACTTTCAAAGCAGTTTTTCCATGGATTTTTGACATCCTTTTCGTTAGTATTTGATTATTCTCCTTTGGTCACACATTTTCCTCCAGTCTACAGATTTGAAAATTTGCATTGCCTATCTGGCAAACGGCACATACTGTCGACCCCACCATCAGTTTTGTAATTGAGTTTCTTTTTGCTTATTAGGAAGGCTTTATATATAGAGGTGATGAGCATGCTAATAACCGGTAAAATAACGCAAAAGATGGAAAGCATAATACATTGTGCAATAAAAAGAGATGAAACTATGGTTTGTTTTTAAACCAAAAGGAGTAAACTGAAGACAGATTCACACCCAAGAAAGTCACTAGAAAAATCACCAAATACATCTTCTTTCTGGTTGATCATATCGGCCTTCGATGGTAATCCATAAATATTATATTATACTAATACGTCGCTATAGTTGATTTTTTAACCAAGAGGAGTAAACTAAAAAGACAGATTCACACACAAGAAAGTTCCTAGAAAATTCACCAAATTCATCTTCTTTTTTCGTTGATCACATCACCTTTCGATGATAATCCATACATATTATATTATACTAACACATCGCTAAAGAGTTCTAAAAACAACTGTTTTTATACAAAAATAGACTAAAAAGCTAAAAATTAAAGGAATAATGCAGAAAACACAAAAAATCGCCGATATACTTATTTAACCTATAAAATGACAGAAGTGCCAAAATTTCATAAACGTCATTAGTGTCAAAATTTAATAACAGTGGAGTAAACTTGCCTGCGGTTGGACCAATTAGAAACAAGCATTACGGCGCGGTAAATTTGAATCACTCCTCTTGGTTAAAAAATAAACAATAGAGTTCTAAAAACAACTGTTTTTTTTTTATAAAAACAGACTAAAGATCTAAAAATTAAAGGAATAACGCAAAAAATTCTGATATAACTTAACCTATGAAATGCCAATTGTGTCAAATTTTCATAAATGTCATTAGTGTCAAAATTTTATAACAGTGGAGTCTTAGAATATAAAATAAACCAGGAAGGAGTACAATGCGAAGTGACTTCGAGCCAGGAAGGAGGTTGCAAATGGCGATCAGCTGTCAGATTTGCTTTCTATCTCCAGTGACGTACCTTTGAAAGAGGGAAGAAAAGAAATTCTTAACGATTTTATTACATCTTTGATGTTAAACAAACAGCTATAGATCAAGAGAAAATACGTATTAATATAATATTTTGTTGAAAAGTCAGTTAAATAACATTTTATTATACTAATAACTTCAGTTAGGCCGTCCGCACATGGAGCGACGCTCGAAGTAATCGACTCGATTCCAATCGCGTAGATCTCTCCCCGTCACTTAAGTTCATTCGTTGTGGCATTGAGTTCCGTACACGGAGCGTTTAGGATTGCAAATCTCCTCGTCTTGTACGACTCTCGTTCCGTGCGATCTGAAGCGAACGAGAAAGTTCGAGTGAGACGCACGTTTATAGTCATTATTTTATTTGTTTGCTTCGTTTTTGTTGATTTTTGCCCTAAATTAAATTTTAGTCTTTTTAAAGATCACTGAATGTTATGTTCGTTGATTGTAGTACTATTAGCTTTGTGGAAATATATTGTTTGTAATGTAAAATTCTGAAAACATTGAACTTATTTTTCTAGCTGTTTATTATAAAATTCGTTGAGGAAGTAGAAAAATATCCTCAACTGTATAAAAATGTAATAATACCGTACTCTTCACAGATCGAAATAGTCGTTTTGGTTACTATATAAAAAATGCGTTAATTTATAAAAACAGAATCGACTAGTGTGCGGAGGGTAATCGCTTGTGACGCAGGGTTCGTACAAGACGAGCAAGACGCGCGAACTTCGAGACGTGTCTTCGATCGACCCATGTGCGGACGGTCTTAATTTATTGCATATACAGGAGCTTTACCAGATGGTACGCCTATGCACACAGCTGATCCAATACACAAACACCTTCTACCTCGTTGACAAAAACTTATGAATCATCCACAGACGTTCAAGATGGCCGCTTCCGCTAGAAATTTAAGGTGTTGTTGATATATGACAGACTCCTTCCTGTTTATTTTATATTCTAAAAGTGGAGTAAATTTGCTTGGGGTTGGACCAATTACAAACAAGCATTATGGTGCGGTAAATTTGAATTACTCCTCCTGGTTTAAAAACAGATCATAGTAGAGGTGGAAATTATCGATATAAACGTATAAATTAACATTACATAGTTTCCCACGTTTGGACGTCTGCGACACGATTATTTTATAAAATTCTCCCGTCACAATGACAGTTGTCATACTCCTTCGATACGTCTAAAGGTGGGAAACTATGTAATGTAATGTTAATTTATACGTTTATATCGATAATTTCCAGCTCTAATAGTTTCATCCCTTTTTATTACACAATGTATTATGTTTTCCATCTTTTGCCGGTTATTAGCGCGCTCATCACTGAATAAAACGCTAAATCTTTATATAACATATTCTTAACAAACAATAATAGTCTTATAACAAAAATTTGTGGAATTATACCAAATTATACTACATTCCACACATTTTTGTTATTGTTATATTGACTCTGATAATGTAACGTTTCGTCACTTGGTGAACTATTTATTAGAAGAAAAACCTAATATTTAACTTTAAAATTACGTTCTTTTAATTTTAATAACACTCCATTATTAAAATAATATACCAAATTCCACAAATTTTTGTTATATTGGCCCCACGTTGGGCTCCAATATAACTAAAATTTGTAGAATGTGGTATAATTTAATAACGGAACGTTATTAAAATTTAAAGAACGTAATTATAAAGTTAATGATTAAGTTTTTCTACTACAGTTGAGTCCACGAGTCTTTACCCGTGCGTCATCATTTAAAGCATACGAAACAAGTCGGAAATTTACTAAACGCAACAGCAAGTGACAGAAAGTGGGTATTACTCCGATCACGGGTTATAGTATAAAATTTGACGTTATCAAATAAATAGAATGTCAAATTTAAATTTTTACTTTAAAATTTTGGTGCATAATTACAGCTACATTTGAAGTAGCTTAATAAATTCTATTATTATCATTGATTAATAAATAAATAAACCATTTATAAAAAAATTCAATAACCTAATTTTCTTTTTGTTATTTTATTTACTTTGGCGGAACGTTAAACACAATCATTCCTTAACTGTGTCAATGAGGTTAGCTTTGTACGTTGTCAAAATTAATCGTAAAATAACATAAACTTACTATAAAATTTCAAACCCCAATATAAAATTAGTTGTGAAAACAACTGTTTGTATACTATAAAAAAACTTCAAAATGCAAAAGTTCGACAAAATAACAGCAAAAAATTCAACAAACTGACAGCCACAAAAGTAAACAAACCAAAACGTCAGAAATTGTACTTAAAATATGTGAAAACATCCCCAATCGCCTTTTTTTGTACCTATCTCTTTTCAATGTACTGAGTCTAGATCGTTCATAAAAATAACATGTGTTTTTACTTAGTAACAGGCAGTAGCTGGTTTGTCATTAGTTTCATGCGTGGAAGAGAATAATGCTAGATAAAAAGTATGTGTTTTATCTCGCCAGGTATTAATGACGCACGGGTGAAGACTCGTGGACTCAAGTGTAATAAATAGTTTACCAAGTGACGGAACGTTACAGTCTTCCGTTTTATACCGCTAACGCGGATTTGCGATTATAGCATGACAGTTTGCTATCTATAAGGCCTACGGTATACAAGGAAGGTAACAGGACCAGCGTTACGCTTCAACTTTCTAGTATTACCCCTGGTTTTACCCAAGGTACTCATTCTATTCAGGCTGAATCGACCTGGCGCCTGTAGACATTTTTAAAAAAATGTGTAGATGTTCTCGCCGGCGCGGCGCTCGGATTCGATCCCCGGCCTTCTGAGAAAGTCAAACATCCTACCGCCTGTGCCTGAGCTATATTCTTTGTAAGATAAAATTAAAATGATAAAACCCTTAGTAGGTAGTTAAATTATATTTATTAATATAAAACGGAAAGTAGGTACATACATATTTATCGATTCTTTCAACATAGACTAACAAAATATTTGGATTAAAGCATTTGTTCGGTCAAATTTGAATGGACCGAGAATCGCATTACTGCTAACATACTAATGCTCCAAGGTTGCTTTTTGTGAGACTATGCTGAAAGTAATTCGAAATTACAATAGTACGTAATTTTAGGAAACGTTTTTATACATAGTATTAAAATATATAATCCATGTGGTGAGACCGCTCCCGTCTGAAAAACATTTCTAATTCGGTTTCTCTGCGGATTCATATTCAAAAATATCCCCTTTAAACAAATCTGAAGGGTGCCGGACGGAATTTTTGGGCAGAAATTGTTTCAACAATTTTTTTAAACAAATACATAAGATCACCTTTTATTGCTCCAAAAAATATATTTTTAGGTTTTTTGGGTCATTCTAAACAAGATTTTTCTCAAAAATTGACAGTTTTCGAGTTACAGGCGATTTAAAATCTAAAAAATGCGAAAATACGCATTTTCGAGGCTTAAAAACTCATATTTAAATTCGTATTTTTAAGGGTGCCAATAACTTGGATTAAAGTTTAAACATTCCTTTTCAAGATTCCGAAGAGTGATCGGGTCTAACTTCAATGTAGACCGTAGTTTTTAATTGTTAATTATGCGTGTCCATGCGTGTCCGGTGCGGCCCGCGCACTCTTTTCAAAAATCTCCTATTTCCTCCGAAAAATATTTTTTCTAGATTCTCTGGGACATTCTAAATAAAATAAGTTTCTTGACATTTTTCTCAAAAGTTAATAGTTTTAAAGTTATAAGCGATTTAAAATCCGAAAAATGACAAAAAAAAACACATTTTCGCATTTTAATTCGCTTATAATTAACTTTAAAACTAGTAACTTTTGAGACAAATTTCAAGAAACTTATTTTATTTAGAATGTCCCAAAGAATCTAGAAAAAATATTTTTCGCAGGAAATTAGGAGATTTTTGAAACAGAGACATGCATAATTAACAATTAAAAAACTACGGTCTAAGTTGAAGTTAGACTCGATCACTCTTCGGAATCTTGAAAAGGAATGTTTAAACTTTAATCCAAGTTATTGGCAACCTTAAAAATACTAATTTAAATATGAGTTTTTAAGCCTCGAAAATGCGTATTTTAGCATTTTTTAGATTTTAAATCGCCTATAAAAGCAAGAATCCCATTATGAACGGCCGGCACGGCACAGCCCGGCCCGGCACAGGACAGTCCAAATTCATTTGTATAGTTTTAAATGCAACGTAACCCATTATGAGCGGCCGGCTCGGCCCGGCACAGACCAGCACGCAAATGGAACGGCCAAAATTCTCCGAGGAGAATAAAATCCGTTGAAGTCGAACGGCCTGAACGGCCAGTGCGTCATAATTGGTAATAAGCAGATATATTGTTGATTTTTTAATTGAAAGCGCGTTGTTTCTTTTGAAATAAAATAATATGGACGAACTTTTCATTGAGAGTGTCAGAGAATACCCATTTTTGTATGATGCATCGGACTCAAGTTATCCATGATATTAAGAAAAAGGACAATACATGGGTACAAATATCCAAAATTTTGATCAATGGACAGATACGTACATTATCTTTTAACCATGAATTCGTTTTTTAACATCATGCATATTCTTTAAAATTGTGTAGTTTATGTCTTTTAAAAACTTTTATTTTACGATAGTTTTTAAAATATATGATCATTTTTCCGGTGCCGTGCCGTGCCGGCCGTTACAAATGGGTTTTTGGACGTGCCGGCCTGTGCTGTACCGTGCCGGGCTGTGCCGTGCCGGGCGTTCATAATGGGTTTCTTGCTTTCTCCAAAAAACTGTCAATTTTTGAGAAAAAATCTTGTTTAGAATGACCCAAAAAACCTAAAAATATATTTTTTGGAGCAATAAAAGGTGATCTTATGTATTTGTTTAAAAAATTGTTTAAACAATTTCTGTCCAAAAATTCCGTCCGGCACCCTTCAGATTTGTTTAAAGGGGACATTTTTGAATATGAATCCGCAGAGAAACCGAATTAGAAATATTTTTCAGACGGGAGCGGTCTCACCACATGGACTAATACATGTCATTACTAACACAAAATCCAATCATGAACCATCACTGAAATCACAATATTGAATTTCACAAAAACTTACAATATTTAATTTCTGAGTAACAATAGACTTAAATATATTATGAAAAAAAATATAGTTGTAATTATTTTTTAGTAAAATAAGTGCATAGGGTAGGATCAATAATCTAGTAAAATAATATTTGCTATACTTTTGTATAAGCTGCAATTATTATACCTGCATGTATATATAGATAAATAAAACCTAAATATAAAATAATCACTTCTTTTAACAGCAGTCTTACATTATGAATATAGATCAACATCTGAGACGTCGAAATCTTCAACTTCAACGGTACTCCAAGATTCTACAATAAACAGAAAATATAAAGTGATATAAGAATATAAAGTTGTAATGCAAAGTATTTTCTTTATTACAATTTTTTTTAAATATGTTTTGTCATATTTTTTTTTTTGTTATAAAGAAATACATCACAGTCTAAAACACATCTAGGGTGGTCGATAAGTACTTAGCCTCCAAAAGAATAACGAAAATTTAGGAAAAGTGGCGATTTATTATCCGATATTGTTTCCTTTTAGCTCGATACACTTGACCCAGCGATGCTCCAACTTTAATCCGTCTGAAAAACACGTATTCTCGAAGTCTGCAAAGTAGTAGTGATGTTGATTATAGTTACTTTCGAGTATTCGTTACAAATCGTTACTTTTGTATAAAGTAATCATTTACAGTATTCGTTACTTTGATTACTATTACTTTTGTATTTGAGTACCGGTAATCATATCGAGAATCGTATTTCTCAGTAGGTAGGCATCTTGTATAGGTATTCCGATGTAACAACGACCTTCACCGATCTGTTTAAAGGATAAAAATGATTTGATTACTATGATTACTTTTGTTACTTTTGTACTTGAGTACCGGTAATCATATCGAGAATCGTATTTCTCAGTAGGTAGGTATTTTGTATAGGTATTCCGATATAACAACGACCTTCACCGATCTGTTTAAGGGATAAAAATGATTTGATTACTATGATTACTTTTGTTACTTTTGTATTTGAATACCGGTAATCATATCGAGAATCGCATTTCTCAGTAGGTAGGTATTTTGTATAGGTATACATAGATATAGATCTAGATAAAAATATAGGGTTCTCTCATTCGATCTTTGTTAATGACATACATTACATATTTTACGTATACCATTATACCTCCCTCTGTTTCATCTTCTATCTTCTCCTCACCCCCACGCCCTTAAAACGCTTCATACTGATAACGATATTCGATAACACTCGTAAAATACCGGTCCCGTCTGTTACTCGCTGGGATACGATTGGTAGAAAGTAATTAAGTGTACCTACTTCTACTGGTTGTAGATACATACAATAGTCGTTACTCGCTCTGATACGATTGGTACGAAGTAACGAAGTAATCAGAGTAATCAAAGTAACGATTTGCCTCTCTGTATAGTAATCGTTACTTTCGGTATTCGTAAGTAACGAGTACTTTGTAACAAATAGATACTTTTTCAACATCTCTACAAAGTAGGCTTCCATGGCGGCGATGAACTCCTCATTCGACTTAAATTTCTGCTTGACGAGTGACTTTTTCCAGTTTGGAAACAAAAAGAAGTCGTACAGAGCCAAAGCTGGATAATACGGGACAGTAGTTCGTGGCCCAAAGCCCAAATCGACTAATTTGGCCATAGCGACGGCGGAGATGTGAGCCGGTGCGTTGTCATGGTGGAAGAGCACTTTTTTCTTCCCCAATTGGAGTTGTTTTTCTGCAAGTCGGCATCGAATCGACCCAATGATGCGGCACAGTAAAGCTCTGAGACCGTTTTACCCTTTTTCTGCAAGCTGATATAGATTACACTTTGTGAATCCCAGAAAACGGTGGCTATCACTTTTCCGGCCGATAGGACAGTCTTCGCCTCCTTCGGAGCACGTTTGCGGGGTGACGACTGTTCCTTGGTTAAACCAATTAAGCGTTTTAAAAGCGCCTTCTAAGGCAGTTATAAAAAGCTTTGGAGAAAGTGTGTCACACTGTCTAAACCTCCTTGAATTTTTTATTTTGTTACTGTTTTCGTATAATTTTATTAAGTTTTTCACATTTCTATAAATGTTATATACTAATCTGGAATATCCACTGTAAATGCGACTCTCATTTAATGCTTCAATTAAACTAACTACACTTGCGAGCAAAAAATCGGCTCACTCAATGAATAGGGAACTTGCATAAAATTTTAAATTCGAAAAAAATGCTATAAATCATAACAGAACATAATTTAAAACATATATCAAAGAAAAAAAAAGTTTCTTTTGTAATTCTGTTGGCCCCTAAAGACGATTAAAAATTCAAATTATTGAAGCCAGCCCAAAACGCGCCCTCATTGATCGTGACGTCATATAATTATAGTATTGGATGTCCTCGCCATTAATTCATTAGGTTTGGCCATTCGATTCTAACTTAAGACAATTTCGAACTAATATTTAAGTGTATTTGTTTTTGTATTTGTGTATACACAAGTGTATTTTGTATTTGTGTATTTGGAATGTTCATTTAAAGATCGAGTTACTACAAATAAAATAGTATCTTTGGATGGTGAAATGATTGTGAAAAGCAATAGTTTTAAGTACCTAGGATCGGTATTACAGAGTAATGGAGAAATAGATGGAGATGTATGCAGTAGAATTAGGGCTGGATGGATGAAGTGGAAAGAAGCGAGTGGTGTGTTGTGTGACAGAAAAATTCCAATGAAGCTGAAGGGAAAATTCTATAAAACAGCCATAAGACCGGCTATGATGCACGGAACTGAATGTTGGGCAGTGAAAAAGAAAGAGGAACAACGAATGCATGTGGCGGAAATGAGAATGCTTAGATGGATGAGTGGAGTGACAAAGAAGGATAAAATTAGAAATGAGTATATTAGGGGAAGTCTAGGTGTGGCACCAATTGATGCCAAAATGAGAGAGCATAGGTTAAGATGGTTTGGTCATGTTCAACGTCGAGACGTTAATCACACAATACGAAGAATAGCTGAAGTGCAGATTCCTGGAAGGAGTAGGAGAGGAAGACCAAAGAAGACCTGGGGGGAGACGATAAGGCAGGACATGTTGGTAAAGGGGATTAACATTAATATGACCCAAGATAGAATTGTGTGGAGAAATGCAATTAGGGAATCCGACCCCGCATAGGGATAAGGCAAAGAGAATGATGATTTAAGTGTATTTGTTAAGCAGACAACAGATATTTTACTTACGATAAAATGATCGTGACATACATCAAGACCTTGTGTATTAACTGAAATATCTTGAACGTTTTTTCGGCATGCAAGTAACCACTTAAACGTCGTTTTTTATCTGCTGGTAATCCAATAAATATTTTATTGAGGTTTTTATTAGTTGTACTTTTACAAAATGGCACTAAACAACACTTATAGTGTTTTCTTTTATTTTCCATAGTAAACCTTCTTTCCTTTCCTTCAAAACTGCATCAAACTTCTATCTCAATCAACTGGTATATATTATTAGAATTACATACGATAAATGTCATTAAAATATAAATATAACCATAAACATAAATATTATGTGACGTCACGGGTCGTTTGAACTATTTTAAATACACAGAAGATTTTAAATTTTTACTTCTAAGTTATGAATTTTTGAAGCGTGAAATTTTGGAAACCTCATTTTTAAACAAAACTGAACATTATTATGCAATAAAAAAATGTTCATTGTTTTTTATGCTTAGTAATCTCATCTTGTGTTCTTTGAATTAAAACAACTAATGCTAAAAAATATTGTCTATTATAAAGCTTCCAAAAAATAATTGTTTTATGTGAATATTTTACAAATGGATACTTCACAGTGAAGACCGTCTAGGTCCTAGGTAATTGCATAATCACGAGAAGGTTTTAGCCAGAGGACTCTCGCCCATCGCCTCCTTATGACGCAGACTGTAGTCTCAAGGGCTTACCGTCGATACCAGGGGACCGGTAGCTACAGTTCAAGTTGCCGACGTGTAATGAATGACAGAGTGGGATGATCGATTCATTGTCCTGAGTGCCCTGCGGAATCGGCACGCAACAGGACTCGAGCTTTAACAATCCTTGAGGAATGTTCGAGGTGTCACCGTCCCTCATTGGAGAGTTAGGAGAAGACTTACGGTTGTCACTTTGACTTCCAAACACGCCAACAAGTGGCCCAAATTGAATGCACGTCAGAAACAAGCTCGATTTCAGTTTGCCCGAAAACAGGTCATATGGAGCTTGGCTAATGGAGCAGAGTTTTATTCTGTGATGAGAGTCGAATATGCTTGTAAAGCAATGGCAGAAGACAAAGCGTTTAGCAGAAGCCCGGAAAACTATTTGCTCAGTGCTGCAGTATCAAACCAGTGAGCTATGGAGATGGTCCGTGTATTTTTTGGGGTAGTATATCTTAAGAAAAAACAGAGCTTGTTTTCGTGCCCGGTGGTTGTCGCGGAAGTAGTTTGACAGCCGATCGTTATATTACGGATATTCTTCAAGACCATGTTGTTCCTTAGGCCGGCTACATAAGCGATGGCTTCATGCTAATGCATGATATCGCTCGATGTCACAGCTCGGATTACGAAAGATTCCCTGGCCAACACCAATATCAATATAACAACAATGAAATGGCCTCCATTGAGTCCGGATATGAATTTCATCGAGCACCAATGGGATGAGCTCAAACGCGGGGTTCGGGTCAGTAATACAACACCAGCGAAATCGGCGGAGCTAAAAACTGCATTAGATGAAGAGTAGGAAGCGATTCTTCAGAAATCAGTCAGAAACTTGAATAAAATCCTTAAGATTTCGTATGAAAAGTGTAATACAATGCAGAGGAGGAACTACTCAATATTAATTGTGTTTTTTTTATGTTAATTCACTTTTATGTTCATTACATAATGACTTTCATTCATAACATGTTTTCTCACATACAATTTTAAGTTATCTTTGCACAGTCATTGCAATAAAAATTACTTCTGTTCACAATATTTTACTTCTAATTTTACATATATGTGGATACACTTGTCAAACAGTGTAGTCAAAAAATATAACTTATTTTACTTTTGAGCCGATTTTTCTGTTCGCAAGTGTAATTCTACCGAGTCAAACGCAAAGTGACATTCTTATTTCGTTAATTTTAGTCCCTTATGGTAGGAGAGCCCAAGCGGGGATTTTTGCAGTTACTCGAGCGCATCAGATTATCACACGGGGAGAAACCTTGTACCCTGTAAATGTACCTCTACCATAATATTGGCTCTTACTGCAGGGGAGTACGTTAAGGGGGGTCCGAAAAAAAAATCTATCCTTAGAAAAACTAGAAATCGTCAGATTAAGATAAGGTAAGTACACACATGCAAACCAGTGTCTATTTAAAAAATCTGACGATTTGAGCGGGTAGTAAGAAAATGGGTGAGTCACAAAGTTTCACAAAAAAAGCGAATATTTCGCCAAATGAACGTCAGATCGAAAAACTAAAAAATATATGTTCAATATTTTTCAAAAATCTATCGAATTATACCAAACACGACCCCCTGGAGAGGGGTGGGGGTAAACTTAAAATTCTAAATACGAACACAGCGATATTTACCGAAATGAATATCAGATCGAAAAACTGCAAAATACACATATTCAATATTTTTGAAAGATCTTCGAATGTCACCAAGCACGACCCCACGGAGGTGGGGGGCGTTCAATTATTACGTAACGCGATTTTTGACCAACCTGCGTTACGTAATACTTGAACGGCCCCTGGGGTGGGAGGTTACTTTAAAATCTTAAATAGGAGCCCCAATTTTTATTGTAGATTTAGATTCTTTACGTAAAAATAATCAACTTTTATATGGAGCCATAATCACAAAAACGATTATTGGAAATGGAAAATTAAATTAAAAAAATGGAAAGTCCCCACTTGAATGAAAAACTTTACTTAACTGTTTTTGTTTTTAGGACCTACTCTTTACAACTCAATAGTTCCCCATAACGCTCGGGTAACTGCAAATTTAGCATACTTTCCTCCCCTACTATTATTCTAGATTGCTTATTTCTTAAATTGTATAAATTGGTATATAGACAAGGCGAAAACGGCGGGTTCGTTGGAAAAAATATTCCCATGAAATTTTTTTGCATAATCACATTAGTGAGACACCCCAGAATAAGGTTCAAGAAGTCGCCCACGCGAAAATTGGTCCAAATTTTTTTTAACATTTTTTTTTTAATAAAATTGTAAAAATAAATATTTTCGGTCAAGAAAATTTTTTTTAGGTTTTTTGGGCCATTCTGAATAAAAAAAGTTCTCTTGTAATTTTTCTCTAAAGTTGATCGTTTTAGAGTAATAAGCAATTTAAAATTTGAAAAACGCGAATATGGCCATTTTTAAGACTTATTAACTGGTTGAAAATTATTTTTATGAAATTCAGAAAGTGACCAAATCAAAGATTAAAGCCTCCACTACATGATCCTGAAGAAATTTGTGTCATTAATTTATTACTAAGCTGTTATTTTTAATTATTAATAATGAGCCGTAAGATCGTATTGACGAGGCTGTAAATGTGAGTGCGAGTTAGATGCACCATTGACTGTCGGAATGGCATCTCTCTCGTACTCATCATCGCCGGCCGCCTAATACGTGCATGGCGCTCATTATTTTTACTTAACATAACAGCTTAGTGATAAAATAATGACAAAAATTTCTTCAGGACCTTGTAGGGCGGGCTTTAAACTTTTATTTGATCACTTTTTGACTTTCGTAATAATAACTTTATACTAGAAACATGTAACATAACTTTATACTATAACATAGAACTATTACATCTTTCAGGACTTGGCACTAAGGACATCCAGATTATAAAAAATCTATATTGGAATCAAACAGCCCACATAAAGAATGGACATATGGTGAGTGAAAACATAACCATTTCTAGAGGGGTTAGACAGGGCTGTATTCTTTCGCCACTGCTTTTCAACCTGTATACGGAACAAATATTTCTAGAGGCACTAGAAGAGTACAATGAGGGCATCAAGATTAATGGCGTACCAATAAGTAATTTTCGAAATGCAGATGATACTGTTTTACTAGCCGATAACATCGAAGATTTACAGATGATGCTAAATAGAGTAAATACAACTGGCAACCAATTTGGACTGAAGATCAATAGAAAGAAAACTAAATTTATGGTGATCAGTAAAAAGAACATTCAACATATCGACCTGAATATTGAAGCCGAACGTATTGAAAGAGTACACCGATTTAAATATCTGGGATATACAGTAAATGATAAGTGGGACCCAGCCGTAGAGATTAGGATCCGAATTGAAATAGCAAGATCCAAATTCATAAAAATGAGAAAGCTCTTAAGCAACCGCAACCTAAGCGTTAACCTCCGATGGCGCGCCACAAAATGCTATGTACTCTCTACGCTACTTTACGGAGTAGAAGGGTGGACGTTAACAGCAGCAACTATAAAGAATACTGAGAATTCCTTGGACAGACAGAGTGACCAACACAGAGGTATTGAGACGAATGGGTAAAGAGTTGGAATTGTTAACAACTGTTAAAAGGAGGAAAGCGTCATACCTGGGCCATGTGTTCCGTAATGATAAGTACAGTCTGCTACAGCTTATCGTCGAAGGCAAGATTGAAGGTAGAAGAGGTTTGGGCAGGAAGAAGAAATCCTGGCTGAGAAACTTGAGAGAATGGTTTCAAATACCAGAAGCTGCGAACATAATACATGCGGCACAAAACAGAGAAACCTATCGTTTGATGGTCGCCAACCTTCGGTAGAAGACGGCACATAAAGAAGAAGAATAATAACTTTGAACCGAGTTATTAAGCCTTATTTCGCCATTTTTCGTTTTTTTCAATTTTAAATTGCTTATAATTCGAAAACGAGCAACTTTAGAGAAAAATTATAAGAGACCTTTTTTGTCCAGAATGGTCCAAAAAACCTAAAAAAAATGTGCCCGGGCCAAAAATATTAATTTTTGCAATTTGATTAAAAAAAATTGAAAAAAAAAATTTGGACCACTTTTCACGTGGGCGACTTCTTGAACCTTATTCTGGGACGTCTCACGAATATGATTATGCAAAAAAATCTCATGTAATTATTTTTTCCAACGAACCCGCCGGTTTCGCTTTGTCTAATATTAAACATAACATCCTTACCATTTGATGAATTATCATTGTCGCCTAAATCATTTTCTTGAACTGGGTTCACTCTAGGAGGAGGGCGTCTAGGAATCCTTCTTGTTTGAACATTGATATCTAATTGCATTCTGACATCTAATACCATAAAACCTACTGTTATGAGAAGTGGAAGACGATACCTACAGTCCCAAGCTAGTTTCAAAAGAAACAGCAAAGGTTTCATGTTTTCCTGTAAAACTAAATAAAATTATATCTGCTATTTATTCGTTATTACAAATAGTTGTTAAAAAAAACATTAAAAACATAATAAAAATGGTCATTAAAAAAAATTAAAAAGATAACGTTCTAATATTGTCGTATTAGAAGTAAAACTCACGAACTACACTTTTCAGAAAGTTTAGTAAAATCAATTTAACCCATTAAGCGCCATTGATGCGAAAACGCAACATTTTGAAAGGATTTTTTTTATAAATAAATATCGTTTTTTAGAAAATTCTTTGTGTTTTAATTCTTAAAGGTTTAATGATACCTATTGAAATATATTTTATAGATCAAATATATTTAATTGTTTATAATCTATAAAATATTTACTTTAGCAATTTTTACATGATTCGTCATGTCGTCATGACTACATAATCTTCTTGTAAAATTTTCGCTTTGCTTATAATATAATGGTTTACATGATTTTTATAACACCGCTGAAATGATAGCGATACTTTTTGCTTTAAGATACATATTTAGTAACGAACCCTATAACTGCATAATATTTACGGACAGTAAGAGTGTCGTTGACTAACTAACGTACATAAGTTCCAACAACTCAATCATATAGAACTGGAAATTATGACTCTTTATAATAAAATTGCAACTTTAGGAAAAAACATCATTATATCATGGATAAAGGGACACGCGGGCATTAGGGGTAACGAAATAGTAGACAGGCTAGCCAAATCAGCCCTAGAAATAGGCGAAGAACTTCCATGCACTTACTACCCATTTCGGGTATTGATATTATTAGTAGAAGACACCAAAAAGAAAATTGGTAAAGGTATTATCGAAACACTAGAACTGGTAGTAATTACAAACAAATGCAGCCTGAAATTCCCATTAAAAGATGGTTTCATTCTGTATCAAATCGCCATTTCATAAGAGTTATAAATAGGTTGAGATGTAATCATACTCTTACCCCCCTTCACATATACAATTTGGGTCTCACAGAGTCACCTAACTGTGAGTGTGGACTACATATTCTTCTCGAATGTTCACATCAATCAGTAAAAATAAACAAATTTTATGATAATCTTAATACACTCACCGGCAGAGAAAACGGGCACCCCAAAAAATGGGTCATTTTTAATGTCTTGTATTTCCTAAACCTGATGTCCGATTTAAGTAATTTTTTTAATATGATATAGCCTTATTCTTTATCAATATCGCTGTAATAATATTGTTGCTAGACAGGTACATTATATACAGGGTGTACGAATCAAACTGTGTTTTTTTCTCAAACTTTGGAACACCCTGTGGAACGTTCTAGCTTTTATAAAATACTAAAATTAAAACCCAACTATAGCCACAGATTTTCTTAACATTCTGTTTTTTTATTCATTTGCTTATGTTGGATAATAAAAAAGTTAGGCACTTTAACAACTACCCCTGTTTTTCGTCAATACAGGGTGTTTTTCAATAAGTACGGCAAGCTTTAAGGGGTAATTCTGCATGATAAAATAATGGCAGTTTGCTTTATAAACTTATGTCCGCAAATACTTCGTTTCTGAGATAGGGGGTGTTGAAATTGTTCTTACAAACTGACGATTTATTTATTGCTCTAAAACGGTTTGTGATATGCAAATGAAATTTGGTAGATTTTAAGAGCTAGTTATTGCGCATTTTTTGGCATACAATCGAGAATTTTATATTTACCATTGGCGTGCATACGGAATATATCTAAAATATTTATACCCGTATGCACGCCAATGGTGAATATAAAATTCTTAATTGTACGCCAAAAAATGCGCAATAACTACCTCTTAAAATCTACCAAATTTCATTTGCATATCACAAACCGTTTTAGAGAAATAAATCGTCAGTTTGTAAGAACAATTGCAACACCCCCTATCTCGGAAACGAAGCATTTGCGGGCATACGTTTATAAAGCAAACTGTCATTATTTTATCATGCAGAATTACCCCTTAAAGTTTGCCGTACTTATTTAAAAACATCCTGTATTAACGAAAAACAGGGGTAGTTGTTAAAGTGCTTAACTTTTTTATTATCCAACATAAGCGAATGAATCAAAAAACAGAATGTTAAGAAAACTTGAGGCTATAGTTTGGTTATAATTTCAGTATTTTATAAAAGCTAGAACATTCCACAGGGTGTTCCAAAGTTTGAGAAAAAAACACAGTTTGGTTCGTACACCCTGTATACAATGACAATGTACCTGTCTAGCAACAATATTATTACAGCGATATTGATAAAGAATAAGGCTATAACATATTAAAAAATTACTTAAATCGGACATCAGGTTTAGGAAATACAAGACATTAAAAATGACCCATTTTTTGGGGTGCCCGTTTTCTCTGCCGGTGAGTGTATATTAAAAATTCCACTTCCCGTTTATCTGAACAATTTGATATTTTATGAAGATATTAATACATTAAAAACAATTTACGAACATATCAAAAACTGTAAATTAATAGATTGTAGCAATAAAATTTACCCTGTATTTAAGTAATTTTGTTAAAACAAAGCAGGCATGTTTGTTAAAACAAAACAAACATGTTTGTTTTGTTGTTTTTTTTTAACCCTGTAGATTTAAGTAATTATTGTATATTATAATTAAAAAACGAAAAGATCAAGGAAAAAAACGAAAAAAGAAAAAGCAAAAAAAAAGAGAAAAAAGCAAAAAAAGCAAAAAAAAAAGAAAAAAAAAACTAAGAAGATGTAAACCTCCGAGATGTTGAATCGGGTTTATATCTTAGCGTAGTAAAAAAAAACAATTAATAAAAAAAAACAAATTAAAGATATAAAAAAATAAATATGTACCTACAAAAAAATATTAACAACCAAAACAGTGTATTATTTAGATAATAATTGTAATATGTTAGTTTGTTATGTATTTAGAGTTAGAAATACAGAAAAAATTCCTCTGATTGAAAAAACAAATTTAAAAATGAATATCCATTTTCAATTTCGTTGCAACACGAAACTACAGCCGCACCATTATTCCAGTTCAATCAGAGAGTGCAGCAAGCACGTCTACCAGTTTCGAAACTTATTAGTCTTTCATCAGGAGGCACATATTATGCTGCTCTCTCTGACCCAACTAGGACAAACCCCGGCGTGCAGTCACGGATTGCAACGAACGAAATGGCAGGGATGCCCTAGTGGCAACTGCTATAAAATAGCACATAAAATTTAATAGCACATAAAACAACATCCAAAAATGTTATTCTACATCCTACCAGACTGAAAACAATGGGAATTTCCCATTGTTGGATGTTGTTTTATGTGCTATTAGATTGAAAACTTAGTTTTTTATAGCAGTTGCCACTAGGGCATCCCTGCCATTTCGTTCGTTGCAATCCGTGACTGCACGCCGGGGTCTGTCCTAGTTGGGTCAGAGAGAGCAGCATATGTGCCTCCTGATGAGAGACTAATAAGTGTCGAAACCGGTAGAGGTGCTTGCTGCACTCTCTGATTGAACTGGAATAATGATGCGGCTGTAGTTTCGTGTTGCAACGAAATTGAAAATGGATATTCATTTTTGATTTACATGTTTACTCCGATCGGAGTACGAAGGGAACCATTCTCGTTGGAACTTTACCGCGCTGAGCAGATGGGACGTAAATTATAAATTGTAAAATTCCCTCATCTTTCTTAGTCTCAGCATCCGTTATGGCTTGCAAATTGTAGAAGCCTCGGAGGTGTTACCAGAGAAAGTTCCCATTGTTTTCAATCTGGTAGGATGTAGAATAACATTTTTGGATGTTGTTTTATGTGCTATTAAATTGAAAACTTAGTTTTTTAAAAACAAATTTGTTTGTTTTTAAAATAATAAAATGTCTGGCTAATTGGTTCGACCAAGGCCATCAAATTCACACACAAAAAAATTATTTTTATGAAGTATAAACCAGTATAAACTTTTATAAAGTATAAAGTATTCAGCAGTAACCAAACAAAAAAATGTAATAACTTTATCAAGAAAAAGTTACATGCATTCAAACTTTAATGCGTTTTCGCATCAATGGCGGAATCTGTTAAGAAAATAATTGTACTCAATAATTGTAATCAAAATTAAAAGTACAAAAATAGTAAAACTAAATAAAATATTCCTAAAAACTATAAAACTTAATATTAGAATTTATGGAAGCTCTCAAAATATGCAGAGTGTAAATATACATTCAACTTTTGACACATATATTCTTCTTCTTCTTGTAGTTCCTTCTCCTATCGGAGGTTGGCTATCATCACAGCTATCCGTACCTTATTGGCGGCTGCTCTGAAAAGATCTACTGAGCTGCAATTATACCACTCTCTTAAGTTTCTCAGCCAGGAAATTCTTCTTCTACCTATAGATCTTTTACCCTTTATTTTACCTTGCATTATGAGCCTTAATATCTCATATTTCGCACCTCTGGTAATGTGGCCTAAATATTCTAGCTTTCTTGTTTTGATGTTCTTTATCACCTCGCAATCCTTTTGCAGCCTTCTTAACACTTCTGCATTTGTAACTCGTTGGATCCATGGTATTTTCAAAACCCTTCTATAGCACCACATCTCAAAGGCTTCCAACTTCTTTATATTTTCTACTTTTAGTGTCCACATATAGTGACACATATATGGTTTAGCTTTTACATTATCTGCATCTTCTTCTTGACATTTCAGATTGCCCTATTACGATGAATGTGGTTCTCTTTGTCAAGGGAACTTGCATAAAATTTTAAATTAGAAAAAATGTTATAAATCACAACAGTACATAATTTAAAACATGAATCAAAGATAAAAAAGTTGTTTTTGTTTTCCGTTTGGCCCCTAAAGATGATTCTAAATTCAAATTGTTGCAGCTAGCCCAAAATGCGTCGTGACGTCATATGGTTGTGTGTTTACATTCTACACCAACAAAGTAAACAAAATTGTATATAATTTTAAATAAGACATTATAAACGCCAGTAGAAAATACGTTTGATCGTTTGAACTATTTTAAATTCATAGAAAACTTAAACTTTTACAAAATGGCACTAAACAACACTTACAGTGTGTTCTTTTTATTTTCCATCCTTCTTTCCTTTCCTTCAAAAACTGTATTAAACTCCAATCTCAACAAACTGGTATTATATTATTACAATGACATACGATAAATGTCATTAGAATATAAATATTTTCCCTTATTCAGCGACGATTAGCTGGCCAAATACCCAAGTAGGTGGAGGGCAATAAACTAAAGAATAAGAAGAAGAATATACCTAAACATAACCATAAATATAAATATAACCATAAAGTTCAACTATGTGACGTCACGGGTCGTTTGAACTATTTTAATTCACAGAAGATTTTAAATATGTACTTCCAAGTTATTATAAGTTTTTGAAGCCGTGAAATTTTGGAAATCTCATTTTTAAACAAAACTGAACATTATTATGTAATAAAAAAAATGTGCAAGTTCCCTATTATATCCAAAATCATATGAAAAAATTGATACAGGGCGAGTCATGAGGAACTGTAGATACTCCTACCTCGTATGCAGGCCTCTGGGGAATAACAAATGACCATTAAAAAGTGTCTGCTCCCATTTTTTAATAACATACAGGGTGAGTTGTTAATTTTTACAGAAATTTGTATTCGTCATAATTTTTGAACGGTAAGATCGATGTGTCTCTTATTTTGGTCACTTGTTACACTATTACCACCCAATCAACTGATTTATTCAAACTAGAAAAAAGATCAGGTCCGGCTTTAAAAAATTAGTTAGTTTTGGTCTTAGCAAAAATTTCACCCTGTATACGGTTTTTGAAAACTCTAATAATAATTTTACAAATTAGACAAATAGGCAATTAAAATGGCATATTTGTTTTTTCCCCACACGATTACTTAATTTAAAAAAAAATCAATTTTGACTATGAATTAAAAGTTTGGTAAAGTGAACCATAGAATTAAAAAAAATGAACTTTTATTACAAAAATTATTTTTTTTTGAACAAATATTTAATTTATAAGTTACCACCCAATCAAGTGATTTATTCAAACTAGAAAAAAATCAGGCTCGGATTTAAGAAAATAGTTCGTTTTGGTCTTTCCCCACACATTTATTTTTTATTATTTAAGAAACAAATAAAACAATAAAACAAATTTTTTTGAGATTTATAGCAGATTTTCGAAGTGAAATCCATCTTTGTCGGACCATCAACTGTCTAATAGACCTCCTGAAAGTTAAGGGATCATTTCTAATAATATTACAAGAATCAATAATTTTTTCAATTATGTACTTAGTTCTTGTCGTGTATTGATATTTTCTCGATAAACCATTTCTTTTAACCGACCCCACAGGGAATAGTCGATAGGGTTAAAATCAGGTGACCTAGGTGGTCATGCATGAGACCCTCCGCGTCCTATCCACCTATTTGAGATGTTGACAAACAGCAACTGGGAAATGTGGTGATGCCCCATCGTGCATAAAGTACATTCCTCGGGTGGCTACATTGGCAAGTAGATTCAGCAAATTATTTTGTAAAATATGATAATGCAAAAAAGTACAAACAGTGTAAGAAACACAAATAAATAATAATGATGGCGAACGAAAAGTCAAATTATGTACTCAAATAACGAAACTGTCAAATTATCATTTTTATACATACAGTGCTAGTCAAAAGTCCGTACCCCCCCTCGTATCTTTTGAACGGTTATACTTATAATAGTGAAATTAGGAGGGAGGAAATAAACGGATGTAGGCTTCTTAACCAATCATGACAGGTGACGTAATAATGACAGATGACGTTACAGCGCCACTATGACAGATAATTTTAAATGGGACCTTATGGCAAGTGATACCTCGTTTGAAAGGTATTGAAAATACCTATTCAGTCATACTAATTTTGTTTGAGTTTAAGCTCATTTTGATGAATAAATGAAATAATATAAAATTGTAGTTTCGCATTTAATTAATAAAAATTCAAACCTCCGCCTATGATTACTTGTCAAAAAGGTTGACGTTGACGTAAAAACTACTAGAGAACTGAAAAACGTCAACTTTTTTGACAAAAAAACCATAGGCGGACATTTGAATTTTTATTAGTTAAATACGAAACTACAATGTTATATTTATTTAATTTATTCACCAAAATCAAAATCAACTTAAACCCAAAAAAAATAATATGACTGGATAGGTATTTTCAATACCTTTCAAACGAGGTATCACTTGCCATAAGGTCCCATTTAAAATTATCTGTCATAGTGGCGCTGTAACGTCATCTGTCACTATTACGTCACCTGTCATGACTAGTTAAGAAGCCTATATCCGTTTATTTCCTCCCTCCAAATTCCACTATGATAAGTATAACCGTTCAAAAGATACGAGGGGGGGTACGGACTTTTGACTAGCACTGTATAAACATAGTATTAATACATGGTGAGAAGGTAGAGATGCAAAAAAAGACGGGAAAAATATTTCTTTTTGTTTTTGTTTAATTTATATTTATTTGTTTATCTCATTTTTGACAAACAAATATTATACCTACATGATGATGTTTTAGTATTATTCAAAACAACCTGTTCCCTTTAAAATTCTGGAAATTAGCTAAAAAGGTTGTATTATTATTTAAAACGTATAGCACGAGCAGTGGTAGTATTATTACTTATAAATTAAATATTTGTTCAAAAAAAATTAATTTTTGTAATAAAAGTTAATTTTTTTAAATCTATGGTTCACTTCACCAAACTTTTAATTCATAGTCAAATTTGATTTTCTTATAAAAAATTAAGTAATTGTGTGGGGAAAAAAATAAATATGCCATTTTAATTACCTACTTGTCCAATTTGTAAAATTCTTATTAGAGTTTTCAAAAACCGTATACAGGGTGAAATGTTTTTCTAAGACCAAAACGAACTAGTTTTTTAAAGCCGGACCTGATTTTTTTCTAGTTTGAATAAATCAATTGATCAGGCGGTAACTTATAAATTAAATATTTGTTCAAAAAATAATTAATTTTTGTAAAAAAAAGTTAATTTTTTTAAATCTATGGTTCTTTTCACCAAACTTTTAACTCATAGTCAAATTTGATTTTTTTATAAAAAATTAAGTAATTGTGTGGGGAAAAAAATAAATATGCCATTTTGGTAATAGTGTAACGATTGACCAAAATAAGAGACACATCGATCTTACTGTTCAAAAATTATGACGAATACAAATTTCTGTAAAAATTAACAAGTCTGTATATTATTAAACAATGGGAGCAGACACTTTTTAATGGTCATTTGTTATTCCCCATAGAGGCCTGCATAGGGAAAGTCATAGAGAAGTCCCCATAGAGGAAAGTCAACTTAATCTTAAACATGAATTCGAGGAGACAATTTCTAATCTAACCAACAAAATTGTAATTTTGGAAAATGAAATTAAGAAAATGGAAGAATTAAATAAATTGTCAGAGGAATTTGGAAGAAACCTGGGTGAAGAACTTCGTCAAGAGAATTTTTATGGCCCCACAAGAGCTGCACAAAAAGAACCACAGAAAACCCAGACCTTGAGAGAAGTACGAAATCCAAAAAAGAAAATAGAAAATATAAAATCATCAACTTTTTTAGAACAGCAACTCAAGCCAAGAAAAATAAAACGAAATATTCTACTTCTTACTGATGAGACCACACGAGGTTGGAGCGGTGAACTTAGGCGTCGTTTTCCAGAAGAAGAAGTGAATATCCAAACAATTATTAAGCCTGGTGCTTCACTTTCTGGGGTCATTGAAAATATTGACTGTTTAACAAAGAACTTTAGTTCTGATAACTATGTAATTATTTCAGCAGGTTATAATGATTTTGTTTCATATAGAAATCCTAGAATAAAACATGTTAATATGAAACTAAGACAATGTACTAACACGAACATAATGTTTCTCTCTGTTCCTACGGGAAATGATCCTAATGCCAAATATATTTCAAAATTTAATAACAAATTAAGTGACTTCTTAAGTGTTTTTAATACATATTATGAGCACTCAATCTCATTCCTAAATGTAAATAATTCATATGGGCATAGACTGAGCAACTATAGAATTTCATACCTGTTGGAGAATCAAATAAAACATTTTAAAAATAATAAAAATTTGATATTTATTCAGTTAAAAAATACACCACCCAATGAACATAATTCAGAAAGCATAATTGTTTTAGATGATCTTGGTGAAAATTGTTGCGCTTTTACAAGAGCAGAAAAAGATTTGGATTTTCAGTTAACGCCAATAATACAACTTCAGACTTAGAAACTGACAAGTCAGAATCTTCTTTTAATTTAACTTTTCTCTTATTTAATACTCAGTCAGCTAGAAATAAAATTAATGATTTATTTTTAATGTTAGAATATAATTACTTTCCCAGTGTTCTGTTATTGACTGAACACTGGCTAGAAGAAAATGAATACTTGTATATTCCCGAGTATTCCATGATTTCACATTTTTGTAGAACAAACTTTATACATGGGGGTACTGCTATTTTAGTACACAACTCTCTATTGCAAGAACTGGCTTTTGTTCAGATAAATTATGAGGATCTTATTGAAGAAAAACAATTTGAATTTTCAGTGGCACAAATAACAAATTTTGATATCTATATTATTTGCATCTACAGATCTCCAACAACCAGTGTCCAGATTTTTTTGGAAAGGCTGGAGAACTTGTTGTTGAGGATTCCAAAGTTTAGTCAAATAATCCTGACGGGTGATTTTAATATTGACTTTCTGAACTATGATTGCAATGAAGTAAAGAAAATAAAAAACTTACTCACTTGTTTTAATTTAAAAATGCATGTTAATGAAGCAACACGTGTCACTAAATTGTCTCAAACTCTAATAGATTATTTCTGTTCTAACTTTGAGAAGGATTATGTTCAATGTATTGTATTTGACCCCAATCTGTCAGACCATAAGGCAGTTGTTGCTTCTATCAAAATTAAGAAATTTAGTAAAGGTAAAGATAGTGTAAATAAATTTAAAATTGGTCGCCTGTATAGTAAATCTAACTTTGGTAAATTTAGATTAAAGTGCGAGAGTCTTGACTGGTATCCTCTCCTATCACAATCGTCTGAGCCATTTAAATCATTTCATAATACAATATGTGAATTTTTTGAAAGGTCTTTTCCTAAACAAAAGATTAAAATTAAAAATAGAAAACCTTGGATTACAAATGGCATTAAAAATTCCTGCAAAACCATGAGATTGCTCCATTATATCAAAAAATATTACCAAGATGAATGGTTTGTTACCTATTATAATCAATATAAAAAGATATACAGAAATGTTATTAAAACTGCAAAAGAAAACTGCTACAAGCATAGAATAGAAAACTCCTCAAATGTAACTAGGGAAACTTGGTCTGTAATAAATGAATTAAGGGGTAAACACAGATCAGGTAATAGTCATCACACTCCACTTCCAAATGACTGTAATGAATTTTACTGTAGCATAGCCGAAACTTTAACAGCACAGTTGAGACATGGTACAGATCCTTTGTCATATCTGAAGAAAACAGAAGTTATGTGTCCCTTCATAATTTATGATACTAATGTTGAGGAATTGAAAGAGATATTTAAATCAATCAGAAACAAAAACTCTTCGGGTTATGATGACATCTCTATAAGAGTTTTCAATAATCTACCAAACTCTGCTTTGGATGTTTTATCTATTTTAATTAATGATAGTTTTAATGCTGGCACATTTCCCGATTTCCTGAAGATAAATGTTGTAATTCCATTGCACAAGGGTGGAGATCACATAAACCCTTCCAATTACAGGCCAATTTCTCTGATACCTACGTTGGCAAAAATAATAGAGAAAATTGTTAAAGCAAGATTAATACAATTTTTAGAGGTTAACCAACTACTAAGTCCGAAACAGTTTGGTTTCCGTGGTAACACTGGCACGACCGACGCGATTTTCAGTTTTTTAGAGATAGCTTACAATAATATTAATTTAGGCGAGATGGTTGCGGCAGTGTTCTGTGATTTGACAAAGGCTTTTGACTGTGTCAATCATGGTTTGCTGCTGCAGAAGCTTAAACACTACGGAATTAAAGATAAGTCACTGAGTTGGATGGAGTCATATTTGTCGGGTAGGAGTCAGTTTGTTAGGACAGACTGTGACTCTGACTTGATGAATGTAACTTGGGGAGTGCCCCAAGGCTCGGTATTGGGACCAGTTCTGTTTTTGTATATATAAACGATTTAGCCTACCTTGATGTATCTGCTCATTTCACCCTTTATGCAGATGATACCACTCTTATATGGCATGCTAAAGATTTGAATGTCTTACGCCAATCTGTAGGTAGGGAACTCTTAATGATTGAAAATTGGTGCACGGCGAACTTTTTGACATTAAACACTTCTAAAACCAAGCTTCTGTGTTTTAAACATGTTATGCCTGAATTACATCTGGAACTTGAACCTCAGCTGTCCGTCAGGTTTCTTGGCCTGAATATTGATCCTGACCTTAAATTTAAATCGCATATTGAAGCCTTGAATTCAAAACTTGCATCTGGATGCTATGCAATACGGTCGACTAGAAGGGAGCTTGGTTTTGCCCAAGCAAGAACTGTGTACTTTGCACTAGTAGAGTCACATCTTAGATTCGCAATTCAGTTTTGGGGAGCGTGTAGTCAGGAGCTTTTCAGTAGTGTGTTTTTGCTTCAAAAAAAGGCAGTACGCCTGTTGTGCCAGGTAAATTCTAGAGAAACGTGTAAACCTTTATTTATTAAACACAGTATCCTTACACTTGTATCTCTTTTCATTTTGGAAACGGCAAGCATTATTTTTAAGAATAAACATCTATATGAAAATAATAATCGATCTGGACGATTTGCTAGCAATTTAGCTTTGATTACACCTAGAAGCACACTAGTCAAAGACTCATTTATTTTTAACGGCATCAAAAATTTTAATAAACTACCTAGTGAAATAAAAAATTTGGAAACTATTAGAAAGTTTAGAAATTCATTAGATAGACTGCTCGCTAAGAGGGCCTATTATGATCTGACAGAATTTTTTAGGGACCATTGGAGCTGATGTATTTGTGATCTTGTGTATATTTTTTTTGTCAATTTGTTTGTCATTATTGTTTGTGATTTAGTTTTACAGCTTGTAGTTTGTTTGTTTTTTATTTTTGACAATACTACATATTTTGTAGTTGTTATATAATGTAAATGTGTTATGTGTTATATTTTATATTTAGTCATATTTTAATTTAATTTATTTATTTAAAGCTCTTAAACAGTGTTTGTCAACAAGATTTTTTCTTAGACAATAAACATATATTCTCTCTCATACGAGGTAGGATTATGTAAAGTTCCTCATGACTCATCCTGTATGAAAAAATCTTCTGGGTGGAAAATATCTACGATATGCATCCTGGGGTTAAATAACTACAGTAATAAAAAACATGTGTTGTATATTTAATTGCCAAATTAAGATCAAATTGTTTCCATTTACAATAAAAATTAACTTTTTATTAACAAAATTATTGAAACTGTCAGTCTTTCGGTTAAACAATGTTTCGGTTAACGGAGGTTCTACTGTACTTCACTTCAAGCAGAACTACCAAAACCTACAAATCTGACCGTTTCTATTCAATCGTTTACTTGAACTATACATGTATACATGCAACTAAAGTCACAGATAAAAAGTGTTACAAAAAAACATTATTAGTGTATTTCGCAAACATTTTTATAAATATATTCTCATCAACTGTGTACTTATATCATAGTAAGTGATAAATGTATACAATGAACTTTTAATATAGGTAATTGTTATCATACAGCTACAGATGCTCAGGTATTTGACAGGGTGCTGTGATGTATAGGGGACGGAAGAGCATGAAAGCTCAGTTATGTTAAACAATTATTGTCTAGTCAAAGTTTTAAAGTTTTTAACCTAATAGAAATATTAAAAATATTGAAAATATTTCCAAAAGATATTTAATTGAAAACTAATTGGACCATTTTCTTGGTAACACTTCCATGGCTTCTAAAAATTGCAAGCCAGATGGATGCTGAAGCGAAAAAGACAAGAGGGAATTCAAAAACTTACAATTCACGACCTCATCTGTTCAGCTGGTAAATTCCAATGGAAAATGGACCTAGTTACTCAAAGAAGTAAAACTAATATAAAATGAAATAAAAATGTATACCATTTTTATTCCACTGCAATGCGAAGGCACAACTATCTTATTTTTCACTTAGAACAGAGAGCGCAAACCAGCACTCTGGCTTGAGCAATGCAGGGATGAGCTCTCAGAGTTTCGTCAATTGGGACAGAGAGCAGTAAATCTACGTCTCTCTGATGATGACTCCAAATAGAGTCGAAAATCGTCGATTTAGAGTGCTGGTTTGTGGTCTCTGTTCTAAGTGAAAAATAAGAAGCCTTCTCATTGCAATTGAATAAAAATGGTATACATTTTTATTTCAAATTATTGTCTAATTCACCAGTTCTGACACTATTTGATCCAAAAAAACCTATAGAAATTGAAACAGATGCACCTAAAGATAGTCACAGAAACAGATGCACCTGTACTAAAATCACAATTATTAAGATGCACTAGCAATAAACAAACCAAGACACATTGAATGTTACAAGGAGCACTCCCGAATCATGATTTACAATGTATAAACTTTGTAAATCATGATTTGGGAATTACAATGTATATACATTGTAAATCATGATTTGGGAGTGCTCCTTGTAACATTCAAGGTGTCTTGGTTTGTTTATTTCTAGTGCATCTTTATTGTGATTTTAGTATAAGACCATTATTGCAAGAAGGTAGACCAGTAATATTTGCAAAAACAAGCCTCACAAAACTAAAAAACAGTATGCTAAAATAAAAAAGAAAATAACACAACATAATTATAAAACTAATAAAGACAATAACTGTAAATCATGTTAAAACAAATTAAATTTTACCTATTAGTTGTTAATAGAGTCTGAACTCCTGTTTATAGGTGAATCACTGTCTTCATTCTCTAGCTGGTCGTACTTTATGAATTCTACAATCTCTCCTCGGTTTAAAGCCTGTCTTTGAGGAGCTATGGCTCTAAGTACTTGATTATTAGCTGTAGGTTCATCTAAATCCAGAATATCTTCATCAAAATGATCAATACCGTTACCATTAACACCGTTAAGCAGTTGCTCCATACACGCCTCTCTCTTTGCTGCCAATTGAGTTAAAATGTTGGGGTCGTTTTTTATTTTTCTTAGTTTTTCTTCTGCAAAATCGATTATATTGTCATCACATTTTTCGGTAATATTGCGCCAACTTACCTAATAATGCAAGATATTCCTCAGAATCGGGCAATTTGTTACTTAATGAGGGCGTAAAATTATCTTCAAATTCAAATTTTGTAATGTTATTTTCCGAAATTGAAATGTCTGTTTGACAACACATCCATGGATCCATATTGCTTATTCTTATTAATTGACCTTGACCGCCTGTGCGTCCCTGTTTCCTGTAGGAACTGGTCTTGATTGTATTGGTAATCTAGTCCAGTGTGATGTTTTATTTTGTCTGTAAATACAAATTAATTAAAATTAATAAAAGAAAATTAAAATTGTTTCAGTAGACACAGGTAAAAGGTAACATGAACATGATTCTTTTCAATAAAAAAAAAAAACAAGAAAGAGTTCGTTTGCGTTTATGTTTACAAGTAATGAAGCTTTAATAAAATGACAACGTACACGTTAAATAAAATTAGTTTAATTACAAACAATTAAATAATATTTTTCACTATCATATTTTGGAATCATACTTGTATACGTTTGTATATTAACACAGACATAATTAAAGTTTATAAAAAAAGGAAGATGCAACTTTATCTGAATGTATGCAACCAACAAATCATTTTTCTGGAAATTTTTTCAAGGATTGTGTTTTATGTGACAGGGACAGAACATTTCTCAAAAATACCTTATATAAAACTCTGATTTATAAAATTTGTTTAAATATTAATTCTTCAAACGTCCTCTGATTAATTTTGTTAATTTTTCATTATCTTCGGTCACTTGCTTTGGATTTGCTCATTCTCCAATTCAGAAACTTTTTGCAATTATTCTCATCTTTTTCGTTTATTGATGTTTTATTGTTTCACGCGAACTATTATCAAATACTATGGACGTTTTTATATTTATATCAAAAACGTCCATAGTATTTGCTATTATAGACCGTCGCATTTATCAACCACGATTTTATCCCTTATGCCCTTTTGTGTACTGAAAATGTCATATGAGATATCCAAAATAAAAAAGGAAAAAGACTTGAACCAGGATGCGTTTTCCGTTTTCCTGAAAATCGAAATTTCCTTGTTTCCTCAACTTTTCCTCTTTCATCACTTACTTGACTGTGAGCCAATCTTGCGCCTTATATAGCGCGCCTTTAAAATATCGATATCTTGACCAAAAACAAACTTACGAACATTTTCATAAGCTCAAATTGTTCCTTTTGAGTTCTTCTATCGTTATTGTTAATTAAAGTATAAATGTTTATAGCTCAAATTTGCTCAAAGAAAATTATTACTTCAAACGGGTATAACTTGAAAAAAATGAAGATAACGTAATTTAACAAACTTTGTTTGGAAGCCTATTAATTAAGCTTTAAAACGAGACCTTCTAAGGCTCATTTGCGTACGTAGAAGCCGAGTTACGATCGATAAAGCTTCGAATAATACTTATTTTACAATTTGCGATTTACATTGTGCACTAATTTTACATTATCGTGAGTTCTAATTGTTGGATGTAAGTTTAGTAAACGTTTTTTCTTTGTTTTCTATTAAGGAACAAATTTTATTTGAAACATTTTTTTATCTCTTTTAGTTTATGGGCCAGAGCCTTATAAACAATTAAATTGTTTATAATAATTTTTTGACCACTCGGATCAAAATGCACCCTCGAAATTCGTGATCGTGATCAGCAACCAAAAATCCATAAGAAATCGTTGAGTTTGTCCATCAGAATTGAAAAGGACACGGTGTCCCCTCTGGCGCCTAGACTATATACAGGGTGATTGATTAGTGTGAGGAAGCTCAGTATATCTGTTATAGTAAAAATTACAAAAAAAAAGTTATTGACAAAAATTGTAGGCAGCTTTAATCTCCACATTTTAAAATTAGCTACAATCTTACAGGGTGTTCAATAAGATGGTGGCAGACCAAACATATGTTTTTTTAAATGGAACACCCTATATTTTATTTTAAATTTGAAATCTGCTTCACTTTCCCATCACAATAATGTAAAGTTTTATTATGTTATACTGGGTACTTAAAAAGTTATAGCCAATATTACCTGAAAATCGTGTCAAGTTTAACTCCCTGTATAATTAAAAAGGAGTATAGGAACATTGATCTATTGCAACCATAGTTTTTTAGTAATTGTTAAAAATTATAAAACACATTCGTTTTCATAATATTTGTTAAATCAAATACAGGGTAAGTCAAAATGCAAGTACATTATTTTCTTGGTAATTTTAAATAGAACACCCTGTATTTTATATCACTATCGAAAAGTACTAATATCGTACTTCAAATTTTATAAAGTACTCTCTATACCTAAAGTTATCAGTTTTCTTAGATATTTTTATTTTTCCATCAAAGTATTAATTTGGTAGATATTTTAACGTTTACAAATAATTATTGTGAGTTGGCCATGATTGATTTGTCAGAAACTGACAGTTTGACATTATTGTTTATTAATTCAGTATTGGGGTACACCGTAAATTAGCAATAATGCATTTTACTACTGATGAAATGGTAGATATGATCTGGATTTTGAAGGAATGCAATAAAAATTCATTACTATCAGCTAGAATTTATCAATAACGGTTTCCAGATAGACGGCAACCGAGACAAGATACATTTGAAAAATTGAAAGATCGATTTAACTGCACTGGGTCAGTGAATTATGAAAAATCTGAACGAACAAAAACTAGTGTGATAGAGGAAAACGAAATTAGTTTGTTGATGGCAGTTACAGAAAACCCACACACATGTATAAGGAGTATTTCCAATGAACAAGAACTTAGTTACTACTCCGTTCAAAACATTCTATCTAAAAACAAGATGCACCCTTATCACATTCAAAAGCACCAAGAATTAAATAATGATGATTTTCAGAAACGAATAGTATTTTGTGAATGGGCCTTAGAAAAAATTAATGAGCAGAGAGATTTTTTTGATTATGTCTTATTTGGTGATGAAGCTACATTCCATCGAAACGGTTCTGTTAATAGGCATAACTTTCACTACTATTCAACAAGTAATCCATACCACATAGTAACACATAGTCAAACAAGATAGTCTCTAAATGTGTGGGGAGGTATCGTCGGTAACCATGTAGTAGGACCATATTTTTTTGAAGATAATTTAAATGGTGAGATTTATTTAGATTTTATCGTAAATCAGTTACCGATATTATTAGAAGAGGTTCCACTTAATATACGTGAACAAATGTAGTTTCTATATGACGGTGCTCCTGCGCACCACAACGAATTAGTACGTGCTGAACTTAATGATCAGTTTGGTGAAATATGGATCGGAAGGGATGGACCGGTAAGGTGGCCCACAAGGTCACCAGAGTTCAATAAAATGGACTCATTTTTTTGGAGTTACGTTAAGAACGAAGTATATAAAATACCTCCAACAACAAGAGATGATATGAAAAATAGAATCCGAATTGTATTTCAAAATATTTCTTTACAAATGCTTAGCAATGTAAGCAACTCTTTCAATGATCGCTTTCAAGTATGCATACATGTTTTGGGCGGTCATTTTGAACACCTTACATAAGTAAGATAAGTTAAAATTACTGTTGTTTTTTATTTTTTTGTGTTGTTATTTTTTTAATTTTCCGTCGGTTATTTGTTATAAATTTTATTTAAAATAAATTGTTTTCTTTTCTGTGTCGTTATTACTTTACTGAATTAATAAACAATAATGTCAAACTGTCAGTTTCTGACAAATCAATCATGGCCAACTCACAATAATTATTGGTAAACGTTAAAATATCTACCAAATTAATACTTTGATGGAAAAATAAAAATATCTAGAAAACTGGTAACTTTAGGTATAGGGAGTACTTAATAAAATTTGAAGTACGATATTAGTACTTTTCGATAGTGATATAAAATACAGGGTGTTCTATTTAAAATTACCAAGAAAATAATGTACTTGCATTTTGACTTACCCTGTATTTGATTTAACGAATATTATGAAAACGAATATGTTTTATAATTTTTAAAAAATTATTAAAAAACGATGGTTGCAATAGATCAATGTTCCTGTACTCCTTTTTAATTATACAGGGAGTTAAACTTGATACGATTTTCAGGTACTATTGGCTATAACTTTTTAAGTACCCGGTATAACATAATAAAACTTTACATTGTAGTGATGTGAAAGTGAAGCAGATTTCAAATTTAAAATAAAATACAGGGTATTCCATTTAAAAAAACATAAGTTTGGTCTGCCACCATCTTATGGAACACCCTGTAAGATTGTAACTAATTTTAAAATGTGGAGTTTAAAGCTGCCTACAATTTTTGTCAATAACTTTTTTTTGTAATTTTTACTATAACAGATCTACTGAGCTTCCTCACACTAATCAATCACCCTGTACATATATACGTTTTCCGAAATTACACAACTTCAGCTAAAAATTTCACCCAATGCCTTTTTCATGGAAGCATTTTCCGTGATGTGAGATCATTTGTAGTGTGAAAGTTTAAATTAAACGTTTTTTAGGCATTTTTCAAATGCCTTATATTTGTGACCAAAGCTCAAAATGTAACTAAATTCTTCACGTTATAAATTTTGTAAATTAAGCTATAACAATGGAGATTACATAGCGACCACTCAATAGAAGTGATACATTTTATTGATCTCATAAGAATAATAAAAAATGGCAAAAGTCGCACAACGTTTATTTATTTAATAGCTTTATCTAAACCATTTTGAGTTTTGTCAATAGGAGACTCTGATCAAAAGATATTAAATTTTTACCGTCGAGTTGATACAATTTTTATTTAAAAAATTGATTTCGCGCGTAACTGACATTCAAATCATTGAATCATCCAAATAGCCCAGTAAATGACCGTTTTGAACTGTAATTTTCAGGGCCAACTCCGAATTGTATGAAAATTTGTATTTAGATTCTACTTACACTTACCCTCTACTTCATAGTTGAACTTGTGCCGTTGTTGGTTGCTTTTACTTGGGGGTGACAGTTACCCCTTCTCGGGCGTGAAAAAATGCGCGTTTAAAATAAGTCCGGAAATGGATAAATTGACTAATTCTATGCAACTTTCATTCTATAGAATTTTTTAAATATGTCAATGCTTTTCGAGTTTTTTGCGATGAAAAATGTTTATTTTTCGAAAAAAAAAGTTTTCAGCCGGTTTTTCGTAAATAACCCAAAAAGTAAATATTTTATCGAAAAAAATATTCTTAGCAGAAAAGGAGCTTTAAAACGATAAAAATAGTGTATTAATGAAGTCTATAAATCCAGTAAATGCAAAGTTGTAGCTCATGAAAAATACGTTCTTATTCGTCAAATTCCAAATCGAATATTTCAACGTGAAATAAATAAAAAATTAATCAATTTTCGGGGAAAACTTTTTATCTCTCTCTCTCTCTCTCTCTCTCTCTCTCTCTCTCTCTCTCTCTCTCTCTCTCTCTCTCTCTCTCTCTCTTGTCGTTTCCGCATTACTGAGGATCGTGATTTCTTCCAATATTCCTAACAATGTTTCTCCATTGGTCTCTATCTTCAGCTGCTCTAAGAGCTTCGCAGAATAAGTTTCCAGCTGAATTCTTTATTTAGTCGGACCATCTAGCTGGTGATCGTCCTCTTGATCTTGTCCCCGGAACGTTTCCAGAAACAATTAATCTCTCAAAACTGCCGTCACCTCTGCGAACCACGTGACCAAAGAATTGCAGTATTCGTTGCAGACATATTGTGGACAGCTTTTTTTTAATCTTGAGTTGGTTTAGAATGGAAACGTTTGTCCTATGAGCTGTCCAAGGTATGCGCAGCATTCTTCTCCAGCACCACATCTCAAAGGCATCAATTTTTTGGCGCTCGCATGCGCGAAGAGTCCAAGTCTCTGCTCCGTATAGAAATATTGAGAATACAAGGGCATTCACCAGTCTCATCTTGATATTTTGAGAGATAGATCTGTCTTTCCAAACTTTAGTTAGGCGGCTCATCGCATTTTTCCCATACCAATACGTCTTCGAACTTCTGCTTCACAGTTACCATCGTTAGTTATACTAGACTCGAGATAGACAATTTACTATCTGGTATTCTTGTAACATGTTGGTCAGTTGAATTGTGTCGAATCTCTCGACCACCATTATTTTTGTCTTAGCTTTATTGATTTTTAGACCAACTTTGTTGCTTTCGTACTCAACTCTTCGCAGGAGATCAAACATTTCTTTCTCATTTGCTGCTATAAGTGTAGTGTCATCAGCAGATCTTAAATTGGAGATTTTACCAGCTACTGTTACTCCACCGGCCCATCCTTCTAAAACCATCCTCATGACATGTTCACCATAAATGTTAAATAAGTCAGGTGACAACACGCATCCTTGTCTAACACATCTCTCTCGGTCTTGAATTGGTTTGAGAACTTATGATCTAGTCGTACTGTCGCTATATTGGACTGGTACAGATTTTTAATAAGTGTCAGATGCATTGGTGCGCCCATTTCTATTAAAATTGACCACAGATTTATGCAGCTTACACAATCAAATGCCTTTCGGTAGTCAACGAAGCATATAATCATAGGTACTTGAAATTCTCTAGATTTTTTAATGAGTTGTCTCAGGTTCAGGATTTGTTCCCTTGTACCTTTACAAACCCCGCTTGTTCCTGAGATATTTGGTAATGTAGATAGGTTTTTAATCTGTTTTTGATGAGTGTAACAAGATTTTACTAGCATGTGTTATTAATGACAGTGTGCGGTAGTTTTCACATCTGGTAGTAGTTCCTTTGTTGTGTAGCGGTATATAAATTGAGGTACACCAATCAGATGGCCATTTTCCTGAATTCCAAACAGCGACACAGATAGAATGGATGATATGTAATCCTTTGTCACCTAGTAACTGTAGTATTTCATATGGTATTGAATCAATGCCTGGGGATTTATTTCTCTTTAGTGATTTAATTGCATCTTTGACTTCAGAGAGTAAGACAATAGGTTTTCTAGGATAGTCAGAGGGCCACTGATTTTCTGCTGATACCTCGTTTTTATATAGCTCGCCACAGTAGTTTCGCCATGTTTCCAATATTTCATCAGTATCGGTCTTTAGATTACCTTCCTTATCTATTATAGACCACGTTTGAGGTTTCAATTATCTGGTAAGGAGTTTGATCTTCTGGAATAAATCCCTCGGTTCATTTCGATAGCATGTTCCTCTATCTCTCTGCATATTTATGAGATGTAATCAGCTTTGTGTTTGCGGCACTGTTTTCTGATTTCTTTCGATAACGCTCTGTACTCATCGTTTGTTCCGTATCTAGTTTCATGTTCTTTTCTGCGTTGAATCACAGTCCACGTATTATCGGATATCCATGGCTTACGGCCAGTGGAAACCGCTGCGTCACAGTCTTTTGCGCCTCGATTACCTTATCTTTGAGATAGATCCAAGTGCTCTCAGGGTCACTATCTACTTGGTCTAAAGAAAGAGCTTCTTCTAGGTTTTGTTGGAAGTCACTGATTTTTGATGGATTTAGAGACATGACTTTTCTCTGGGGTCTTCTTTTGGGGACTTTAAAACGAAGTCGAACGTTCAATACCAGGAGTTGATGATCGCTTCCGCAGTCTATATTCCAGCATATGTTTTACAGTTGATGGCCGACGACTTCAATCTTGATCTTACAGGATGTAGTCTATTTGACTTCTTGTTCGCCCATCTGGGCTGCGCCATGTGTATAATCTCCGTGGGTGAGGTTGATATAACGTGTTTGTAATTGTAAGATGTTTTTCTACACAGAACTCCACTAGACGGTCGCCATTCTCATTTCTCTGTCCCAGTCCATTTTTGTCCAGCACTCCTTCAATATTTTCATTAGATGACCCCACTTTGGTGTTAAAATCTCCTAAAATTATGATGAGTTCACGATTCGGAATAGCGCGAACAATTTCTTCTAGACAATCATAGAACACTTAGCTTCCATTCGTCGTGGTAGTCAGACGTGCGTAGGAAAGAAGCTTGTTTTTTAAAACCGGTGTCTATAAATTAGACATTTAAATAAATATTTTGTGAACTTTAAAAGTAAATTAATTACACCAAATAAAAAAGCGAAATCGGAATAAAAACATTAAAAAGTTATGAGTGCAGTTAGCGGGGGCGACGCCCCCGATAAAAATGTTTTAGAAACCCAAATGGATACAGAACATGCAACATCTTCAAAGGAGGAGCTATTAGGATTCCAAAATCTTGTTCCAGTTACACAGATAAGTACCACAAAACTTGTTAATAATAAACCCATTATCGATAATGACTTTGCTAATGTACACACTTCAATAACAAATAACATTAACAAAGAAGTAGGAACAAAAAGGGAGGAATTTCTTTACCGACAAAACGACCTAGGACCTTTTTACGCGTATTTAGAAAATAATTCACCCGATTTTAAAGGCAGATTAAACGCGTTAAGGATAGGTGACATTATTATCACAAATTTTAAAGAAATTGATGAAAAAATTGTAAGCATTGACGCAGTAGGAAGAAATAAAATACGTATAAAATTTAAAGATTATAAATCGGCTAACTATATCATATCTAAAAAAAATGAAGCAATATTTATAAAAAATAATCTAGACATATACATTCCTAAGTTTCTTTTAGTTAGACAGGGCGTAATAAAAGATATTTCCACAGAATTTTCAGTAGAGTATGTTAAAAACAGAATAAAAATGTACGATTTACACTGTAAATTTGAAGTCCTTCAAGTCACAAGATTAAATCGAAGACAAGTAGATGAAAACGGTACTCAATACATTCCAACAAAAACATGCGTAGTTAGTTTTAAGTCACAAGTGCTACCAAAATATATAACAATCAACAAGGTACTAAAGGAAGTCGAACCATACAAACAAAAGGTGCTATTATGCTTTAATTGTCTTCGATTTGGACATAGAGGTGGGCAGTGTAAGAGCAAGGCTAGGTGCGATAAATGTCAAGAATCCCACAACTCAAAAGATTGTAAAAAGACCGATCTCACTCCAAAATGTTTTAACTGTTCGGGAGATCATTTTACTACAAATTTAAGCGCGTGTCAAGAATTTCAGCGTCAAAAACTTATTAAAGACGCTATGTCTTCCAATAATATTAGTTATCAAGACGCAAACAAACAGTTCCCCAGAAACTCCTATGCAAAAGTAACATCCATAAATACGGAACAAACTACAAACCTCTCCTGCCTCAAAACTTTCCCTCCATTAAATCCCAATAATTATACACCCACCCAATTCCCATCAAATCCAATTAACAAAATGTCAACTAATAATATATTCTACAATAATAATTCAAATAGTACAAATTCTCGAACATTCAAAAGACAGAGACCAAATAGTCCAGATCCAACATTAATTTTGCATAATGAAATTATATCTTCCCCTAGATCTCAATTACCTACGGGAGGAATATTAGACAGCATTAACTATAAGGGAAATATTAATAATAATCCAGTTGCATCTCCTTCAGACTTGAGCATGATAAATTCAATATTAGAATTAGTTATAGAAATTGTCACAAAAGTTTTAGTAACAAAAAGTATAAACATAAATTAGGAAGAACTCGAAAACTTAGTAAAATTAACTATAAATGGAAACACGTCATCACATTCTCAGACCTCAACCATGCAATAAATATCCTTCAATGGAACTGCCGTTCGGCAGTTTCTAATAAAAATAACTTAGAATATCTACTAGATAGGGGCAACTACTCCGTTGCACTTCTATCGGAAACATGGTTTAAAGCAGAAAAATACTATAATTTTAAAGGCTTCAACAATATTCGCTGTGACCGGGACGACGGGTACGGCGGCTCTGCCATTTTATTAAAATCAGACTTAATATACCAAGAAGTCTCAATTCCAACTACAATCAACTTTGAGCATACTTGTATCTCGGTAAATTCTCCATATATACATAAAAAAATTTACTTTGTTTCAGTATACCTTAAACCGAGAACTAGAATATCATTACAACAGTGGATTAACTTTTTGGAACAAATTCCAAAACCATTCATAATTGGGGGCGACTTTAACGCACATAGTTTGGCATGGAACGATGGATATGACGATATCTATGGCAAGATTCTTTTGGAAGCTATCGAACAATGCAACCTAGTAATTATAAACGACGGATCACCTACATTAGCAAACAATAAGAAGTCAGCTGTAGACTTGACCCTCTGTACACAGGATCTGACACAACTAATTACGTGGTGTACTTTAGAAGAACCTTATGGCTCTAATCACTTACCAATACACATACAATTTGGAAGGAATATTCCACCTGCGCAAATTAAACAGACAAAACATAATATATGGAGACTCAAGGCTGCTAATTGGGATGTATACACCGCTACCCTTGAAGCAACAGAACCAAAATCATCACTAATGGGCATTATCGACAATATTAACAAAGCTGCCGACAAAGCAATTCCGTTACGAAAATCAAACGCACAAAATAGAAATCATTGCTCAAAGGACTGGTGGAACGAAACCTGTAACATAGCTGCTAAAGCAAGAAAACAAGCTTTCTTAACCTACACACAGGCTCCAAATCTTAATAATCTAACAGAATATAAAAGACTTGATGCAGTAGCTAAAAAAACTTTTAAAGAAACTAAGAAAAAAAGTTGGATAAATTACTGCCAAAATCTAAATCAAAATACACCAATTAAAGAAGTGTGGAACAAAGTAAACCGATATAAAAACCGAAAACAAGCGAATAAACCCCTAATGGACCCCAAAGAAGACTGGATAAGCGAATTCCACACAAAAATCTCACCTCCATGGGTCGAAAACAACATTACTCAACAAATAGCTACTGTAAATAGGAACACTTCTTTCCTACAATCGTTATTTCAATTATGGGAACTCGATCATTGCATTAAATCAACAAATAATAAATCTCCCGGGGCGGATAACATTTCATATAATATGTTGCATAAAATGCCCTTAGACCATAAGAAAGCCCTGTTGGAATTGTTCAATTCGATTTGGATAAATAGGATTCCTTTTCCACCGATGTGGAAAGAATACATCATAGTACCTATCAAAAAACCTGGAAAACAGAATGGAAATGCAGATTCATATAGACCCATAGCTTTATCATCGTGTATATTTAAAACCATGGAAAGAATGATAAAGAACAGGCTTGAATATTGGCTAGAAAATGAAAAAATATTACCTGACTCACAATATGCTTTTAGAAAGGGAAGATCTTCCTTGGAACCCCTAACGATACTAGTAAATGACATCTATCTAGGATTCACACACAAATACAGCACTTTGGCCACATTTTTGGATATAACTTCAGCATATGATAATGTTCAAATAAATATACTAGAAGAGAAGCTCATCAATATTGGTCTACCAACCTCCTTTGCCAACTTCATAAAATCAGCTTACTCTAATCGATCAGTTTCCTTAAAGATAAATCAAGAAATTTCGGAATCAAGAATATGTAGATCTGGATTACCACAAGGTAGTATCCTGAGCCCAATCCTCTACAGCCTGTACACAATGGATATAGAAAATGTTATATCACAAAAGTCTAAAATCATTCAATACGCTGATGATGTTGTTATTTACACCAGTAGCAAATCAGAGGACAAATGTATAGAAAATATCAACACTGAATTTATAAAAATCCAAAAATACCTAGACAACATGGGACTTTCCATATCCGAGTCCAAAACCAATATATGTATTTTCTCTAGAAACAGAAACAACTATCAAAGACAATTAACAATAGGAAAATATAAACTCTGTATTAGTAACTCTGTAAAATATCTTGGTCTGCATCTAGATAGAAAACTATTATGGAAGGACTGTATCCACCAAATTATCAAAAAAACAAGTAATTCTATAAATATCCTAAGAGCGTTTTGTAGAGCAAAGTGGGGAGCAGACCCAAATACGGCTTTACTATTCTACAAAACAATGGTACGATCAATAATGGATTATGGAAGTCAACTCTATGGAACAGCAGCAGATACACATCTAAATAAAATCGAGATACAACAAAATAAATGCTTAAGAGTTTGCCTGGGATATCTTAAGTCAACGCCCATAAACATTATACAAGCTGAAGCCATGGAACCTCCTCTTAAACTAAGAAGACAACTATTGAGCAGAAAATTCATGATAAAAACCATTTCAAAAAAAACTTCTTACCTCAATAGTGTACAGTCACTAACAGTTCAAGTTTTGACCCATAGATACTGGCACTTCAAGAAAACCCCCCTCATAGTAGAATCTTTCTCAGAAATAGCTGACATTACAGATATACTCTATTCCAACCAACTCCCTCCAGTTTTAATTTACTCACCTGAACAAATTTTTTCACGTGAAATTAGAACCTACTATTTTGAAAGTGAAGAAGTAGCAAGTATCAATCAAACAAAGTTCAACGAAACAAAAAACAAATACTGGCCAAACTATGATTCTATATTCACTGATGGATCAAAGTCAAAAGAATATACCAGTTGTGCCTTTTACCATTTTGAGGAAAATACTAACAAAAAATTTATTTTACCAAAGGAAGCTTCTATATACACTGCAGAACTAACAGCAATAGTGCAAGCTATGAAATACGTACTCGGCTCTAACCACGACAAATTTATAATATGTACGGACAGCAAAAGTGCAGTAGATAAACTTAAAAATGTTAAAATAAATAGATCAGTTAATCATATTGAAGCAAAAATCCTGTATTTACATAATGAGATACACATCAAGAATAAAGTCGTCATATATCTATGGGTAAAGGGACACGCAGGCATAACAGGTAATGAAATGGTGGATGCCTTAGCAAAAACAGCCCCAACATCAGGAGAAGAACTAAATCTTAAACTACCCCCGTCCGATTTATTCTTAAATCAATGGAACAAAATAAATGAGATGTGGCAAAACCTATACAGTGCATCAACAACTGGAACAAACTTTTGTAAACACCAGCCAAGGATCCCCAGAAAACCATGGTTTCACAAAATACCAAACAGAAACTTTGTCGCCACAATAAATCGAATACGTGCAAACCATGCACTAACACCTTATTATAAGCACAAAATAAAAATTACAGACGATCCACTGTGTAGTTGTGGTAAAATGGGTACATTGGTACATGTTTTACTTGAATGTCCAATAAATATTGTAAACATTAATAATCTATATAAAAACTTAATTCACTACAAGATAAACCTTCCAATAGACCTAAATTGTATTATTTTTTCAGGAAATAATAATATACTTTATGTACTTCATCAACACATCATAAACTGTAAACTAAAATTGTAAAATTACTAACCAATTTTGTAAGCAATTCTGCAAAACAAACTAAATGTAAAGCATTAAAGGAAAAAAAAAAGGTGAATACAAAAAAAAAATAAAAAAATAAATAATAAAAAAATAAACCAAGTAAAAAAAAATGAACCAATTAAAAAAAAACCAAAAAAAAAAACAAAAAAAAACAAAAAAAAACAAAAAAAAACAAAAAAAAAAACAAAAAAAAAAAACAAAAAAAAAGAAAACAAAAAAAAAGAAAACAAAAAAAAATAAAAACACACACAAAGAGGGCTAAAACCTCCGCGGCGTTGAACCGGGTTGATGCTCTAGCGCGGAAGGAAAAAAAAATTAAACACCTTACACTTTACTAATGCTACATATTACTAACAAAACAAATGAATACATCATGCTCAAGTTTGATACTATGAAACAATTTACACAAACTATTTATACAATCTAACATAGTCTGGCTAATTGGTCCTCACCAAAGCCATAAATTCCACGAAAAAAAAAAAAAAATCATAGAACATATTGATGTCTTCTTCTTGTGCAGCTGTTGTAGGAGCGTATACCTGGACAAGGTGTAGGGTATTAGTAAATATTCTCATTTTAAAGGATATTATCCTGCAATCAATAGTATTATATCCAATTACGCAGTCGTTAAGTTTAGAGGGTACAATTATTGCGACTCCATTTGTACTTTTGTTATCTGGGCCTGAAAAATAGACGACGTTGTCAACAGTTGTTTTAAAATGCCCTTTACCTCTCCAGTGAGTTTCTGAGAGTCCCAATACCGAAAGGTTGTGGTCTGCCATTTCTTTTTCAATTATGTGTAACTTTCCAGGGTTTTGGATCAGTTCTTGGACGTTCCATGTACCAATTCGCTGACATTTTCTTAAATTAAATGAAAATTTGGATTCAGTCTCACAATTTCTACCAGGTGCCTGGTCCCTCACACCTTAGCAGCCGGTATCAAATTTCACACCATCCGACCCTGAACCGAGATGGCGCCGAGCGTGAGTCGGGTCGCTACACATTCGATCTTCACTTACTGAAATTGTCATCGTTATGGGAAGAAATTCTCTTGGAAAAATAGTGCAGTGGTTTCCCTTTGCCTTCTGCACCGCTGTATGTGTGCCGTTTCTGTGGCTATCATTCTCACCGCATGGTCAGTTTTGTAACAGCCAGCTGCCACTTCCAACCGTGTCCATGTCCAACCTATCACCATGTCTGGCTACCCTCACTTAGTTTATCCTGCAGACCAATGCAGTGGCACGTGGAGATATAAGTGGGAGTTGAGTGCCTTATGAGGACCAGTTATCAAAAAACAATCTCCCGTCGATGACGTTTGATGTGGTCGTACCAATAAAAGGTGCTACCTCTATAACACACTCTTACACCCCAATTTTTTTATACTGTTTAAAAAAGCTTTATTTTTATAAAAGTTTCTAGCATCAAAACTAAACAAGTTACGCTTAAAATAAAGTTGGCCCCTTTTTTTGGTAAAAAAATCGTGAAAATCTCCCCCCGTTACCCTAAATAAAATGAATCGTTATCGCTTTATTATTTACTTTATATGTATGTGTACATATTACTTATACCATCTGTAAGTTTGACCGATTAGAAGTGCTGAAATAACTTAAAAGTATTAGTGATACAAAGAATCTTAAAGAGTAAAAAAATGTAGGTTTGGTTTGGTTTTATAAACATGTTAGTTTCATTTTGTTTTTCTGTAAGATAAAAATTGGTTAAGATTTGGCTGTTCAAAGTTTGCATACACTCGTGATTAGTGACTCGTTCAAGCCCTTTCAACTATAACCCTTTCAAAAATAAATACTTTAACCGGGAAAACTTACAGATCATAAAAAATACATATAAGGGATTTTCACGATTTTTTTACCAAAAAAAGGGGGCGAACTTTATTTTGAGCGTAGCTCGCTTAGTTTTGAAGCTAAAAACTAAAAAAAATAAAAATAGAACTTTTTTAAACACTTTAAAAAAATTTTAATGATTTTTTCACGGAAAGTGCGTCATGTTTTGGTTATTTCACGTTGAAATATTCAATTTGGAATTTGATGAATAAGAACGTATGAACTACAATTTTGCTTTGGCTGGGTCTATAGACTTCACGGATACACAACTTTTTCGTTTTTTCTATGCTACATTTTTGCTAAGAATATTTTTTCTTACGTTTTTGAGTTATTTGCGAAAAATCGCCTGAAAACATGTTTTTTTGTCAAAAAATAAACATTTTTAATCGCAAAGTTGCTTAGAATTAGTCAATTTATTGAATTTATCCATTTCCGGACTTATTTTAAACGCGCATTTTACCAACCCCGAGGAGGGTTGACTGTCACCACCAAGTAAAAGCAACCAACGGCAGAAGTTCAACTTTGAAGTGGATGGTAAGTAGAATCTAAATCCAAATTTTCATGCAATTCTGAATTGACCCTGAAAATTACACGGTATCGCCGTATTTTCCGTTCATTTACTGGGCTAAACGAAACATTTTTTACTACGGTGAACAGATTTTCACCCCTATGAGTAGGGTTTTAGGGGGAAACCTGGGGGCAAATTTCTTTGCATCTTTTTGGGATTCCCAAAATTGATATTCTCAGAAAAATTGACCTTGTTCCTACGATTTTTAGAGGTTCAGTGGCATTGGACTACTTAGACAAAGCCGACAGAGGAGAGTTCTACTTTCTTATTAGTTATAATAATAGCTATTTGTATAACAAGGGAGGAAAAGGCACTTTACTCACGTGTTATACATATGATTTTTCCACCTTCTTCAAATAGCAAGTCGTTTTTTCATTTTTAAATAATTTATTTATGTAACTAACTAACAAAATTTATTAGAGCACTAAAAAAACTAACATGTAGGTATGTACAGTATAACTTTCAACTGTCAAATATAAGTCAAATTATTAATGTAAACATTGTTATGTAAATCAAAATAACAATTTACTGTTTTTACCATTCTGCAAAGCACAGGGTGTTTGCAATAAACGTTAAAATGTATAGATACTTACGTAATAGATAATAGAATATTGTATAGGTCGTCAATAAGTTATTTAATCAATGACATACCATACGTCACTTTTACTTTTCCTCCCTTGGGAGGAAAAGTACTTTCCCTCCCTAGGGAGGAAAAGTGCGCCTTTGCTCCCTACAATCAGGTCAGGAGAAGTATACTTTCGGTAGAGGTAGGTGGAAATAGCTATTTGTATAACAAGGGAGGAAAGTGCTACTTTTCCTCCCGAGAATGAAGTTTACTGCCCGACGAGTAGCGGAGGGCAGTAATCATTCAAGGCAGGAAAAGGCACTTTACTCCCATGTTATACATATGGTTTTTCCACCTTCCTCAAATAACAAGTAATTTTTTCATTTTTACTTAATTAATTTATGTAACTAACCAACAAAATTTATTAGAACTAAAACTAACAAGTACGTACAATATAACTGTCAACTGTCAAATATAAGTCAAATTATTAATGTAAACATTGTTAAATCAGAATAACAATTTACTGTTTTTTACCATTCTGCAAAATACAGAGTGTTTTTAAATAAACGTTAAAATGTATAGATACTTACGTAATAGAAAATATATATTGTACAGGGCGTCAATAAGTTATATTTTATGAATAAAATACCATGACGTCACTTTTACTTTTCCTCCCTAGGGAGGAAAAGTACAACTTTGCTCCCTACAATCAGGTCCGGATAAGTATACTTTCGGTAGAGGTAGGTGGAAATAATGTTTTACGTTTACGTTAATCCGATGAATTTCCAGATAATTAGTACACTCATTTAGATTATCTTAATCATGTCACAATTTTTCCACATTCTTACTCTTCTAATTGTTTAATATTATTTTCATATTTATTTAATGACCCTCACCCTCATTCACTCATTCTACAAAATAAAATATGATACCAAAATACCTATGAAATATTTTTTATATTTAGAAACCCTTCAAAACAGACTGTGTATTTATAACTATTAATTATAATTTATAATAAATGTAACAAAAAAAAAATGCTAAGAAATATATTCTAATTTACTAATCCCTACTTAGCCAAGGTTTTATTAGTATTAGACCATTACGAAGGTCAGTGGCGGCTAGTGATTTTTACAATAAGGGAGGCTATACCTAACTGTAAAATATCTAGACAAATTTGCACTAGCAAAAAAATGCGCCAAAAAATGTAATTTAAGGCTCCATTTTTTGACCATTTTTTATTTACATTTCATAATATCATCCTAATTCATAATTTCGTGATATCATATCATTTTAAAAATAGTTAGTCTAATTGTAAAAGTTTAAGGTGAAACAGTAGCGATCAACAGGTTGCGAAAACGCGTTCCAAGATTGCGGCTGTAATTTTGAATATTATTTCGAGATATTTGGCACACGTATTCGTAATATAATAAAGAATGGCGGTACAGAGCCCAATTTGAAAAATATATTAATATGTGGAAATTACTTTGTAATTAAATACAATATTAAAAAAACGAGCCTGTACCTCCATTAAGAAGAACAAAAAAATACACTTTCTTCAAATAAACTTTTTTATCCGATGCCTAGATTTTGTGTCATTTTGGAACTACTAATGAAATAAAAAATTTTAGTAGTTCCAAAATGACACAAAATCTAGGCATCGGATAAAAAAATTAATTTGAAGAAAGTGTATTTTTTTGTTCTTCTTAATGGCGGTACAGCCTCGTTCTTTTAATATTGTATTTAATTACAGAGTAATTTCCACATATTATTTTTTTTTAAATTGGGCTCTGTACCGCCATTCTTTATTATATTACGAATACGTGTGCCAAATATCTCGAAAAAATATTCAAAAAAAACAGCCGCAATCTTGGAACGCGTTTTTGCTACCTGTTGATCGCTACTGTTTCCTCTTAATACCAAAGTTTGTGTCGTTTATTTGTTAACAATTCCATCTATTTGTAAATAGCATAGATACCTATGCATATCAAAATAAATACAGATTTGAAGTTTTGCAGTCCATACATAATGAAGCTTCAAATTTTTTAAGATAGGTACTTAACTGAATTTTTTTAATTCTAAACGCGGCCTATATACTGCGAATTCAAAAACACGATAAATTACCGATATTTTGCTTTGAGTTAGAGATATCGGAAAAAGTTATTTGAGCAAGTTGTTCCAAATATTATTATAACCCCACATACCAAATTTCATAACAAAATTCGCACTTTTAGATTTTTCATTATTTTTAGTCAGGACCCTAAAATTCGTTGTCCCGAGACGCACGCAACCACGCAACGGAGCCGAGAAGCTACTCTGCCTCCCTTGGTATATCTCCGGGCAGCGTGTGATGGGGCCGTAGATGCCATTGTTAGGAGACCGGGTCTGCTGCGCTGCACGGAGCATTAGCAACGGAGACTGCTGGGCTTCTCGGCTCCGTCCATGCATCTCGGGATAACCCAGGGTCATTGATTATAAACTTACCCACCAGGGTCCTGCCTACAATAATATTTAATAAAACTGAGACGCGATCATGCGTTCTAATGCTAATGCTCCGTATGTATGGATAATTAGTGATAATATGGAATTTACACGTTGTATAATAGTGAGAGTGCTTATTGTTTTCGCGATTCATGATAAACAAAACAGTGTAGAGTGTGTAAAAAATTTATGGGGAGGCTGAGCCTCCCTTGCCTCCTCTGACGAGCCGCCACTGACGAAGGTGAAGGTGAAGGTCGTCAAGTTCTTTTCTTTGGCAAACAGATTGATAAGTAAGCACTAGTTATTCAAAATAAATTGATGGACTTAAGAACCAACAGTGTAAATACTATTTAGGTGTCACATGGATACATATTATCACAGCCTCCTAAAGCTTAATTCCTGTTTTAAATTTTCATTTGAGTGACAATTCACTCAAATTTCCCAAATTCATTTAGGGACATCGCACTAAATTCGCGCGTTTTATTTAAGGCTGTGTTGCCAAACTTATCATCAAGAAATATTTATGTCAAGGGAGTGCATTAGGATTTTGAAAACGAACTTTTCTCCCGATTTCTCTATTTTTCTTCATTCATGTCCATTTTTAACATTCAATACAGCCTTAACTGGTAATAGAAAGTCCGTCTCTAATATGAACTCATAGGAGATCTCGGCAATTAATACTTTTGGTGTTTAACTGTGGTCTGGTCAATGATGGATACTGACATATTAGACTTGGCATATGTAAATTAGTTCACCAGTTGCTGTTATATACCTGCATCTACCAAAAACGATCTATTACTGATACGACCCTCGGTGTACAAGCTGTGGATTCCACCAGAGGACGTAATGTTAATAGTAACTATAATAGGGGTTTTAATTTTGTGGTCAGTAGTTGTCCCTTGATGTCGACCTGATCTAGTGTTTCTAATGTTGTATGATCTTCTTACAATTAAGACGAATGTGACATACGTCACCACAATTCCATCTGGGCTTGCGTCTCTTCGGCCTCGTGTTACGAACTACTTTCCGTACCATTTCCTCCTTCATCAGTTTGCTCGTCACTTTTTTCCATGGTACCTCCGGATAAGCCAACCGCAATATTCGAGCAAAATCTGTTTTAAATTTTTGCAAATTTTCACTTACTTGTTGATTTGTACTTATTCTAAGTTGTGCTTTCGATTTGCTGTAGATGGGCATCTCCATAGTGTTTTTCTAGTCGAGTGAAAAACATTTTTCTTGATACTTTGAATCGATCTTAGGGTATCCGCAGCATCACTAATTGCTACCACCTGTTATTCATAGCCGAAATAAACTAATTGTTGCAGACTTCTTTGATAGAAAAAATGAAATGACTTCTTCGATGAAAATACATACATACTAACCATGAATAAGGGAAGTGTAAATTCATTGATTTTGATTAAAAACTTTCCATTTGTAAATACTCATTTATAAACAACTATAAAATTGAAAAATAAAAGATTTGAATCTTTATTTTATCGTTTTAGTTGATGCAGTTTTATTTTGTTGATAAACTTCATGTGAGTATTTTTTTGAAGTTATACTTCTTTAGACGCGATTGGGAAAAATGTTGAGAGTAAATTTTTATAAAAGCGACAATATGAAGTACGCACACACCGACAGTATGAAGTTAGTTGCTAAATCTTTTAAGTTACATACTTATGTATCAATGCAAATAAAGTGTGAAAAATATATTGGTGTTTTAGTAAATATTGTTACACGCTTCCTGTATTCAAATACTGGCTTAACCATCCGACAATGTTTACAGACTATAAAACCAGTTGTCGCTCCTCATATAATTTATTACTACTTAGTACGTTCTTTAAAGGTAAAATATTGCAAAACTTCTAAATTTTAAAGAACCGCTTGGATTGACATGAAATTTAGCATACACATAGCTAACAAGTCAAAGAAAAAAAAATGATATTGTGCCGATGTGTGCTTTTGCCCTAAGGGTGAGTTTCACCCCCTTTTGTGGATGAAAAATATATGTTCGAAATAAGTCCGGAAATGGATAAAATGACTAACTCTAAGCAACTTTTACAGAAGAATATTGAAAATTCAGTGGGTTCAAAGGATTACCAATGTTGAAGTGCTACGACGCGCGACGTTTAAATAAGGAGTTAGAAATTATGAAAAGTATAAAAACTAGAAAACTGGAATATTTGGGTCACATTACCAGAGGAGAAAAATATGAGTTGCTGAGAATTATTATGCAAGGAAGGATCCAAGGAAGAAGAAGCATAGGAAGAAGACGCATCTCCTGGCTGAGGAACCTTAGAGAATGGTTTAACTGTAGTTCATTACAACTATTCAGAGCAGCAGCCAACAAAGTGACCATAGCCATTATGATATCCAACCTCCGATAGGAGAAGGAACTTTAAGAAGAAGAAGCAACTTTTGCTCTATAAAGTTTATTTACCAAGTTAATACTTTTCGACTTATTTGCGAGTGAATGTGTTCATTTTTCTACAAAATAACCACGTTTTCAGACGGTTTTTCGCAAATAACTCAAAAAGTAAGTATTTGGTCGAAAAAAAAATTCTTCTCAAAAGTATAGCACGTAAAAAAGTGAAAAACATGGTGTATATATTAGGTTACTACACCTAGTAGAAGCAGAGTTATAGCCAATGAAAAATAGGTTCATATTCGTCAAATTCCAAATCGAATATTTTAACGTGCCATGAGCAAAAAACGAAGCACTTTTTTGGAGAAAACTTATTTTAACTTTTTTAAAGTGTTTAAAGAATGCTTATTTTTGTTTTTAAAAAAAATTTTTTAGCATCAAAAGTAGACAAGTTACGCTTAAAATAAAGTTGGTCCCATTTTTTTGGTAAGAAATCGGGAAAATCACCCCTTAATTAGCATTTCAAATGAATTTAATTGTTACCACTTCACAAGTTTTTTACTCGCGTATGTATTGATCATATGATCTGTAAGTTTCATCGGTTCAAAGTCCTTATTTTTGAAAGAGCTGTAGTTAAAAGGGCTTGAACGAGTCACTTATCACGAGTGGAGTGTATGCAAATTTAGAAACACCGAATCTTAACCAATTTTTGTCTTACAGAAAACCAAAAAAATACAAAATATTCAAAAAAGTAAAGCCGACTTTTTTATTGTTTAAGATTTTTGGTATTTCTAACAATTTTTAGGTTATTTTAAAAAAAAAGCATTTTTTCAAAATTAAAATTTTTAAAAATTTTACTTTAAAATCAAATTTTAAAATTTTTAAAAAAATCTCTTTAAAACCAAATTTTTTCAAAAATAAGCACTTTGAATCGATGAAACTTACATATCATATAAACACAACATAAGTAAAGTAACCTGTGAAGCGGTAACGATTAACTTCATTTAAGTTGCTAATTGGGGGTGATCTTCCTGATTTTTTTTGCCAAAACAAAAGTGACCGACTTTATTTTGAGCGTATTTTGCTTACATTTGATGCTAGAAATTTTTTCTTATAAAAACAGAAATAAAGCTTTTTTATACACTTTAAAAAAGTTGTAACGTGTTTTCCCCAAGAATGCTTCATTATTTGGATATATCACATTGAATTATTCTATTTGGAATTTTTCGAATATGAACCTAGTTTTCATTAGCTATAATTCTGCTTTTGCTAGGTATAGAGACCTAATATATACACCGTTGTTTTCACTTTTTTATAGGCTATAGTTTTGCTAAGAACATTTTGTTCGAACAAAATGCTTACGTTTTGAGTTATTTGCGAAAAACCGTCTAACGTGGTTATTTTGTTGAAAAATGAACATATTCACTTGAAAATAACTCGAAAAGTATTGAGTTGCTGAAAAAACTTTATAGAATAAAAGTTGCTTAAAATGAGTCAGTTTATCCATTTCGGGACTTATCTTGGACATATATTTTTTCACCCCCGAGATGGGGTGAAACTAACCCCCAGGGCAAAAGCACACATCGGCACCATATCACTTTTTTCTTTGGCATGTTAGCTATGCGTATGCAAAATTTCATGTGAATCCAAGGGGTTCTTTAAAATTTACAGCAAGAACCGTGAAATAATGTACTATGCCTACTTGTTTGATGTTATGTTATTTTTTTTTTAATGTTTATTAGGCAATCTGTTATAACATATAACAATAGGCACATTTTATCTGAGAAATAATGACATGAAGAGATTGTGACCAGCGCCACACATCTCTATAGAGATAATATTAAATTACTGTATTACATATATTAACTTAGCTACTGTAACAATATTAATGTCTGTGCGGTAAATCTAATGGTGTCTGTCTCTTTAACCGTTTTGTTTCCTGACTGTTGTCTAACAAATTAATTGCAAGCACATTCGCGTGGCTTTCAAGACGTACGATGTATTTTGCACTTAACTCCACTATCACTTCACTGACGGTTTTGGTTTCCAGATCATTGTAAATATCCCAGTTAGTAACAAACCACGGAGCATCGATTATTGAACGTAACACCTTGGACTGGAATCTCTCAATTATGGATACATTCGACTTGGATGCTGTTCCCCAGAGCTGCAGACTATATGCCCAGACTGATTTGAATATTGTGTTGTAGACTAGCAGTTTATTTCTTGTCGTGAGCTTAGACTTACGCCCTAGAAGCCAATAATGCTTACTAAATTTTATGCCCAGTTGTTTCCGTTTGTTCCATATATGGGTTCTCCAGGTTAATCCCCTGTCCAAGTGCATGCCCAGATATTTTACAGAGGTAACTGAGGGAATTACCTTATTATTTATTGTTACTGTAGGTGATTCACCGTGACATTTTGTAAAAACAATATGGTTTGATTTTTGTTCATTCAATTTAATTCTCCAATTTTGTGCCCATGTATTTATTTTATTTAATACTCTCTGGAGGTTTGCAGCAGCTTCGACGGGATTTTTGTGTACTGCTAGGATTGCAGTATCGTCTGCAAAGGTGGTGGTCGTTGTATCACGATTTGTGGGTAAGTCGGCTGTGTAAATCAGATACAGTTGCGGTCCCAGAACACTTCCTTGCGGTACCCCTGATCTGATGGGATATAGTTTTGTATAGGCTGACTCAAACTTCACTCGAAAGTATCTTTCTGATAAATACGACTTAAGGAATGTATATAGTTCCTCTGGTAAGTTCTTTTTCAGTTTATACAACAGTCCTTGATGCCAAACTTTATCAAAAGCCTGGCTAACATCAAGGAATGCTGCTGAACAGTAACTTTTTTCTTCAAATGTTTTATTTATAACGTTGACCACTCTGTGAACTTGTTCAACGGTGCCATGCTCTTTCCTAAAGCCAAATTGGTGGTCGGGTATCATATTTCTGTCATGTTATGTTATGATGTTCGATTCAATTCTACACGTTTGCCGATTGTTCGAGTAAATTCTTAAAGTTGTTTTGTTTACCTTTCGATGTTTCTCAATTAACTGACAATGTATATGTCGAGTCAATGAATGCCTTATATCAATATTTCCAAAAAATTGAAAAAAGTGTCAGTTAATTTAAGTAACGTCAATGATTTTGTAAAGTCAAGTCGATTTTGTAAAGTTCACCGAAAAAGGAATAAAAACTTGGTTTTAAGCGGCACTTGAGTATTTTTATATTAATGAACCTACGGGAATCTTCACGTAAAGTATCTCGTGGACATCCCATACGCAACATATGGCGACCGTGACACAGGACTTTTATACGGATGTGCTTAAAAGTTAGTTGTTATCGCTTATTTCAGTAAAAACTTTTTTCCGACGAATAAGTTCGTTTGTCGTGAGGCTAGGCCGAAGTTTTTACCTTTTTTTAAGCGAGAAAATATGGAACAAGAAGCAGATATAAAACGCCGAACAGTGCTTCGTACTGCTTTTACGAAAGCTGCTAATGTTTTGGACAATTTGTTAGCTGAATCGGTGGACACTCGAAGCTGGCAACAAATTAGTGTACAGTGGGAACTTTTACAAGTAAAGTACAATGAGCTTTGTGTCGTAGAAAGTATGGTATTTGAAAGTATGTTAGAAAAATCTACTGAAGCAGAGTTAATCAGTGAGATGGAGACAAGGGATAAATACAGCACACGATACTATGAACTTAAGTACAAATACGATGACAGACCTAGTTTAGTAAGTGTAGAGTCAACAAATGTAAAAGGTAAGCGTACATTTAAATTACCTCTAATCGAGTTCAAGAAATTTAATGGAGAGTTAAAAGATTGGCTTCCCTTTTGGTCTCAGTTCAAAGTAGTGCACGATGATCCATCGATTGATTTACATGATAAAATAGCTTATTTGAGACAAGCCACTGTAGAAGGTAGTAAGGCCAGACGTTTAGTGGAGAGTTTTCCTGCAGTAGCCGATAATTACTCAAAAATTATTAATAGTTTGAAGTCTAGGTTTGGCAGAGAGGATCTCCAGATTGAAGTATACATTAGGGAGCTCTTAAAGTTAATTTTGAGTCGAGTTTCTAGTAGTTCTTGTAATGTTTCTGCACTTTATGATATGATAGAGAGCCAACTTCGTTCACTTGAGACCTTAGGCATATCTGCTGACAAGTATGCGGCAATATTGTATCCCCTTATTGAGTCATGTTTACCGGAGGATATGATCAGACTATGGCATAGATTTTTACAGTTTTTAAGGCCTTCTGCTTCCGTATCCATGCACAATATCGATGAAGTTGCAGAAGTTACAACTTTAGAAACAAGATTGAGTGGGCTAATGAGTTTTTTACAAAGTGAGGTTCAAAATGAACAAAAAAATTATTTAGCAACGGAAGGTTTTGGTTTATCGATTGAAAATAAAAACAAATCCAATAACCTAGTTGATAGAAAGAATGCAAAATTACCTAAGCAAGGAACTAATCAGACCTTAGCCACCGCTGCTGGGTTAATAAGTTATGAGGTTTGCAGGTGTATTTTTGTGAAGGACAGCATGACAGTACCAATTGTTTTAGAGCACAAAAATGATCTATGGAACAGAAACGACGAACATTGTTAGAAAAGAAAGCCTGTCTCCGATGTTTAAAAGTAGGACATTTTTCGAAAAAATGTAGAGGGCATTTGAATTGTGTATTGTGTTGTAAATCCCATGCTGTTTTGATGTAAGGGATCTTCACGTAAAGTATCTCGTGGACATCCCATACGTAACAGTATAAATACGAACGTTTTGTATTAATCAGGCGGTCTCGCGTAATTTTAATTGTCGTGTATTTCGAATTCGGTTTTCAAATGTAAAGTATTGTAATTTGTTGTATGTATTTAAATAAATAATATTAGATGTTATTTAGTTATTGTGTGTTAGATAAATCAGTATACGTATTTAGATATGTTTGTATTTAAACGAATATAAATATTATAAGTGTTTACTATTAATAATGGTTTTGTCTAATAAAGAATATGAATAAAGTTTTCTTATTTAATAAATAAATAAAGTAAATGATGTACATAACAATTAGTAGGTACCTAAAAATAAATCAGTAAAGTCACTCACGCGTGACAATATATTTATTATAATTTTTGTGTTTTTGGATTTGTCTCCTTTGGAAATAGGATAATTAGTAGATATTAAAATACAATGAAAAGTAAATTAAAACTTTGTGTAGAAAATCTGACGTTTTTTAGATTTTCTACGATTCATCAAGGGAAAAGTAATTGCGTGGAGCCTTCAGTTCATAAAAAATTATGTTATTTTTAATCTTTGGTATTATTTAAATATTAGAGTTAGTTTAATATTTGAATAAAAATACAATTAAACTGTTTAAAATATACGTGCGTACAAAGTACACACATTCTTTTTTACTTTAAGTTATAATTTATATTATCCACTTACAGTCGAAGTCATCAACATTTGACCTTCTTCTTTTTTCTCAGCTCTTCCCTTTTCAGGGGTTGCTGTTGCTTACTCTTCTTCGCCACCTATAACCTATTTCTGTCCACCGTGTCTTCTTTACCTAAACTTTTCTCCCTCAAGTCCTCTCCTCTGCCACACTGTCCTTCCATCATCGTCTGGGTTTTTCTCTACCTCTCCTTCCATCAACTTCTTACAACTCTATCCTTCGCTTCATATATTTTTCAGGTCAGTTTTCAGAAATTTTAATTTGACCAAAAGTACAAAGTTAATTAGTAGTTCAGAGAAATAAGGAAAAAAATTATCGTGTTGGTGACACAACCCCCTCCAGGCCGAAACCAAATTTTTTGAGTAGTATGGATATCTATATTAATAACCTATACTCCATCTAATTTACTTACCGTTGCACGTCATCCGTGTCATAGCCCGTCACGTCACATGATACCAACACGAAATATTTAGGCGGTAGGTGTGTTCTTTTTTAGAATCACTTTGCCGAGTACACTGGCATTACAGCCACTAGATATAGTTTATATACGCGTAGAAATAATATTTAAAGATTTCTATTAATGTTAACTTAAAGAAATACACAATATGTTTCATTTAATTTGTATAAATGGATTATAAAGCGTTTTTATGAAGCACATTTGTTCGGAATACACTGTAACTATAATCGAACGAAGGTGATATTTTGGCATAAATTGGTAACATTTATTTGACAGTTGCGGTGATGACACTTCATATTTGTTTATATTCTTTACTATAAGTATTTGTTTCATTATATTTACTGTTTTTATTATGTACTTTAACGTAAGATTATAACTTAATTATTGTTTTCTATTTCTAAAGTTTTTATTTATTTACATTGAATATTAATTTGTTTTGCTGTATAATCCACTTCCGCAAAAATTGTGTGATGTATTTGATTTAAAATGAATTCAAGAATTTTTTGTAATTGAGCAACAATGTCAACTTAGATCTCTAACGGAGATAATGACGTGCAACGGTAAGTAAATTAGACGAACTGTACATGTTTCCTGCAGCCGATTTTGATGATATACATAGTTATAAACAAATGAAGATCAAAAAACGGTAAATTTTCGCTTGTTCGTCTATAACCAAAAAGTTAAGTATTTTAAACAAATTTGAGAGTGAGAAACTCATAAATCGTATAAAAAACTTCAATATGGCGTTCGCTGAATATGTCTATCCTTATTTATTGCTTAGAAAATTGCAAAATAAATAATAAATATTGAGTTTTTATAAATATTCATAACTTATGTAAAAATTAACTTAGAACGTTCTTATTAAACGGAATGCTGAGACTTCTGGTGATTAAATCATACCCTAAATTTCAAAGCAATTGGTCAAACAGTTTAAAAGTTATTTAATTTGTTTATCCCAAATTATTTTTTTTTTGCAACGCTGTAAGCCAGAAAATGATGAAGTTATACTAATACTTTGGATAGTTTATAAAAGAAGAAGATTTATACTATTTATTTAATTAAAAAAAATTGACAAAAAATAATTCTAAATACTGCAAAATTATTTTGCAAAGACATGTGAATTAAAAACACGGGGGGGGGGGCTAACTTCGTCCCTAATTGTCCTAGGACAATTGTTTTTCTTTCTAAATGTGTATAAAAATTCAGTCTTTCCAAATATGAAAAAATAATTTTTCTGCGGGTGACGGTTAAAAAGTTATTCTAATTGTTTATAAGTAAGCAAAAAATCGACGTATTTTTGCAAAATAATTTTACACTGTTTAAAATTACTTTTTGTCATTTTTTTTTATTAAGTTAATAGTATAAATGTTCTTCTTCCATAAACTGTCAGAAGTCTTACTGTAACCTCATAATTTTCTGACTTATAGTGTTGCAAAAAAAAATGAATTTGGGATAATCAAATTAAATAACTTTTAAACTATTTGACCAATTGCTTTGAAATTTGAAAAATAATTTAAGCACCAGAAGTTTTAGCAATTCGTGTAATAAGAAGGTTATAAGTTAATTCTTACATAAGTTATGAATATTTATAAAAACTCAAAATTTATGATTTATTTTGCAATAGTCTAAGCATCCAATAAGGATAGACATATTCAGCTAACGCCATATTGAAATTTTTTAGACGATTTATGAGTTTCTTACTCTCAAATTTGTTTAAAATGCTTAACTTTTTGGTTATAGACGAAAAAATCGAAAATTTACCGTTTTTGATCTTCATTTGTTTATAACTACCTACGTATATCATCAAAATCGGCTGCAGGAAACATATAGGTTATTATTATAGATGTCCATACTACTCAAAAAATTTGGTTTCGGCCTGGAGGGGGATGTGTCACGAGAAAAATCTTATTTCTCTGGACTATAGGTCAGTACTAAAAGTAGACAATTGAGAATGAATTCATGGAGTAAAGTGTACAATGTAAACTATTTTCCCTTCTTCTTGTAGTTTATTTCTTATGTAGAAATATTAGAAAGGCAAAGGTGACCTACTGCACAGTAAATAAACCATTTTTTAAATTTAATTTATATATATATAGTGACTGTACACCCCGATATGGGGCTAAGTCGCGAAAGCTTTCTAGAAATTATATATATTAATTATATATATTAATTATAAATATTTCTAGATCCTTTTCTTTCCCCCTTCTGCTTCTTAAAGATTTCTCTCCATTTTTTCCTGTCTCTAGTTTTTCCCCGCCATTCTCTGACTCCTGCATTTTTTAAGTCTTCTTTATTTTCTTGCAACCATTTTGATCTTGGTGTTCCTCTTTTCTTTCTTCCTCCTGGATTCCATTCTATCATAGCATATGTCACTGCTTCATCTCCAGGAGATAAATTTAATTTAACAAATCATTTATTTTTCATTCTTTATTTGCTAAAAAATCTTGACTGCGTCATCACAAATTAATTTAAGTTTTTAGTCAATACAATGTGATAATATGCCCACAATTCTTTTAAAACTGATATTTTACATACGCTTTGGCAACAACGAGCTGTTTTGTTTACATATGCGCGTCCGTCCAATGTGGTAAGCCGGCGTTCTACCAGCAAGAAAATACCGATCTGCACATTTGCTGACTTGATTCTGTCTGAAAATTCATTATTCCGAGAGCGTTTAAAAAGAGTGGAGGTGCGCAATGGCAGCTACTGAAGTGTTAAACGGTTTGCAATTTTTCGAAGGAGTTGAAAAACTTCTTGAAATTTGGTTTACTACAAGTGATGGTAATCATAAGACAGCTGACTTGAGAAAAATACCCAGGTAATTTAGTCACATTTTAAGTTTAAATATGAGTTATTCAAAATTGTCTTCCAACCGGTGTTCTACATTGATTTTTCGATGCATGTTTAATTTTGATTAATAATGACACTTTGGTCGTCAGCTGATTTTTGCATTGTTATTGTTCGTCATTTTCTAGATGTCAAGGAATACCTATCTAGTCACGACTTTTTCATTTCGTTATAAACATTTTAACTAGATATAAAATGCGAAATGACCTATGTTACTACAGATTTCAACTCAAAAATATAAGCCATTTTAAATAAAAGTTGTTTTTGTTTCTTTAAAAAAGCAAATTCAAAATTGAAGAATCTGAAAATTTTAGCTGTAATAAAACTTGTTAGATTCTGTTCTATGGTGGTCTAACTGGTAAAGTGCTAAAGCTAGACTTGCATTTTATCTGGGGTCGTCTATATTCTATATTATAGTTTAGCTCTCCAGGCCTAGAAGGCCCATTGCTTAGTTTACTATTATTTTACATTCTCTCCTGCTTGCTGATTTATTTTTCCAATTTGTGATTTTAAGTTCTTCTATGTCTCTTTTAACATCTTTCTTTCATCTGGTTTTCGGTCTACCTTTCTTCGTCTTTCCTCCTATTCCACTCGTTAGTATTTTTTTGGGAAGTCTCGTGTTTGGTATCCGTTGGATATGTCCCAATCATCTCAGTCTTAAGGGGTTTATTGCGCATTTTTTGGCATACACATACAATCAAGAGTTTTATATTCACCATTGGCGTGCATACGGGATGTATCTAAAATGTTTATACCCGTATGCACGCCAGTGGTAAATAGAAAATTCTTAATTGTATTTCAAAAAATACGCAATAACTACCCCTTAAAACCTACCAAATTTCATTTGCATATCTCAACCAGTTTTAGAGCAATAAATAAATCGTCAGTTTGTAAGAAAAATTCAACATCCGTATCTCGGAAACAAAGCATTTGCGGACATACATGTATGTTTATAAAGCAAACTTATTTAGAAACACCCTGTTTTGATGAATAACATTGCTAGTTGTTAAAGTACTACCTAACTTTTTTATTAACATAATCGAATGAATCAAAAAGCAAAATGTTAAGAAAACCTAAGGCTACAGTTGAGTTTTAATTTCAATATTTTATATTCCACAGGGTGTTCCAAACTTTGAGGAAAAAACACACTATCATTGTTACACTCGGTATACAATGACACTTATCTCTTTAGCAATCATATTATTACATCGATATTCTTGAAGAATAAAGCTATAATATACTAAAAAAATCACTCAAATCGGACAACAGGTTTAGGGTTTAGGAAATATGAAACGTCAAAAATGTCCCATTTTTAAGGTGGTGCGTTAATTTTGATGCTTAGTGTAGATACTTATATTTGCCTTACAATTGAAGTTTCTAGTTGCTCATTTTATTCTGTTTTTTGACTTGTTCTTTTCTGTTAGCTGACAAACATATATATCTTGCGAAACTCGAATCGTATAGGTGTAGGATAGCGCCTCTTCATTATCCAATTTGTTTTTGTTTCTGCCGAAAATTTTCTTTGGTTTCTGCAAGCACAAATGTCATCGTAGTTACCGGTATAAGATAACGAACACTGAACTTTGCACTGTTTTCTTCAAATGAGTTTTGTTCAAACAACAAAATTTCAAAATCTTGCGAGATATTAGTAAAAGTCACTTTTAAACTGCTCCATCACGTTTAAATTGATTTAAATACCCAACAACACAACCCTCAAAGCCAAGTTGATAAACAGCAACTTGCAACGAATAGACTTAGTTCTATGCACTTGTTTGTAGCATTCCAACGACACATGTTTCGGTACAAACCCGTGCACATTTCGGAGGTTGGCTCTTTCAAATCAACACCTTTTTGGAACTAAATATGTATTACCGTTTCGGTGTCTATTTCAAAATCTCACTGTCTTGAAATGAACACGTAAACGGAAATACGCATCATCCCGGTAGGCACGTGTCGTCTCCTGGAGTTTTATGGAAATTTATTATGAAAATCGTTGAAACTAGATATTCCGATGTTTTTAAGGTAGCTGAACACGAATATTGCTTCGGCGATGCTGTACGAGGTACCTGGTGCCCGGTTTCTCCTAGAGTTTCGTGAAAATTCTTTATGAAAATAGTTGAAATTTATTTTCTAGGTGTTTTTGATGTCGCTGTACGCAAATATTGCATGGAAGATACTGTATTATGACTATTATGAGGTACCTGGTGCCCGGTCTCTACGTCGTCTCCTGGAGTTTTATAGAAATTCGTTATAGAATTCAACAATATATATATATATATATATTGTTGTGATCTTGATTATTGATATGAGATAATATTTTTATATATCATTTAATTTAATCAATGCTTTAATACTAATCTAATTAATTTACCAGATCACATATCAATGTGTTTTCAATCTCAGGGCTTTTTATAAAATTAAGTACTTACATACGTGGCTTCTAAGTATTTCTTAATGGTTCCTAATCGGGATAGGAAAGAAAAGAGTAAAATAATAACACATATGGGTTACAATTGTAATCAAAATATTGTTTATTTTATTTAAATGGTAATCACTACTTAATATTTGCTATATCTTATTATTCTTAAACATAACATTTACACATGGGAATCTTATTTCCTTTTTGTTTCCAATTGAAAATTTTTATTAACATTTAACTCTTATGATTTATTAGCAACAATTCTATTTAAGTTTGATGAAGCTTTTCTGATATTATTGATTATGTTTCTTCAATTTTAAATGTGGTATTTAATACGAAAAACCCATACATTCATGTCCAAACAAATGAGACTGACCTTTTTCTGGTGCACTGAGAATGTCTTCACACAAGACCCGTTTCCTGCTATCCTTGGCTGCAATCAAAACCTCGTCCTGGCTTCCAGTAATGTTCTCCTCTGAAACTAGCTCGTATAGCTCTCGTTTCCTGCTTCTGTCGTGATGCTGTGTTCTACCTTTTTCGAAACTGCAATCAGCTACCGGGAACTCTTGGCTCAAGGAGGGTCTTTTACTCTCAACCTGGCCTACCTCTCGTTCTACGATCGATAATCCACACTCACGGAACTACACCGGCTTTCTCACTCTCCGTACACTACCGTCTACTACTCGACTTCACTTCTCGACAGCTCAAAACATTCTGATCTCTCTTTGTCATTCATTTCCCTACTTTCTAAATATCCCTTCCAGATTCACAAATCAAACTTCCACCACCAACTCTCATTCGCAGTATTCCTCAAAACCAATTTTTAAACTTTCTAAATATGCTTAATGGATTTCAAAGAAAATAGTTAATTCCCATTCTAAAATTACTTTCTACTATATACAAATTTTTAATGACCTATTCTCTATTTCCACTTAGTCTTATTTAGCATCGGCTAATGATCGATCCTTCCGCGAACAACGATAATGACCTATTAACGATTTCACTTGAGTCTTATTTAATCACTTCTTAAAATTAAATATAACAATTTGTTGTATACAGGTTGTTCTAAATTTATATGCCCGTGGTTGAGAAAATTGAAAATATTTTATATTAAATTGAATTCTGTTTATAATTATCAAATTTTAATTTTCATATCAAATAGAAATATAACAAATCCCCGCCTTGTATTCGATAAAATTTATCTGCATTTTTAAATAAATTTTCTCGAGGGCAAAACCAACTCCCTGTATATTTCCTTACTTTAATCTACGTCTTATATCCTACTTACTATCTACTTCATGTAATTCTGTCTTTTATTCGTGATATTTGTATACATCGTGAATATTATAAATTCCTCGGATCTTTTCCGAGTTCCTGTGCCTCAACTCATAACTATTTATCCCATTTTCATTATTCACGATATACGGGCCTTCGAAAACAGGCATCAACTTTGCGCAAATGCCCCCAGGAAGATTTGATACTCGTAATGCCCTCACGAGTACTTTTTCACCCTTTTGGAAAGTCACTGGTCTTCTTTTTCTATTTTGTTCCTGTCTTTGGATATATTTTTCGTTGCTTCGCCGTAATCTTCTCTGTACGGTTTCAATCACCTGTTGATATTCTTTTGGCTCTTGGTCTTCCCATGGCCTTATCGGCAGTACACCCTTCATGATGTATTCTGGGGTCTCTTTTGTTACTGTGCTCGGAATTGTATTTAGATACCTTTCTATTTCCGCCATTTTCCTGTCCCAGTGGCGATGTTGACCATCTGTTGCAATGCGAAGAAATTTCGTCACTTCCTGTATGAATCGTTCCGAAGGATTACTCTGTGGATGCCTGATGCTGACAAAATTTGTCTCTATTCCTCGTTCTCGAAGTTGTCCCTTGAAACGATCATTTCGGAAATACGTTGCATTGTCCAGTAGAATCTTTTTTGGTTTCCTACTATGGCTATAAAATTGTCGATTTTTCTTAATATTTCTTCCCCCTTTGTGGTGCGGCAACTATATAATTTTACGTATTTTGAAAACACATCCACCATTACCAGAATATGTTTGTTCCTTTTTGTGGTCATAATTAGATCGCTTAACATATCTATTGCTACAATGTCTAGTTTGTTTCGGGCTTCAATATTTTTGGCAACATTTTCGTTTTTGAAATTCCGACTCTTATATTTTTGACATACATCGCACTTCTGGGTAATTTCCTTTGCAATGCGGTAATCCTGTCGGCTTATGTAATTTTCCCTAAAAACGAGCCAAACTTTTCTGCTACCGATATGCCCATTGTCCTCATGTAATTTCTTTATTATCTTTTCGGCCAATGTCTGTGTCACTAAATATAGTTCCTTTCCGTCTATTCTCTTAAAATATATGTTATTTTCTACTTCCGCTCTTCTTTTCTCTCTTTCCTCTAGGTCTTCCTGGTTTGTCCTTATCTCATTTAAAGAATATATCCCTTCTTCTTGTATTAATCTATTTAGTCCCACCTGTAGAGTAATTGTTTCCTTTTTTCCGGTGTCCTCATCCCGTGTTAGAGCGTCGGCTATTATGTTGTCTTTTCCTTTTATATATCGGAACTCAAAATCATACTCCTGTAATAATAGAATGCCTCTATGTATTCTATTATTTACTAATCTATTCTTCATGATATGTACTAAAGCTGCATGGTCTGTTTCGATTGTGAATTTTGCTCCCAATAAGTAAAACCTCAATTTGTTTACGCAATATAGTACACTGGCAAACTCCAATTCTGTAACACTATATTTTCTTTCATGTGTTTTAGTCACTCGAGATATAAAACATATCGGTACTTCTTGGTCGTTTTGTATTTGAGACAGAACTCCTGCAAATTTTTGTATGGACGCATCAGTTCGGAGTATAAAAGGTAAATTGTAAATGGGGTGGTATATTTTCGTTCCTTTTGAGAATTCTCGTTTTAATGTTTCGAAAGCTTCCTCCTGTTCTTCTTTCCAATTCCATTTTATTCCTTTTTTAAGCAATTTTATCAGAGGGATTTCCTTTTGGCTCAAATCGGGAATCAGCTTTTTAAAATAATTTATCGTGCCAAGAAAACCTCTCAATGTTTTCAAATTCGTTGGTCTTGGGTATTCATCTATGAGCTTGACTCTGTCTTCGGCTAATCTTACTGTTTTGGTGTCCAATTGAAAACCCAAATAAATGACTTCTTTTTGAAAAAATTGACATTTTTCAATGTTTAATTTCAATCCCGCTGTGTCCAATTCTTTCAGAATTATTTCTATGTGTTCCAGATGACTCTGAGTATCTTGTGAAAAAATTAATAAATCATCGATATAATGAACTATGAAATCTTCATGGCGATTCAAAATGGTATGTAGAGCTCGGACGAGTGCAGCACAAGCACTCTGCAATCCAAATGGCACTACCTTAAACCGGTAGACAATACCATCAATAGAAAAAGCGGTGTAGTTTCTACACTTTTCAGCTAACGGTATCAACCAAAAACTGTGTTTTAAGTCAATTTTCGAAAATATGTGTGACCCGGTGATTCTTCCAAAAATGGCCTCGATGTTTAGAGGTGATTCATATTGTGATACAGTGTGCTGGTTGATATTCCTGGCATCTAAACATAATCTCAATTCTCCATTGCTTTTCTTTACTATCACAATCGGGTTAACATACGGTGAATCACATCTTTCGATGATTTGATCTTCCAACATTTTATTTATTTCTTCTTTCACCTCTTGTCGATACTTGTATGGAATCGGGTAAGTCTTTGATCGAAAATTTCCCAAGTTTTTCACCTCAAATGAATGTTCGTACTTTTTAGCCACTCTGTTTTCCTCATTGATCAAATTTTCGTAGTTTCTTAACATCAACCGCAATTCTTTTTCTTTCCCTTCTCCACATATCAATTTTCTGTCTTTTTTTTCAGATTCTTCACACATGTTTACCGTGCATTCCGCATCCTCGTTTGCATATACCTCCTCTTCAAATACCACTGTTTCAATCATATTCTTTTCACTTTCATTTTTTAGCTTTATTTCTTCTTCTCCTGAGCTCGTCTCTTCTTTTGAGGAATCCCAGGTTTCCTTTGTTTCTGATACTCTCAAATTTTCTTCTTCTGGGCTCAACTCTTCTTTTGAGGAGCCACAGGTTTCATTTTCTTTTATCCTTTTCTGACTTTTTCTCCCTTTTCTTCTTTGTCCTTGCTTCGTTGCCAAATTCATTTCCACTGTTTGTTCTTTACCTGATTCGTCCGTATTTTGTTTCTCCTGTTCCTTGTCCTGTTCCTTTTCTTTTTCTTCTGTTAGTTTCATCGTATTATTTTTAAAATCTATCACTACATGTTTTTCTGCCAATTCGTCGACTCCTACTATCATGTCATGTGACATATTTGGCATTATTACACATTGTAGTGCATACATATTCTTACCCAGTCGTACCATTACTCGTATGCCTTCATTTATAGTTGCCAATGTCCGTTTGTTTGCGCCCACTAAATTTACCCTAGGTATTTTGTAAATTAAATTTGTTAAGTTAACTTCTTCTATTAGTTTTCTGTTGACCAATGTTATTTCAGATCCAGTGTCTATCATAATTTTAATTGGTTTCTCGTTGATAAATCCATCCACAAATTTTAAATTAACTCCATTTTTCTTTTCGTTGTTTCCTGCCAATTTAATAAACTCCTTGGGGTGACAAAAGATTCCTGTTTGATTTTTGGTTTTTAGTGAGCGCCGTCGTGAAAAGACGCCGGTTGCTCATCGTTGTTTATATTTTCGTCATAATGTCTCTCTCCGTCATATTCATCTGTCTGGGTATTATTTACTTCTCTTCTATTTTCTCTTGGTCTGTCGGATCTGTTTCGGTTTTCTCGATATCCCTGTTCATTTTGTCTACCATTATTTCTGTTTTCTTGATTTGAGCGTGTGGTGTTTCTATTCTGGTATTCTCGATTTCTGTCCTCATTCCATTGCCTATTTCTTTGTTCATAATTTCCTCTTCCGTTGTCTCTATTTTCGTTTTCCCTTCTGGGATTAAAATCTCGTCTTGTATAGTCCCTCCTATTTTGATTTCTATCTCTGTAATCTTGTGTTTCTCGGGGCCTGTAATCTTCTCGCGACTTTCTTGATTTTCTTTCTCTTAGACGTGATTCTCTTATTTGTAGGAATTGGCATAAACTATCTATGTCTTTGTAATTTTGTAATGTGATATGGTCTTCCAGCGTTTCCTCGAAATGTCTTGCAATCAGTTCGACTAATTGTTCCGATGAGTAATTATATTGTAAATGTTTTGCATTATTGTAAATCTGCAAAGCATATGTCCTTTCTGATACACCCATCCTATCATTGTATTTCCCATTTTGCAATTCCTTGTTAATTTCCAATTGTTGGACTTTTCCCCAGAAATAATTCAAAAATTTTTGTTCAAATTGTTGCCAATTGCCGAATTCTTCTTCTTTGCTATCGAACCATAGGCTTGCTTCATATTTGAGATGGTTTCTGATAGTTTCTTTTGCTGTTTCGAAATTTCCGATGTGCTGTATTTTCTTTTTCAGGCTATTTATGAACGGCACTGGGTGTAATCTTCTTACATCCCCGCCAAACCTTATCTTCACGTCATCTGTGCTATGTATAACCATTTCTCTTCTTTCTCCGACATTCTGTTGCGTCCTGTTTTCGGTGACTTGTTTTTCTATTTCTGTGATTCTTTTTTCCATTTCTTCTCTGTCTACTTGAATAGCATTTTCCAACTTATTTTCCAAATTTTCTAGTTCCTTTTTCTGGCCATTCGTTAACTCCTTTATTTTATCTTGAATTTTCATTTCATACTTTTCTATGCGTTCCTCCATTTTCTTGTTGTTCTCTTCTATGGCTTGTTTTGTTTCCTTCTGATTTTCTTGCATTATTCTTTTTGTTTCATCCATTTTTTGATCCAATTTTTGTTGTGTTTCATCCATTTTTTGCTGTGTTTCCTTCATTGCTAGTTTTGTTTCCTCCTGATTTTTATCCATTGTTCGTTTTGCTTCATCCATTTTTTGTGACTGGAGTTGCATAAGTTGTAATAGTTTATCTATTCCTGATAATTCTTGCTGTTCTGATGCCATGATTGTCGTGTCTAAAATATCTTCTTGGTCTGAATGTTCTTTTTGTTTTTTGTTGTCCTTGCTTTGGCTTCTTGTCACTGACATTTGTTTTCAAGAAGTACTGTCCCCGCCAAATATGAAATTTTACTAGTATGTTACCAAGACGACTTTTTCTCACCCAAATATTATAAATTGTCAATAAATATATCAAATGTAAATATCGTAAAAATAAAATATTAAATCAGTTATGTAAAATTTGTACCTAAAGAGATCTAAAATTTTATGTTATCAAATGTAAGTATCTCACTTTTTACCACAGGCATATAAATTTTCAAATACCGGCTTTACTCTTTCTATCCTTCAAATTTGCCACTAGAAATACTTTACAATGCCCTCCACGTTGGACGACAGTTGTTGTGATCTTGATTATTGATATGAGATAATATTTTTATATATCATTTAATTTAATCAATGCTTTAATACTAATCTAATTAATTTACCAGATCACATATCAATGTGTTTTCAATCTCAGGGCTTTTTATAAAATTAAGTACTTACATACGTGGCTTCTAAGTATTTCTTAATGGTTCCTAATCGGGATAGGAAAGAAAAGAGTAAAATAATAACACATATGGGTTACAATTGTAATCAAAATATTGTTTATTTTATTTAAATGGTAATCACTACTTAATATTTGCTATATCTTATTATTCTTAAACATAACATTTACACATGGGAATCTTATTTCCTTTTTGTTTCCAATTGAAAATTTTTATTAACATTTAACTCTTATGATTTATTAGCAACAATTCTATTTAAGTTTGATGAAGCTTTTCTGATATTATTGATTATGTTTCTTCAATTTTAAATGTGGTATTTAATACGAAAAACCCATACATTCATGTCCAAACAAATGAGACTGACCTTTTTCTGGTGCACTGAGAATGTCTTCACACAAGACCCGTTTCCTGCTATCCTTGGCTGCAATCAAAACCTCGTCCTGGCTTCCAGTAATGTTCTCCTCTGAAACTAGCTCGTATAGCTCTCGTTTCCTGCTTCTGTCGTGATGCTGTGTTCTACCTTTTTCGAAACTGCAATCAGCTACCGGGAACTCTTGGCTCAAGGACGGTCTTTTACTCTCAACCTGGCCTACCTCTCGTTCTACGATCGATAATCCACACTCACGGAACTACACCGGCTTTCTCACTCTCCGTACACTACCGTCTACTACTCGACTTCACTTCTCGACAGCTCAAAACATTCTGATCTCTCTTTGTCATTCATTTCCCTACTTTCTAAATATCCCTTCCAGATTCACAAATCAAACTTCCACCACCAACTCTCATTCGCAGTATTCCTCAAAACCAATTTTTAAACTTTCTAAATATGCTTAATGGATTTCAAAGAAAATAGTTAATTCCCATTCTAAAATTACTTTCTACTATATACAAATTTTTAATGACCTATTCTCTATTTCCACTTAGTCTTATTTAGCATCGGCTAATGATCGATCCTTCCGCGAACAACGATAATGACCTATTAACGATTTCACTTGAGTCTTATTTAATCACTTCTTAAAATTAAATATAACAATTTGTTGTATACAGGTTGTTCTAAATTTATATGCCCGTGGTTGAGAAAATTGAAAATATTTTATATTAAATTGAATTCTGTTTATAATTATCAAATTTTAATTTTCATATCAAATAGAAATATAACAATATATATATATATATATATATATATATATATATATATATATATATATATATAGGGTGAGGCAGATAAAGGGCCTATTAGAAATATCTCAAGAACTAAAGGCAACAGAATCATGAAAATTGGAATGAAGGGGTTTTGAAGACTGATCTATTTAATGAGAAAATTTTTCATCTATTTGGTACTTCCGGTTCCGGTTATACCGGAAGTTGCTTATAACTTTGTTTTTTTTAATGGGACACCCTGTATATTTTTACATTTATGGATTCTCCTTGATTTCTTCTTTCTTAAAATTTGAGGTTTTCTAATAATATACAGGGTAGTTTAAAAGATAATTACGTTTTTTATTCATTTCGTTGCAACTTTCACACCCTGTAGAATTGTAGTAGTTTGAGATCAAAATCTCCATTTATGTTCAAACAAGTCTGCTATTGTTAAGAATTATTAGTATGTCTAAATTTTTAATTTTAGTGTACAGGGTGGGTCGAAACTCGGAATGAGTATTTTCTGAGTTTTCTTAAATGGAACACTATATTTTAGTATTGTAATGAAATGATATTTTATAGTACTTTCTTACTTCTTAAGTATTCCCTATACCTAACTGCTTTAATTTGTGCTTAATTGTTAATCGCACCAACAATTTAACTACGGAGGTATTTTGATAGCTCAATCATTATTGGCAATTTTAGTATCAGTCTAGATTAATATTTATTTATTTCCAAAAAATTATTAGTGATTGAATATTTTCACGGCCAACCTAATAAAATTTCACGTATTTTGTGTTGCAATTAATGTTTGGCTTTAATCACCAATAACTCACAAACTAAAGCAGTTAGGTATAGGGAATGCTTAAGAAATTAAAAAGTACCATAAAATAACATTTCATTACAATACTAAAATACAGGGTGTTTCATTTAAGAAAACTCAGAAAATACTCATTCAGAGTTTCGACCAACCCTATATACTAAAATGAAAAATTTAACTATACCAATAATTTTTGGCAATATTAGACTATATTGAAAATCATTTGAACATAAATAGAGTTTATTATTTCAAACTATTACAATTCTACCGAAATTAATAAGGAAACGTAATTATCTTTTAAACTACCCTGTATAATATTATAAAATCTTATATTTTAAGAAAGAAGAAATCAAGAAGAATCCAAAAAAGTAAAAATATACAGGGTGTCCCATTTAAAAAAACGAAGTTACAATCAACTTCCGGTATAACCGGAAATAGCAAAGAGTCCAAAATATTTTCATTAAATAGTTCACACCTCAAAACCCCTGTATTCCAATTTTCATGATTCTCTTACCTTTGGTTTTAGAGATATTTCTAATAGGCCCTTTATCTGCCTCACCCTGTATATATAGTAACAATAACAGTAAGTTATTTTAGTTCAGAGCGCAAATTATGGAAAAAAAATTATTCCAAATTTTTTTCAGTATTAATAATAATTTTTTTAGATAATAAGATGTCAGAACCCTTAGTATATGATCAAAATTCTTAGTTGCATTAAAAACCCCGGAATAACAAGTTTTAACAAGTTTTATTACGAATTTCCATAAATTCCCGGAGACGACGTAGATACAGGGCACCAGGTACCTCGTACAGTATCTTCGTTGCAATATTCGTGTTCAGCGATCTCAAAATCCCGAGATAATAAATTTCAACTATTTTCATTATGAATTTCCATAAAACTCCAGGAAATGACGTAGATTCGTGGCACCAGGTACTTCTTATAGCTTCGCCGACCCTATATTCCTGTTTAGCGTCCTCAAAAACCCACGAATTGAACTCATTCCCATGATTATTTTCGGAGTTGTGAATTTTTATTTTGTGAACACTTTGAGATGCACTTTGAAAAATGAATTTTCCGCCTTCAAGAATGCAATTTTCATTTGTTCCTCATTCCAAGTCTTCAATAATTTTCCTGAAGCTTTTGCCGAATAGAATGCAAAAGGTTTCATAACGACCCGTCTTACTTTAAAAAAGTTAGAAGGTTTACGCGATTAGTGCTTTATTTCCTCACCTACCTACTACTATTCTTTATATATTTTTTATAAGCCCTGGGAGGAGTTTTAACCCCCAAAACCCCCCTGGGTGCACCACTACCACTGATTCTTCTCACTAATCATGTATTTCCATACACCTGGTCTAGCTAGATGTATGGCAAGATTTCAACATTATGAATGCTGATTTTACCTTCCCTATGCGTTGTTTTATTTCTATGGAGTGGTACCATTTGTTGTTTATACAGAGAGAGTCTGTAATTTGGAATAAATTCAATATCTCAAATACTAATTGTTTTTTTGAAAAATGCTCAGACCCGTCGATTAGTATTTCAAATTGTCCTTTTTGACATACAATAATAATGTATACCGGGTGTCCCAATTTAGAGATATGACGTCATCGTTGATTTTCTTAAATGGCAACACTGTCATTTTAATAGCTATTTTGATAGGGTGTGTAAAGTTATACACAACTGCAAAATTTCAAATTTTTATTCTCTACCATTTACAAGATAATAGAAAATAACAAAGTTATGTCTGTAATTTGAAATAAATTCAATAATTAAAATACTCATTGTTTTTTTGAAAAATGCTCAGACCCCTGGATTAGTATTTTAAATTGGCATTTTTGACATACAATAATAATGTATACAGCTTGTCCCAATTTAGAGATATGACGTCATCGTTGATTTTCTTAAATGGCAACACTGTCATTTTGATAGCTATTTTGATAGGGTGTGTAAAGTAATACACAACTGCAAAATTTCAAATTTTTATTCCCTACCATTAACAAGATAATAAAAAATAACAAAGTTTAAAAAAACAATAATCAAATAATAATTGAATTTAATTATTTCAATTAAGCAAATGCCATAACGTTGTCCATTGACAATTTGACAATAATTGAGGGAAACAATATGAGTATTTGTTTAATTGAAATAATTATTAAATTCAATCTTTATTTGATTACTTGTTTTTCATAACTTTGTTATTTTTTATTATTTTGTAAATGGTAGGAAAAAAATTTGGCAGTTGTGTATATCTTTACATACCCTATCAAAATAGCTATCAAAATGACAGTGTAGCCATTGAAGAGAATCAACAATGACGTCATATCTCTAAATTGGGACACCCTGTATACATTATTGTTGTATGTCAAAAATGACAATTTGAAATACTAATTGACGGGTCTAAACATTTTTCAAAAAAACAATTAGTATTTTAATTATTGAATTTATTCCAAATTACAGACATAACTTTATTATCGATGGTTAAGAGCGCAGATATAGTATGTCCAAATATCTTAATTGTTGAGGAGAACGTTTTGAAGTTTTCGCGTTACTTTTTGTTTGATACTGCTGATATACCGATATATCATGTTTGGGTAATAAGTTCGGGTATCATTATTAGCTTAATGTAGATATTTTTTAAAATATTATGTATTATTGGGTTAAAAAATATTTGTTTTGAAAATGTGTATGGACATACAACATAAGGCGCATGTTACTGCATGTCCGGTCAAATAATATTTACAGCCATGATAAGTTTGATCGCGTGAGCACTAACATTGTATGTCCCAAAACATACTATGTTTGTTCACTTCCAAACGGACATAAAATATCTGTGCAAGTCGGTTTTTAGTACAAATGGGAAATACTATATTTTGGCAAGGCCGTTTAACCCATTTACAATCATTCTGGACTTACAATAATTATGCAGGACATTCATATGACCCTACTGAATATTTTTGTTATCTTAAAATCAGCAAAAAGTGGACATACTATATCTGTGCTCTTAACCATCGTTATTTTCTATTATCTTGTAAATGGTAGAGAATAAAAATTTGATATTTTGCAGTTATAACTTTACACACCCTATCAAAATAGCTATCAAAATGACAGTGTTGCCATTTAAGAAAATCAACGATGACGTCATATCTCTAAATTGGGATACCCTGTATAAATTATTATTGTATGTCAAAAAGGACAATATGAAATACTAATCGACGGGTCTGAGCATTTTTCAAAAAAACAATTAGTATTTGAGATATTGAATTTATTCCAAATTACAGACTCTCTCTGTATATTGTATATTGGTAGGTATTATACCAAGGTATGAGTAGCTATCTACCCTGTCAACTGGCTATTGGATTGCCAAAAACTTTATATGTAGTACATATATCGTGCTTACTGACTACCAGGTATTTTGTTTTTTTATTCAGATCCAGTCCGTATCCTCTACTGATATCTGATACACGTAAAAATGTTGTTCGTAACCCTATAAACTGTCTGCAAAAACTATTGCGTTGTCAGCATATTTTTAATGCAATTTGTTATTTTTATTGGGAATAAACCACAAGTTTGTTTTGATTTCCACTTCGGAAATCGTTATCAAAATACCAAACATTAATTTCGCCTCTAGTAAGTTGTCGTTTGTGGTCGCGTGGTTCGTTTTCGTGGTCTTCGCACTGATCGTATCCTTTTTTCGTTCTTACTTTTTTATTATTTCACAACAATAAAGGGCTCGGGGAATCCCCCTGTTTTGTTACATTGCCAGCTTCAATTGGGCCAGTTCTTCTTCTACTTTTACTTTTATTAAGTTATTTTGGTAGCTTTTCGATGGTTTTGATTATTCCCGGAGGTATCCTTGTGTACAATAAGTGGATAACGTCCTTTCATTTGTTCCTGTTATAGCACCATGTATGCCCCAAACACGGTGGGCGACATTTGTATAACAGCCCCACGAAGGGAAGCCATTAGTATAAAACCATTATTATTAACACGTTAAATGCCAAATTAAACAAAATATAAAAAATATACTTGGTGCTACTTAACTTTTTGATGTACCTCGGTAGCTCTAAGTCTTCATAGATATAGGGGTGTGGATTCTTAATAGATGTTAAATAAAATTGAAACTCAATTGCTCGGGGGGGGGGGGCGCCATAATTAAAAAAAGAAAATATAATATACCTATGCTTATTTATAAAAAAATATAAAACTAAAATGCTTATTTATAAAAAAAAATATAAAACTAAGATTGCCGGTTATTTGAAATATCTCTACTTACCGTAGGCTACTTTCATGCGTGATTACTTTATAAGAAGGATAGAGATTGGTAAAGAAAATCTAACAATTAAACACAATTCTTACTTTATTGAAACAAATAAAACTTTCGCAAAGTTGTTAAAAAAAGTCTTTAATCATTTTACTAATTGACGAGAAAACAAGATTTCAACAATTAAAATAGCGCAAGTACCTTGTTATGTTCTTTATCCGTGGGTGATCCATAGTCCATCCATGCGGCAGTTAAAGTGTTAAACATTGTCCTGATGTCACGGCACATAACGACACTCATTTTCACAGATAGAATACAGCTATTAATTATATTAGAGATGAAATTCCATTGTTCGTTTATTGTATGCAACACTTCGATACTATTATTATTGATTAAACTTGTTAAAAAAAAAAACGAAAAACTTTTCGACAAAAGAAAACCAATGAATCAGTTTAATCCATCACTAGAAACATAAAATACGGTCGAGAATTTACACTCTACGACCACAGCAGCCACTTAAGCCTACTTCGGCTCTGGAACAAAAACGTAACTGAACTAAATACAAAATACAAACAACTGTCTCCAATGAACTATTATCAACAATTTTCTCCGTCAGCAAGTCAAAGAGCCTGCTGACGGAAAGGCACCAGCTTCTTACTCTAGACTACCAGAACTGATCTCTCTTCTAGACTACTCCGAACTGATCACGAATCCTCTTCGAACTATCTCACAACCCCAAAACTCATTCCATCTCCCCATTTTCTATCCTACTCAACCATGTCCGGTTTTACCAATCAAAAAATTAGTCAATTTCCACTCTTCATTTCAAAACGAATAGAAAAGATTTAAGCAAATTTCAACCACGCCCTCAAAGGCAATAACTCTTTCTCTCGCAAATAGGACTAAACCAAACGACATTCTGATAGCTATATCTCAGCTCAATGTTCTCCCAGGCATTTTCGCAACGTTCGCAATATTGCACGTGTAAACTTGTTGTATTACATAAACACACTCAGAGCCCTTATCTCTGCAAAGGAATTCACAACATAAATAAATCAGCTTCAAAATATTATATTTCGGTCTCACAGTCGCCAAAAATCCCGTGTCTTTTGGCGGTACGAAACATATCGAGGTCCCTCAGATAGATGAGATATCAATATCCATGAGAACACAAAATCAATCCAACATTATGAGAAACGAATTACGTAATACACTGAAACACAAACATGATCAACGGACTGTGTATACAGTGTGGAGCAAAAATAATAATGATTTCGGACCGTTACACTGTCAAAAGGCCCACGAAACATAAATATGCCGGTTTGTTGTATTCTAATGATTCCTCTTGCACTTATCTACTTCATTATAAATATAGTGTCGGTGCATGATCTTCAAGACCTACAATCTTGTTGTTCTTCTGCTATTGCTATAATGTCATTCAGTTTATTTGTTATCACTTTGGTTCTTTGTTTTAGTGTTGCGTTTAACACAAATATACATGCAAAGCCAGTAAAAGGGGGCGTCTGCATTGTAATATACAGGGACACATTGACACATAAGATTATATCTTAATTATTTCCTTCAAAATTGATTCCTCTGTCGAATAATAATTTGCGGTGATCCTTACCGTAGAATAATAATTTAAATCGACAGTAAAGGAAATTACTCAGGGCCGTGCGGTGCTATGATGAGGTGAGGCAGTCGCATCAGGCGGCATCACAAGGGGGGTGGCAAAATCAGTAAAATGAAAATACAGTAGAACCCGCTTATTAGAATACCGGTTATAAGAATATTTCGGTTTAAGGAATCCAAATTTGAGGTCCCGAAAGGTTTTTACTAGCTACCAATGATCGGTTATTAGAATATCCCTGTTATAGGAATACTTTTGTTTGGCACGAAGGATATTCCAATAAGCGGGTTCGACTGTACATCAAAATAATCATAGGAATAAGAAAGGGTGTGCAAAATAGAATATTTGAAAATATCCGATGGCGTGTATCACTCGAGTTTAAAGAGTGGCGCATGCCACTCTGTAAACTTACTTTTAAAAGTGAAAGCGTCTTCTACAGAAACAACAACCTTTTTTATATTATACAAGAACTTTACACTTTTTTTCTGGTTCTACAAAGCGTTGGGAAGTTCTGATAAAACATGTTTCACAACTAACTCTAAAACTGTTAAGCGATACTAGATGGCCAAGTCGAAGAGATGCATGAAAACCTTTAAGATTTCAATTTTGTGATATATGATGCATTATTCAAAATAATAGAAGAAGTCAACAAAGATACAGAAACTTTTTGCTTTTTGAAAGTCAAAGCACGAGGATTAGCAAAAAACATTAAAAATTATAAATTTATATGCGGAGTAGTTCTTTGCCATGATATTTTATTTCATGTAAATTCAGCCTCGAAGATGTTGCAACATATAACTATAAATTTGTCAGACTGTGTAAAAAGGTTGTCAGAAACAATAAAAAAAAATTAAAAGTTACAGACAATCTGGCTATGACCAAACAAAAATTACTGCTAATGAAATTGCAGAAAATCTTGATATAAGCTCCGAATTTCCAGCAGAAAATGAAATCCGAGCCAGGTGAAAAAAGCGTCAATAATAAAGCGTCAGAAGAAGATAAATTTAAAATAAATTTTTCATCTCTATATTAATTTTAGACATTGAATTAATTCTTTGATTGGTCGATTTCCTCTTCTAGAAATTCATAAATATATAAATTTTTGATAATATTTTTAAATTGAGGGAAATAAATGATACAACACTAAAAAAATATTGTATGAATCATCTTCATTCAACACTTTTAATAGAAAAAGAATCGGATATACAGGCAAATGATCTTCTAGAAGAATTGCGTGGTATATCCCAAATGATAACATAGTCCATGAAACCTTTAGAAGTTTTGAACTATTTCTGTATACCTACCCAAATGTAGTTGTATCGCTAAGAATTTTATTAACACTCCCTGTCTCGGTAGCTAGCGAGGAAAGAAGTTTTTCAAAATTAAAAATTATTAAAAACTATTTACGACGCTCCTTAAGACAAACAAAACTAAAAAATAGCACTCATTTCAATAGAGTCCCCACAAGCTGCTACTTTAGACTACACCAATCTGATTGACGAATTTGACAAAATTAAAGTCAAAAGGGTAAAATTGTAATTTTTGTAAATGTTATGTACAGTTGAGTCCACGAGTCTTTACCCTTGCGTCATCATTTAAAGCATACGAAATAAGTCGATGATAAGTCGGAAATTGAAATTTACTAAACGCAACAAAGTGATAGTAAGTAGCTACTGCTCTTATTACGGGTTAAAATTTGAGTTACAGTAGGAAAAATGAAAGAGTACCCATGAACGAACATAATATTTATAAAACACGCTGTATTTTCCTATCACCGTGTCATACAAAAAATTGGCCAGCGCAAGTACATGTAATAATTATTATTACATGTACTTGCGCTGAGCAATTTTCTTTGTGACGCGGTGATAGGAAAATACAGCGTGTTTTATATGTTCGTTCATGAGTATTCTTTCATTTTTCCGACTGTATCAAATATGTGTTTTATGTCGCCAGGTATTAATGACGCACGGGTAAAGACTCGTGGACTCAACTGTAATGTTAATACGTATTTCATTTAATTTAAATTATGTTCTGTTTTTAAAATAAAAGTGTGTTCATTTTGCGCATTTGCATTTAATAAAAATAAAAGTTAAGTTTTAATTATATTTATGGGGCGGCATTATAAAGAATTGCATCATATTGAAAAGATGTACCGCACGGCTCTGAAATTACTATTATAGAAATAATTTTTTGTGATAATGACGATAAATAATGACTAACAAACGTAATAACCTCTATAAAAAGTCCATTTTCATTTTTACATAAATTATATCATCATAGTTCCAGTGTATGTTTTTGCTTTGTGGTTATTACAAATTTATATTTATTGGTGCGCATAAACAAAGTTATGTTACAATAAAAGAAAATTTTTAAAAATAGCAAATATTTTTGTGGTGCTTGGAATTCCCGGGCCGGTTTTCCTCCATTAACAAATCCGGGTACCGGTCAACATTGAAAAAAGACTGGTTTTTCTATCATATCAACCGAACGCCAAACAATTAAAAAATCTGTTCATAGTAATAATGAAATCTCACAACAAGAAAACATAACACTGTTACGTTTTATCAAATGCCAATGCTGCCATTCTGTTTTTCTCTTCCTATTCATTTTTTCACCCAAATGAAGGCATTCAAGACTACTTGGATTCTACGGAAAACCTGTTAAAAGTTTTGAATCGATTAAAAATATCATTTTGAATGCACTGAAACAATTGGAACTAGACTTTTTTGCTAATGCAACTGTATTTGGAGCAATCCATCATGTCAATTATGGAAACATTTCTTTGTTTAAAAAAATCTTAAAAACAAAAATAATCAAGGCCAGTTGTAACTGCCACGTATTACATAATGTAGTGAAACAATTTTAACGCTGGTGTATAATGCCACATATTACAAAAGACAGTTTTTATGTCGATACTTTGGTACTAAAGGTTTTTTGCATCGCCAAGAATTTAGCTAACTTTTAAAGAGTGCTTTCAGAATGTGTGATCAAGAATTAAGACACATGCCTGTGCGATGGTTAATTCTATTTCTAGCTCTCGATCGTTTGTTATGGGAATTCGATGAAAACGTATTTCTTGCAACAACGGGCAGAACACCGTGACCTTATCACCTGGAAATGTATAGAAGAGAAGACCAACTGTCGAACGTTCTTAGGCGGTGCGCGGTGGCTCATTTATTTCCATCTACATATAGCAAAATCTGCCGATTGTTCTTAGCCGAGCCGATCGCTCTATGCCGATTCAGTGCGTGGCCTGCTTAATGCGGATTGATTCACCGCGACAAACGAATCGGAAGAGCCCAAAGAAGGCGGCAATCACTCTTCTAGGAGTGTGGATGCCATGATGACGTCATCCATATGGACGTGATGACGTAATCCATGATTGTTTTAAATGAGACTATGGGTCGTGTGATAGCTCATTTAAAAGGGTATTCAATTATGTATTCAGTAATATAAATATTAACATAATTGTTTATACACAGTGTCCAAAAACATTTTTTTAAATTAAATTGACAAAAAAGAAGAATGTATGTAATTTATTTAATTCAAAATACATTTTACTGCTGTCAGAAAACATAAAAAAAACGAACGTGGCACAGATTATGGACATGAGAGAATATAACAAAATCGATACGAGTTTTGACAAAATATGCAAAAACTAAACCGTAACGATACAAACAATGAAAGAACTATGAATGCAAAAAATGAAAAACAAAATAAGTATTGGAAAATTGGTTTGTGGAATATACAAAGTCTAAATGGTAAAGAAGAGGAACTTATTGATGAGTTTGAAAACACAAAAATGGATTTTTTAGCATAAAATGAGAAATGAGCACTACATGATTTTTGGAGGTGTTAATGAGTCAGAACGTAGGAGTTGCCCGAATGGTTCACAGAAATGAGCATAAAAATATCATCAGATGGAAAAATATTTCGGAAAGACTCCTTAGAATAGATATCAGTAAAAACGAGAAGACAACAATTATTGTTGGGTATGGACCATCGAAAAATGAAGCCAAGGAACTCAAAGATAGCTTCTGGGAACAATTACAGGACGAAATGGACGATATTTAATAGTAGGCGATTTTAATGGGCCAGTAATGTCAAGCAATGAATATGACTACCCTATAGGACCATATGGAGATATAGTCAGGAATAATAATGGACAAAGAGTCATCGAGTTTTGCATCATGAATGATATGCAAGTTAGTAACACATTTTTTCATCACAAGGAGATTCATAAATACACACGAGTGATGGATTCGCGGAACGAAAAATCCGTTATTGACTTAGTATTAGTACAGAACAGATATAAAAATGAAATAGCGGACGTTCGTGTTAAAAGAGGTTATGAGATCAGCTCAGATCATTTTCTCGTTGAAGCTAAAATAAAGACAAGGAGAGAACAGACATTTAATATTAAAAATGAAGAAAATCGCTACGAACAGCCAAGTAATAATAGTAATAAAGTATACAAACTTCAGTCTGAAAATATTAGGAAAGAATACTGTCGTAAATTAAATGAAGAAATACGAAAAACAAATTGGAAAAATGAGGAGGATATAGAAATATTATGGAATATTTTTAAGGAGCTGGTATATGCAACTGGGAGTAAAGTATGTGGTGTAACGAAAGGAAGATATCTGAAAGGTACAGCTTGGTGGAATAATGAAATAAAATTGGAAGTTTCGAAGAAAAAAAATTGTGGAAAAAGTGAAAGTAATTATCAAGAATATAAGGAACAGAGAATATTGGTTAAAAATAAAATTAAAGAAGCTAAGAATCGTCAATGGGAAGAATTTGAAAATAAAATGGAAAGTGATAATAAGGGTAATGCGAAGTTGCTCTATAGAACCCTAAAAAATCTTAAGACAAAAGAAATCAAACGGAGTAACAGGTTTAGAGGACAAAGATGGTAACATATTATTAAAAAATGAAGAGATTACCGAAAGATGGCGGGAACATTTTATGGAATTATTAATGGGAGACAACAACGAAATAGAGAATGACAGGGAGGAGTACAATTTAAATGAACAAGATGATGATGACATAACATACGAAGAATACAGGGAAGCAATTTTAAAATTAAAAAATGGCAAGGCTGCAGGACACGATAATATTAAGGCTGAGCTAATTAAATGTATGAAAGGAGAAGGATTACAATTACTATGGAAGATCATAAGGAGCTGTTGGCGTACTGGATGCATACCTAGAGATTGGACTCTTGCAACTATTCTACCATTACACAAAAAAGGTGATAAACATAAGTGTTCTAACTACAGGGGAATATCATTGTTGGTAGTTGCTAGTAAAATCTACGAAATAATACTAGAGAAAAAGCTGCGAGAAAATATCGAGGCCACACTGAATGACAGCCAATGCGGCTTTAGGCCAGGGCGAGGTACAACCGATCTCATATTCACGGTGAGACAGTTATCAGAAAAAGCCCTAGAGCATAACAGTAAGTTGTTTCTCCGTTTTGTGGACTTAAAGCATTTGATCGGGCGCCACGTAACAAGATCTGGGAAATATTAAACCGTAGAAATGTGAAACCGAAGTTAATCCAAGCAATAAAGAGTATATATTTATAAATGTACACGTAATAATGTAAGAACGAACAATCACTCATCTCTAGAATTCTACACAAGGACATGTGTAAGACAAGGTGGTGTTCTGAGTAATTTGTTATTCATCACTCTAATGGACGAAATTGCAAAAGAATGCAGGGGTAAGGTAAAAAGAAGTAGGGTTGGGGTGTATAAACTTCAACAAGTTTACGTGTCAGAGTTGATATATGCCGATGACCTGGTAATTGTGGCCAAATCAGAAAAAGACTTACAAGTGAATGTGAATGTTTGGAATGAAGCCTTTAAGAAATTTGGGATGAAAATAAATATTGAAAAAACAGAAGCTTTAGTAATATTGAAAACTCAAGAAAATATAAATGTAAAGCTGAATAATGAGACCATTACATAAGTAGAGGACTTCAAGTATCTAGGATCAACAATGAATGGGCAAGGAAATATAGAACCAGAAATAAACAGCAGGGTAATGAGTGCAACAAAATTATACTATGCACTAAATAAAAGTTTTATTATGAAGAAAGAAGTAAGCCTGAAAACAAAAATGAAAGTATTTCAAACTGTATACGAGCCGGTTCTACTTTCCGGTAGTGAAACGTGGACAGTGAATGACAACATCCGTAGTAAAATTCAAGCATACGAAATGCGATATTTACGTGCGGTATCCGGGGTGACCAGACGTGATCGTATAAGAAATGAAGACATACGTGAAAGGTGCGGTGTTGGAAGGACCTTAGACAGACTGGAAACGAAACAGTTATCGTGGTTCGGACATATGGCGAGAATGAGTGAAGGTAGAACTGTTAAGAGGGTATGGAAAGCGGCATCTGACAACAAACGACGAAGAGGCAGGCCAGCAAGAACGTGGAACGCAAATATTGGAATGGCTTGCGTAAAAAGAAATATTGGGTGGAGAGAAGCAGAAAGACTAGCTACTGACCGAAAGGCATGGAGACGTCTGATTTCTCCACTTACCTCGACACCGTAAGGTACAAGAGGACGGCTTAAGTAAGTAAGCAAAATCTGCCGATTGCTCTTAGCCGAGCCGATCGCTCTATGCCGATTCAGTGCGTGGCCTGCTTAATGCGGATTGATTCACCGCGACAAACGAATCGGAAGAGCCCAAAGAAGGCGGCAAAGGAGTGTGGATGCCATGATGACGTCATCCATAGGGACGTGATGATATAATCCATGATTGTTTTAAATGAGACTATGGGTCGGATGGGGAAATAGCATTGAGTTCGTAATTTATTTATTATAAGAAGTTTTCACTTCTGTCGGCACTCCCATGAGTGCCTTCTTTTTTTTTTAATTAAATTAATTGAGACAAAAAGAAGAATGTATGTAATTTGTTTAATTCAAAATACATTTTACTGCTGCCAGAAAACATAAAAAAATGTTAACTTGACAAATAAGTATTGCTTTTCGCTTAAATTAAATTTTCAAACTTCGAAGAGGCAGGTGGTTGGCGGGCGGCGGGAGCTGGTTTGAACATTGAATTTAAGCGAAAACAATGCTTATTTGTCAAATAAACATTTTTTTTCTGTTTTCTGACAATAGAACAATGTATTTTGAATTAAATAAATTATATACATTTTTCTTTTTTGTCAATTAATTCAATTTAAAAAATTTTTTTGACACTGTTTAAACAATTATGTTAATATTTATATTACTTAATACAGAATTAAATACCCTTTCAAATAAGTTATTACACGACCTCTAGTCTCATTTAAAAAAATCATCGATTACGTCATCACGTCCATATGGATGACGTCACTCGTATGAAATATATGCCACAATATCGTAATTTAAAAATAAAAATTAAAGTCATGGGTTTACGAAATATCGAATATATTCCAGACATTTGCACCATACTGTATGAACAGGAGTAGGTACATTTTTCAGTTTTGAAAAAAATTTGAAGTTTCTTTACTTACACATGACTTTGTTTACCACATGATATGCACTTTTTTACAACATCCTAAGATGTGTGATACAATGTCATTGTGATACAATGTTATGTATTAGTACATAAAATCAGTCAAATCTTTCAAAAATATAGTTTGGATTTATTTTATGTCAGACATATGTGTATCGCGATTTTTTTTATACTTTAGTTTTAGTGTATACCAGGGGTGGCCAAGCTCCTTGACAGTCCGAGCCATTTTTAAAAATTTGAAATTTTTCGCGAGCCGCAGCAACAAATTATTTAAAAAGTGTAAAAAAGGTATTAAATTTTTCTCTCACTGTTTGGATTCACGAATTTTGAAATAAAATGATTAATATCGTTGTTTCAAATATGTAAATAATTCTACAAGCAGTTTTTACTAATTCAGGATTCTTCGATTCTTCATATCATCCTTCCATTTATTTCTGGGATGGCCTACTGATCTACCGTACACCGTCTTTAACACTCTGTCTTCCTCTGAGCTTACCACATAACCTTCTCATCTTATCTTAGCTTTAATATGTCTGACGATGTTTTCAGTACCATACAGTCACCAACTCATCTTTGCGGCGCCTTCTTCACTCTCCTGTCAATTCATCTCTTTGAGGCCCAAATAAGAGAACTTTCCTTTCAAGAACCAGCAGCATATTTATTTCCCGCTGATACAGTCTTAATTTAGATTGTCTTTTGAGCATCTTAGATCTAACAATGATGATAGGGAGTATAATGCTCTATTCCAAGCAGCTATCCATGCTGAGACCTCTTTTTATGTGTGGTTGTCATTTGTCATCTGTGATTACCACATATATTTAAATTTTTTTACTACTTCAAAGTTGTGGTCATTAATAGTTATGCTCTGCTAACTCTTGGTCTTGTATTTTTGGTTACTAGCATGTATTTCGTCTTCTCTTCATGTATTCGAAGGTCCAGACTACCTGTTTCTTCTTCGAGTTGTGAAAACACCTCTCTCACGTCTTTTGTAGAATGAATGACTGCACCTAGATCATCACCAAAAGCCAACCATAGTTTTGATCCTCGATTTTCAAATCTCCCTGTATTCTCAGATGATATTTTACTTATTACATATTCTAAGGCCAAATTGAATAGGTGCTAAAGGGTCTCTTTGTGCGAGACCTGATGTTACAATTTGTCTTTGTTATTTGTTGTCAGTAATTAGGACATTTTGAAATACAAAAATTAAAAGTAATTCAGGTACATTTATTGAGAGTCACAAATAATCCTTCAAAGAGCCACATGTGGCTCGCGAGCCACAGTTTGCCCGTTTGGCCACCCCTGGTGTATAATACTATACTACATAGGTATATTTGCTTGCCATTTGATAATGGCTTTGTTGTTGAGTTTTGCAAATTATGTCTTTAATACCATTCATAAAACAAACTAAACTTAGTGTTATGAATCATGAATATATTTACAATTTCATAATTTTTTAAAATAGTCTATGGTCTATGGGAATAATTTTATATAAACTTTCTAAAGCAGCAATTTTTTTTATTTATCTCGGCTATTTTTTGTATACAGGTTCTATTCGAAGAGTATACGCTTTATCATACAATGTAAGTTTTTCTGTTTGATGTACAAGTAAATAGTTCTGCATTTTAAAATTCTTGCTACTGTACTAATTGCTTTTATATTCAGTTTTTGTTGTGGTGTGAAGAGTTTGCAGTAATTACGAAAACTAACCAATATGCATTTATTTGTATCGAATCGAATGTAATGGAAGTCACATTATCATTTCGTTTCGTAGACCTTTTCGCATTGCGATCTCAAATATCTTTTGTGTATACCTAATTACCTAAATCTGTGTTTCAAATTAAAAGATTTATACTTCGAACACACAAGCACTTAAAAACTGTACAGAAGGAATCCAGATAAATGGTGAAAATATAAATAATAACATTCATTATGCTGACGATACAGTCATTTTCGCTGAAAATGAGAAAGACCTGCGGACGCTATTAAAAGTAAAGGAACATTTTGACGCCTGTCAAAATTTTCAATGTATCGATGGTTAAACTGCAAAATCTCGTAAGTCGACTTTTGGTCAATTATGACTTTTATACGTTTTTGGTTTATTCTTTTATCTATCTTTTAAACTACGGAAGCTTGTAAGTCAATATTTAAATTTAATGGTACTAGCGACATCTACAAAAACCTAATAAGTAAGATTTTGTTACAAAACCTCGTAAGTTGCATTTTTATGAGTCAAAACCTCGTAAGTTTAATGGTAGTTTAAGATTTTAAGTAACAAAACCTCGTAAGTCACTCTTTAAAAAAATATTACTGAATTTTACTCAATGGTAATGTAATCCTTACCTAAGAAGAACCCTACACACAAAAAATGAAAAAAATTTAATGTTAAATAAAGAAGCTAAAATTTGTTTGTCTCTCCTGTAAAGTTACATAAAACTGACTTACGAGGTTTTGCAGTTTAACCATAGGTATTTTAAATGTAATAATTTTTTTCGAATCCTGAGAAAACTAATAAGTATTTTTGAAAAATCTAAACGCAGAATGAAAGATTACTTTATTACCGAGGGCCGAAAGTCCCTTAGAATGAATAAAAAGTTTCTTTTGAATGAGATATTTGAAATTAAAAATCACACTAAATTTTCTCTTAGTTTTTCACCATCATCATCATCATCATCATTTGGCTCTACAACTCTATGTGAGTCTTGGCCGCGTTTACTATTTCCCTCCATTGTTGTCGGTCCTGAGCAGCTATTTCCCATTGCTGTACTCCCATTTTGCGTAGATCGCTGGCTACTGCGTCCTTCCATCTCTTTCTTGGGCGACCAACTGACCTTTTTCCAACGGGCCTTTCCCAGAATGTGGCGTTTAGAAGTCTTTCGTCACTTGATCTTAGTACGTGACCCGCCCATCGTATTCTGTTTGATTTAATGTAGCGTACTATGTTTTCATCTCCGTATATTGTCTGGAGTTCATCATTGTGTCTTCTTCTCCATTCTCCTGTTGTCTCTTCTCTGCAAGGCCCATAGATAGCCCGCAGTATCTTTCTTTCAAGTACCAGTAATTTTGTTGTTTCCCGCTGATTCAGAGTCCAGGTTTCGCTTCCATACGTTATTGTGGGACGTAGTGGGGGTAGTTTTTCACCCCTTTAACTTATTAAAATAAACATAAAAGTTTTCAGGGACTTTCGGCTCTCGGTAATAGCGTAATCTTTCATTCTGCGTTTAAATTTTTCAAAAATACTTATTAGTTTTCTGAGGATTCGAAAAAAATGAATCGCATTTAATAGCATCGAAGCCGAAAGTTCGTACCCATCCCCTTAAACACAATTTGTGAGACTGGGAAACAGTTTGGTTTAACGATAAACATAAAGAAAACAAAAACCATGGTTATCAATAAGAGGGACAAAGTAAAAGGGTCCAGATAAAAATTGAAGATATTGAAGAAGTGAACAAAATGAAATACTTAGAAGTCTGGATTACGGAAGATCTAAATCCGAAATCAGAAATCCGATTAAGAATAGAGCAATCAAGAACAGCCTTGAAGATAAGGAAATTTCTGAATAACCAAAGACTCAATCTGCAAATCCGATATCGTATGGTAAAATTTTATATTCATTCTACTCTTCTTTATGGTGTCTAAACCTGGACTGTTAATGTTGAAAGCTTAATGAGAAAGCTGGAAGCTTTTGAGATGTGGCTTTTTAGGAGAATTTTTAAAATACCATGAACCGATCATATTACGAACGAAATGGTGTTGTACATAATGGGAAGAGACAGAGAAATTTTGACCACAATTAAAAGGCGAAAGACAGCATATTTGGGGCACATACTTAGATATGATAAGTGTACCCTCGGAGATCGCTGGGAAAATTTACACTCAAAATAACAAAATTCAGTTTGGCAACACAAGTTAATGTTGATATAGTCGGTTCGCTAAACGTCACAACTGGCTAGTGATTTTAGTAGGTAATTTTTTTGTTTTTTGCCAATTTTCCCAAAATTGGCAAAATTACTATTTGGTAATTATTAACTATTTAGTAATTATTTTTTTGCCAATTTTACCACATTGACAAAATTATTTGCTAAAATCACTAGCCAGTTGTGTCTGAGTTTAGCGAATCGACTATAGTAACATATCTCTTTTAAGATAAACAGAACTGTATTAGTCCAGACAAATTAATATATTTTTTGCCAACAAAAATGAGATTTTTCTTCCAAATAATGTTTCAAATATGATGTGCAAAATAATTTTTAATTGGGTTCTGCTAATGAGCTTGCTTTTTTGTCATTAAAGTAGAAAAAACTTTAAATTTTACACATTAAATCATTATCGTCTTAATTATTTTAACTGTACTAATATCCATCCACTAATTCGGAATGATTAATGGGTTGTTAAAACATTTTATTTTATTTTATTTTTATTTTATTTCGAACTTCATTGATAAAATGCGCATATCCCACCGATCTTCGCTTCGATCATACGAGTTATCTTATAAATAAAGAAAAAGAACCTATATACCAAATTTGGTTGAAATCGGACTTTTCGTTCGAAAGTTATCGTGCTATTAGACACATATTATTATGTATAGCCTCCATTTTTATAAAAGGCAAAATCTGAGTTTTACATTTGAGTCTTTATACCAGGTGTCCACTTATATTTTCCCCATTTTAACTGCCTATAACTTCTAAACGGCTCAAGATAGAAATATGCGGTTTTCGCTGAAATGCTTGATTTTAGTAAAAGTTTTGTTTGAATGGATTGAATTTTTTTATATCGCTTTCAATTACGAAAAAAAAATGGCGGATTTTTGAAAAAAACCGTTGTTGACTTTTTTTAATGGAACGCCCAGTATATTTTTTTGAAAATTGAAAGAACTGTTATCCTTTCCAGCGATATAAAGTTTTTTAAAATCGGTTGTCAAATGACTGAGTAATTAATTTTTAAAATGAGAGATACAACGTGGAAATCACATAACTAACATAACATTGATTAAAATAATTTATTAAGCAAATTGATATTCTGTTATGTGATTTCCACATTGCATCTCTCATTTTAAAAATTAATTACTCAGTCATTTGACAACCGATTTTAAAAAACTTTATAGCGCAGGATAGGTGAATGACCGTTTTTTCAATTAACAAAAAATATACTGGATGTTTCATTAAAAAAGTCGACGTTTTTTTTAAATCCGCCATTTTTTTAAAGCGATATAAAAAATTTAATTCGTCCAAACAAAACGTTTACTTTAATAAAACATTTCAGCGAAAACCGCATATTTCTCTTTTGAACCGTTTAGAAGTTATACGACAGTTAAAATGAGGGAAAATATAAGTGGACACCCGGTACAGCGAGGACGTTTGAGTTGGAATAATTTCATTTTATCGAGACTGGGCGATTTTGGAGATAAATCCCGGAACAGATCGATTTTTATTTTTAAATTACGATTTTTTGGCATATATAGTGACGTCATCCATCTGAGCGTGATGACGTCGATGATTTTTTTAAATGAGAATAGGGGTAGTGTGATAGCTCACTTGAAGGGTTATTTAATTCTCTATTCAGTAATATAAACAACACAATTATTTATACAGTGTGTCCAAAAAAATTGTTTCAATTAAATTAATTGATACAAAAAGAAGAATGTATGTAATTTATTTAATTCAAAATACATTTTACTGCTGTCAGAAAACAGAAAAAATTATTATTTGACAAATAAATATTGTTTTACGTTTAAACTCAAGTTGAAGCTGCCACCCACCTAATTAAAGCGAAAAGTAATGTTTATTTTTTCAAATACACATTTCTTTCTGTTTTCTGACAGCAGTAAAATGTATTTTGAATTAAATAAATTACATAGATTCTTCTTTTCGTATCAATTAATATAATTTAAAAAATTTTTTTGGACACCCTATATATATAAATAATTATGTTAATGTGTATATTACTTAACAGAGAATTGAATAACCTTTCAGATGAGCCCCCTTTTCTCATTTAAAAAAATTATCGATTACGTCATCACGCTAAGATGGATGACTTCACTAGTGTGATATATATGCCAAAAAATCGTAATTTAAAAATAAAAATCGACCTGTTTCGGGATTGATCACCGTTTTTCGAGAAAATGAATTTATTTCAACTCTAAACGTTCTCAGTGTATGTGTGGTATATGTGGTCCAAATTATATGCTTATATCATTAAATGCACAATTCTTCTAATATTTGCACGAATCTGTCGTACTAACATTGATATTTTTGTCCTGTTCACGGGATTAGGAAGTAACCAGTTAGTGTATTTTTTTTAATCTTCAAAAGGATGTAAGTTGGATCAATTATTCTGTCGTCAAGTTTTATATATGGTGACATCATTGCAGGGAATTCGCTGTATTTCCATGCTTTTTCAGGATACGACACAACATCAGCAGCTTATAAGCTTGGCAAACTTAAATTCATCAAAATTTTACAGAAACATCCAGAGTTAAATATCTGAACACTATTATTTCTCAGTGAGAAAGTCGAGCCGTCTTTGTTCACTGTCGTTGGCCAATGTTTTTTCGTCTCTTTATATGGTGGAAGTAAAGATGATTATCTGGACAGCATGAGATACAATGGCTTCGCCAAAACAGTGACCAAAAATACATTTAACTTATTATCGCTCCCTGCAACACAAGATGCAGCCCGTTTTCACAGTTTCCGAGTTTATCACCAGGTTCCGAGTTTCCTGGCTCAGAAAACACGATCCTGAAGATTAAGGCTGAAATTTCAAAACTCCAGCAGTCTCCGAACTTCTGTGAACTCTCCGAACTTCTGAAATTAATTTTCTACAGGTGCAAGAGAAACTTTGGAAGTAGGTACGTGTGGTTGCCGAAAAGCAGGCCTCAAATGCTCTGCAGTGTGCCTCAATTGTTCTGATGAAATCTGCAGTAACATCATGGAAATATCAAAATTAATCGAAAAATTCTAAGATAAATAATTATCCACAAATATGCCAAATCTAACTCTTAACATTTAACTCCGATTATAAATTAGATCTTAAACCGTAGCCTGGATCATCAAGGAAGCTGGAAAAAACTATATAAATTATGCTCAATATTATCTCGCTAGTCCCGGTGCTAGGGTATAAAGTGCTCACCTGCAAGTGCAAAATTAGCAATAGGCGCCCTTCTTTTTTTTAATTTAATTTAATTTATTTATGTATTTCACCTTTTGGAAAAATTCTATTACAATATGCTGTTCGGTAGGAAGTGTATGCCTTATATATTTTATGTGTGTGGTATGCTAAAATATCTAACACAGATTAGCCTTTGTGACTGGAATTTAAACTACATTTAAAAAATAAATTTTTGTATTAATTTTTTATGACCGGCCTGCAAAATATCCGTGGATTAGGCCTAATGCGAATACCACGTATAAAAACGTATAAAAACACGACTCCAGACTCATTAGTGGAGTCAATGAAGGTGGATATGAGTTATTACCTCAGATTTCGTTGAACCTCCATCGATTTTCATAAAAATTGGTGAGTGGTTAAAGGATACCTCAAGGAACAAAGGTGACATAGTGCCAACTTGCGCTTTTTGCATTTTAGGGGTGAAATGCTTAATTTTTCAAACCTTATAGCAACCAAAAATCCGAAAATTAACAAGTCGAAAATCACGAAAACCTTATTCTTCTATATTTCTGAAAGTGTAGTCACTGAATGTTTTCACCCACGATTTCTTTGAACCTTCATCGATTTTCATGAAAATTGTTGATTAGTTAGAGGATACTTCAAAAAACAAAAGTGATATGGCACCAAGTTGCGCTTTCTGCATTTTAGGGGTGAAATCCACCTTTTTTTTTTAATGATAAAAATGCAGATTTCAGCATTCTGGCTCAAGCAATCTCGTTTAATTAAGTAAAATAAATATTTTTTTACATTTATGTGCATGATTTATAATTTTTATTAATTTTTTAAACCTTATAGCAACCAAAAATCAGAAAATTAGCAAATAGACAATCACGAAAAAAATTAATCTTTTATATTTCCAAAAAGGCAGTCACTGAAGGTTTTCACCCCTGATTTCGTTGAACCTCCATCAATTTTCATGAAAATTGGTAAGTAGTTAGAGGATACCTCAAGAAACAAAAATGATGTGGTACCAACTTGCGCTTTTATCCTGGGGGTGGATGTTACCCCTTCTCATGGGTGAACAATATTTTATTAAAAATAACCCCATAATTAGATAGAGGAGTAAATTCTAAGCAAACTTTTAGGCCTGGATCCCGCGTATGAAAAAAAAGTTGATTAGTAGCAAGCTGAAAATTTGTTAATAGCTTAAGGGTGTCTAGTTGGATAAACTTTGATAAATGGGAACACTGGAACAGGGGCAGTTTTAATTGTGGAACAGGTTAAAAATTTGGAACCGTCAGACCACGAAAACGGCATATTTATTTTGTCCGACAGAATAGACTTAAGCTCTCCGAACAGAGATTAAACTCTCATGCAAAAATCGTACTGCTATTTATCACCTGTCATAATTCCTGTCATTTGACATATTCTACATGTTCCACTCATTAAAACGCCAATTTGGTGATAAATAGCAGTCTGATTTTTGCATGAGAGTTTAATCTCTGTTCGGAGAGTTTAAGTCTGTTCTGTCGGACAAAATACATGTGCCGTTTTCGTGGTCTGACCGTTCCAAATTTTTAACCTGTTCCACAATTAAAACTTCCCCTGTTCCAGCGTTTCTATATATCAAAGTTTGTCCGACTAGACACCTTTAAGCTATTAACAAATTTTCAGCTTGCTATTAATCAACTTCTTTTTCATACGCTGGATCCAGACCTATTTCTTTTATCAAGTTTATAAATTTTTTATTTAAATAATATTTCATAATTTAATAAAATATTATTGGTACAGTAAAACCTGACAATAACGGCCACTAAAAATAGAAAACAATTGGCCGTTATAGAAATGTGACCGCTAATGCTAGGTTTCCTTTTCCACAAATACATAAAATATAATTGAAAATTTATTTATTTTAGTAATCAAAGCAAATCTAATTAAATATAATTCTACAAACAAACGGAACATACTAAAACTAAATTCAATTTAATACAATATAAAACAATATCTATACGAAAAAACAAAACTACAAGAAAAACAGAATTTTTGTTTGTTTTACATTTTTTTAGATAAACGAAACATACTAAAACTAATTAAATATAGGTAATACATAATATAAAACAACATACTATAGCTACTACGAAAAATATGCTTATCACTAAAGTATCGTCGTGCTTCCATGCTATATTCAACAAAACCAACTTGGTAGGGCCTTTAATTAGATATCGCAAATCACTTTGGCTGATTTTGTCTGCATATATATTATGTTTGAGGAATCCCTTTTTTTTGTGAGACTGGATATAGGACATTTCTCAAGTATGAATTCACATTCATGGTATATCGTTGCTATACAGGGATAATAATCTGTGCAATGTTATGGTACAGGCTTCGTTAAATATGAAGTAATTGTGGAAGATATACACTGGTTATTCATTTCAATTTAATTTGATTGTTGTTTAATCGTTTACAATATTTAAAATAATTAAAGACATAAAGTTAGGGATTTCAAAAATAAATTCAGTTCTCACTGGCAGGGTGGGAAATAATAAAGTGTCATACAATAGCATTTCATTACAATGCTCATTACAAGCATTACAGGCTGCTCCGTTTGAGAAAACTCATACTCTCAAACTTTGAGAAAACACTCATTCAGTTTCGACCAACCCTGTATTAGCTAAAATTAAACGTTTTGCTAGATTAATAATTTTTAACAATAATAGATTATATTAAAAAACACTTGAACATAAATTGATTTTCTGATGTCAAATCACTACAATTATACAGGGGGTGAATATTGCTATGAAATTTGAAAATAAAAACGTAATTATATTTTAAACTACTTCGTATAACATCACAAAACCTGATATTTTTAGAAATAAAACATAGAGGAGAATCCAAAAATGTAAAAATATACAGGGTGTTCCATTAAACAAAAGATAATTTTGTTTCACCCTGTCAATATGGGTGGCCCTGTATATTTGGAAATGTATTTAAATTCTGATATTATCTATGCCCCAATCTCACCTAAATAAACTTTTTTCGTATCTCCTACAACAAACGACTAATTGGACTTCCCACAACCTGTATACATACAAAATCTCCGCTATAAAATTTTTTCAAAGAAAATGTTATTGGTTTTTTTAAAATAACTCCGTTAAATTTTGAAATATGAGATTTATCCAAAAACCATTACAAAGCTAAGTAAAAGTTCTATAACACTGTATTAAACATAATTTTCTAAATCCTGTATTTTTTTTAAATACAAGGTGAAAGGGCCCCGGTTACATGGTTCTCGCAGTAAAATTTAGGTTTTAAATGTTTCTATCTCGGTTATTTTTTGTCGTAAAAAATATTAAAGAAAGAAAAAGCTTAAATAAAGTTAAAACTAAAATTTTGTTCTCTACCATTTTTTAAGTATATCGAGTATTTTTGGAGTTATTATCAAAAGAAAATGAAATTCACGAAAATTTGAAAAATTCTAATTTTTTTTTAATCGTATTTTTTTTTCAAAAATATGCATTCTAAACCGGTCAAAATTGTTGAAGTTATTACTCATGTTAAAATAAATAAAGTTTTAAATGGGTTACTATAAATTTTAATTTTTGTGGAAATGACGTATGTTTCATTTTTCATTCTTCCCTAAAAAATCTGAAAGGGTCCTCTTATTTCCATCATAACTTGCTTAATTTTGATGCTATCGACTTCTTATATAGCTTTTTGATAGTTACCTTTAAGTACTTTATTAAAATGTTTAATATCTATATTTAACAAAGTGCATCATTTTCCTGTTATTTAAGCTTGAATACTAAGATTTGAGTACTCGCGGAAAAAAATATACATTCAATTGCATATAACTCACTTTGTATATGTAATAAAGGATTTTTCGAATAAGGAGCTTATTTATTTTTATATTATCTTCGATTTTGGTAATAACAACTTTTTTGAAGAAACTTATGGTTTTTGAGTTATTTATGAAAAACTACTTTAAAACATAGATTTTTTTCAGGAAAAATCAAAACTTTTGATCTTTAATAACTCAAAAACTATTGATTTATTGAAATAACTTTATATAACAAATTTTACTTATAATTTGTCCCTCTATCGATTAGTGGTATTATTTTTAATAAAATAATTTCCACCCCCGAGAAGGGGTGGCATCCCCCCCCCCGGGTAAAAGCGCAAGTTGGCACCATGTCACCTTTGTTTCTTGAGGTATCCTCTACATACTTACCAATTTTCATGAAAATCGATGGAGGTTCAACGAAATCGGAGGTGAAAACCTTCATTCACTCCACTACATATGTGGTCGGGAAAAGGGTCGAAAATAAATTAATAATGTTAACAAAATTATAAATTAAATGAATAAAAAATATACAGGATATCTAGAAACTCTCTAGACTCCTAGACAAACGAAAACCGGAGATTCATTAGATAAGTTGTAAGACAATTTAACCAAATTCACTTAGTCTGAAAATGCTTCCTAAGGGTGCTAGAGCTCTTTAAATATGGCGTCTTGTAATTAGTTTTTTTTTAAATAGCTCCAGAATGCTTCTATTTAGAAAAACGAAAACTGGTACGTCTGTTTATCTTCCAGAGGTAAATCGATTCCATCACTTGCCAATTTCTAGTACCGGTCATAGCCCGTTTTGGATAGGACAACGGATGTTTTAAAGCATAACTTTACCTTTTAAGCATTTGTGTCACTAGATTATTACATTATGAGGTATTCTAGTACTAAAAGATACTCTTGCTTTAAGTCGATAATATACACCGTTTTCTAGAAAAATCAATTTGAAAACTTTTCGTTTTTTGAATTATTTTTTTTTAAAACGGTGTATTTTACCGACTTAAATCAAGAGTAACTTTTAGAACTAGAATACCTCATAATTTAATACTCGAGTGTCAGTAATGATTAAAATTTAAGGAAAAAAAAGTTATGCGATAAAATTACCGTTGCCCTACTCAAAACGGACGCCTATGACCGGTACTAGAAATTCAAATTGGAATTGATTTATCTCTGGAAGATAAATAGGCATATCAGCATTGTTTATATAGGGATAGTTGGTCAGCCCAATAGGAAAATTTGTTTGATTCAAATTGAGACAGTCACCAGATGTCCCCACAATTTCTGTCAGGGTCGCAACAGCAAAATGCATAGACACCAAGTTGGATACGATCCTATTAATAACACCCCAACTCGCATACATATTAAGAAAAATAAATATATATGGAAGAATATATTTAAAAATTGAATTAATAATGTCATGCTATTATATATTAATGTATAGTAGCATGACATCATTAATTCAATTTCTAAATATATTCTTCCATATATATTTATTTTTCTCAATGTGTATGCGAGTTGGGGTGTTATGAATAGGATGTATCCAACTTGGTGTCTATGCATTTTGACGTTGCAACCTTGACAGAAATTGTGGGGACATCTGGTGACTGTCTCAATTTGAATCAAACAAATTTTCATATTGGGCTGACCAACTATCTCCCTATATAAACAATGATATCAGTTTTCCTTTTCTAAATAAAAACGTTCTGGAGGTATTAAAAACTAATTACAAGACGCCATCATCAAAGAGCTCTAGCTCCCTTAAAAAGCATTTTCGGACTAGATGAATTGGGTTAAATTATGTTCAAATGATCTCAGCAATCTCCGATCTTCGTTTGTCAGAAGTTTCTGGACACCTTGTATAATAAAAAACTAAGCCTAATGGTTCATTTTTATCGTATTCTTATGAGTAGGTATTCTCATAGGTATTCAAAAGAACCTGGTCAACTTCGGAGTGCTGTAAAACCAAGAAAAATTACTGCAGTTAAACAATTTGGTAGTGAAAGTTATTCGTTGAAAAATCTTCTTAGTACGTTCTTTAAAGGTAAAATATTGCAAAACCTCTAAATTTTAAAGAACCGCTTGGATTGACATGAAATTTGGCATGCACATAGCTAACAAGTCAAAGAAAAAAAAGTGATATTGTGCCGATGTGTGAAAATATATGTTCGAAATAAGTCCGGAAATGAATAAAATGACTAATTCCAAGCAACTTTTGTTCTATAAAGTTTTTTCAATAAGTTAATAGTTTTCGAGTTATTTGCGAGTGAATATGTTAATTTTTCTACAAAATAACCACGATTTTAGACGGTTTTTCGCAAATAACTCAAAAAGTAAGTATTTGGTCGAAAAAAAGCCGACTTTTTTATTGTTTAAAATTTTAGGTATCTCTAACAATTTTTAAGTTATTTTGAAAAATGCATTTTTTTCAAAATTAAAATTTTTGAAAATTTTACTTTAAAACCAAATTTTCCTGATTCTTTTTTGCCAAAACAAAAGGGACCAACTTTATTTTGAGCGTAACTTGCTTACATTTGATAGTAGAATTTTTTTATATAAAAACAGAAATAAATCTTTTTTTATTAAACACTTTAAAAAAGTTGTAATGTGTTTTCCCCAAGAATGCTTCATTATTTGGATATTTCACATTGAATTATTCTATTTGGAATTTTTCGAATATGAACCTATTTTTCATTAGCTATAACTCTGCTTTTGCTAGGTATAGAGACCTAATATATACACCGTTTTTTTTTCACTTTTTTATAGGCTATAGTTTTGCTACGAATATTTTTTTCGACAAAATGCTTACGTTTTGAGTTATTTGCGAAAAAACGTCTAAAAACGTGGTTATTTTGATGAAAAATGAACATATTCACTTACAAATAACTCGAAAAGTATTGATTTAGTGAAAAAACTCTATAAAACAAAAGTTGCTTAAAATTAGTTAGTTTATCCATTTCGGGACTTGCCTTGGAAATATATTTTTTCACCCCCGGGATGGGGTGAAATTCACCCCCAGAGCAAAAGCACACATCGGCACCATATCACTTTTTTCTTTGACATGTTAGCTATGCTTATGCTAAATTTCATGTCAATCCAAGCGGTTCTTTAAAATTTACAGCAAAACCCGTGAAAGAATGTACTATCTATAATATTGCTCCGATGTACGTCATTTTATTGTAAAATAACCACAAAAAAAGTTATAAAGCCTCCAAAAAACTTGTTCAAAAATTTCGATAGAAATTTTGTGTGTAGAAGTGTACTAGCGTCCGGCGAAGCGCACGGTTGAGTTATTTAATATAATTCTTTAACTAATGGATCAAATGAAATTTTACAAATTGGACATAAAATAAACAAATAAAATATTTGGGCATAAGAGGATCGGTACGTATTTTCGACTACAATGCTATTCAAATGGGGATTCATTTTTTTCGAATCCTGAGAAAACTAATAAGTATTTTTGAAAAATTTAAACGCAGAATGAAAGATCACGTTATTAGCGAGGGCCGAAAGTCCCTGAGAACTTCTATAATGTTTATTTTAATAAGTTACAGGGGTGAAAAACTAAGAGAAAATTTAGTGTGATTTTTAATTTCAAATATATCATTCAAAATAAACTTTTTATTTATTCTAAGGGACTTTCGGCCCTCGGTAATAATTTAGTATTTCATTCTGCGTTTAAATTTTTCAAAAATATTTATTGGTTTTTTCAGGATTCGAAAAAAATAAACACAATGCCGTGGTAATATTTTCCAAATCTATCTTTGTCTTACAACGCACTCAACCGAATATAATATTGTCAGCATATATTGTCAGTCAGACACTGACAATCAGTGACAATTTTAAATATTTGACATTGCATCGGGAATATGTTGAGTTATTGATTAAATATTATTGAAATATAGTGTATTTGATAAATAATTGGTTTAAGACGTGAACTTAATAAAAAGTTATTTATTGTGTATTATTTGTGGAAGATCCAAGCAGAGAATACATCAGGATAATATCGAGGATAATATATTCTGTGATCCAAGTATTTTGTTGTTAAAGATGTTCAAAATTGTAAGCGTTCCATAACAATATATTATTAAAAAATCACTTTAACACTTTTCTTCTTTTCTCGATTGAGTATTAGTCTTTGTTGTACAAATAAATTATTACAATCACTGAATACATAGTTAGTGAAAAATTTGTCACATTTATTAACTGAATTAATAATTTCCAATTATAAAAATAACAGTTATCCAAGAACATTCAAAACCCATCTCTTTAAATTAATGATGACATTTTCAAGTAGAATGACATTCTAGTAATGTTTACACATCAATACCAGTGTGAATTTTACTACACGTAATTTGCCGTGTAAAGACAGAAAAAGTAGGGATACACGTAAAATATTTGCGAATTATGTACCCATAGCCATAAGTACGGTGTGGGCGGAAAGTGAGACTTACATGAATTTTGTTTAAAAATGATTTAAAAATGTGTAACTAATACAACTTTACGTATATAACTCTTAAAATTGCACAACTTACTTTTCAAACATCGTACTAAATGATGTTTGATTTTGATTTAAAAATCTCAAAAATTTAATTCAAATGTTACGACGTCTCAAAAATGTAATTTTTGAAAACTTCGTACTTTTACAGAATTACTACCACTTTAACCGGGTATTAGTCAACTTTGAACAGATTTATTACAATTTTGTAGGTGTTTTTTAAAGCTTAAGATGTAATCTTTGAAATGCACTACATTATTTTACTTAAGACATAAATTAAGTAAAGTACCTTTATATTTCACAATATCGAAAATTATTATTAAGAAAAGTTGTTTGGAATTAAAAGCCATGTATCAATATTCAATTACATCCTTCTAATTGAAATATTGTGAACTATAAAGGTACTTATGATAACTGTTAAGCGAAATTCATATTTTTTACATACCTCGTATAAAATTGAAAAAATTTTATATCTGATTGTTGCATCTTACATTTTAGACCAGGTAGAGAATTTTATAAAGAATGACTTTTTTTTCGTAAAATTGATAATAAAATGATGTTGGGTATCCGTAATTTGAGAAATATTTGCAATTTTTTTTCAATGAGAAGCATTAATTGCATATTAAACAGTTTTTAATTCCAAGCAACTTTTCATAATAACAATTTTTGATATTCTGAAATATAAAGGTACTTTACTCTTTAACGAAATTCATATTTTTGACATATATCTCGTATAAAATTGATAAAATTTGATATATATGGTGGTTGAGTATTAGATTTTAGACTATACAGAGCATTTTATGAAGAATACCTTTTTTCGTAAAATTGATAATAAAAAAGTTTTCCATATATTTCCTAGTTACGCAGACATACTGTATGTATAAGAGCTCAAATTTTTTGAATTTTCAATTTGTAAAGCCATATTCGGATTCAGCATAATCAAAAACAAAGTAGAAACATATATTTATCAAAGTAAAATGATGAATTCAATTATTAATGTTATTTTTAAAATTATTTATACAAAACAATTGTTATTGTTTAAACAATTAATAAACAATTAGCGGCTAAATCTGTGAGTAGAACTTTTTACCTTAACATGTATATAAACTAACAAAAACAGTTTTAAAAACAATAAGCTTGTTTGAATTTTTCCGAAACAATGCATATTTTCGTTCTCTATTGTCTCCCGTATAAGAGGAATAAAATTGTAGACTGTAGACAATTTAATTTGATACAAATAATGTCTGATACAGGTATGCTAGGTATGCGAGAAAAAACAAACTCGTTCAAAAGAGCCAAAGAAATTATTTACCTGGGAGCCAAAATAGATGAAAATGGTCATGAAGAAGGGGAGATAAAGGCAAGAATAGCTAAAGGAAATAAAAAATATGGAGCATTACGCACATTATTGAAATCCAAATACGTATCAAGAAAAACAAAAATAAGGATTTATAAGACTGTTATCAGACCTACAGTAACATACGCATGCGTAACATGGGTGCTCAAAAAGTCAGAAACAGACCTTTTAGAAAGATGGGAGAGACAAATGCAAAGAGCAATATATGGAGGTGTGAAAATAGAAGGTCAGTGGAGAAGAAGAACCAATAAAGAATTGGAAGAGCCAACGATCACGAAGACGATCAAAGCACAGAGATTACGATATTTGGGGCACATCGAGAGAATGGGAAATAAACAAATGCCAAAAATGGTACTCTCACGAAGACCAATACAAAAGAGGAGGAAAGGCAGGCCAAGGAAAAGATGGAAGGACAGTGTGTATGAAGACTTGAAGAAAAGTAAAATTGAGAGATGGAAAGAACTAGCATTGGACAGAAGGAGCTGGAGAGAGGTGGTGAAGGAGTGTATAAAAAGACTGAAGTGTAATTAAATAAAATTTATAAGTTATGTAAGTTATATTAGGTTATTTGTTATATTATTTATGTAATTAGAAATGTAAACATTTTAGCCCTAGGCCTACAAGGCCTGTTGCGCTTAATAAATATGCTAGTTTACGAGATAGAGCTCGAAAAACCTTTGAACCCCTTTTTTCAAGATAACGGACAGGGCAAGGGTGGCGACCCCACAAACTTATACTAACTAACTTAACTAATACGTACCCTCTCAATACACAAAACAAAATAAAATTGCATCCTCATCCTCTCAAAAATGCTAAAGCCTAAAAAATGTAACATTTCAATGAACTATTTGAACGGATTTGAACGATATTATTGTGGAAGGTACATTACTCACCCTGTAATTGTATTGCAGTAAAGTGCATTGGGCATTAATGCTTCTAATAATAACTGTCTGGAAATAAACTTACCGCTAATGACATATCGCGATAATCGACAATAGTTAGGCCGGGAAACTGCCGAAGGAAATTGTTTGTCTTTGTTAAATTATGATGTCGGTTAATATTATTCCAGTAGAGGAATAAATATTAATTATTCCAATATTTATTCGGCGCATATTTATAAAATAGTTATTTATGATATAAGTGGTAAAAGTACACGTTTAAGGCACGCATGTGAAAGTTTGCAGAATGAGCGATAGCGAGTTCTGCAATTCACATGAGTGCCTTAGAAATGTACTTTTTAACACGCATATCATATACTATTTTTTCTGCAAACGTAATTATAGGACAATATCTACAAGAACTTTTACTTGACTGACATTCCATTTTTATATTTTTTTGACATTACATCAAAATTGCCTAAACGGTCAATACGAACTGCAGTGCCTTAAAAATTTTAAAGCACTATTGTTTGTTTTTTAACCAAGAGGAGTGATTCAAATTTACCGCGCCGTAATGCTTGTTTCTAATTGGTCCAACCGCAGGCAAGTTTACTCCACTGTTACTAAATTTTGACACTAATGACATTTATGAAATTTTGGCACTTCTGTCATTTTATAGGTTAATTAAATATATCGGCGATTTTTTGTGTTTTCTGTATTATTCCTTTAATTTTTAGATTTTTAGTCTACTTTTATTATATATAAAAACAGTTGTTTTTAGAACTCTTTAGCGAAGTGTTAGTATAATATAATATTATGTCATATAATATAATATATCATCGAAAGGTGATATGATCAACGAAAAAAGAAGATGAATGTGGTGACTTTTCTAGTAACTTCTTGGGTGTGAATCTGTCTTTTTAGTTAACTCCTCTTGTTAAAAAATCAACTATAGTACCTTAAAGTAGCATTTTTAACGCTCGTATTGAGTGCTAAAAATTGCATTTTTAACACGGTTGTAGAAAAAAACATTAAACATTAGATCGTAAAGATGAACATATCAGGAGCTTGGAGGAGTAAGGGCGAACTGCAAAAACGATGTTTCGGGAAAACTGAGTTAAAGTTTACAAACACGTTAGAATAGTAAGGGCGAACCAGTGATGCTACTAGATTATGCGGTTTATCGTCGCATTTCTACTATAGCGTGCGGTCTACCGAGGGATACGGTGTACAATGTGTATTATTACAATGCCGACAAAGTGAATAAAACGTGTAAATCTTAGGAATTATTATTTTAATTTTATGGCTCGTTCCCAACTATAATAGTAAATTGATATAATAAAGTATTAACTTGTAAAATTACTATAATAATCCTTCTTATTTATGCCTTATATTCCCTTTGTAAAGATGGTTTTTGTGGGTGTCACGTTCTATCAGTACATGGGCTGATCACTACAATCTTTTCTCAAAAACATGTTAAACAGAATAATAAAAGGCGCCTTTGTAAGCGGAAAGTTTATCGTCAAGTACCTACTAATAAAAATTACAATATACAATAAACTTTATGCAAATTTAATTTCTCTACTATTATGCAAATTACACCCTAATCTTTTCCTACGGTATGGAAATCCTTCAGGTAGATCTTAAAAACTTAACGAGGATTTTGCAAGATTTTTATGAAATAAAAAAAGAGGTTTAATACTTTTTATTCTATAAAAATAAACATCTCTAGTGTTTTTAATAAAATTCACAAATAAAGCTTCAATTGAATTCAATTTGATTTTCATCGTCTACAGTTGCTTCGTTTTATGTATCTCACTGTATCTCACTATCACCAATTAAAGCTACTAAGTAAGCTACAAAATTACAGAAACACCGGCGCGTTAACAGAGGAGAAGGGGCGAACCTTGAACGGAAACGCAACGAAAGCTTGTGGGTTCGCCCCTTACTCTTACTCTTCTAGACGATTATGCATAACGCCCTTTAGGGCGAACCCACAAGCTTTCGTTGCGTTTTATGCAGTTCAGTTTCTGACATGAATAGATTGGTATATTATTTCTTACGAAATTTTAGGAGTATGTACAAAGGGCGAAAAATGCTGTTTTAATAAACAGACGCATTCTTTAAAAGTATGTGAGGAAGATGAGAGTATTTTTGAAATTACCATTTTTCAGGTTCGCATAACGATTTATTTACTTTATTTGCTTGGATTACTTGCAAATGAAAAATATGATTGCATTGAATATTACGTAAAAAGTATCCATAAACTATCCACAAGAAAACAGCAAATTTTCGGTCTTATTCTTCCTCCGCTTCATTTTTTTGTAATAGGTTAAGTGCCTGTTAAATTTCTGGAACCTTCTAAACAGTCATGTTAGTGTATATAAGTCGCCCAATGCTTTTTCGTTCTATTGAAGATTTATCTCAAGATATGCATACTCTTTTTTTTTTCATCATACCATCAATATAATAATTGCGTTGTATTTTTCTTTTTTCTACGCATGCGTTAATAGTATCTATTTGTACTACCTTCTCATGTTTTCACTCTTTCCTTATCATTTAAAGTTTTGCCGGTTATTTTTCTTCTACTCAAGCCAAGAGTCCTATTTATAGATCACTATTTTTTTCAACCCTCTAGTAGTAAACTGATTTATATTTTTTATTGTATCGTTTTTATTTCGATATCTTTTCAATAAAAAAAATATATGTGTACCTACCTACTTTGTACGCACGTAAGAAGTTATATTTATATTATATGATATCACCACCCATCAAACGTGGAGTGTGACAGGGTTGTATTTTGTCACCCAGTCTCTTTAATCTGTACTCTGAAGAAATCTTTAGGGACGCTTTGGACGACAGACAAGAGGGAGTAAGACTGGTCGGAGAAGTAAAACAATATCAGATACGCTGACGACACAGCCATTCTTGCAGAAAATTTAGATCTCCAGACATTTGTAAATCTAGTCAGTGAAGCAAGTTATCGGAGAGGCCTAAAAATCAATATTTCAAAGACAAAGTGGATGGCAGTTGGAAAGATAAATGTAGATCAAGGTGTGATTTCTCTTGATGGAGAGGATATATAACGGGGAAACCATTTTAAATACCTTGGCAGTTGGTTAAATGTAAATTGCGACTGTGATGAAGAGATAATAACCAGGAATGAAATATCACGTAAGGCTTCTATGACCTGGAAACCAATTTTATGTAACCGAAGCCTGTCGATGAATATTCGCAAGAAGGCCCTAAAATGTTATGGGTGGTCTATATTATTGTATGGTTTTGAGACATGGACGTTAAAATCCACATTGCTAAATAAATTAGAAGCATTCGAATTGTGGTGCTATCGACGAATCCTAAAGATATCGTGGGTTTCGCACACTTCCAATGAAGATGTTTTCCAAATGATGAATTCAGAACTAGTGTTGCCCAAAATCGGTCTTGGTCTTGCAGTCTTGGTCTTGTTCTTGCGTTTTCGCAAGACCAAGACCAAGACCGCCCAATTTTAGCAAGACCAAGACCAAGACTTACCGTGCAAGACTTGAGCAAGAACAAGACTAAGCCTGCGAGACTCTTGCGTCTTGCAGTTAGAACTGAGGGTCGTTTTAGGAAGTATATAAGTTCGGCTATATTCTTAGATACTCTATGAGAAACAAAAAAAATTATAACAAAAATTTTGAAAATTGGACTTATGCGCATTACGAACAATACCATAAACATACATAGCGAATCAAAATATCCATTAAAAGAACACTCGACACATTTGACATGTACTGAGAGGTCATTATTATAATGTAAAAATAAAATTTTTTAGTCATACATTCTTTCTCAGCAGCAGTGGCGTAGCTAGCCCCACAGGGGCCCCGTATCAAAGATTTTCGCGGGGCCCTTTTCAAGAACTGATATAAGGTAGTGCTAGAAAATGTTCGATGGAACACCGTACTTATGGGAATGTGTACTCTTTTGTATGGTGTCTCAAGGTTAGACTTTAACGGATACCCTTCTCAAAAACCTGGAAACCTTTGAAACCTTGGTGTATCGGAGGATCCTACGAATAAGTTGGGTGGATAGAGTTCGTAACGAAGTTGTTATACATTGGAGGGGAAAAATTACGGGAAGTCATCAGAACAGTAAAAACTCGCAAACTTGAATATTTTTTTGGCCATGCTATGAGGTGCTATGTGCTATCCGTATTATACTAAGGGATGGAAGCGTGGACACTGAAGAAAATTGAAGTGAGAAGACCGGAGACATTCGAGATGTGGATGTACCGAAGAGTGCTGAAGATCTCATGGGTAAATATAATAACCAACGTAGAGATAATGAGACAGACGTATGCATAAAAAAAGAGAAGTACTTCTAACAATTAAGAGAAGAAAACTGAGATATATGGGACATGTGATGAGAGGAGATAAATATCTAATACTCCACTTCATTATGTAATTAAAATCCAGGAAAAAGATTTATAGGAAGCTGATAGCTGATTTAACTCATGGCTGAAGAATCTTAGGGCATAGTTTGGATGTACATAGTAACAACGAATTATTTAGAGCCGCACTCTCAAAAGTAAAAATCGCTTTGATGATTGTCAACCTTCGAAGCGGAGACGGCACCTAGAGAAGAATGCGCTACCCAGAGAATTATAATATACTCCATTTAATAATAAAAGGCAAAGGAGACGGAAGAAAAGGGTCAGGTCGAAGAAAAACGCCATGGCTTAGAAACTTAAGAGAGTGGTTTGAGAAACTCCAGCTTCCATTTTCCGAGCTGCCGCTAACAAAATTACTATAGCCAATTTGATAGCCAACACTCGATAATCGAGCACGGCACATGAAGAAGAAGACATGTGTGAATAATTTTATTCCACTTTAAAATTCCTGAAATTAAATTACTCATCAGTACCAACTAACCAGCATCTGAAAGAATTACTAAGAAGTGCTGTCACCATTTATTCACTAAGATTTAAAGAATTATCAAATGAAGTAAAATAAATTTATAATATTTAAATTTAGTACAAATAGGTTGTACTTTTATTTACACGTGTTCAATAAATATTCTGTACAAAACTCTGTAAAAAAAATTTTAATACCTCTTTTGCATAACTTTTTAATACGCATTTAATGACGGCTTCTAAAAAATTTCAAATTTCTATCAAAGAATATCAAGGACCTTGGCCACCCCTGTTACAGACGACAATTAGATAAGAATTAATCATTGTTTCATTAGTAGATAGAGATCTAGATCTAGTACTTACCATTGCAATCTAAATCACTTTGAGAATCTGGTTGATGGAAAAATGAAGAAATTTTGGGTATTATCTTCTTCAAAACTTCTTCCTTTTTTTGTTTCATTTTTCTTTTCATCGCTAAACTCAGCTACTCTCTTTTTATTTCACTCTTTTTTTTCACTTCACAATATTTTCAGAATTTAAAATTTAAACTTTCTGAATCGACTGCACAAATTGAACCTAATAAACTCTAATAAACCAAACTCAAAAAATAGATTTGAAAACAGATTCAGTTTTTTCAACAACACTTGTTATATATAAGCCAAGGGTGACTGGACAATGAAAAAATGGGCTAAACAATGAATAGATTAAGTACACAAAAATATACCCAAAGCAATACATATACACACTGTTCCAAATCGTCAAGGATTAAGCGATAACAAAAATTGCAATTTGGCCATTTTACAGTGTGTTACCGCCAACGGTAAATGAACAATGAAAAGTACCTAACTTGAAAACAAAAACAAAGCTTCTTTGTTGTTATGGAATACGGCGGCAAACGGATATATTATGATTTACAATACAATATTATAGATAAAGAATCCATCACACGAAAAGGTCGACATCCAAACAATACACTGTTTCAAAGCGTATTGTTTGGATAATTTTTTTTTTTAATTTTTTTAATAAAAGGAAATTTAGAAAGAGATCCAATTATAAAAATTAGAGGGAAAACAATAAAAAGAAAAATGGAAACAAGATATTTAGGTATTATAATAGACGAACAAAAATTATTTACAAAACACATGAATTGTGTCTGTGAAAAGGCAACAAAGATCATGCATAGCATTGCTAGTCTAGCACAGAAGGAATATAGAATTTCGTTCCGACAGATGAGAATATACCTAAGTACAATACTTGCATCAATTGTAGGGTACGGTTCAAAGTACAATACTTGCATCAATTGTAGGGTACGGTTCAAGTGTATGGGCACATAGATTAATAAATAAAAAAAACGCAGAAAAATTAAATAGAGCTCAGAGAGGATTTCTTGTAAGAATGACGGGAGCATTTGGAACAACTGCAACACAGGCACTCACAGTTTTAACTGGAGTAATGCCAATGCATTTAGAAACACAAAAAAGAGCATGTAATTATTGGCTAAAAAAAGAAAAATATGAAAAAATAATACAAATAATAGGATTAGATATAAGAAATAAAAGAGAATTAAAAGAAATAATAAATAGAAAAAGACAAAATGAATGGAAAAATTCAACAAAATCTAGACGTTTATACAATTTTATACCAATATTAGAAAACATTCCAAATTATTTTAATCCAAAACAAGGTTTAATACACTTTTTAACAGGACATGGACCGTACCCAACATATTTGGAAAGATTTAACTTAAAAGATGATGCATATTGTGAATGTGGAGAACTAGGTACACCAGAACATATAGTGTTACATTGTGAAAATACTATAGAAAATGAAGAACACAGAGAAATGAGAAGAAGATTAGAAAGAATTGAAATAAGAGATATATTACAAAATGAAGAATATTTTGAAATATTAAACAATCTCACACAAATAATATCTAAAAAACAACAAGAAATCTATAATAATAGAAGAAGACAACCAATAATCCAACCCTGATGAAGTTGAGTAAGGTAAAGTTAAAATAAATAAAATAAAATATAAATTCAAAAATAGATATTTACAATTATAATAGTAATAATTCAATATAAAATAAATAAATAAAAATAATAATTCAATACATAATTCATAAAAATAAAAAAAAAATAAAAAAAAAAAAACTACCAACTCTCTTCTGAAAATAGAGGGACTGTCTTTATAACTTAGAAGGGAGTTGATAGTACCAAAAATATTTTAAATTGTTTATTTAAATTTGTTTGTTATACGTAATTAAGAGATTATGGCAAATTGTTATTGTAAAAATAGATTTAATAGTTGAGTAAAAAATGTAAAAATATAAAAAAAAAATATCTGTAATCCCATCAGGAAAAAACGACCTGGATTAGTCACTAGAGGCCAGGTCATATGTATAAATAATAAATAAAAAAAAAATGTTTCAAAGCGTTTTATTAGGGAAATTGTAGAATATTTTGTTCAATTTTTTAAATGGAAGTTTTGTTTCGACATGCAGTGCCGGGGATATGCCGGATATCGTGTAGACATAATACCGAAATATTATTTTAACGGTATAGTTACACTTCTCCAAGAAATTAACGCACCACCCATCTTTATTTATACGTCCATGGCACCACCTTAAAAATGGGTAATTTTTAATGTCTCAAATTTCCTAAACCTGTTGTTATTTAAATGATTTAAGTGATAATTTAAGTGATTTTTTTTAATATTTGGTCTTATTCTATTCTTTATAAATATCGCAGTAATAATAGATATTGTTGTAGACAGGTCAATTTTATCAGTGTATACCGGGTGTACCAATCAAACTGTGTTTTTTCTCACTCTGTGGAATATTCTAGCATTATGCTAACTTATTATTCTAGCATGCAATAATAGCATACTGAAATTAAAGCCCAACTAAAGCCTAATATTTTCTTAACATTATGTTTTTTTATTCATTCACTTATATTGGATAATAAAAAGTTAGGTACTTTTTTAACTAGCCATGTTTTTCATCAATACAGAATGTTTTTAAATAAGTATGGCAAACTTTAATGGGTAATTCTGCACGAAAAACTAATGACCGTTTACTTCATAAACGTTTACTTTATAAATGTTTTGTTTACCAAATAGGGAGGGGTTCAAATTTTTCTTACAAACTGACGATTTATTTATTGCTCTAAAATCGGCTGAGATACGCAAATGAAATTTTGTGGGTTTTAAGAGGTAGTTAGTTAGAACATAACAGCGATCACTTTAGATCGTGGGTTCAAACCCCACCCGGTGTCAGTTGTTTAGATATTTATTAATTTGGCTAGTCTTTACTATGGCTATGATATTCAAGCTTAAAATGTACCTCTCTGTTACGTTGTTCTAAGATATGCAATAGGCTAATGGGCAACTGCGAGACTTGCAAGACTCTTGCTGGAAGACCAAGACTGGGAGCGCAATACCAAGACCAAGACCAGGTGTACTGGCGCAATACCAAGACCAAGACTGTCTAAGTCTCGTCTTGGTCTTGCATTTGGGCAACACTATTCAGAACGTCTGCTCATAAACATCATAAAGAGTAGAAAAACAGAATACCATACAGAACAAGTAAAAACTTCGTTTGTATAATGGTATAAAAAGTTTATTGAAAAACTATTAAAAAGTCATCCAAAAGAATTCGCAAAACGTTTTCAATCTAGATCAGATCATCTTCAGTGCGTTCTGCTTAGTACATGAAACTAGCAACCTTGTAGAATAGGTGACATCGAGAAATATGATTTACATTTTTAAAAGATGATGTTAGTGGCGGCTCTAAGTCGATGTTAAGCGATAAAATTTAAGAGTCTTAACATCGACTTAGAATCGCCGCTAACATCATCTTTTAAAAATGTAAATCATATTTCTCGATGTCACCTATTCTACAAGGTTGCTAGTTTCATGTACTCAGCAGAACGCACTGAAGATGATCTGATCTAGATCGAAGACGTTTGCGAATCCTTTTGGATGACTTTTTAATAGTTTTTCAATAAACTTTTTATACCATTATACAAACGAAGTTTTTACTTGTTCTGTATGATTTTTAATTAGGGTATACAGCCAGCTACTGGGACTTTCCCATTGATTTTAAAAACAGAATACTTCGGCCATATAATTAGAGGACCTAAATACCACCTACTTCGCTTTATAATACAAGGTAAAGTGGAGGGAAAGAGATGGATTGGTCGAAAGAAACTTTCATGGTTGCTTAATATTAGACAATGGTGTGGTTCCACGGTAGAAGAATTATTTCGCGCAGCAGCCGATAGAAAGGGGTTTCAGGAACTTGTAAACATGATGACGGCCAACGTCTGAATACGGACACGGCACCTGAAGAAGAAGATACTTCTTTAGGCGCGATTGGGAAAAATGTTGAGAGTGAATTTTTATAAAAACGATAGTATAAACTACGCGCAAACAGACAGTATGAAGTTAGTTGCTCAATCTTTCAGTTTTTTTTTTCCTGAAAAATGGCTTTGGCACAGCCAATTAGCCAGACTTGTTTGTGATTGATTGCAGATTCATAGTCATAAATTTCTTATTTCATAACGTAAGTACTACAATATTATTTTTATAATACATAGATACATTGTGTTGCTTTTTTTTATTTTGTTTTTTAATTATTTTACTGTGTTTTTTTTTATTATATTTTTGTGTCTTTGGATTTGTCTTCGTCAGGAATACGATAATAAGTATTAAAATATGATGAAAAGAAGATTAAAAAGCAATCTTTATATTATTTGTACAATCTGTCAAAATAATTCATTTTGATATCAATTTTACGTCCATATCACACTGACTTACACGGTTGTCGGCCGATAACCGTAGTCAAGCAGTGTTTAGTGCGGTTATGTTTTGAATGGGTGATCGCTTAGGAACAATCATGTTGTTGCCTTGCCTAATTTTTTTTTTAATTTATGTATGTTTTTTTTTATAAATTTTTGTGGAAAGTATCAAAATTTGTTTAATATTAATAAAATACAAATAAACTGTTTAAAGTATGTACCTATATTTATTTCGTTGAAATCATATAATAGAAATATATAGTCCGTCCGCTATAACTTTTCCCATGCGGTACGATTCATTTTCAATCAAATTAAGTCAAAACATAAATTGAAACGAATGTCGATGTGTATATACATTTTTTATACTGTATACTATATACTACACACATCGGCGTACGTTTCACTTTCTGTTTTGACTTAATTTGATTGAAAATGAATCGTACCGCATGGAAAAGTTATAGCGTGCGCAGGGCGCGTTTAGGTCAATTGCCGCCCTAGGCCATTCTCTAGTAGCCGCCCTTCAAACATGTACCATTTTTGCCAAAAAAAAAAATTCAGAAATTTTTCTTTAAATAAGAATACACTAAAAATGGATTTAAACTACGATTTTCATATACCTATAACAGAAAAAATTGTCATTCCAGTTCAATCACATCAGAAACTTCTTTTCAAAAAAAACTTTTTTTTTTTAGACAAAATCGACAAATTGTTAACACGTTCTTGGGTCATACTTGATGGGAAACTATTTTGAATTCTTGACATTTTCGAAAATGACCTTTCAGCGGACAGGTTGGTCCACTGAACTTCTTACGTGCGCAGGGCCGCGTTTAGGTCAATTGACGCCCTAGGCCATTCTCTAGTAGCCGCCCTTCAAACATGTACCATTTTTGCCAAAAAAAAATTCAGAAATTTTTCTTTAAATAAGAATACACTAAAAATGGATTTAAACTACGATTTTTATATACCTATAACAGAAAAAATTGTCATTCCAGTTCCATCACATCAGAAACTTCTTTTCAAAAAAAACTTTTTTTTTTAGACAAAATCGACAAATTGTTAACACGTTCTTGGGTCATACTTGATGGGAAACTATTTTTAATTCTTGACATTTTCGAAAATGACCTTTCAGCGGACAGGTTGGCAACTGGGATGCACAAATAAATGTGCAAAGCAATGTCAAAATTAGGGAAAATATCTTTCAGTCCACTTAGTGCAGTCACTGAAGGTTTTTACCTCCGATTTCGTTGAATCTTCATCGATTTTCATGAAAATTGGTGAATAGTTAGAGGATACCTCAAGGAACAAAGGTGACGTGATGCCAACTTGCGCTTTTACCGTGGTGGTGGATGCCACCCCTTGGGGGTGAATTTTTTTAAATAATACAATAAATCGATAGAGACAAATTCTAAGAAAGATTTTATTTTTTCTTAAAAAGCTGTTTTTTGAACCTATTTTTCACGTATAACTCAAAAACTATAAGCTTTTACAAAAAAGTTATTATGTATTACCAAAATTGAAGATAATACAAAGCTAAATACACTCCTCACTTAAAGAACTAAACTGATGTTAATTCAAAGTGAATTATGGGTAATTGAATGTATATTTTTTTCGACGAGTACTCGAATCTAAGTATTCAAGCTTAAATAACGGGAAAACGATGCATTTCATAAAATATACCTATTTCTGTATCAAATACTTTACCTTTTTACTATTTCTGTAGGGTAAAAAATAACCGAGATAGAAACGTTTAAATCTTAAATTTTGCTGCAAGAATCATGTAACCGGGGCAATTTAACCTTTAATTTTTAAAAAAGTAAGGGGTTTAAAATATTAAATTCAACTTGGTTTAATAGCCATTAAAATTAACTTTCAAATGGTTTTAGGCAATCCTGATATCGTAAAAATTAACGGAGTTATTAAAAAAACAATAACTTTTTTGAAAACATTTTTAAAAGATAAATTTTGAAAAATATTTGGTGCTTAAATTTTAATGCTATCAACTTGTTCGGGGGCTCATTTGATAGATATTTCCAAGTACTTTGACAAATGCTTAATAAGGTTATGTTATAAAATGCATCATTTTCCCGTTATTTAAGCTTGAATACTTAGATTTGGGTACTCGCCGAAAAAAATATACATTCAATTACCTATAACTCACTTTTAGTTAACATTAAAAGGTTTTTCCAGTAAGGAAATTATTTCATTTTTTATTAGCTTCAATTTTGGTAATAACTTTTTTGTAAAATCTTATAGTTTTTGAGTTATTTATGAAAAATTTTAAAACTTTATGTAACAAATTTTGCTTACAATTTTAATAGCTCATATCCACCTTCAGTGACTGCATTAACTCTTCTTTTAATATTAAGATTCGTATGCCAATAATTGGTGATTTTATTGTGGTATCCAAATGACCCTTTAAGTGAATGCATTCATGTATGAATGATGTACAGCCGGTTCCTAAAAAAACTGATACGACTCTTAGTAAGATTTGATCATGTTGAGCAGTGTATTTGATTGATCTGACATTATATTTATTATGACAGACAAATAATAAAATAAACAAACAACAAACAACTGATTACATATTATGTTAATTCATAAATTGTACTAATTATTAAGGTCTAAATGTTTATATTATTTTGAATTCCTGTATTTTATAAAGAGTATATAAATGATAGTTTTTACATCAAATAGATCACATAATTATTGTAAACGTGAATTATACAACAAAACAAATTAATATTCAATTCAGCCCTGTAAATTCACTAAAATAAATATTATAGAAGTTTTCAGGGACTTTCAGCCCACGGTAATAATGTAGTCTGTCATTCTGAGTTTAAATTTTTCAAAAATATTTATTAGTTTTCTCAGTATTCGAAAAAAATGAATACAATTAAAATACATTGAGAATTTTGACATGCGTCACAATTTTGCCTTAACTCAATGTAAAATTCTAAACTGTTGAATTCCAGCTTCCATAATTATTTGACATCAAAAGACATTAGAAACTATTTGTAGAGGATTGAAATCTGTATTGAAAACAACTGTTAAAATTGGTCTACGTAACTAAACATATTCCAAAATTTTGTAAAAATGTAATACATTTCAGTTTTCAGCCCAAACTTAGGCCACACACAATGCAATAATGTTCACATTTTTGAACTGTCAGTATTTTTATTTTATCATCTATTGTTTAAAAACAATACAGTTGATAAGATACCCTCAGTTGCAGAGAAAGTATTAATAATAAAGATTAATAATAAAGTCTAATAACCGTGGAACAGAATAAGCTATCTGACAAATTTTAAGATTTGGCAGTGACATTGACAGTATGTAAATATTAAGTATTTATCTTTCAAAATACACTGCTCAATTTTCTACAAAATACGCTTCAAGAGTCGTATCAGTTTTTTTTGGAACCAGGTGTACCTTGATTGTCTTTATTTTGTATCAGATTTTCAGCTTCTTTAATAATTTCTTCATTGCTTAATTTTGCCAAAGCTGTTAATAACACGAAAACGTTGATAAATAAGTCGATAAGATTCCAGACGTCTATTCAGGTCTCTTATCAGAGTGTCGATTATAATATAGAATGTGTGGATTTTCAACTCGTCACTAGCTGAAAAGTTTAGTTCATCATCGGCCCCCTCGTCAAATTGAATTTTTCTTTTCCTCTTTCTTATTTCTTTATATGTTTTATTTGGGCACAAGTTTGCCTTTGTTGCCTTTTGGCTTCCTTGCGGTAAAGTAATTTGAAAGAGCTTCATACTCTTTAATGACATAACCCAGATATATAATCTTTATATACAAATATTTCTTGTACAGTATTTTTGCCGCCCTAGGCAACTGCCTATGTTGCCTAATGGATAAAGCTGCCCTGTACGTGCGTACAAAGTAGGTACACATACTTTTTTTATTGAAAGGATATCGAAAATGTAATTCAATAAAAAATATAATTCAGTTTACTACTTAAGGGTTGAAAAAAATTTTAGTGATATATAAATAGGACTCTTGGCTATAATAAAGTAGATCTTTTGATTTTACAGAGCATATTTTAATAACACTATTTTTTTACAGACATAAATTGGAGGCGCTGATGAAAATTGTCCGATGCGAAATAATAAGTTATGTGAAAAATGATCAAATTGATGCTTACGTATTAAGGTAAGGTTACTTTATCTGTTTATTCGGTAGGTCTGAGAATCGGCCGTAATCTATTTTTGATACCCCCGAGTGATAAGGGGGTTCCCTTCTAACATTTTGTATTGTTAAGTCTCGGTCCAACGACGCGTTGAAGAACGTGTTGAAGCGGTTTTCCAATTTAAACGTCGGCAAAGAGAGATAGAAAATAATAGTGCAAAGGAAAGAGCACACAGTTAGCACCCCTTATTAGTGCGGACTTGATAAATATTTATTTTCTGATAAAATCGGTCGGACCCAAAATAAGGACCATACGATACCAGAGTGGTCGGTAGAAATTTTTATTAATTTGGTTAATTCATAAAATGATAAAAATTTTAACACAACGTAGTTCGACCACTACATAGCCAAATTACCACGGCACTGATCGTATCAGCTCCCTAGCTCAATTGAAAGGGGGAGGTTTTAGCACTTACATGTTAAATATCTTTGAACTGTGTCAGTTTACTGCCACTTCATCGAAAAATGATGCACGCTCCTCGGGACAATAAAAATAAAGGAAAGAGGCAATAAATTAGGGTTTGGTATTAACTTAAGGATAATAACTAACCAATTTTGAGAGAAATTTCGCTATTTCACATTACTTTGAATTTGAATCTATTTCACGTTGCGTTGAATCCCGTCTTCAGTTTTTATCTGTTTCTGATACATTTTTCTATTTCACTCCTGCCGTTCCAACGTTACATGGGAGTTCTTTTTTTAGGTGGGAATATACAGTGCGTCCATAAAGTAACGCATAAATTAATTATGTATTAGCTAAATAAACAAGATTATTAGAAATTCCCGAAACAGGACCATTTTTATTTTTAAATTACGATTTTTGGAATATATATCATACTAGTGACGTAATCCATCTGGGCATGATGACGTAATTTATGATTTTTTTAAATGAGAATAGGTATGATGTGATAGCTCATTTGAAAGGGTACTCAATTATCTATTGACTAATATAAACATTAACATAATTATTGATACAGGGTGTCCAAAAATTTTTTTTAATTAAATTAATTGAGACAAAAAGAAGAATATATGTAATTCATTTAATTCAAAATACGTTTTACTGTTGTCAGAAAATGAGTAAACATTGTTTATTTATATTGTATGTACTGTATAAATAATTATGTTAATGTTTATATCACTGAAGAGAGAATTGAATACTCTTTCAAATGAGCTATCACGTATAGCCCTTATTCTCATTTAAAAAATCATCGATTACGTCATCACGCCCAGATGTATGACGTCACTAGTATGATATACATGCCAAAAAATCGTAATTTAAAAATAAAAATCGACCTGTTTCGGGAATTTCTAATAATGTTGTTTATTTAGCTAATAATGAATTTATGCATTACTTTATGGACGCACTGTATGTACCTACATAATGTACTCTACGAGACTATGAGCCTCGTTGAACTATGTTGGCCAATAATGATTCTTAGTCAACATAAAACTACTAAAACAATCGAACATTGTTAGCTTCTGATCATTTTCTTTGATTATGTAATGTTAAAATCAGTTAGGCCACTCTGGTTCTCATGGCCTCAAATATGTTTAGAGATGCTGAGATAATTATTACCTTCTTGCCTTTTTTGGGTTCTATATTAGAATGTACTCGAAATAAGTACCCGAGAAATTCGGGTAATAGTACTTTTAGTATTGTACACTGAGTACTTTTCTTGAGCAATGTACTCGGTACTCTGTACTCGTTCCTCAAATATGAAAAGTACCCGGTACTCTGTACACGAGTACAATTTATCAGTACTCGGCCCAGCTCTGATCGTAATAAAGCTCATTATATTATGATACAGGTAGTGACATCAATTATTGATATATTAAAGTATGAGAGTAGAAAAAATAATTTGTAGTTGTGGTTCATCTTTCAACTTATTTTATACAAGCCATCGTGTGACGTATACACTTTGTATGGATTAAAATTTATATTCAAAACGACGACCCCGTGGACTACCCCAAAGTACAAAGTATTATACCAGCCGAGAGGTTAGGACCGGTTGTTGGCCTTAATGCGGCCCTGATTTTTATATCTTCTCAGATCAATACCGAAAATGCGTATGTACCAGCATTTTTTTGAGATGATTTGTATCAGAATTTTCCTTAGCGAAAATGATGATTTGGAGACAGGTCCCGTCTATTATCCTCGAAGGTTTATTGGCCTATTTATTTTCACACCTACTGAACATTTTAATAACTAAATATTGCCCCAGGAAAGGAAGCATTTAAAAATAGAAAAATCACTGGCCGCAATTTTTTAACTGCAATATCTGAGGGAAGTTAATAGGAAAAGCGTACCATCTCTGGGTATCGAAATTTTTACTGCGTCTTGGTTTTTTACTAACGTTCAATCAAAAAAGCAACTTTTTCAACATTTCAATATTGTGTAAAAACTACGCATTGTAGATGAAAGCGTACAGACGATTTTCTTGAAAATACTCGTTCTTTAAGATGAGATTTTTACTCTGGGCTAATTAGCAAAATACAAGGAAAAGTTATTTACCAGCAATTTTATTTCAGGAATCGAATCTTATGATTGTATATAGTAATAATAGAGGTATGCAAAGTCCGCAGACAGTGTGCTACTTTTTTTATAAACAAAATGGCGCCCAAAAATCGTGTTTTTTTCAATGTTTGCTCTATAACTCCAAAGATTTTAACTTTACACCAAAAACACCCAAATAAAAATTCACCGTAATTAAATTTTGCATAGAGACGTGTTTTTCCCGATTTACTTCGACGAAAATTTTCCCCGGAAAATGCGGGTTTTTCCAACAAAATCTTTAATTTTCAACTAAAATTTTAGATGAGTAATTGTTTATCAGCAATTAAATAACTTGGTAATATAAAAGCTCTTTTCGTATAGATTATAATTCCAGAAGCCGATGGAAATTGATGAACGGTTTAGCAACAATTGAATTGTTAATTAAAAATTTACGGTCACTATAATAACCACAATAATTATGATACATAAGAATATTTATGATTTTTATATATAAATAGATACTGTACCTATCTAATGTACTTTACAGATTTGAAATTGGACTATTTAAGCGGCCTCGGGAATATTTTAAAATTATAAACAATTTTTTGGCTTATAAACAATTAGAATATCTCGGGAAATATTAAATTAAATTAAATCATGAAAACTGCATTGGAAAAAAAGCGGCAGGACGCTTCTTTTAAAAGAAAAAACGTTTAATTGTGATAAGTGGCTCCTGAGATACAACCGGTCAAAGTTGACCGACATTTACGGCAAAGATATAAACAATAGGATCATAATTTTCGAACCACCACATTTTTATTTCTATCCTCTTTCTCCGCACCAATTTTCATATCTTTAAAATACTCATAACATATATATTATTATAATAAAAACTATCGAATTTACGAGTGAAAATTGCCAAAAATAGCAAAATTACAATCAAAAATTAGGTTGGAGAAAATGTTATCTCAAAGTTCAAAATCGGTATACGTTAAAAAAAATCATTTTCTCGGCTTTCCATGGAGCAATTTTCTTCATTCTTTTTTTGTTCCCAAGTAACTCGAGTAGAGCCATCTAACTAACGTATTATCATATGTCAAACTTGCTTTTATTTTGTTATAATAGATTAATTTATTTATAACAAAAGAAAACTACATATTTTTTCCAGTGGTAGACTTTTTTTTAGATAAACTTACTACAAGTGTACCTTTTAACGTTAAAAACACAAATATTCTCATTGGAAAGCTGTATAATTATTTAAACAATCTTTATTTAAACAAATTAAAAAATTTTGTTATAATAAATAAATTAATATATTACAACAAAACAAAAGCAACTTTGACATTTTTAATAATGCGTTAGTTAGATGGCTCTACTCGAGTTACTTGTGAACAAAAAAAGAATTAAGAAAATTGCACCATGGGAAGCCGAGAAAATGCATTTTTTTAACGTATACCGATTTTGAACTTTCAGCTTACATTTTCTCCAACCTAATTTTTGATTGGAATTTTGCTATTTTTGGTAATTTTCACTCGTAATATCGATAGTTTTTATTATAATAATATATTATGTTATGAGTATTTTAAAGATATGAAAATTTGAGTGGAGAATGAGGACCGAAATAAAAAGGTGATGGTTCGAAAATTACGATCCTATTGTTGCCGTAAATGCCGGTCAACTTTGACCGGTTGTATCTCAGGAGCCACTTATTACAATTAAACGTTTTTTCTTTTAAAAGAAGCGTCCTGCCGCTTTCTTTCCAATGCCGTTTTCATGATTTAATTTAATTTAATATTTCCCGAGATATTATATTTTGTCACAAATCTTAAAATTTGTCACATAACTTATCCTGTTCAACAAAAAATGGCTGTTTATTTGTTTTTTTTTTATTATTTGTCTGTCATACTAAATATAATATAATGTCAGACCAATCATACACTGCTTAAAGTGATCAAATCTTAGTAAGAGTCGTATCAGTTTTTTCAGGAACCAGCTGTACATTAGATAGGTACAGTGTCCTTTTATACAAAAATCATAGTTATGCTTATGTATCATAATTATTGTGGTTATTATAGCGACCGTAAATTTTTAATTAACAATTTAATTGTTGCTAAACTGTTCATTCAATTTTCATCGGCTTCTGGAATTATAATCTATACGAAAAGAGCTTTTATATTACTTATCTAAAATTTTAGTTGAAAATTAAAGATTTTGTTGGAAAAACCCGCATTTTCCGGGGAAAATTTTCGAAGTAAATCGGGAAAATCACGTCTACATGCATAATTTAATTACGGTAAATTTTTACTTTGGTGTTTTTGGTGTAAAGTTAAAATATTTGGAGGTATAGAGCAAAAATTGAAAAAAACACGATTTTCGGGCGCCATTTTGTTGATAAAAAAAGTAGCACACTTTCTGCGGACTTTACATATATTATTAATGTATACAATCATAAGATTCGATTCCAGCAGTAAAATTGCCGGTAAATAACTTTTCCCAAAAATGGCCTATTCTTCGATAATCTGCCCAGACTATTTGTAAAGTAAAATATTTTTATAAACAAAAAAGTTATTGTAGTTATAAGCCCGAAAGCCGAAAGTAAGCATATTACCAATTGTTTACAAAATTATTAATTTATACAATGTTTAAAGGAGTTAAAATATAATAAATTCTTACATAAAAAGTTATAAAATCACGAATACAAATTTGCGTATAATAAAGACAGGATATAAACTTACGTGCATAGAAATCGGCCCACCTAAAAATTTGGTCATTTTTGAAGTCTCGTATTTCCTAAACCTGTTGGCCGATTTAAGTAATTTTTTTAATATGTTATAGCCTTATTCTTTAACAATATTGCTGTAATAATATTATTGCTAAATAGGTAAGTGTTATTTTATACCGGGTGTAACAATGATAGTGTGTTTTTTCCTCAAAGTTCGGAACACCCTGTGGAATATTCTAGCGTATATAAAATATTGAAATTAAAACTCAACTGTAGCCTTAGGCTTTCTTAACATTTTTCTTTTTTATTCATTCGCTTATGTTGGATAATAAAAACGTTAGGTATTTTAACAACTAGCAACGTTCTTCATCAATACAGGGTGTTTCAAAATAAGTGCGACAAACTTTAAGGGGAAATTCTGCATGAAACATAATGACCGTTTCATTTAGAAACATATGTCCGCAAATGCTTCGTTTTCGAGATACGGGATATTTAATTTTTTTTACAAACTGACGATTTATTTACTGCTCTAAAACCGGTTGAGATATGCAAATGAAATTTGGTGGGTTTTAAGAGGTAGTTATTGCGCATATTTGACATACAATTAAGAATTTTATATTCACCATTGGCGTGCATACAGGTCATATTACCCGTATGCACGCCAATGGTGAATATACAATTCTTAACTGTGCCAAAAAATGCGCAATAATTACCTATTAAAACCTACCCAATTTCATTTGTATATCTCGTGCGGTTTTAGAGCAATAAATAAATCGTCAGATTGTACGAACAAATTCAACATCCCGTATTTCTGAAACGAAGCATTTGCGAACATATAATTATAAACCTAACGGTCATTATTTTTTCATGCAGAATTACCCCTTAAAGTTTGTCGCACTTATTTAGAAACACCCTGTATTGATGAAGAACGTTGCTAGTTGTTAAAATACCTATTATCCAACATAAGCGAATGAATCAAAAAGCAAAAGAAAGCGTTAAGAAAGCCTGCTACAGTTGAGTTTTAATTTCAATATTTTATATACGCTAAAATATTCCACAGGATGTTCCGAACTTTGAGGAAAAAACACACTATCATTGTTACTTCTTCTTCTTTAAGTACCGTGCCCAAATTTTTAGGCGTGGGTAGCTTCCATAACAATTTGCCGATATCGTTCTCGATCTTGTGCGGCATGTAACAATTGATCTGCTGATAAGCCAGTCCATTGACGAAGGTTTCGGAGCCATGAATATTGCTTTCGACCAATTCCTCTTTTTCCGTCGATCTTTCCATTGAGTATTAACTGCAGCATCCTGTATCTGCTACCTCTCATTATATGCCCCAGATATTCAAGTTTTCTCTTTTTTATCATCTTCATTAAGTCACCTTCGCCTTGACCTACTCTGTTTAAGACTTCTCTGTCATCATTGTTACACCCGGTATAAAATATCACTTACCTGTTTAGCAATAATATTATTACAGCGATATTGTTGAAGAATAAGGCTATAACATATTAAAAAAATCACTTAAATCGGCCAACAGGTTTAGGAAATACGAGACTTCAAAAATGACCAAATTTTTAGGTGGGCCGATTTCTATGCACGTAAGTTTAGTATAATATTCTGTTTATTTTAGGTAAATTATTTACTATAATATATAATATTCTGTTTATTTTAGGTAAATAATTTACCTAAAATAAACAGAATATTATACTAAACTTACGTGCATAGAAATCGGCCCACCTAAAAATTTAACAATTATTGGTATTGTAGCCCAGTAAATGACCATTTTGGAGTGTAATTTTCAGGGTCAACTCCGAATTGCAGGAAAATTTGGATTTACGTTCTACTTATCCTCCATTTCAAAGTTGAAATTGTGCCGTTGGTTGCTTTTACTTGTGGGGGGGGGGGGGTACTTTTACTTGAAAGTTACCCCATCTCGGGGACAAAAAATCAAAAGTTTAAAATAAGTCCGAAAATGGATAAATTAACTAAGTCTTAGCAACTTTTTCTCTATAGAGTTTTTTAACTAAGTCAATACTTTTTAAGTTATTTGCGAGTGAAAATATTTATTTTTCAATAAAAAAAACGTTTTCAGGCGGTTTTTCGCAAATAACTCAAAAATTTAGTATTTTATTGAAAACTATAAACAGTAAAAGCTATGTTGTAGCTCATGAAATATACGTTTTTAATCATCAAATTTCAAATCGAATATTTCAACGTGAAATAACCAAAAAATGAAGCACTTTCTGGGGAAAACTCAGTACAAGTTTAAGTGTTAAAAAAAGCTTTATTTCTGTTTTTTTCTAGTTTCTGGCATTAAAATTAAGCAAGTTACGCTCAAAATAAAGTTGGTCCCTTTTTTTGGTAAAAAAATCGTGGAAATCACCCCCAAATTAGTATCCTCAATGATATTAATCGTTACCGTTCCACAAGTTGTTTTACTCGTATATTATGTATTGTTTATACAAATTTTGAACAACCATATCTTAACCAATTTCTATCTTACAGAAAAAAAAATAATGTGTGTGTGTACTTTGTACGCACGTAAGAAGTTATACTTCATTATAATATAATCTAACTTCATATTATTATTTCAACGAAATCAATATACCTATCTACTTTAAATAGTTTTTTTGTATTGTATTTAAATATTAAACTAATTTTAGAAAGAACAAAAAGAATACCAAAAAAAAAATGGATATGACTTTGACAAAGCCTCTCGATTCCTAGGCGAATGATCTATTGATCAGCTACCACCGCTTTTGTATTCAGTCGATCATTTCTCGGACATAATTACAATCACGGTGACAGATACATTAATTGAAAACAAACATTTTCAATAATACTTATAAGGAGGAAGACAAATCCACAGACATACAAATTATAATAAATATATTTACTAAAAACACTAATAATATATTCTTTTCACGCACACCTTATTTGCGCTACATAACTTAAAAGATGTAGCGACTAATACCACACTGTCAGTGTGCGCATGGGCCAGGGAATGTAAAAATTCACCCTCATGCCTAAAGAAGTATAACTTCAACAAAACATCCAAAATATTCAGAAAAGCAAAACCTACATTTTTTTACTCTTTGAGATTTTTGGTATTACTAATAATTTTTAAGTTCTTTTGAAGAAAAAAAATCTTTTTCAAAATTAAAAATTAAAAAATTTTTACTTTAAAACACATTCTTTATTTTAAAACACATACTTTACTTTAAAATAAAACATAAGTAAAGCAACTCGTGAAGCGGTCAGGATTTATTTCACTATAAAGCTGTTTTTTAAACACTTTAAAAACTTACAATAAATTTTTCCCAAGAAGTGCTTCATTATTTTGTTTAACTTATTTCACGTTGAAATATTCGATTTAGAATTTGACAAATAAGAACCTACGTTTCAATAGCTACAATTCTGCTTCTACTGGGTCTACATACTTCTTACCATACATAATTTTTGAAACTTTTTCATAAGCTATATTTTGCTAAGAATGTTTTTTTCGGTAAAATACTTACTTTCTGAGTTATTTGCAAAAAACCGTTTGAAAACGTGTTTTTTTTTAGTTGAAAAATGAACACATTCACTCGCAAATAACTCTAAAAGTATTGACTTAGTGAAAAACCTCTATAGAAAAATAGTTGCTTAAAAATAGTCAGTTTATCCATTTCCAAACTTATTTTGAACGTGTATTTTTCACTCCAGAGAAGGGGTGAAACTCACCCTCTGAGCAAAAATACACATCGGTAAAATATCATTTTTTTTTTCATTGGACATGTTAGCTATGTGTATGCCAAATTTCATGTCAATCTCAGCGGTTCTTTAAAATTTAGAGCAAAAACCGCGAGTCAACGGACTACTACTGGAAAATAGTATATTGTACAACAAGTGAGAAATATGCCATTTTCTCACGTGTTGTACACTGTACTTTTTCTATGGATGCGGTTTTGTTAAGAGTTCAAACTTCAAAATTAAATAATTTAGGTGCTTGTAAGTATATTAATTATATTATATGCATAAATTGAAATAAAATACATATACATGTACAGTAGGAAAAATGAAAGAATACCCATGAACGAACATGTAAAACACGCTGTATTTTCCTTTCACCGTGTCACACAAAAAATTGGCAGCGCAAGTACATGTAATAATTATTATTGCATGTACTTGCGCTGGGCAATTTCCTTTGTGACACGGTGACAGGAAAATACAGCCTGTTTTATATGTTCGTTCATGGGTATTCTTTCATTTTTCCGACTATAGGTATTTAATATTTTTAAAATTTATATAGGTACGTTATTTATTTAAAATTCTATTTAACAGTTATTTTTGAACAGTTTTGAAAGGTAATTCCTGGTAAGTCTTGCTTCAACACATTTTGTTTGACAACATTAATTGTGTTTGTATTGTGCATATTACCATGGAAACGGCCGTCATATGTATTTAAAACCGTTGGAGAAATCGTGAGAAAAAATATTTCTCACTGCAATGGCGGACGTTTCTCACTGCGTGAGAAATTGTTCGTTTTGAATGTATGTAAGTAGTGAGTGAAGTTGCACATTCTATAGCATCCATAGAAATAGTTATTTATGAAACAGTTCGTGAAGTATGCTTTTTGCGCACGAACGCGATGTTTAGAGCACGAGCGGCGCGAGTGCTATACATCGCGTAAGTGCGCAAAAAGTACTTCACGCACAGTTTCATACAATATTTTATCTACGATAACAAATAAAAGAACTGCAATTCTTCGTCACTGCAATACATTTCTATTCTACAACTTTTAGAACTTTGATATTTAAAAATTCAAACTTCTTCCAAACCACAAAACTGTCAAAATTTTGTTGTAATTTATTGCTCACATGTCATCACTATGACAACGCGAAAGTTAAGGATATTTGATTATATGAAAGTGTGCCAAAAAACAGTGCGAAAAAGTAAATCCCATTTAAAATACATTGTTACTTCACGCACACTTCAAACCCTTCACGTACTGCTATCTATAATGACATTTTTCACAAACTAAATACTTACACATAATATGAGATAGAGTAGATATACTGAATTCCCTATATCGAGATTCACTTTGACACTGACGTTAGTAATTTCTTTTTTTGTGAAATTCAGTTGTCAGAAGTGACTGGAAATTACTACACAACCAACGCACCTGCTCATAGCCAATATTATTAATAGTAAACAGACATAAAAATAACACAAACCTTACGCTAATCAATAATTATTTATTTACACCATTATAATGCATTGATAACAAATGAGAAAATTATTTATTGTACAAAATAAAAATATTTTGTAGAAATAAACTTCACAAAATTTTATGAGATTAGTAGACACTCCCACTATTTCTAGTAATTTTTCTTTTTTTTATGAAAGATTAAGTTGATTTTAGCAGTTAATAGTGTGAGGTAGGAATTTTTGTGTTGTATGTTTCCTATTCCGAATGTGTCAAATTGAATCTCGATAGCGCGAATGATTTTTCCACATTCCTCAAATAACAAGTCATTTTTTCATTTTTAAATAATTTATTTATGTAATTAACTAACAAAATTTACAACAAAACTAAAACTAACAAGTAGGTACAGTAGAACTGTCAACTGTCAAATATAAGTCAAATTATTAATGTAAACATTGTTAAATCAAAATAACAATGTACTGTTTTTTCCATTCTGCAAAATACAGGGTGTTCTATAAATAAACGTTAAAATGTATAGATACTTACGTAATAGAAAATAGAATATTGTATAGGACATCAATAAGTTATTTCATAAATGACATACCATGACGTCACTTTCACTTTTCCTCTCTAGAGAGGAAAAGTACAACTTTGCTCCCTACGATCAGGTCCGAAAAAGTATACTTTCTGTAGAGGTAGGTGGAAAAAGTATATTTCAGTACATATTATAACGGACTTTATTTAGTAGCCCAGTAAATGAACGGGAAATACGGCGATACCGTGTAATTTTCAGGGTCAACTCTGAATGGCGCGAAAATTTGGATCCACCTCCTCCTGATTTAAAAACAAAGCTTAGAAAAAGCATATCACATAAATTAGCAAAAGTATATTATTTCAGTATAGGGCTTTTCATTCGCAGTCATTTGTTTCGAGCTTCTGTCATGTGTCACATAATATTAATATATCTACGTCATACGTAATTGGTATATAACATTTATACAAACCAAAGACGTATGGCATAGATATATTAATATTATGTGACACATGACAGAAGCTCTAAACAAATGACAATCGATGAAAAACCCTATTACGGACTTCATTTATAGTATATTAAGTATGGAGAACGGTAAGGGTTTTATACCGATCGAAGACAATTGTTTGGAGGAGGAGCGGAGCGACGACTCCAATTATTGTCTGAGATCGGTTACCCTTAACGTTCGACTTGCTTATAACGTTTTTTGCACGATTGATACCATTATAAATTATAAAATTAAACATTTTCGTCATATTGACTAGTTTCATTCATTTTATCAAGATAGATACTTTGGTTGTTAGGTAGTAACTAGGGTGCATAACAACAATGGAGAATTGAGTTTTTATTTAGTTGTCAATAATTTTAAGTACAATTTTGATTATTATAAATTAAAATATGAGCGAAAGTGAATTTGAAGAAATTGAACGGGCTTGGGAAGAAGGGTGTTCCGCAATTATTCCCGAAAAATCCAAAATCCGTTATCAAATTACCTACCAAAGTTTTAAAAAATGGTGCGAAGGCAAGAATGAACGAAATATGCCTGGAAGCTCCTGGAAGCCTCTGGGCAGAATATTCAATGATTAAATCCACCGTTTTTCTTTATGATGGCATTGATATTTTTAAGTTTTCAACTTTGATCGCGTATTTGAAGAGAAAAAATGTTGGATACTACTAATGTATGCGATTCTACAGGAGTTTCTGTTAGAAGTGAAACCACAGCCCAAACAAGTGGGATTTCATTAAATAATTTAACAAATTGTACCATAAGTTTCAATATTAATAAATAATTCGTTAGTTTTCTTTATTCTTTCAAAAAATAAATTAAAATTAAGAGATTTTTTAACTCGACGGTAAGTGAATTACTTACCGTCGAGTTGGAGTACTTACCGTTGAGTTGGATTACTTACCGTCGAGTTGCTAGTAAATGTCACCTACTGACGTAAAATCTGTCACGGTAAACAGTCAAAAATGATCAATCGTGCAAAAAATTATTTTTAAAGAAATTGTATGACGTCAGTATCTGCAAGTAATAAAAAACTAATGTAGTTTTCCAATTGTAATTTCGTTATCAGCAGTTATAATTCAGTGAATAGTAAATAAAATTATATCAATCAAATTTTAAACATTACTCATATTCGTAGAATTACACTTTATCAACACACTAAATGTCAAGGACAATCTCGGCGATGAACCTTTACTGGCTACGATTTGATTACATTTGAAATATTAGATAATCCAATTGATAGCCAGGATATAAAATATTATGTTAACTAATTTCCGTTGTTATCTATAATATACCCTATCTATCGTCATTAGTTTGCATTTGAAAAAGATGGATTTATTTGATAAGAACTAGGACGTGTTGCAGATACGGTGGTTATTAGTTGAAATTTATTTGGCCAGGGAAATCTACTGGCCCCTCTATAGTTATCTTATCGTATCTTTCGATTATTGATTGGTTGAAAAATTCTATTACAATCACTCAAAAGAGTCAGGAACTAAAATTCGAATTGTTATCATGTGGTGCCTTTTAAGATGTAAATATAAAGCAAAACAGAGTGATATAAATCACGACCTGTCGTTCATCGTGATCATCTTTACCTTTACCTGTCGACCATCTTTAGCGAACTAGTTCCTTTTATACTGAAAGTAAAGATGATTCAGATTTGATTACAGAACAAGGCCTCTACTATGTGCTTATACGTATTTCTAGGGATCGCCAACTTCTTGAAAACTTCAAGATCTTGTCTTGACCTTGTCTTGATTTCAAGACAAGATCAAGACAAGAAGTAATTTTAGATTTCAAGACAAGACAGGAAATTTTATGTCAATACCAAGATTTCTTCTCAAGAAATCAAGAAATCTTGAAATATCTTGACTACCTAATAATAAAAACTAGATTTTATTTTAAATAACAAATTTAGCACATTTTTAAATCGGAATTGATAAGCCATGAATTAAGGCAGATAACACTTCTTATGGAGTCAACGCCTAGCTGATTTCTTGGCTTTGTTATTGTTACAGTTGCTGTTGAAAATAGCCTTTCCGCAGGTACAGATGTTGCTGGCGTTCCGAGAAAATCCTTGGCCATTTTCGATAATGACGGGTAGATATTTTCGTGTCTTCTCCACCAATCAAGTATGTTATTCTCAGTATCTTCTGACCTAGGCTCATTTAAGTATTTTTCAATTTCATACTTCCAAGATTGTAAGTTATCTTTATCAGCTTTCTTAAATAGGTAAGTAATATCTAAATCAAATTCGTCATCTTCTTTTTTCACATTAAGTACTGACTCTGGTATTAACTCATTCTGGGATTTATTAAAGTAGTTAGCTTTAAATATTTGTTCACATTTTTGTACTTCCCCTGATTATAGAAGCTTTCCCAAGATGGAGAGGAAAATGTCTCTACTTTATGGCGAGGATTCAAAATAACAATAATACAGTATATCCAATTAGTTTTGTTATAGTGTTTCAGTATTTTATATCTCGCAGCTTGAATGCAGTAAATTAATTGCTCATCGGTAGCGTCTCTATCAATTTTATTATTAAGTTCATGAGCCCATATTTCCAGTTTGTCTAAAAGTAAATGTATTCCAATTACCACCAATGGCAGTGTGCAATATTTTTCCCCTTCGAGAATTAAAGAAAGTGTTTTAACCTTCTCAGATACTGACAAAATTTACTGATCAGAACCATTCTTTATTTAACATTTTCCAATTATTTAGATTTTGGTTTTTGTCACAAAATATAGTTTTAAGCATTTTTTACACTAAAACCCCATGTTAGCATCTCTAAAGTTGAATGCCATCTTGTAGGCTGTTTACTGTAAAGAGGCCGAAATCATTAGACCAAAAGCAGTAGACCGAACTCATTAGACCAAAAGCAGTAGACCGAACTCATTAGACCGAAAAGCACTTTACCGAAACCTCACAAGACCGAACAGTAGGAGACCGAAAAACAGGAGACCGAAAAGTATTAGGTACATAATACAGGGTGCTCAAACAGGATTGTAATCTGAGCAAGGGTAACATCAACCTCCCTTCACCCTTTATCCAGGCTTAGGACTGGCAGCACAAAGTACTGGCGAGTTTAGAGGTTGTTTTTTTGCTTTGTGTTTTGTTTATGTTAAAATGGTGTTAACGTCACTCTACCCTTAATTTATTTTTACGTTCATTCATTTGTTTAACGGATGAAAATTATTTCATATCAGACTGTACAGAGTAACAATTTACACAGTCTATATGTAAAATAATACAAAAAAATACAATAAACAAAAAGACAGATATACAAAAACTTAGCATACTTTACTGTAATATTTTTTAATTTATGCACCATTTCGGTCTAATGCTGTTCGGTCTAGTGAGGTTTCGGTAAAATGCTTTTCGGTCCAATGAGTTCGGTCTATTGCTTTCGGTCTAATGATTTCGGTCTAATTTTCGTGTACCTTTGTAGGCACATCTAGTTCTGGCAAAGTCATCTTACAATTTATGGCCTCGCAACAATGAACTGTCAACACGGATGGAATGGCCCCATCCCATTCAAACAGTGAAGCGAGATTGCGGCCAACATACAAGTGAGAGGTCCTAGAGAGAGACAGAGCTTGTCAGGGAAAATTTGACTTCTTCATTGGTTGGATATTATCATAATGACCAGAGTTGCTAGATGTGATTTTATAAATACCCCACTTAGAAACTGAAATTCCCTCAAATCGAAGCTCAAACCCCTTAAATTTAAATTTTTGCCGCATTTTAATAAATTAGTAGTCAAATGTAGAAAACAGTAAACCAAAATTATACTACTTATCAACAGAAGGCCCTGGAAATAATTCATAGGTCCTATCGTCTTCGATTATATGAGAGTATAATTATATAGTTCTACGTATATACGCAAATTTAATTTACCATGACCCCTTAAAATATCTCATAATTGTCCCTCCCCAACCATTTCTGCTTAGAAAAATTCCTCTAGACGCTTTCAAATTACTCCAAAATTATGGAAAAATACCCCAAGCTGGCAACGCTGACTACCACTATAAATTTTTTGTTTACGAAAGATGGCCATTATCTTCCCTCCTTCCCTGACTAGCGCTATCTCATCCTGGCGTCATTAAATTCACTTCTTACCCATTCCATCGGTGTTGACAGTTCATTGCCTCGCAAGCACTGTTAAGTTTAAGTTGCATTTGCCCTGAGTTTTTCATTTTTTTACAAGGTATTTAGTTTTACTTACAGAAAAATTAAAATTTAAAGTAGTAGTACTAATAGCATTTTCTACTTCGATCTTATCCTCCAAATAATCAAAATCCTTTTCGATGTCGTAAACTGTTTCGATTTGGCTCAGCGATTTTTATGAAATCCTGGACAGTTAAGCTTAGAATATGTGCGAAACATACAAAATGCTTATTGTAAGCATGCAACTACACATCAATTTTGGGTTGGTTAGGAAACAAATGCAGATCAAACAATTTCTTGATTTTTTCTCAAGACAAGACAAGAAATTGTTAAGACAAGAATTCTTGTCTTATCGACCTCTACGTATTTCGGCTGTACCTTAGCCTCATCGGAGCACATGTGTAGAGGCACTGAACTGAAATCATATTTTCATGTCTTCGATATAATTATTAAAATAATTACCAAAGATGCAACTAGCACCATCTATGAATAGTTAGTCAAAAGAGGCAGGAACTAAAATTCGAATTGTTATCCTCTGGTGCCTTTAAGATGTAAATATAAACCAAAACAGAGTAATGAATTAGCTGACAAGGGGATCTATAATTTTATCCACGACCTGTCGTTCATCGTGATAACAATCTTTAGCGAACTAGTTGCTTTTATACCCACAAAAGTGAATACAAATAAAATGAAAGTAAAGTTGATTCAGATTTGATTACAGAACAGGGCTTCTACTATGTGCTTATACGTATTTCGGCTTTACCTTAGCCTCATCGGAGCACCTGTATAGAGGCACTGAACTGAAGTCAAATCTTTTTATCTCTTCAGTGTAATTATTATAATAATTACGAAATATGTAACTAGCACCATTTATGAATAGTTAGTCAAAAGAGACAGGAACGAAAATTCGAATTGTTATCCTCTGATGCCTTTTAAGATGTAAATATAAAGCAAAAAAGAGTGATGAATTAGCCGACAAGGGGATCTATAATTGCATCCAAGACCTGTTGTTCACCGTGATGATAATCTTTAGCGAACTAGTTCCTTTTATACCCACAAAAGTGAATACAAATAAAATGAAAGTAAAGATGATTCAGTTCAGTGCCTGGTGCTCCGATGAGACTAAGGTAAAGCCGAAATACGTATAAGCACATAGTAGAGGCCCTGTTCTATAATCAAATCTGAATCATCTTTATTTTGTGTTATAATCATTTCGCAATCTAGACGAAGTAATAAATCAAATTTTAGGGACAACAGCACGGGCGACTCAAACAAAATATATGTTTTAACCTTCGGATAACCAAGCGGGGGAAATTGTGACCCCATCGTATGTTTTTCTTTAATAAATTCAAAAGTATTTTCAATTTTTAACTCATTATTTTTTTATTTGACTTTAATATTCTAGATATCCTCATTCCCTATATTTTACGAATAAAAAATATATTCTGAAGTTGATGTTTAGTAAAATAGCGTCTATTATGAGTAATTCCAAGTAGTTTTACGCTAATGACGTCGACTTTGCAAAGTAACAAGACACTTACTCAACATACACACTACACATGACACTAATACTCATGTTGTGACTGGCTGAATGACATAAAGTCCATGCCATAAAAAAAACTTCATTTTTTTGTTAATTTTGTCATTTTTGACCTGGGGTCATTCCCCCCCCCCCCCCTTGGTCATCCGTGTAACAAAAAAAGGTTGGTCATTGGAAGGTTAATCGAGTCCACCTTTAAAAATGTGAATTTAAGACATTTACCCGTACTCACCACCGGTATTGACAAAATATAACCATAGCTGACTCTTATTAACAATAGCTTATTATTATTTTAATCCCTTTAAGACGGACACCAGTTGGAAATGAATGACCGGAAAGTGTCTAATTTGGAGACTGGCTATCGAGTGTTGTCCTATGCTCTCTATGGTACGGGACAGCAAGGCCCCTCAATTTGAGTTATCCTCGTTCTTGGTTCAATTTCCTGACCAGGATGAATGGATGGAATGAGAACACACACTTATCCGTCGGAGCGGGCTCACCTGGTTTACAGATGGGTCCAGAATGGTCGAGCGGGCAGGTGCTGGAGTATATGGTGGTAGGCTACCAGGCATCAGTCTTTCTTGCCGTTTTCTTTGCGATCCTGCTTTTTGCTCAGGAGATAATAGACAGATTTTGCTCAGGCGTAACTATCTCTACCTGCTGTGGCAGTCAAGCAGCACTAGCAGCTTTGGAACCGCCCAAAGTCAGCTCTAAGCTGGTTCTTGGGTGCAAAAGAGCACTGGCTGTCTGGCTGATGTTTCGCTGACAAATAGGGTTAACTTTGTAGTATGGGTACCGGGACACACAGGTGTGGAAGGAAACGATCGGGCTGACGGCCTAGCAAGATGGGCCTCATCCACTCTGCGTGTGGGACCCGAACCTGTGATTGGGATGCCCTTCAGTACTAGGTCGGAGTAGTCTCAAGAAACTTCTTTTGTGGAGGTTCCATCCGTGATTTCTAAGAAGTTGATGATGTCTAGCTAGACGATTTTCCCTTAGAATATAAATTTGTAAAATCTAAGTATTTACCTATTTTAAGTTTAATTTTAATGCAATAATTATAATACATAGTAACTTTTATTGATTTAAAACAAACAACTGGAGAAACATATAAAGTAGATACCGAAATAATACCATTACCTATTCGGAAAAATATTTTCAAGTGTCCATTTTATGTACCCTGTAAATAATAATAGATGCATCCACACCTGACACTGCCAGTTTCTAGAATTTTATTACCACGTGGCGATTGTGATAACACTATAGCTGGTTATGATGTTCAGTGGATCAATTTTTATGTGTGTTTATGAGAGGGGGATAGGGAATATTGCCCTGTTTAACTTCAGCTTCAATCCTAAACTTGATTTTATCTTCACGAAGAGAGACAGTTTCAGGAATGTAATATTATATTGTCATATTCCATCAGACAGTTTTATTCCATCGAATGCTCTTTCTGGTTTACGATTGTCAGAATAAAAGGTTTGTTACATTCTTTGCGCCTTTAGATCAGATATTTTATGACCGGGATAGACTTTTAGTCTAAGAGCTGGGAGCGGATTTTGTGCGTGATAAGTAATATGGAAAAACTATACGGGGATATGTTGAATTAGTTGTGTACATGACTTTCCCCAACGACCGGAAACCAGAGTGGGGGGCGAGGGTAGTTAGAAGGGGTCAAAGTCGCGGTTTTTATTATTTTTTTTTGTGACGCTCATGATCGAGATAGTGCACCAAAATTTGGGAATAAGTAGGTCATGATGTAACTAAGTAAAATCTCCAGGGGTGGAACGCTGCGTGGCCGACAAAGTGGTGGAGCAGGGGTGAAATAAAAAATATAACTGTTTTTTTGCGACGTTCGTGATTGAGATAGTGCACCAACATTTGGGAATAAGTAGAACATGACATAACTAAGTAATATCCCAGAAGCGGAAACCAGAGTGGGGGACGAGGGTAGTTATATGGGGTAAAATTCGCGGTTTTTATTATTTTTTTTGTGACGCTCATGATGGAGATAGTGCACCAAAATTTTGGAGTAAGTAGGTCATGACGTAACTAAGTAAAATCTCCAGGGGCGGAACACTGCTTGGGGTACAAAGGGGTGGTAGGCAGGGGTGAGTATAAAAATATAAGGCGTTTTTTACCGTTCGTGATCGAGATAGTGCACCAAAATTTGGGAATAAGTGACATAACTAACTAAAATCCCCAGAGCCGGAAACCAGAGTTGGGGACGAGGGTAGGTATAAGGGGCCAAAGTCGCGGTTTTTATTATTTTTTTTTGTGACGCTCATGATCGAGATAGTGCACCAAAATTTGGGAATAAGTTGATCATGACATTCCTAAGTAAAATCTCCAGGGGCAAAACGCTGCGTGGGGGAAAAGTGTTGTGTTACGTCACAAAAAAAATAATACAAACTGCGACTTTGATCCCTTAAAACTACCCTCATCCCCAACTCGGGTTTCCGCCCCTAGAGATTTTGCATAGTTACGTCATGATCTACTTACTCCCAAATTTTTTTTTCTCGATCACGAACGTCACAAAAAATCCCTTATAATTTTTATAGTCACCTCTGCCCCTACCCCTTTGTCGGCCACGCAGCGTTTCGCCCCTGGAGATTTTACTTAGGTACGTCATGACCTACTTATTCCCAAATTTTGGTGCACTATCTTGATCATGAGCGTCACAAAAAATAATAAAAACCGCGACTTTGACCCCTTATAACTACCCTCGTCCCCCACTCTGGTTTCAGGCTCTGGAGATTTTACTTAGTTATGTCATGGTCTACCTATTCCCAAATTTTGGTGCACTATCTCAATCACGAACGTCGCAAAAAACCCCTTATATTTTTTATATTCACCCCTGCCCCACCCTTTGTCGGCCACGCAACGTGCCACCCCTGGAGATTTTACTTAGGTACGTCATGACCTACTTATTCCCAAATTTTGGTGCACTATCTCGATCATGAGCGTCACAAAAAAAAATAATAAACACCGCAACTTTGACCCCTTATAACCACCCTCGTCCCCCACTCTGGTTTCCGGCTCTGGGGATTTTACTTAATTATGTCATGGTCTACTTATTCCCAAATTTTTGGTGCACTATCTCAATCACGAACGTCGCAAAAAACCCCTTATATTTTTTATATATTCACCCCTGCCCCACCCCTTTGTCGGCCACGCAACGTGCCACCCCTGGAGATTTTACTTAGATACGTCATGACCTACTTATTCCCAAATTTTGGTGCACTATCTCGATCATGAGCGTCACAAAAAAAATAATAAAAACCGCGACTTTGACACCCCTTATAACTACCCTCGTCCCCCACAAATCTGGACGCTCTGCTTAACAATAAATTGTATACAGAGGGTTTAAAAATTGAAAAAATCGTCAATATGAGTGCGAGTAAGATCCTCCATTCCGACCGTCCAATGGTGCATCTCAGTCGCACTCACATTGACAGCCGCCTCAATACGCTCCTAGCGCTCATTGTTAATAATTAAAAATAACAGCTTACAGTACCTTGTAGGGGGGTCGGTAAAATTTGATTTGGTGACTTTCTGACTTTCATAATAATAATTTTTAACTGAGTTATTAAGCCTTGAAAATGGTCATTTTCGCATTTTTCAAATTTTAAATCGCGTATAACTCGAGAACAATAAATTTTACAGAAAAATCACAAAAGAACTCTTTTGCTCCGAATGACCCAAATGTAAAAAAAATGTCCGAAGTGAATTTTTTTTGTGAATTTGTTTAAAAAAAATTGTCTAAACAATTTTTCGATTACGGTACCACCTGACACCCTGTTGATTCGTTATAAGGACCTCTTTTTGAGTAAATTTGTGCAACAGAATCGAACTGGAATAATTTACCTAACGGGGGCGACGATACAGCCTGGACTATAAATATCACGATTTGAACATAATATACAGTAACATTTTAATTTCTAGAATCGGTTGTTTGTGTGAATCAACTTTTACTAAATGGCATTGGGAAGAGTATACTTTAACTAGTTGGAGTCTACTTTTACTAGTAAATGTTGAATAAAAATCTTCATTTTATATTTATAATCAACTTTTACTAAAACCAGCCGTTTGAGTCGACTCGAACTAGGAAAAGTCAACTCCAACTGGATAATCAACTTGAACTGTAACATATACACTGGACAAAACGTGACAAAACGTACGTTTTGTCGTACGTTTTGTATGACCCACAAAACGTACAAGAAAACGTAGCGTGAAAACGGGCCTTTATAGTATCACCAGTTTCTTGAAAACGCTGCCATAATAATTATCCTATAGTACTTTTGGGTAGAATGCACAGCTTATGCTACGTCGCGGGTGTTCATACCACCCTGTATCATACCAATAGCATAGCTCATAGCTGTGTCTCTAGATCAAGATGATTTCTTTGCATATTAACTTAATTAAAACCACAATATTAACAAATTCTAACTACACTTGACTTGCAGCAAAAATTGTACTGATTATACTTTTAAGTTGAATAGATAAACTTAAAATAATACCGTTTTGTAAGATCAACAAAAACAAACCGATATAATAAATTGTGATAAGATGTCCAACTAATAATAAACAAATTTTATTTTAACAGAAAAATATTGTTTCTTGAAAGTAAACGACTTTCACAAGGAAAAAGTTTTCCTGTAGTTGGCTGTATACCATATAGTACAAAAAACAGTAAAATCCTGTATAAAAGGTATATTTAAAATCCCTCAAAAGGGCCACATCAAAATCACAACATAGGTAACTAGTTTTCGACTTGTTTACCAGTCATCATCAGTGTTTACGTGCAATGCACATGCTAACCACCAAGATATTGTTGACAAAAATATGTGGGTCAAAACCCAGTAAAAGTTGTCCGTCAAGGAAACATTGGTTTAAAATGTTACATCAAATTAGGATGTTTAAAATATTTGGCTAATCTGCCCCAGGTAACATTTGAGCTTTGGATATGACTTGTTCACATGTTAAAAGTATGACGGCAAGTGACTTGCCTGACACCTTGGTGGTTAGCATGTACAGCTGGTTCCTAAAAAAACTGATACGACTCTTAGTAAGATTTGATCATTTTGAGCAGTGTATGATTGATCTGACATTATATTATATTTATTATGACAGACAAATAATAAAATAAACAAACAAACAGCCATTTTTTGACGTTGAACAGAATAAGTTACGTGACAAATTTTAAGATTTGACAGTGACAGTGACAGAATGTAAATAATAATTATTTATCCTTCAAAATACACTGCTCAATTTTCTACAAAATACGCTTTAAGAGTCATATCAGTTTTTTTGGAACCAGCTGTACATTGCACGTAAACACTGATGATGACTGGTAAACCAGTCGAAAACTAGTTATGTTGTGATTTTGATGTGGCCTTTTTGAGGGATTTTAAATATACCTTTTATACAGGATTTTGCTGTTTTTTTTTTAAACGACTTTCATTTCTTGTCCCTTAGGCCCTAGACTCTAGACTAGACCATTTGGATGTATGTATGTTCGCAAGGTTTGCGTATGTAAAAGTAAGGTTTTTATTTGACAGATAATTTACTTATCTACAGTTTTTTTCTTTACATTACCTCTTTTTGCCCTCGTGTCTTTAGGAACTTCATTATAAACTAACGGTTGTAAACCCAACCGTTACTGTTTTTTCCCTTCAATTTTTGTTGTATTGTGCCTAAATTTATTTTGTGACCTCTTAATTATTTTAATCAAAACGAAACCGTAGATTTTCTTATTTTGTTAATGCCATACTCTGCATAGAGTACAACGACTCGTTTCATATGGGCTCTCTGAACCGCAAAGTGGAATGTTTTCCTGGCGGTGCCTTTTGGTATGTTTATACCTGGGTTAAGCAGAAAGCTTGAATTGAGTCGAAATTCATTTCGCTTATTCCCCGTTAGAGGGCGTTCTATCCATACTACGATATAAATTATTTTAATTTATATCGACAATCTACGGTCGGAATGGTAAAAATCTGTCTTCCTTAGAGCCTCCTTGACAACAGGTAGACCTAGAAATAGTACTATCGGGGGATGGAGGAAGACAGATTTTAATCAAAACGAAACCGTAGATTTTCTTATTTTCTTAATTATTTGACCAGTTCTTAATGTCTGTTGTTAAACTTAGTGTCCATCGATTCTGCGAGCAGTTATTTTTTAACTCATGGCATAGTGCGTTACCACGAAAACTTTTATCCTGGCTTGGGCCAGGCAATGGTGTCGAAAGTGACTCCTGAGCTACTCAATTCAGTATGGTATGGAGAAATCGGTAAATTCGTAGTTTTTTACGTTTTTCGCCAATATTTCTAAAACTATGCGGTTTAGCATGAACAAACCTCTATACAAAAATCTTCTTCTTGTAGTTCCTTCTCCTATCGGAGGTTGGCTATCATCACAGCTATCCGTACCTTATTGGCGGCTGCTCTGAAAAGATCTACTGAGCTGCAACTATACCACTCTCTTAAGTTTCTCAGCCAGAAAATTCTTCTACCTATAGATGTTTTACCCTTTATTTTACCTTGCATTATGAACCTTAATATCTCATATTTCGCACCTCTGGTAATGTGGCCTAAATATTCTAGCTTTCTTGTTTTGATGTTCTTTATCACCTCGCAATCCTTTTGCAGCCTTCTTAACACTTCTGCATTTGTAAATCGTTGGATCCATGGTATTTTCAAAATCCTTTCTATAGCATCACATCTCAAAGGCTTCCAACTTCTTTATATTTTCTACTTTTAGTGTCCAGCTTTCCACTCCATACAACAAAGTCAAGAACACGTAGCATCTTAAGGCTCTTATCCTCAGCTCCAGGGGAAGGTCTCGATTAACAAATGCTTGTCTTGCAATTTCAATGCGTGTCCTGATTTCTCTACCCTGGTCATACAAAAATGTTATACATTAAGTTTAAAAAAGGCCCTATACATACTCCTTCTACAATGAACTGTTCCAAAGTTACGGAGGTAGTATAGTATAATTGGTCCAAAAAAAGGCCTAACCCAGACATCCAAAGTAAAAGTTTTCTTCCTACACCAAATTATTCTATATCCTCCACATATTGTTCAGTAAAAATTACACCATTTTGAGCGTTCGGTTAGGGGAGAGAGATGGGGTAGAAGTGAATAAATTGTTATTTTTTTTTTTAAGTTTTTCGTCAATATTTCTAAAACTATGCTTTAGCGTGAACAATGTTCCATACAAAAATGTTTTACATAAAATTTAAAACAAAAAAGGTTCTATACATAGTTAATAATGTTATAAAATCATCGGTTCCAGAGTTACGGAGGGTGAAAAGAGGAGGTTTTCGATACTTTTTATATTTTTTGGGCAATTGATGATGATTTTGGGTGGTGAGGTTGACGTTTCTTCAAGGGCTTATCACTAACATACCATCGGCCACTGAAATAGCAAATTTTATTTACAAAACACAATCATGTTAAAGAAAATTTTCTTTCATCAATAATAATATTATAAATTGCCCAAAATATATAAAAAGTATCGAAAACCTCCATTTTTCACTCTCCGTAACTCTGGAACCCTTGATTTTATAATAATTATGTATAGAACCTTTTTTGTTTTAAATTTTATGTAGAACATTTTTGTATAGAACATTGTTCACGCTAAAGCATAATTTTAGAAATATTGACGAAAAACGTAAAAAACTACTAATTTACAGACTTCTCCCCCATGTCCCCCCCCCCAAACCGGACGCCCAAAATGGTGTAACTTTTTACTGAACAATATGTGGACCATATAGAACAAATTTGGTGTTGGAGGAAAACTTTTACTTTGGATGTTCGGTTGGGCCTTTTTTGGACCAATTATACTATACCTACCTCCGTAACTTTGGAACCTTTCATTTTAGAAGGATTATGCACAGGACCTTTTTTATTTAAAATTCAATGTAAGTAGAACATTTTGTATAGAAGGTTGTTCATGCTAAACCGCATAGTTTTAGAAATATTGACGAAAAACGTAAAAAACTACGAATTTAACGATTTCTCCCCCTCTCCCCCCCCCCAAACCGGACGCTCAAAATGGTGTGACTTTTTTCTGAACATTATGTGGACCATATAGAACAATTTGGTGTTGGATGGAGGATTTGGGTCTAGTTATACCATACCATATAAAATGAGTTTGATAATTTGGAAGTTCCGGAAAAAATGCCAAAGAAAATCTGGAAAGATCAGAAACACTTAAAAAAAATTTGTGTTTGTATTTTAAGATCCGATTAAATTACCCGTGTTGAGCTGCCCCCCCCCCACTTGCAAAAGTCAAAAAACAAATAGCCCTGATTTATGAGCTCTCATATTCCGCAAATCAAAAATTTTGAGCTCGTTCCACTGAGCAGGAATTTAATACTTTAGTGTCACTAAATACTTATAGCTTATATACTCTAAGAATAAACTATTAAATCACGTGCATTTCGATTATTGAGCTACAACCGCTTCGCAAGAAAACCACCCTATCTTCCCGGCTAAAGAGAAAGTTGTACTTAAAATGCATTTAATTAATTATTTGGCGGCTACATATCATTTAATAATTTATAAGCTTCCAAATTACGCGCATTTAGATCAGTAAATTGCAATTTATTTTATATAGTGCAGTCACTGAAGGTAAAAATCAACAATTACCTTCAATTTCGGTGAACCTTCATCGATATTCACGAAAAGTGGTCAGTAGTTAGAGGATACGTCAAGAAACAAAGGTGCCATGGTACCACCTTGCCCCTTTACCCTGAGGGTGGATACCGCCCCTTCTCGGGGGTGAAAATTATTTTATAAAAAATAACTGCACAAATCAATAAAAGAACAAATTAAAAGCAAAATTTATTATATAAAGTTATTAAAATAAGTCAATACTTTTTAAGTTTTTAAAGATCAAAAATCTTAATTATTCTTGAAAAAAAATGCATGTTTTGAAGCGGTTTTTCGTAAATCACTGAAAAACTGTAAGTTTTTGCAAAAAAGTTAATAGTAGTTTAATTCGTATAGCTTATATTCTAAGAATAAACTGTTAAATCACGCGCCTTTCGATTATAGAGCTACAACCCCTTAGCAAGAAATCCATCCCATATTCCCGGCTTAAGAGAGAGTTGTACTTAAATAATTTAAATTAATTATTTGGCTACTACATATCGTTTAATAATTTATGAGCTCGCAAAATATAGGCATTTCAATTATTGAATTGCCATTTTCTTTGTATAGTGCAGTCACTGAAGGTAAAAATCAACTATGACCTTCGATTTCGGTAAATATCCATTCATTTTCACGAATTGACAATAACAACTTGCGGTTTTAGCCTGGGGTATATGTCACCCCTTCTCGGGGGTGAAAATTACTTTATTAAAAATACCCCACAAATCGAGAGAGGGACAAATTATAAGCAAAATTTGTTATATAATGTTATTACTAAATCAATACTTTTTGAGTTATTAAAGATCAAATATTTTAATTTTTGTGAAAGAAAATGCATGCTTTAAAGCGATTTTTCATAAATAACTCAAAAACTGTAAGGTTTTACAAAAAAGTTTTCATCACTAAAATTGAAGCTAATAAAAAATATAATAAATTGCTTACTTGAAAAACCCTTTAATGTTTATTTAAAGTAAGTTATTGGTAATTAAATGTATATTTTTTTCTGCGACTGTTCAAATCTAAGGATTCAAGCTTAAATAACGGGAAAGAGATGCATTTTATAACACTTAGGTACTAAATACTTGTCAAAATACTTAGAAATACCTATCAAAAATGTGCTCCAGAAAAAGTTGATAGCATCAAAATCCGCTCACCAATTTTCGTGAAAATGAATGGAAATTTACCGAAATTGAAGGTCATAGTTGATTTTTACCTTCAGTGACTGCACTATAGAAAGAAACTGGCAATTCAATAATTGAGATGCGTATATTTTGCGAGCTCATAAATTATTAAACGATATCTAGTCGCCAAATAATTAATTTAAATTATTTTAAGTACAACTCTCTCTTAAGCCGGGAATATGGGATGGTTTTCTTGCGAAGGGGTTGTAGCTCAATAATCGAAAGGCGCGTGATTTAAGAGTTTACTCTTAGAATATAAGCTATACGAATTAAACTACTATTAACTTTTTTGTAAAAACTTACAGTTTTTCAGTGATTTACGAAAAACCGCTTCAAAACATGCATTTTTTTTCACGAATAATTAAAATTTTTGATCTTTAATAACTTAAAAAGTATGGACTTATTTTAATAACTTTATATAATAAATTTTGCTTATAATTTGTTCTTTTATAGATTTGTACACTTATTTTTTATAAAATAATTTTCAACCCCGAGAAGGGGCGGTATCCACCCTCAGGGTGAAGGCGCAAGGTGGTACCATGTCACCTTTGTTTCTTGAGGTATCCTCTAACCACTGACCAATTTTCGTGAAAATCGATGAAAGTTCACCGAAATTGAAGGTAATCGTTGATTTTTACCTTCAGTGACTGCACTATACAAAATAAATTGCAAATTACTGATCTAAATGCGCGTAATTTGGAAGCTTATAAATTATTAAATGATATGTAGTCGCCAAATAATTAATTTAATGCATTTAAGTACAACTTTCTTTAAGCCGGGAAGATAGGGTGGTTTTCTTGCGAAGGGGTTGTAGCTCAATAATCGAAATGCACGTGATTTAATAGTTTATTCTTAGAGTATAGAAGCTATAGGAATTATATCCGCAATACGATATATTTTAAGTTTTCTCAGCATTTTTCTCTTAAGTTAAATCAATTAAAGGGTTGTTTGGGGGTGAAGGGGATGAGCTCAAAAATCGAAACTATATAATTTCAAGAGCTCATAAATAGCTCGTAATTCTGCCGCAAAAACCGATTCAATATTCCTATTTTTAAGTAGTGGTGGTAGGCTGACTCAGTCCCCTCCACTAAAGTATTAAATTCCTGCTCAGTGGAACGAGCTCAAAATTTTTAGTTTGCGGAATATGAAAGCTCATAAATAGCTCATAAATCAGGGCTATTTGTTTTTTAATTTTTGCAAGTGGGGGGGGGGGCAGCTCAACACGGGTGATTAAATTGGTAAAAAAAAGAAACCACACGATGGTATTTTATGTGTTCAGCTTTTTTAGTCACGAAGAGAATACGAAATGTATATTGCATTTTTCATAAAATGACGGTATAGATTTCCCCATTTGTGGATTACGCAAGAATCTCAAGATATGGCAATATACAATATAAAAATGATTTCGTGGTCCGCAAAATTGTTTTTAAATGTAAATTGATACATATAAGAATTGTTTTCTTTTATATACACGTTCCTTCTTACAGTGCTTACTATTAAAAATATTGCTATTATTATTGCTAATATTGTTATTGTACTTTTCTTGTTACCAACCGCAATTATTGTTTATCTACGTAATAAATTGGCCTTTGTACACGACACCTAATTATAATTACGGTTTCAAATTATGTATATGTTATAGTCAAACCCTGAAGTTCAGGCATTCCTAGGTTTGACTAGTCAATCCTCAGGTCTGACTAACGTTCTTAGTTAAACCCCAAATAAATTTTCAGCCTTTGACTAGTTAAACCTAGGAGAGACTAATGACAATGACTAATGTAGTAAGGCAAACTTCGAAACTTAATTTCATGAAATCGGGCTTTGACCAGTCGTCAAACACCGATCAGGTGTTAAATATCATAATTTTTTACATTGGGTTTAATAAAAAGTCATTTTTTAATTTTAATGCTTATTGATTTTATATTGCCGCAATTAAAATATATTTTTTCTTTATTCTCACATGGTGAAGCCTTCTAACATTTAGAATAGCACAGTATGTTAGATCTTTTATATTTACATAATTTTGAAGAGCATCTTTTTTATTGCAGTAGCATTTTACAAAGACTTGTCCCCCTTTAGAATCTTTTGCATTCATTTTTCTTAGAGACAGCTGAACGTCGGACACATCTTCCTAAATTAAGAAAATTCTTTTTGTATTCTTGTATTTGATTCCTCGAAAAAAAGTGTGTTTATTGTTCCGTGTTTCATCCCTACTCTGTATAAACCGTCAGCGGTTTTATGATATTTGTATGATACCCAAAACATTTCGAGCATCTCTATTAAAGCTGAGAATAGGTAGGTATGGTTAAAGTTTTTCCGACCTTAATTGGCCGAAAAATTTTATTCAGTTAATTGTCTCATAACATTAGCCTGACCACGAAATCTGATGTAGGCGCACTCAATAGGGCTTTTCATTCACAGTCATTTGTTTCGAGCTTCTGTCATATGTCGTATAATCGGATAATATATACGGATTATACAACATATGACAGAAGCTCGAAACAAATGACAATCGATGAAAAGCCCTATATGTACAACCTGATTACAAACTCTGCACGTATGTGCGCCAGAGCTCTCTTTTTGCCGAATACAATAAACCACATCGAAGAAGTAATCTCAATTATTCAACAATTTTGTTCCTCTCTTAGTAACGACGGTCCAGGGGATTTTTCAGTATAGTAATCTCTAATTTTTTCTCCTATTGAAGTATCTGATTTCACAGTTGTTTTCAGCTTTCACAGTTTTCAGCTAAAATAAAGTTTTATGTTAAATTGAAACGTTTGTTATGAAATTTTTAAAGATTGTCGACAAAGCAAGAGCAAGGCACGTACACCGTGTAGTGCATTATACAGTGCTAGTCAAAAGTCCGATCTCCTGATCTCCTCCTCGTATTATTTTGAACTTGAACGGTTATTTATACTTATAGGTATGTAATAGTGAAATTTGGTGGGAGGAAATAGACAGACGTAAGCTTCAAACAGTCATAACAAGTGACGTAATAGCGACAGATGACGTTACAGAACCACTGTGACCGATAATTTTAAATTTATGGCAAGTGATACCTCATTTGAAAGGTATTGACAATAGCTATTCAGTCATACTAATTTTATTTTAGTTTTAACTCATTTTGATGAATTAATTAAATAAATACTAAAATTGTATTTTTACATTTAATTAATAAATGTTCAAACGTCCACCTCTGGTTAGTTGTCAAAAAGTTGATGTTTTTAAATTCTTTAATTGTTTTTACGTCAACGTAAACTTTTTTGACAAATAACCAGAGGCGGACGTTTGAATATTTATTAATTAAGTGCGAAACTACAATTTTAATATACCTATTCAATCATACTAAATAACCCCGAGGTAATAAATTTCAACTATTTTCATAACGAATTTTCACGAAACTCCAGGAGATGACATAGATACCGGGCACCAGGTACCTCGTACAGCATCGCCGAAGCAATATTCGTGTTCAACGACCTTAAAAACCTCGAGATAACAAGTTTTAACGATTTTCGTAATGAATTTCCATAAAACTCTAGGAGACAACGTGCATACCGGGATATCGGGCACCAGATACCTGTTACAGCTTGTCCGACCCGATATTTTTGTTCAGCGACGTCAAAAACCCCACGAGTATGAAAAAATTGAACTCATCTCCATGATTATTTTTCAAGTTGTGAATTTTTATTTTTTGAACACTTTGGGAGATGCACTTTGGGAAATGCATTTTTCGCCTACAACAATGCAATTTTCATTTGTCCCTCATGCAAGTGCTCAAGAATTTTCCTGAAGCTCTCCCGAATCGGATGCAGAAGGTTTCATAACGCTCGGTCTTACTTTAAAAAAGTTATAGTCCTGTCACCAGGGGGGGTACAACGGCCTTCTTAATTCAGATGGACTTACCCAAGTTTTTTTTATGTATTTTGACCCGTAGAACACGAATTTTTTGGGTAACAGTTGATCCGGATGTCGATAAGATTGTTATAAACAAAGAAGTTGAGGAATTACATAACAGCGAATTCTCGCAAAACAAAACATTTTTTTGTATTTTTTGGGTCATTCTAACCAAAAAATGTTCCTACAAGTTTTTTCGTACGATGCATAGTTTTCGAGATAAACGCGGTTGAACTTTCAAAAAATGGAAAAATTGCAATTTTTGAACCCGAATAACGTTTGAACAAAAAATAAAATAGCAATCCTGCTTACCGCCTTTAAAAGTTTAAGTCAAACTATATCTGTTTTCAATATTTGCATTGCTAAAAATTTATTTTTTGATTGTTAAAAAAAGCTATAAACACATACTGTTTCCCGTGCCTAATACATGCGTTTTAATGCATGCTACTTACAAATAGCCCCGCTTGCACTTTTATCTCCTCTACGTACTCGTTCGATTTTAAATGAGAAATCATTGAAACATCACTCAAGTACTAGGTGTTTATAGCTTTGTTTTAACAATAAAATAATATATTTTTGGCCATACAAATAATTAAAACCGATATAATTTGACTTGAACTTTCAAATGCGGTAAGCAGAATAATTGCTATTTTATTTTTTAATCAAAAGTTTTTCGGGTTCAAAAATTCGAATTTTTCGATTTTTTGAAAGTTCAACCGCGTTTATCTCGAAAACTATGCATCCTACGAAAAAATTTGAAGGAACATTTTTTGGTTAAAATGGCCCAAAAAATACAAAAAAATGTTCTGTTTTGCGAGAAATCGCTGTTATGTGATTCCTCAACTTCTTGGTTTATAACAATCTTATCGACATCCGGATCAACTGTTACCCAAAAAATTCGTGTTCTACAGGTCAAAATACATAAAAAAAACTTGGGTAAGTCCATCTGAATACAGGAGGCCGTTGTACCCCCCCTGGCGACAGGACTATTAGAGGCGTAAAGCGATTTTTGTAATATATCTACAATGTGTAATGTATATACTTATATACTCTATATATCTACACATCCGCCATGTGCTAGTGTTTGCTGGATATCATGACAATTATTTTGTGTATACTTAAGGAAATATTATATTCTTCAATGAGGATAAAAGATCTTTCATGATTATCTTAACTTCTATATAATTATTTAAACTCATTTTACAGAACTCTTCACGACGACAAGCGCCTGCCAAACCAATAATCAATGCAACCTAAAATATGCATAAATATAGTTATATTACCTTTGTTACGAAGGAGATATTATTTCCAGCTTCTAATGAGAAGCTGTTCATTCCTTCTTTACTCAATATGTACTCTTGATTTTTTTTTGGTTTGTACCCAACGAATTTTCTTTTAAGGACAGCAATAACTTTGGGATATCGGCTTATATCTATATTATTTTTGATATTAATTTTTGACTGAAGCATTGAGTAATTGCTGCAGAGGCTCGAGGGCTTTAAAGTTTAGGATTTTCCATTAAATATTCAAGAATGAATTCTTCATTTATATTATCGTCGTCGACACAAGAAAACCGCGTAACTCCAATTACGCACTTAAAATGAGATTTTACGGCCATCCATTAGCCAATCGCCTATTCTAGCCATCCGACAAATAATACGTCATTTAAATGTAGATTTCTAATTTTAAAATGTATACATATTAGAAAAGCAGGTATCTCCCTTGTCAAAAAATTATATGTTAGTAAAACACGCAACTCCCGCTCATTTTCTGTTAAGTCAGTAAGTGATTATTGCCGTTGATTTGATATGTTTTTTTGGAGTGAAATAGAGGTTTTTAATAATTTTACATCTGTAACGAAGTAAGATAAAGTAAGTTGATTTGGATAATAAATGTTTTTAGTACGATTTAAAAATAAAGGGATTTTTGTTGCTTTAAACTATCGCTGGAGTTACATGGTTTTCCATATTTTATTTTATGAACCCTTGTTGGAGTTACATGTTCTTCTAATGTTACTGTTTTTAGGCTCTCCTGAAAAATTAAGGAAAATGGAGTTACGAGTTTTTCTTGTGTTGACGACGTTATGCACTTTTTATCATTGCTCCATTTTTTAAATAGATTGTAGACCAATAATTCATACCTCTCGCTTGACTTTAGCGGCAATAATAATTCATAAGTAGCTATTTTATAGTCTATCTTTATGGTGGAGGGAGTAAATTATGTTATGAAATTATAGTTAAAAGTTAAAATTATGCTATAATACTCTTTCGGTCATAAAGATAGACTATAGCAGCTTCACTGACCTCATTTGGAATCAATTCGGCGTCACTTTCACTACTTACTTCCATTTTTTGAAATGGAGAAATGGTCCTTTGCTTTACCTTTGCTTATTAGGCCTGCCGTAAATTTTGGCGAATGCTCTGTAATGAACTGTAAAGGATAAAAAAGAACTGTAATGTAAAAGGGTTATATGTATGTAAGTATAACACAAAGTAAATGACGATACAGAACATAAAATAAAGATTGCAGTAAAGACTTCACTTTTTACTATTCGTTTTTTACTTACAACAAAATAAACAGTTTCAAAATGCATCACCTAAAATTATGCTCATTTTCATACTTGAATTATTCGTCAACAGATTAAGGAGATCGGTACATACTAGTTTAGGCTCCAATGCTATTTAAATGGGATTCATTTTTTTCGAATCCTGAGAAAACTAATAAGTATTTTTGAAAAATTTAAACACAGAATGAAAGTTTACGTTCTTACCGAGGGCTGAAAGTCCCTGAAAACTTCTATAATGTTTATTTTAATAAGTGACAGGGGTGAAAAACTAAGAGAAAATGTAGTGTGATTTTAAATTTCAAATATATCATTCAAAAGAAACTTTTTATTCATTCTAAGGGACTTTCGGCCCTCGATAATAATTTAGTCTTTCATTCTGCGTTTAAATTTTTAAAAAATATTTATTAATTTTTTCAGGATTCGAAAAAAATGGACACCATGTCCGTGGTGATATTTTCCAAATCGAACATTCGCTATCTTTGTCATACAACGCACTGAGTCGAATAGAATATGGTGACAAGACAGTGACAATTTTAAATATTTGACATGGCATCGGGAATATTTTGAGTTGTTCATTAAATAATATTGATAGTGTATTTGATAAATAATTGATTTGGCCGTGAACTTAATAAAAAGTTATTTATTGTTTATTATTTATGGAAGATCCAAGAAGAGAATACACCAGGATATATTCTGCGATCCAAGTATTTTGTTGTTAAAGATGTTCAAAATTGTAAGCGTTCCATAGTAACAATATATACATATTATTAAAAAATCACTTTATCACTTTTCTTCTTTTCTCGATTGAGTATTAGTTTTTGTTGTACAGTATATAAATTATTACAATCACTGAATTAATAATTTAAGCAAGTAACAGTTATCCAAGAACATTCAAAAGCCATCTCTTTAAAATTAATCATGACATTGTCAAGTAGTGTTTACATATCCATACCAGTGAGAATTTTACTACACGTAATTTGCCGTGTAAAGACAAAAAAGTAGGGATAGCCGTAAAATATTTGCGCCTTTACTCTTAACGGATTCCGCTAATTTTTTATTTATTTTAGATTTTTCTTTGGTATTTACACAGTTGGGCAAAGGTTTACTCATACTTCTTTTTTGAACTTATACCGGGTGGAAGAAAAGATACGTTTTGCTGATGTAAAGTTTGAGACACACTGTAGGGAGGACAAGGTGTAAGTGTGGGTATACATCAAAATCGTATTGTAGTCTTGTTTTGTGAATATTTTGTTTTTTGAATGTGATATAATTGATGGATTCGACCGTTACTTGATGGAAGTTCATTTTATCTAACAATAAAACACTGAAAACGTTAGTTTTCTATACTTCCACAAAATTTATTACAACTAAGTGACTACGGCTGTTTCGGCTGAGTGCCTTTCTCAAGTGATATAGTTTACAATGTGTTTGCCTTTTTAAGTCTTTAACTGAGGAGGTTGAGGAGTGGGGAGCTGTTTGTCTCGAGTTGGTCATTCAGAATTATATCCGTATTTTTCAATTTATTAATTTCCATAGATTCTAAAAAAGATAGCTTAGGGCCTTTATTTTGAATATGCAGAATTTGAAACTCTTCATTGAAAGAATGATTATGACTACATACTCTACATACATGAAACTCTACATACTCTACATACATGAAACTCTACATACGCACTTCACCTTCTAGAATTCTAGATCATAATCATTCTTTCAAATTCTGCATATTCAAATAAAGGCCTTAAGCTATCTTTCTTAGAATATATGGAAATTAATAAATTGAAAAATACGGATATAATTCTGAATGGCCAACTCGAGACAAACAGCTCCCCACTCCTCAACCTCTTCAGTTAAAGACTTAAAAAGGCCAAACACATTGTAAACTATATCACTTGAGAAAGGCACTCTGCCGAAACAGCTGTAGTCACTTAGTTATAATAAATTTTGTGGAAGTATAGAAAACTAACGTTTTCAGTGTTTTATTGTTAGATGAATGTGATATGTTATAAAAAGTATAGTTTATGCTTTCTTGAGGTACACAAAACACAATTTCCATAATGTGCTGTTCGACTCCATTAATTGCTTGTCATACATATTTCATTTACAACGTTTTGAAACCTAGGACGGGCCTGCCTATCGTTATCGCATTTCCCGTCTGTTCCAGTTTCCAGACTTGGAATGCCTGGAACACGTTTCTAAAAATAAACGCTAGCGTCTATGTCAAACGCAATTGCGCAATGCACTTGACAATAAATACAGGTGTAAGCTATCCAGAGATGTTTTTTCTGGAATATGGAAATCAACTCTTTAGATACACATAAAGTAGTTGTGTGTCGTTTTTATTTAAACAGACAAATATCTACTTAGATGCAGTGAAGATGCAATTTTTAAGGAATCAAAGTAAATAACAACAAAACTACGATGTACAATAGTAAAGTGATAAAACTCTAAAATTGATAGAAATAATTGTATACTTCTTTTTAGATACGTTTAATACGTTTAGTGCCACTATATACTAAACAAAATGATTTGATATTTCCAGAAATATGTTGTTTTGACTTAAAAGTTACTATTTTTTAATTTTGTTTTCATGGTCAGGCGCGGATACAGGGGGGGGGGGGGGCAACGGGTCCATGGACCCGTATTGTATTTAGTCTATAAATATTTTTTTATTATTTTTTTCTGTTAACTTTAAACTTTAAGCCATCAGTACAACACTAAATTACACGAAAACCGCTTCCAAAGAATTGAAAGAAGCCATAAAATCTAATAAAACACCCTTCTCTGAAAAATAATCTGCAGGCGCATTTGTTTGGCTACCGGTGGAGCCATAAACAACGGAAATATTTTTCTCAATTCAAAGAATAACAAAAATGATATTTTTTAAAATGCAAATACACTGGGTATAAACATTATCTCAAGAAAAGCCACGTTTCAAATTTGCGGTACAATAAAGATATAAAAATTTGTATTTTACTAAATAATCCATGCGTACCTACCCATTGATGGTAGAATAGAAAGGTTAATCTTTATGGTAAAGAACGACCAGTGAGATTAATAGTGGTGAATTGTCTATCAATCCTTTTGATACCGTAGGTATCTGGGATTATATAGTGTATTTTATCCTTAGAGTAAGTGTGAGTCGTATGGTTAAATCTGGAAAATATAATATCCAGAGATGTTTTTTCTGGAATATGGAAATCAACTCTTTAGATACACATAAAGTAGTTGTGTGTCGTTTTTATTTAAACAGACAAATATCTACTTAGATGCAGTGAAGATGCAATTTTTAAGGAATCAAAGTAAATAACAACAAAACTACGATGTACAATAATAGTAAAGTGATAAAACTCTAAAATTGATAGAAATAATTGTATACTTCTTTTTAGATACGTTTAATACGTTTAGTGCCACTATATACTAAACAAAATGATTTGATATTTCCAGAAATATGTTGTTTTGACTTAAAAGTTACTATTTTTTAATTTTGTTTTCATGGTCAGGCGCGGATACAGGGGGGGGCAACGGGTCCATGGACCTGTATTGTATTTAGTCTATAAATATTTTAACTTTAAACTTTAAGCCATCAGTACAACACTAAATTACACGAAAACCGCTTCCAAAGAATTGAAAGAAGCCATAAAATCTAATAAAACACCCTTCTCTGAAAAATAATCTGCAGGCGCATTTGTTTGGCTACCGGTGGAGCCATAAACAACGGAAATATTTTTCTCAATTCAAAGGATAACAAAAATGATATTTTTTAAAATGCAAATACACTGGGTATAAACATTATCTCAAGAAAAGCCACGTTTCAAATTTGCGATACAATAAAGATATAAAAATTTGTATTTTACTAAATAATCCATGCGTACCTACCCATTGATGGTAGAATAGAAAGGTTAATCTTTATGGTAAAGAACGACCAGTGAGATTAATAGTGGTGAATTGTCTATCAATCCTTTTGATACCGTAGGTATCTGGGATTATATAGTGTATTTTATCCTTAGAGTAAGTGTGAGTCGTATGGCTAAATCTGGAAAATATAATATTTGAGCAGTGTTGCCACAGGTCTTGGACAAAATTTCGGGAGACTGCTCCTATATTCTCCTTCGGTAGAAGTCGTCAAATTTCGTTAGATTTCATTTTTGCTTCTTTTGCTATCACATTGCAAAAACATGATACTTTAGATACGAGTACGAGTATTCAAGAATCTACATTCATCATCATATAATGATCAATAATCACCATTCATCATAAAAATCATTCAAAGTTCAAAATCGGTATACCTTAAAAAAATGTATTTTCTCGGCTTTCTAGGTATTATAGAGCAATTTTCTTCATTTTTTTAATCCAAAGTAACTCGAGTAGAGCCGTCTAACTAACGCAATACTAAATATCAAGGATGCTTTAGTTTTGTTATAAGAAATTAATTTATTTATAATAAAATAAAACTGCATATTTCTTCCTGTTGTAGACTTTTAAAAAAAACTTACCACACGTGTACCTATTAACGTTCAAAATACAAATATTCTTATTTGAAAGCTGTATAATAATTGTTTAAACAAGTTAAAAAATTTGTTATAATAAATAATAGTTAACATTTATAAATTACTGCAAAAATACGGGTTTTTTGCAATTATCTCCAATTGTTTATGTATTTCAAATTATAAACTATTAAGATCTAGAATATTTATTTGAAACATTTTTCTCCAAAATCTACAAGGAATGTTTTATAGGCAAAAACATGATTTTTTTACACTTTATAATCGTTTAAGAACAAAACAATGTCGGATATTGAAGCAATTGAGAACGAGAAAAATGTTTAATGTTCTTTAGTTATGTCGAAATACTGTAAGTTAAAAAGGTGCAAAATAAATTTCTCCTGTTTTAAGATTTTAATACAAATACTATTTTTAGTTTGGAATTATCTTCTATATCAAAATAAGCCACAATCCTTCAGTATTCACTATTCAGATTCAGGTAGATACAATCCGTATCTGCTGGTTTGCACATTGTGTCACAAGCTAGTAAAAGCAATTAAATAATTCTTGAAAATTGACTAAACTCTGCTGCCAAATCTATCCATTAAAAAAATTTTTTCTAATAATTTTGATTTTTCGGTAGAAAAAAAAATCGGCGAATTAATTTGAAAATTAAGAATTTTGATTTTTCGGTAGAAAAAAATATTGAGAATCTCTCTCTTTCCTCTAGTTCTTTTTCAATTCCCTACCTACAGCTTCTTCTCGGCCTTCCTCTTTTCCTTCTCCCTTGTGGTGTCCGCGTCAAAATCTGTTTAGGGGTCCTGTCATCCGTACCATATTAGTTTTTTTGCCTTTGTCATTAATTATTGCATGCGTGACTCCCATCATTTCTCGTATTTTCTCATTTGGTATCCAATATCTTCTTGATTTGCCGGGTGCTCTTCTCCAGAAGTCTATTTCTGTTCCTACAGTTCGTCCCACCTTGACTTTACAGTATAGTAAACATAGGCAATGCAATCCTTATGAGAGTTTTTAGCGCGGTGATGCCGATTTTATCAAAAAGAATTTGTAATCGAACATTAGAGAGATTAAATTAAAACTGTTTTAGAAAGATAATCTACAACTTTAGGATTCGTATGCGTTTAAGTTTATTTGATATACTAGTTATTACGCATTATGAATCCTAAAATTGTAGATTGCCTTTCTAAAACAGTTTTAATTTAATATCTCTAATGTTCGAATACAAATTCTTTTTGATAAAATCGGCATCACCGCGCTAAAAACTCTCATTTGCCTATGTTTCCTATACTGTAAAGTCAAGGTGGGACGGACTATAGTAACATTTTCTCTGTTCTTTGTTTGATTGGCCTTGGCCAAACTTCACTGCCATAATGTGATTATACTTTTAAGTTTGGTATTATAGGGGAGTGCATATAGATTTTCACTTCGGAAAAAATCAAACAAGATAGAACTTTTTGTAATTTCATTAAGAAATGTTTAATAAACAACATATCAAAAAGTTCTACTCGAGAAGTGGGTGCTTCATTTTTTATTAAACAAATGAACTGCGAAATTAGATGTTTTTTTAAATAACTCCGAAAATATAAATTGTAGAAAAGCACTGACTTGACCGTTGAAAAATTCTGCAGCTTCTATAATTTTTTATTTATAACTCTAAAGTCACCCTTCTCACAAACATTGGCGCACTGTAAACTAGCGTACGGCGAAGTGAACGGTTGAGTTATTTTAATGTAATTCTTTAACTAATGGATCAAATGAAATTTTATAAATTGATCATGAAAGAAGAATAATTTAGCTATCTTATGGTTGTAATAAAAAGAAATAAAATGTATGGACATAAGTATGGTGTGGGCGGAAAGTGAGACTTACATGAATTTGGTTTAAAAATGATTTAGAAATGTGTAACTAATACAATTTTTCTTATAAAACTCTCAATTTTGCACAGCTTACCTTTCAGACATCTTACTAAACGATGTTTCCTAAAAAAACTCTCAAAAATTTAATTTAAATGATACGACGTCTCAAAAAATGGAATTTTTGAAAACTTCGTAGTTTTACATAATTACCACTTGTTTAAGACGATATGTATTACTCAAGTTTTATTATTTATTACCAAGTGAACAGATTTATTACAATTTTATAGGTGCTTTTTTAAAGCCTAGGATATAAATGTTCACCAAAAAAATTTTTTTAGCTCTTATACGGTATGTCTGCGTAACTTGGAACCTATTGGTAACTTTTTTATTATCAGTTTTACGAAAAAAAGTTATTCTTTATAAAATACTCTGCATCGTATACAGTGCGATGGAATAAGTGTTGCCCCCCCCCCCCTGTTAACTTGTTTATTTTAAGAATATAAGCAAAACGCTCGGACAGGTCGATTTTTAAACTAGCCATAGTATATTATAGCATCAAAGTTTCGAACTTTACGCGATCCCTCCTCAGGTGACAGCCATAACTTTAATTTTTTTAAATGGGAAAGTACATCATGTGACACCTCATTTAAAAGCTCTTAAAATACTGAGTTCAAAAATGTATAATACTTTAATCCTGTTTGAGAGCGTAGGCGAAAAATTTCGGTCGAATTCTTTCTAAATGCAATCATTTTTTTCGAATCCTGAAAAAACCAATAAATATTTTTGAAAAATTTAAACGCAGAATGAAATATTACAGTATTCTCGATGGTCCAAAGTCCCTGAGAACTCCTATAATGTTTATTTTAATAAGTCACAGTGGTGGAAAAAAGAGAAAATTTGGTGTGATTTTTAATTTCAAATATATCATTCAAAAGAAACTTCTTGTTTATTCTAAGGGACTGTCAGCCCTCGGTAATAATCTAATCTTTCATTCTGCGTTTAAATTTTTCAAAAATACTTATTAGTTTTCTCAGAATTCGAAAAAAATAAATGCGTTTAAAAAGAGTTCGACCGAAATTTTGGCCCTGCGATCTCAAAAAGGATTAAAGTATTATACATTTTTGAAATCAGTATTTTAAAAGCTGTTAAATGAGGTGCCACATGATGTACTCTACCATTTAAAAAAATCAAAGTTATGCCTGTCACCTGAAGAGGGATCGCGTAAAGTTCGAAACGTTGATGCTATAATATACTATGGTTAGTTTAAAAATCGACCTGTCCGAGCGTTTTGCTTATATTCTTAAAATAAACAAATTAACAGGGGGGGGGCAACACTTATTCCACCGCACTGTATAATCTAAGATGCAACCATCAAATGTCAAATTTTACTAATTTTATACGAGGTATTATAAAAAATATGTATTTCACTCAGGAGTAAAGTACCTTTATATTTCACAATATCGAAAACTGTTATTAAGAAAAGTTGTTTGGAATTAAAAAATATATTTCAGTGTTCAATTACATCCTTCTAATTAAAATATTGTGAATAATAAAGGCACTTAACTCCTAAGTAAAATTCATATTTTTTACATACCTCGTATAAAATTGCAAAAGTTTGATTAGAGCATTTTATGAAGAATAACTTTTTTTCGTAAAATTGATAATGATAGGGGAGCAAAGTATGCTAAATGTGCAGTCACTCGAGCGCTTTGGGGACCTATTGGGTTGTGAAGAGTAGGTCCTAAAACCAAAAAAAGTTAAGTAAAGTTTTCCATTTTAGTGGGCGCTTGCCATTTTTTAATTTAATTTTCCATTTCCAACAATCGTTTTTTCCGATTATAACGCCATCTATCCATAATTCGAAAAAATGTTTCGAATAAAAGTTACTTATTTTTACGTAAGGAATCCAAATTTGCAATAAAAAATGAGGGCTCCTATTTAAGATTTTAAAGTAACCCCCCACCCCACATCGATGGGGGGTCGTGTTTAGTACCATTCGATAGATTTTTCAAAAATATTGAATAAGTGTATTTTACAGTTTTTCGATCTGATGTTCATTTCGCGAAATATCGCGTGATTCGTATTTAAAATATTAAATTTACCCCCCACCCCTCTCCGTGGGAAGTCGTGTTTGATATCATTGGATAGATTTTTAAAAAATATTGGGCACATATTTTTTAGTTTTTCGATCTGTCATTCATTTCGCGAAATATTCGCTTTTTTCTGGTGAAACTTTGGGACTCACCCATTTCCTTACGCCCGGCTCAAATCGTCAGATTTTTGAAATATACACTCTTTTGCATGTACTCAACTTACTTTATCTTAATCTGACAATTTCGAGTTTTTTTAAGGATAGATTTTTTTTTCGGGCCCCCCTTAACGAACTCCCCTGTGTTAAGAGCCAATATATGGTAGAGTTACATCTGCAGGGTACCAGGTTTCCCCCATATGCTAATCTGACGCGCTCGAGTAACTGCAAAAATCCCCGCTTGGGCTCCCCTACCATAATGAATTAGTTATCATAATTGTAATAAAATGATGATGGATATCCGTAATTTGAGAAAAAATTGAAACATTTTTATTAGAATGATGTAGTTGTATATTAAAGCATAGTTTTTAATTTCAAACAACTTTCCATAATAGCATTTTTTGATATTCTGGAATATGAAGGTACTTTAGGTACTCTTTAACGAAATTTATATTTTTGACATAACTCGTATAAAATTGATAAAATTTGATATGACGGTTGAGTTTTAAATTTTTGACTATCGAGAGCATTTTATGAGGAATAACTTTTTTTCGTAAAATTAATAATAAAAAAGTTTTGCATGTGGTTCCTAGCTACGCAGACATACTGTATAAGAGCTTCTGTATAAGAATTTTTAATTTGTAATGCCATATTCGGATTTAGCATAATCAAAAACAAAATAGAAACATATTTGATCAAAGTAAAATGATGGATTTAACGATATTTTTAAAATTATTTATACAAAACAATTGTTATTATTTAAACAATTAATAAACAATTAGCGGACAAATCTGCGAGTAGAACTTTTTACTTTAACATGTATATAAACTAACAAAAAAAGTTTTAGAAAAATATAAGCTTGTTTGAATTTTTCCGAAACAATGCATGTTTTCGTTCTAATTGCACTCCCCTATTATATATGAGCTGTTTGTACGCTCTAGACATTGTTTGGTCCCACAGAATGCCGTTCATCATGAATATGGCTTTTCTACCCTCTATGTTTCTGTCTATTATAGCATCATCGAGTGCTCCATCTTGAGTTACCTTCACGCCCATACTCAGGTACTGGTTATCATCGCAGTGTTTTATTTCTATCCCATCGTCTAATGAATGTAATGGACTAGCCATCACTTCGTTAAATGCATCTTCCAATAAACATGGCTTCAGTTTTCTTAATGTTGACTTCGAGACCCCATTTGTTATATTCTTCTTTTAGCTTCCGCATCATGAACTCAAGTCGTCATGATCCTGAGCAATCAGAATTTGGTCATCAGCGAAGCATAAAGTGTATAATTTTGTCTCGTCATTGAGAGGGATTCCAATGCCATGACATTTTCTTTTCCACAGTTTGAGTGCTTGTTTCAGGTAAATTTTGAAAAGGGTAGGCGAAATACAGCAACCCTGCTTCAGTCATTTTGTGACCTTAAATACCTCAGACATCCTTGATCCAGTTTAATGCATATCCTACTTTCCATAATTTTCAAAATTCATGTTTTTGTTGACAATTCTTGGTAGATACATTCCATGTCAAATCACTCAGACAAAAACTTGATGATTAATATGATAAGATTGATCCAAAAGATGGCATAACCCAGACATCCAAAGTGAAAGTTCTCCTCCAACACCAATTTGTTCTATATGGTCCACATAATGTTCAGAAAAAAGTCACACCATTTTGAGCGTCGGGTTTGGGGGGAGAGGGGGGAGAAATCGGTAAATTCGTAGTTTTTTGCGTTTTTCGTCAATATTTCTAAAACTATGCGGTTTAGCATGCACAACCTTCTATACAAAAATCTTCTACATTAAATTTAAAATAAAAAAGATCCAATGCATAATCCTTCTAAAATGAATGGTTCCAAAGTTACAGAGGTAGTATAGTATAATTGGTCCAAAAAAAAGGCCTAACCCAGACATCAAAAGTAAATTTTTCCCCTAACACAAAATTGTTCTATATGGTCCACATATGGTTCAGTAAAAAATTAGTAGTTTTTTTTACGTTTTTCGTCAATATTTCTTTCATCAGTAATAATATTATAAATTGCCCAAAAAAAATATAAAATGTATCGAAAACCTCCACTTTCACCCTCCGTAACTCTGGAACTGTTGATTTTATAACAATTATGTATAGGACCTTTTTTGTTTTAAATTTCATGTAGAACATTTTTGTATAGAACATTGTTTACGCTAAAGCATAGTTTTAGAAATATTGACAAAAAACGTAAAAAAAACTACTAATTTACCGAATTCTCCCCCCATCTCCCCCCCCCCAAACCGGACGCTCAAAATGGTGTAACTTTTTACTGAACAATATGTGGACCATATAGAACAATTTGGTGTTGGAGGATAACTTTCACTTTGGATGTCTGGGTTTGGGTCTAGTTATACCATACTAGATCTCCGATTTTTCTGAAACTTGGTGTATAGCTTCTGCGGAGCGTAAAAATAAGATATTTAAGGTCAAAAAATCTTCTTTTTTTCTCAAAATGTTATTTTAAGCGATTTTAAAGTGATTTGGTGTTTATTTAAACAAATTTGAATTTTCTATCGTAAAGTATCGATATAAAAAATAATATTTTAATAGAAGGGACTCAAAAAGGTCATTATATGGCATTATAACAAGTTATTTTGATTTAAAACAAGTTTTTAATCAAATTTTATAGTGCAGAAAACGTTAAAATACCGTTTTTTACATATTCCTCCATTCCCAAAATACATCATAATCCATTTGGCTGAAAATTTGCCCACAGATAGCCAAAACATAGCACTTTAAGTGGTTAGAACGATTTGAATTATATTACAGTACCAAAAAAGTTACATGCAATAATATCAGACTCAAAAGTATATTAGTCCAGTCGGGATACCATTTGACCTTGCATCCCGAGCTGCACAAAATCTTATTTTTCTAATCTTTAGGGGGTCAATAGTAGCTTAAATTTAAAATCGCGAATGAATTGCTCCGTTACGTTAGCCGCCATCTTGATTTTAAAGGAGAACCGTTTTTGCTCAATATCTCCGTCATTTTTAACTTTTCGACAAAAATGGTAATAACTGAAATTGTTCCAAATAAGTTTGTCCTATGTTTTGGCTATCTGTGGGCAAATTTTCAGCCAAATTGATTATGATGTATTTTGGGAATGGAGGAAAATGTAAAATGTATTTTAACGTTTTCTACACTACAAAATTTGATCAAAAACTTGTTTTGAATCAAAATAACTTGTTATAATGCCATATAATGACATTTTTGAGTCCCTTCTATTAAAATATCATGTTTTCCATTGATACTTTACGATAGAAAATGCAAATTTGTTTAAATAAACACCAAATCACTGTAAAATCGCTTAACATAACATTTTGAGAAAAAAAAAGAAGAAGAAGACAATTCGACCTAAATTGTTTTATTTCCACATCCCGCAGATGCTATATACCAATTTTCAGACAAATCGGAGATCCAAAAGTTTTTTTGATCCAAAATTGAGTGATTTGAAATGAAATCAACCCTTTACGTCGCAATAGTCATTGTGACATGTATAAAGATGACGATGACACAGGTTTCGTCTCATTTTCCATGCTAACATTACCAAAGCTTAATGTTTTAGGCATTATAGGATAAAATAGCATTATCGTGAAACTCTGTCATGATATCTACGATGCAGGTCAGATTCCAATAGATTGGCTTCGCTCTGCAAACACCACGTGCGAAATTTTGCAGGAAGGACCACCAGCTAATAAGCCTGATGAGTAACTTTTTAAACCTTTTCTTGAGAATACTACACACAAGATTATTTAAGAAATGTGAAGAGGTATGTGGCTCGAGTCAGTTTGGTTTCAAAAATGGACTTGGCACGAGAGAGGCTATCTTTAGTATGCAAATATTAACACAGAATTGTTTGGATCAAAGAAAGTATGTTTTCTTATGAAAATTATGAGAAAGTATGTATTCGATAACGTAAAAGACGAACTAATGTTAAAATGTCTTCAAGAATTGGGATTCGGTGCTAAGGATACAAGGAATCTTTAAGATTTCAATGATGCACATAAGACTAATGGATAAAAAGAGAAACGAGTGGATAAGAGAGAAAACCAAAGTTAAGGATTTTAGACAAGAAGTTGCAAAATTGAAATGAAGATTTACCGGCCACAATATAAGACAAAAAGAAGACTGATGGAACAAAATCCTTATAAATTGGAGACCGTGGGAATATAAACGAAGCAGAAGAAGACCCCAAATGAGATGGGCAGATGATAATAAGAAGCAGGTTTAGGAAATTCAAGACATCAAAAATGACCCGTTTTTAAGGTGGTGCGTTAATTTCTTGGAGTAGCGTACATCACCAAACACAAAATGTAACAAAAGAACAGTTTGATAAAACAAATGACCAATTTAATTTAGAAAAAACTGCTATAAATGTGCTTTTGTCTTGCATACAGTTCAGTGTAATATTTCTTTGTTCAATACCTCGGTAGACAGTATATCGTTATTACATATTTCGTTATTTTGTTTACACGGTATGTATAGCCGGCATTATTTGCATTAATGTGTCTCGTTATTAATACTTTTAAGTATTAGCCGCATTCTTTCAGCAAATTTTGTCTAACTGAATGAGGTCATTGCACAATCAACAGAAAAAATATACATAATAGTCTTACTATTCTATATACTGATAAGATGTAATAGGTATATTTTTTATCAGCTACAGATTTTTAACGACATTATTGTCGGCATCGCAAAAATATTAATTTATGAATAAAGACCGGCTATTCTCAAAACCTGGACAATTAATTTCAGAGCGAAGATGTCGTCTGCTGGGAACGAATGTAAAAATATATTATTTTTGCATTGTAATAATGATCTCTGAGTACGTGTCAAATGTGTCAAGTGTCATTTTAATAGATATTTTGATTCGCTATGTATGTTTGTGGTATTGTTCCTAATGCGCATAAGTCAAATTTTCCAAATTTTTATTAAAAATTTTTTTGCCTCTCATAGGGTATCTAAGAATATACCCGAACTAATATACTCTCTAAAACGACCCTCAGTTCTAACAGCAAGACGCAAGAGTCTTGCAGGCTTAGTCTTGTTCTTGCTCAAATCTTGCACGGTAAGTCTTGGTCTTGGTCTTGCTCAAATTAGGCGGTCTTGGTCTTGCAAAAACGCAAGAACAAGACCAAAACTGCAAGACCAAGACCGATTTTGGGCAACACTAGTTGGATGGTGGTTGAATATGGATGCTTTTGTGGTTTTATATTATATAAATATATTTCCGGATCACCACGTGCCTGGTGTCCGACAAGTAATCTTGGACATAATAAAACATTCCATAACCCTATTTTTAAAATACAAGTTTTATATATTTATGATGATAAAAACTATTAATAACGGACAATTAAATCGATAAAGATAAAACCGCGTAAACCCTAGTTCACATAATATTGGAAAATTATCTCTGTTTGCCGGCTTTAAAATTTTATTTTTAGATCCGTCTCTTTTAAATTTAAACTATATCTGTACTAAATTATCTTGAATACAAAGTTACAGAATTTAGATTTTTTTGTTACAGGGGAAATTTTGAGCTATACATTCACCACATTCGCAGCATTCTTACTTTTATACCAAGAGACAGGTTCTGGCTCTTGAAAAAGGCCCCCATACGGTTGAAGGTGGATCTAGCTTTTCCGATCTAGCGCGCTCTTATCTCTTGGTTGTTGGTCCATTCTTCATTTATTATGGTTCCGAGGTAGTTGTAGTGCGTCACTCTTTCTACAGGGGTTTGGTTGATGTAGAGTTGACCTTCTGTTATCTTTTTCTTGCTAATGATCATAAGCTTTGTCTTCTTTACGTTTATATTGAGTCCATATTGTTGACTGTAATACGTGATTCTGTTCAAAAGGACTTGCAAATACTATGGTGTCGTCTGCATACCTGATGTTATATAGCCGGTAACCTTGTAGTAGAATACCTTCTTGATAATTTTTACATATTCGGTGTATTCACTTTCAACTTCGTGCAGTCTGATTCCAGTAAAGGTTTCCAATTATATTCAGATCTTGGTTGTTAATTCGTGCTTCTTTTAGTATTTGCATCATCTTGGCGTGCTGTGGTCGATCAAACGGTTTCTCGTAACCAACTAGACATGCGTATACGTCGCAATTGACGTCTCTGATATAATATTTATAAACGCCGATATAATTTTTATAGATTTGTCAACATTTGATGTGTAACATTGGAAAGAATTAAAGACAAACATGTTAAACGCGGCAATAAAGACCGTAGACAAAAAGAAGAAAAAGAAATGAGCAGAATACTCCAGAATGTAAACGGACCATACAAGAAAGAAACGAAACAGGCAAGAAATATATAAAAAGGAGAAGTAGAAAAAGAAGAACAACTTATGGAGAAGCAAGAGGGAGAGTGGATCAAATATGTAGAAGATAAAAAAACAAAATTCGAAAATCATAAGATACAAAAAATGAAACAAAACCTTCAAAGTTGCCTTCAAAGCAAACTTGTAGTACGAGTGGAAGAGGAAGTGATAAGCAAAACATCTGGTTAAGATCCTCCTGGAGACAAAAAAGTTGTTGGTAGAACAATGAAATGCAACAGAAGGTTAGAAGAGAGAAGGGAGAGCTATGACAGGGCTAAAGGAGAAGAAGATAAGGATACATTCAAGGCAGCAAAGAGGGAAGCAAAGCGCGCTGTAACTACTGCCAAGGAAAGATCGTGTGCAAAGCTGTATGAAGAGTTGGGAACGCCCAAGGGGATGAAAAGTTTATATCAGCATTAAAAAAGCAAGAGAGAAGTCTTCGAAGGAGTTGACTTACAACAATTTATATATGTTTACAGTATCCTAAAACTACCAATAAGAAAACTGTTGGCCTTCGTTGAGGCCACAAAACGTATTAGAGTTTGGGAAAAAACAAGGTATTGTACAAAGGCCTTGCGACCAAGTGCCAGAGACTAACGAGTCTCGCCTGATGTAAGAAGAAGAAAAATATGTATTCACTTACTTGTCCTTTACTTGTTTCTTATGATGTGATTTTGGAGTCTTCTGAAGAACAACAAATACTCGTTATAAAATTAACGAGTTTTGCTAATTTGCGAGTTCATGGAAAAAGTAGCAGATAAAGAAGGTAATGGTAATTTTTTAATGGTAATTTAAAGCAGGTAAAGAAGGTAATTTGCGAGTTCATGGAAGGATAATAATGGTTGAGCTATCAAAATACCTACGTAGTTAAGATTGTTGATGCGATTAACAATTAAGCACAAATTAAAGCAGTTAGGTAAAATTTCATTTCATTATAATACTAAAATACAGGGTGTTGCATTTAAGAAAACTCAGAAAATACTTATTCCGAGTTACGACTAACCCTGTATACTAAAATTCAACATTTAGCTATACTAATAATTTTTAACAATAGTAGATTATATTAAAAAACATTTGAACATACATAGAGTTTTTGATGTCAAACTACTACAATTCTATAGGGTGTGAAAGTTGCTAAGAAATTAATAAAAAACGTAATTTTCTTGTAAACCACCCTATATAACATTACAAAACCTCATATTTTAAAATGTAAAAATATACAGGGTCTCTAATTTAAAAAACCGAAGTTATAAACAACTTCCGGTATAACCGGAAGTAGCAAGTAGATGAAAATACACACACCGGTAAAATTAGAGGAACACCTAAACCAGTTCTCCGATTTGAGTGATTTTTTTAGTATGTTTTAGCCTTATTATTTAAAAATATCGATGTAATAATATTGTTGCTAGTGAGGTAAATGTCATACCGGGTGTAACAATCCTACTGTGTTTTTTTCTTAACACAACTGTAGCTTTAGGCTTTCTTAACATTTTCTTCTTTGATTCATTGGCTTATGTAGGATAATAAAAAAGTTAGGTACTTTAACAACTAGCAATGTTCTTCATCAATACAGAGTGTTTCTAAATAAGTTCGACAAACTTTAATGGGTAATTCTGCATGAAAAAATAATGACAGTTTACTGCGCATAATTAAACATCCCATATTTCGGCAACGAAGCATTTGCACTTGCACACATGTTTATAAAGTAAACTGTCATTATTTTTTCATGCAGAATTACCCCTTAAAGTTTGTCGCACTTTTTAGAAACACCCTGTATTGATGAAGAACATGGCTAGTTGTTGAAGTACCTAACTTTTTTATTATCCAACAAAAGCAAATGGATTAAAAAAGAAAATATTAAGAAAGCTTAAGGCTACAATAGCGTTTTAATTTTAATATTTTATATAGTCTAGAATATTCCACAGGGTGTTCCGAACTTTAAGAAGGAAAAAACACAGTATGATTGTTACACCCGGTATAAAATGACATTTATCTGTCTAGTAACAATATTATCACACTGATATTCTTAAATAATGAGGCTACAACACACCAAAAAAATTACCCAAATCGGACAACTGGTTTAGGAGATTCGAGACATCAAACATGCCCCATTTCTATGGCGTTCCTTTAATTTTGCCGGTGTGTCTATTTTCATTAAATAAATCACTCTTTAAAACCCCTTTATTCCAATTTTCATAATTCTGTTACCTTTAGTTCTCGAGATATTTCCAATAGGCCGTTTATCTGCCTGACCCTATATACTTCCGGTTTCATGACTGCGTGTCCATCTGTCCGTAAATATAACTCCTCCGTTATTAATACAGATAGAATGACAAAAAATGAGGTGTCGAATGAAAACTTATAACTTAACTTAAGGATGGTATTAAAGATCAGAAATTTGACTTCGGATTTCCGGTTTTAGAGTTGCAACCAGAAGTACCGTTTTAAAGTTACTAAAATAGTATAATCGATATTTTATTCGACGTGGCTTAGAAATGCCAGAACAAATGTATACTTTCGGGTTTTATATCATTTCCGGTTAAAAAGTTGTAACCGGAAGTGCCATATTATAGTCGCAGAAAAACTACATGTGATATATCAATCGAAGCGTATTGAAAAGTCGAGCTTGAATCTTTAGTTCCGGCTTTGACGTAATTTCAGTTTAAACAGTTATGGCCGAAATTTTAGTAAAAATGACTCAAAATTAGTGAAATCGTATATCAATCGACGCAAAGTTACACGAAGAGTTCAAATATCGACTTCCGGTTCTACCTTCGGTCACTTTGGTTGAACGAACGAAACGCGTTATTTATTCCCTGTTTAGGCTTAAGCCTCTTCAGGGGACTCCCTTTGGGTGAAAACCTAGGAAACTTTCTAAGTCTAATTACATGTTATTTTATGTTTGTCTATCGTTTTTTTTACGAAGAGAATAACAAATTTATTTTACAAAATCGCCAAATTGGATTTTCCACATTTTACGAATAATGCAAGAATCTCGTGGTATTTATAGCAATATAAAAATAATTATGTAATTTGTAACATTGTTTTAAAATGTAAATTAATCAATAGAGTAATGTTCTTCCAATTATGTACAGCTCTTTTCGAACAATGCTCACTGTTTAAAATTAAAGTATTATTTATATGTATTATATTTCCAACCACAATAATTACACTTTTATAAAAAAAATAGGTTTTTATAATATCACGTTTTTATTATTTATAGGACACAATATAAAATTATAAACTATTTTGTTGTATCAATTCCTATGTCATGACGGAATTTTGTAATCGATTTTAAATGCATGTCAATCAAAGAAAATGTTTTACATATAATTTTAAGAGAAAGCGAGGCAATTTTAAATATTCATTAGCTGTTACAAAAATAATAGAAAATTTTATATGATATAGCAAGTAACGCCATCTATTGAAAAAACTATGAGAAAAGTGAGAACTAATTTTACCATATACTATTTAACATGACTTAAAATTCCAAATAAAACTCAATGCATCCATGTAAAATCTGTTGAATATTGCATTGTCATTCGTCGGCGTCGCGTTACCCTCTGTTTACGTGAAGATGGTAAGGGACGAAAAGCCTAAAAACTTTGCATTATATGCTGTATATTGTTGTTATTATTGTTCGTATTTATTCATTCTTGTTTCTTTTTCTTACAGTGAGAGTTCTATGTTCGTCTCTAAGAGACGCTTTATTTTGAAAACATGCGGGACAACGACACCTTTGTTGTGTTTGGAGCCTCTTCTGCTGATGGCAGAGCAATACGCGGGGTTCACAGAAGTTGAAGATTTATATTATTCAAGAAAAAACTTCAAACGGCCTGATTTACAAGTGACACCCCATCAACACTTCGATCAAGAGGTAATTATACAATACGTTTAGATTTTCATTAGATATGGGCGATTCAAAGAAGTGCCAAAATCGGCAACATTGCTTATGAGAATAAGTTGCATTGCCACTGTATGACGAATGACTGAATGAATCGGCGCGAATCAAATGCTTTAGGTGGGCAGCTGGGAAGCAGTGTTGTCATTTTTAGGCTGTATATCTAATTTAAAACTAAACAGTCATCATATAAAAAGCCAATTGTTTAATATTGACGGTTGAAAGCTAAAAGGTTGTAACCCACAAATCAACTTTTTTCAGGAAGTAGAAAAAACGTTTCATTTAAGTAATTTTATGAGGAATTAAGTAATAATGTTTTTCATTAATTTGTAGATCAATAATTCATCTATAAACTAATGAAAAAAATTATTAGGTTAATTCCTCACAAAATTACTTAAATGGGACGTTTTTTCTACTTCCTGAAAAAAGTTGATTTGTGGGTTACAACCTCTTAGCCTACGGCTCCACGGGCGAGAAATTGACGCTAACAGTTGCCGTAAAACGAACTTAGGGTTCCGCGAAACGGAATAGGAATAGCCGAACTGTACCGACTACAGGACTTGTGCGTAGTCGGTTCAGTTCGGCTATTCCTATTCCGTTCCGTGGAACCTTAAGTTCGTTTTACGGCAACTGTTAGCGTCAATTTCTCGCCCGTGGAGCCGTTCGCTTACCTTTCAACCGTCGAATGGTAAGATATCGATAGAAATGGAGGTAGGTAGGGAGTAGAGCCAGCTGGTCAAAATCCCGTCTTTTTTCAAAATGCCTTATTCATCTCCAGAGGGATTTTACAGACCATAGAGATTAAACAGCAGTTATAGAATATAATCGAGGTGAAAGATTAGGTACTTCTTTTGTCCAATCTAAAACTCAATTTTTCACTTACCGCTGAAATTGCATAATACCATAATAACGGTGAATTATTTTTCCAAAGGAGATACTTTATGAATGTATGAGATCAATGGAATATATTTCGTTATGATTTCAATAAACAGTAATGCTTTGCTCTGGGGTATTTTTAAAGTGATCGAACTCATTCATTGAAATATTGGAAACACTTTGTGGTGTGTTGTCTTGTTTCTTTAAAGGTCTGTATAGATAAGCGCGCCGCGCACTTCGCGCCGTGTGTACGCTGCGCGTTTGTGGCGCGTTCGTTAGATTAGTACGTGTTTTTAAGGGGCACACAAACGGCGCGCACACATCGCAACACGATCCAACTTCTGTCGGCGCCAGAAACGCTCGGCGAACACACGGCGTGAAATGCGCGGCGCGCATATCTATACGCACCTTTAGGTAGTCTATTCCTTGGTATAATAGATTATAGAGGATTATTTGGAATATTCACTTAAAAAAATGGAGTTACCATTATAAATAAAATGCTAACTTCAGATGGTGAAATTATAATTTTTGTACCTAGGATCGGTATTACAGGGAGAAACACCGAATGCATGTGGTGCAAATGAAAATGATTAGATGGATAAGTAGACTAATACTTATATCAAAAATAATGTAATGCATGAATTCCCGACGTTCTAGCAACTGCGTACCATCCTGCAGGTTTTAAAGACACGTATCCACTACGTTGGTGCTCAGTGCTCCCCGCAACTGCTCCAATCGATACGGCATGCGCTCCTTTACATATAAACCGCCACCGATTGGAGCACCGAGGCGGATCGCGCACTGAGGGGAGCGCCAACGTATCCACTCTGTGGAGCAGTTGCAGGAGCGCGGAGCACTAACATAATGGATACGTATCTTTAAAGTTTTAGGTGCTCCGCCTTCACCAGGGGGTTCTGGAAGGTGTAAATTGAACGAAAGCCCCCTGATCCTATTTTGTTTCGAAACATTGTCTATCAGAAACATGTCACATCAATTATTTTATTTTTTGCGCCTTAAAGGTGGAATCATTGCATCGCGGTGTTTTCCCTTAAATAGGCAGGTTGATATTTGGTTTAGAATTATGACTGCATAGCTCCACTGAGGACGCATAAGAATCATAAGATGCAGAAATAGCTATCTGGAGATGGTGGTCCAACTCTGAATCAAATAAAAACAAAAACTGCCTTTTCCTTTTTCATCTTTACTCAGATTTGAGTACCTGAAACTGTCTTTCGGTCCTTTTCCTAGACGAAAAGAATGTAAATACGTGACCGTGTCCTTTATTTACTTTCTTCTATATTCGTCGTCTCTGTGGTTATATATTGTAAAAGCCAGAGATGCGGGATGCAGCCAGAAAGCAGTTTCTTAACGAAAAGTCTTGGATTTAAAATATTGTTTATTATTTATATTTCAGTTATTTTAATTGTTTAAATCTAGTAAACTTTGTATCTAGATAAGGCTTTTCGTCGTCTTCCTCATTTTACGAGAGATGTCGCTGGTTTGCGTCTCAAAGGTGGAATCATTGCATCGCGGTGTTTTCCCTTAAATAGGCAGGCTGTTTAGAGTTGTGACTGCATAGCTCCACTGAGGACGCATAAGATGCAGAAATAGCTATCTGGAGATGGTGGTCCAACTCTGAATCAAATAAAAACAAAAACTGCCTTTTCCTTCCTATTTTATTTTTATTAAATAAGTATTAAAACTTCATATTAATTTTCTGTAGATTTAAGCATTATGGCTCACAATCCTTCCAAGGGGAAGTCACTTATCCCAGATACCTACGGTATCAAAATGATTGATCTCTGGTGAGAATCTTTCCGTGTTATCGAGCCCTAGATGACATGGTATGCTGAAGTATCTCCCAAAAATTTTCGTACGCATCTGGACCTATAGCTTTCTACATGGTCTTTTAAAAACGTTCAGTCAGGCCTAGCTGTTTCATTTTTTCTAGGATTTTAGAGATTTCTTAGGTTTTACGGGATAACACCAGTAGTAGAGAGAGTAATAGGTACTATCTGGGTCATTTCCATTCTCCATTGTCTCCTTACTTGTATGTCCAGATCTTTATACTTGGTGATTTTTTTCATTGTCTCCTTATTTGTATATCCAGATCTTTGTACTTGGCGATTTTTCCGCTGTATTTAACACGTAGATTATTGTTGGTATGTATCGCCACATCAATGACAGCTGGTCTGTTAGGTGCCACTAATTGGTCTGTGAGGACAGTGCAGTTCTAGTCTAGCGTTTAGTTGTCATTCTCAAGTATATCTCTTGATAAAGAATATTTCCTGCTTATGCAGTTTCTTATATTCAGTTACAGTAAATAAATGCCTGGGAGGCTCCAGTAAAGTGTTGGATGGTTTCTTCCACATTCATATCCATATCGTCATTTGTCATTTTGCACCTGAGACTCTAAAACGATATATTTAATGATATAGTTGGACGTTACATTATCGACATAGACTTGACTACTTAATTGGGATGTTGCCCATGTAGACGTTTACCCATACAGGTGCGCATTTTTTCGTCATTAGTAAGGCGGTTTATGCACATTTCGGATTCCCTCAGTTTGATCGGTGTTATGTCATTTATTACGCAAATCGCACGCTGTCGAGTTACTTTTCACTGTACATTCTTGTTCATACTTTTCGCTGTAGATTTTCTATGTCTGTTTTAGTCCACTTAACAATAACAAATGAAGACTAATATATATATAATAAGCTAGTCTTCTACAGCTGTCGCCGCTTCTCGCATCCTAATTTCCAGCGTCTTCTGTCGAAGCAATCTTCAGTTTTTAGATCCCTGGCGGTCATTGCATCTTCGACATCCTCTCTCCAGGATCGTCTCGGTCTACTTATTATAGGATTTTTTCGGCCATCTATTTTCCGGCATTCTCTGAAGGTGTCCGTACCAGTTGAGTCTTTTGGCTTCGATTGTGTCAATTATACCTTTTCCATTTCTCTCCTAATATCTTCTAGACCTGGATCCCGCGTACCAAAAAAAGTTGATTAATAGCAAGCTGAAAATTTGTTAATAGCTTATCGGTGTCTAGTCGGACAAACTTTGATTTATGGGAACACTGGAACAGGGGAAGTTTTAATTGTGGAACAGTTTAAAAATTTGGAACGTCAGATTACGAAAACGTTCCATGTATTTTGTCGGACAGAACATCCAATTGATTTGTTACCCTTTCATTACACTCTCATGCAAAAATCAGACTGCTATTACTAACCAACATGATTATTATCATTTGATATGTTTTTCGTGTTCCACTCATTAAAATGCTCAGTTGGTGATAAACACCAGTCTGATTTTTGCACGAGAGTTTAATGAAATGGTAATAAATCAATTGGAAGTTCTGTCCGACAAAATACAAGGAACGTTTTCGTAATCTACGTTCCAAATTTTTAAACTGTTCCACAATTAAAACTTCCCCTGTTCCAGTGTTCCCGTACATTAAAGTTTGTCCGACCAGACACCGGAACAAATTTTCAGCTTGCTATTAATCAATTTTTTTTTGGTACGCGGGATCCAGGTCTATTCGTTTCTCACCCTATCAAGTCTAGTGAGCCGGCAACATCGTCTCCAATAGTTCATTTCCATGGCCTTAATTTTTGATTTGTTTCTTTGGTTTATTTCCCAGAGTTCGGCGCCGTACAACCCAATACTTTCTATTATTGTTTTATACATTCTCCTTTTATTTTCTTTTGTTATTTTATTATTCCACAATAGTCCGTGTAGCTGTCTGGTGGCTGATCTTGCTTGATCAATCCTGGAATGTATTTCGTCATTACTCCCTCCTTTTGAAGTTATTTGGACTCCTAAGTATTTGAAAGTTTCTGTGAAGAAATATGAAGAATAATTATTAAGCTCGAAAGTAGGTCCGTAGGTCTTTGGCCGAAATGATATCCGTAGATATCATTTTCATCGATATTCTGGTCATTTTGCGTGTCGAATCAAATAATATTGTTATTTTTGATGCTAAAACCTGAGCCAGTTGATTTTCCCAAAATTCATTAATTATTTTTTGAACATTATTCTATCATTATCTTTCTTATTACGATAGTTTTTCTTTTTAGTTTTGCATATACATAGGCATAAAAACAAAAAATATATAGACTTAAAATTCTTTATTGTTTTTCAAAATAAAATGTCCCATCAAAATCGATACACTTTTGCATACGTTCAAACCAATTCGTAAAACAGTTATTCCACTCTTCAGTTGACACCTGTAAAATCGCTGTTTTAAAGGCATCGATGGCTTCTTCTGGAGACTGGAATCGCCACCCACGCATGAAATTCTTGATTTTTGGGAACGTGAAGAAGTCGTTTGGGACTTAGGTCGGGGCTATACGGTGGATAGTTTAACAATTCGATGTTTTGAAGCTCCAAAAACTCTATTGTCTTTTGGGCAGTGTGAGCACTTGCATTGTCATGATGATGTAGGATGATTTTCCGTTGTGTTTTGCTTTGTCGGAGTTTCGCGATAACTTCTGGTAAACAAACGGTTATAATATACCAATCAGAAGTAACCGTTCTTCGATCTTATAAAGCAATTGTTGCCACATGATCAGGTTTTGATACAAAAGTTGCGACCATTTTCTTTGACACACTTCGAGAACAGATCAATTTTGTTGGTTTTTCCTCATCGTGAAACATCCATAAATCGGATTGGCAGTTATTTTCCGGTTGGTAGAAGTAAATCCAAGATTCATCGCCACTAGCAATACTATAAACGTTTTTTGAGCTTCCTTTGTTGAACCGTTCCAATGTTTTTCGACACCAATTGACGCGAACCGCTTTTTGCTCTTCTGTAAGCAAATGAGGGATCCAACGGCAAACCAACTTCCTAACACCCAGTTTTTCATGTAGGATTTTTTGGATCGAGGTCTTTGAAATGTCCAAAGATGCCTCTATCTCCCGGTATGTTACACGGCGATCATCTTTAATTAGCTGACGAACCGTATCAATGTTTTGCTGTGTGACTGATGTTTTGGATGGACCTGGCCTGGATTCGTCGCTGAGAATGGAGCAACCACGTTGAAATTCGCAATACCAGCGAAAAATACTTGACTGCTACATTTCTGTTGAGATAATCCTCTCCGAAAATTATAAAAAATTATTGGTCGAAAATGTTCTCGGCTAAGATCCATTTTTTTGACCGACTTGCTAATTTTAAAAATTCACTGTATCTACACGACTTCTTGTATCGCAATGAAACTCTCGATTTACGTCAACAAAATATTGAGGTTACGTTTGTGTCGGAAGGTTTTATTGGTGGCACCCTATAAGCTGCTATATGCAAAACTAAAAAGACAGGCCACGTATTAACATCTTTATCTTTGTGTGTGAAATAATTTGCAACCTGTAAATAGATGGATCAATTAAGGAGTATATTTGACGTATGTAATTATTTTAATTATTTTAAACACTAACGTATTTTTTTACATAGGTGGCTTTGTTAGACACACTGTTTCCGGATGGAGCTGCCTATTGCTTGGGAGCGGTAAATAGAGATTGTTGGTATCTCTATACTTTAAATCCGATTCCGCAACGCCTACCCTCTTTACCGAATCCGGATGAACCGGACCAAACGCTTGAAATTATGATGACAGATCTCGATCCGGAAATCATGTCTATATTCACAAAGGAAGAGTGTTTGAATGCAACCGAAGCCACGAAGGTTTGTACAATTATTGTTCGTTCTATATATTTTTGTATAGTATAGTTAGTGTGACCAACTAGCCCGAAAAATCCGGGACATGGCCCGAATTACGAAGTTGTGTCCCGGCGTCCCGGACAAGGCTTCCGGGCCATCCGAATTTTCAACTTTTTGGTAAAAATCTATATTTTCGTTTTTATTCTAAGAATTTACATCAAATTAAATTGTTGAGACGAAAAAAAAAATTTTATCCTGGTATAAATTTTAATAGTTCTATGAAAGAAAACGAAAACTGTCGAATTTTTTTTATTTGTGTGTTTTAATTATCGTCTTCCGAAAAGACCATTCAAAAACAATAATAATTCATGTCATAATGAATCATGCCTAGGTACGCATACCGCATCGAACGATGTACTTAATGTAATGATTGCTGATGCATCTTTTTTTTTCGGTTTTGTCAACCACTTTACAAGTAGATAAACCTCTTGAGTTCGTTCGCGAAATATGATTAATTTTTAATTTCCAAACCGTTGCATGCTTTGAGCCAAATTCAAATCTGCTGCGCTGCAATATGATTTTTTTATCTAAACATTTATTTTATTATCAGTACAGTGTAATCAGTTTGAATCCGAAAATCGATTAGTGACCATCTCTGAATTATTGTTTTTGACCTGACTTTTTCATTTCAATATATTATTATTGTTAATATGAATATGGAACCAACACAAGAAAGTAAAAACAGAAAACGATATTGCACTTTCAATAAAATATTGGAAGAAGAATTTCTATTTTTGAAAAAAAAAGTAACTCTAACAGTGACATGAAGTGTGATACTTGTGGATCGGAATTTTCGATCGCCCACAGTGGTAGAGCGGATATACTAAGTCACATCAAAAGTGAAAAACACCGAAAAAATTGACTCAATTTTTCAAGCCAACAGCTTCATCGAGCATTGATTTAGAGACAGCAGCTCGGGAAGGTGTTTGGGCGTATCATTTGATTAAGCCCATCAAAAATATCATTGTCAACATAAAAATGTTAAATAACCAATAAAATGATGATATTAGAGTCCTATATTTAAAAAATAACAAATGGCCCGATTTTCATTCAAAAGTCCCGGATTTTAGGTATTTTTTTCAGCATTGTCCCGGATTCGACTGAATTGGAGTTGGTCACACTAAGTATAGTGTATGTATATGAAAGGGAAACTACACTGGGGTGCAAAATTAATTGATCGGACACTCAGATTTTGTTGTTATTTTTTGGCGTTTAGATCAAAACTTGTTTAATTTGTTTGAATAGGGATGTTCACAAAAAATTAAAAAGTCATTTCAAACATGTAAAACGATTAAGAAACACCCTAGGAATAATTGTCCAAAATTTCAACAAAATTGAAAAAGCCTTTCTATAAAAAATCTTTATTAGAAATCTAGCATTATTTTAAATTTCAAGAACGCTTCTCTATTGGCCTGACGTCACTAGTTGCATACCCCAAACGCGCGCCATTCTCATAGTGTTACTGTTTACCTGTTTGACGTTTCAGGTCATTTTATTTTGTTCTCTTCTTGTTTTATCAGGGTGAAAGTGGAGTTTTATAGTGAATTTGTTTAGTTTAAAGTGGATAGACTGTTTGTAAGGACATATTTTGGGTTTTACAAAAATAAACAAATAAAATGGAAGAAGGTTTTCAGAAAGCCGATTCGTATAAACTACCGACTGTAGTGTAGATGTAACAATGGTGTATGATTTATTGGCATCTTGTAAAAAAATAAATCTACCACAGCTTTACTGAGTGTATATTCCATATAATTTTCCATGTCTTCTTTAAGCTAAAAAAACAAATACTTAATACTCCACAAAAAAAAAATAGAGAAAGTTGTATGCATGCATTGTACGCATGCATATTGTATACATACATTGGCTGGTTATTACTTTACCTTGGTTAGGTGTATTAAAAATATTTTTATTCTTCTTCATGTGCCTTGTCCGTTGTGGACGTTGGCTATCATCATGGCAATTTTAATTTCATTTGAGACGTTTCTGAATAACTCGATCGATTTTTGTCCAAATCATTGGCGTAAGTTTTTAAGTCATGAGTGTCTTTTCTTCCGGGTCCGCGTTTGCTCTCTATTTTACCTTGCGTTATCAGTTGGAGTATACGATATTTATCATGCCTCATGATATGACCGAAATATTTAAGATTTCGTTTCTTAATTGTAAAAGAGATTTCTTTTTGTTTTCCCATTCGACGCAATACCTGTACGTTGGTGTGGATCGCCCAGGATATTTTGAGGATACGTGGGTACACCCACATCTCGAATGCCTCTAGCTTTTTCATTAATGTTTCCATTATTGTCCAGGCCTCTGCGCCATATAGCAAGACCGGAAATAATAACATTTTAGTAGCCGCATTTTTCTCGTGCATTTCTCATGCATTTTGTTAAATGTTGCTATGTCCTTTTCAACTCTAGATCTTATTTCGGTTGTTTTGTATTTCGAGTTGACAACTGTTCCAAGGTAAAAAATATTTTTGAACTTGGGTATTATACATTTTCATTTCAACCAATCTTTTCACTAAATTATTAATGATTTTAATATAATATAAACTCATGTAGTTATTTCAAGGTTTACTTTTACTGTATGTATTATTAGAATCCCGTTTTTAGGAATATCCCAGTTTAAGGAATACAAATTTGAGGTCCCGAAACTTTTTCATTTACTCTTTAAGCGGGTAGGTGCAAAATCTTGGTCCAATGCTATTTAAATTCAATCATTTTTTTTCGAATCCTGAGAAAACTAATAAGTATTTTTGAAAAATGTAAATGCAGAAAGAACAATTACATTATTACCAAGGGCCGAAAGTCTTTGGAAAGCTTCTATAATGTTTATTTTATTAAGTTAGTTCTTTAAGTTAGTTATTTTAAGTTCTAGCTGCAACAAACCATTTCTTTTTCTGTTTTAAATTGGCTGGAACGGTAAGAAAAATCTTGTCAGAACTGTTTTTTGATGTATTTACACACCCAGGAACAAAACACCACTTATTTGGCTTTATTTTTAATAATTAAATACGTAAAAAACTGCGCACATTCAAATACACTGAGTAAATAAGTATACAAAACTAGTCGTCGATCAAAGACGTTACGACTGCTGACGTCACAGACCGTAGCCTCGCTGCAGGGTACCGTTTTTCTAGCCTCCAAGAAAATCAACATTATGAACTCATTTATCTTAAACAATATACATTTTTAAACAGTTTTATGATTGTTACGTTTTTATATACCTTGTAATCTATTGAATTTAACTATATTTAAAAATTAGTGAACATCCCTATTGTATTTTATGTCTTATTAGCGGTAACGTTTTTTTCTTGTTTGAACCTGTTCAGATGTTTTGTGCGAACAACACAAACGTTTTGTTATTAATGTGATATAGTGGCTTAAATGAAACAGCTTTAGTTTATTGTGGTATTGTGCGTGTTTGCAATTTCGGCTGTAGGTTTTTGTGTTTTCTTCTGTTTAAAACTTGCACTAAACAAATTATGAGACCAGAAAAAGTAACACAAGCTGTTGCTTTACAGGATTCTGGGCGGAGCTGCGGAGCATTCGTTACATCGCAAATGCTTTATGAATTTCTCGAAGTAATCTCCTTCTCACAGGCATCTTTCAGTGCGTCACAGTTTTTCGATTTCTTTCTAACGCATTGAGTTGCAAGTGACAGAAAAAAAGGTACGTCCGTGATTAAAACCATTTATAACATTTATTCTAGTTGTTGATGGATGACGCTATAATCGAACAAAAAATGATTTATATAATATATAATAATATATAATAATATATAATAATAATAATATTAACATAAAAAGGCTGGGTCTAAATGAACATCTTTACAAGACCATGCAGAAAGCTGTACTACTCGCAACGGCCAGATGTGTGCGAAAATTTTTGGGAGTTACACCTGCATACCAAGTCACCTAGAGGGCTCGATAACACGGAAAGAGTCCCACCAGAGCTCAATCCTTTTGATACCGTAGGTATCTGGGATGAGTCAATTTTCCCCTTAGAGGGAGTGAGCCGTATGGCTAAATCTTGATATGTTAATAATATTATTATCTACACGACTATAATCTTTACAATTTATAAGACTATACAAATCAAAGAACATACCTTTTTATAAATGAAATAAACACAATTGATTTGTTTTTATACCAAATTACGATTACGATTCTGACAACTGTCAGATTTAACTAAAATGTCATGCTATGATTCTCTACATTCTTAAAATCATATATTACGTCATTAATGACACACTGAAAGACTGAGAAGAACTTTGAATTATAGTCGTATCCGCTCCGAGCTTCGCTGGTATCGCCACCTACCTACAGGATTACTAGTATAACTTTTACCGGAAATTTTCTGGAAAGAAAAAAGTGTTGCCTATACTCTGTGAGTTTCGCTGGTATGGCTGCTATCGCCGTCTAACGGTTGACTAGTGTTCCTATTTCGGCCGGAGTTTTAAAGAGGACAGTAGAAATGCAAATCATAGTTGTTTCAAACTTATTATATAATTCTTATCGTGTAATATTTACAACGTAAAGAAGTAATTGGACTGTAATCGATAATTAATAGCAGCAAGTACAGAATTTATTATGCATTATGATTATTTTTATGATTTTGCGTATCGTTTTGACGTTTATGTTGACAACTAATATTAGAAAAAATTTATTCTGCCAAAAAGTATAATAATTTAATATAATTATAGTATATTACTTCTTAAATATTAACTTATGAACGGCAGTTAACGGCATCCTACGTTTGCTGTGATTGGTCGTTATCTTCACGCATTCAAATTTTGTTTCAGGATTGGATTGTAAAATTGAAACCGTCAAAATTCGAGAGTGTGCTAACTGATCCTTTGGCTCAAATTTTTCTACCGTTTTAAAATTAAAATTGTGTTTACTTACTTTTTTCTAATTGCATCAATCCATTTTTGTCATTGAATCACCTTATGCTTAGCGACAGGAAAGTTGTAGAATACACAGTTACTATTGTAACCAGTATTTCGACACTCTTTAATACAACAACTTTCGTGACACATTTAAAAGCTATAATATGCAACTCTTAATGCAGAACGTCAAAAAGCAAATTTCCAGTAAAGGTTTACAAACTTGTCACTACTGGCGCTCGCGAATTTTTAATTATCCCCTCTACCTACGAGCTCACAGCGTATAGATATGTAATAGGTAAATAATGGGTAAATACCTAAATCATTTATTTTCCGATTATAGCTGCATCTATCAGCAACTGGAATAAATGTTATAAATGTGTATGTATCATGGACGTGCCTTTTTTCTGTCACTTGTGTCGCACTGAAAAATGTCTCTGAGAAGAACCATACAATGTTTGATGCAATTCAAAGATTTCGGGTAACAGATAATATACCAGGAGGCCAGGTCAAGGTAGACTTAGAACCACAAGTTAAGTTAAAGATCGCTTTCTTACCGCTCGTACATTATCAGAACCAGTATTTGTTCAACGATTAAATGATGTCCATATAAACACGTTTCCGTTTATACCGCTGGAAGACGCATCAATAAAAAATATAGATTAAGGTCCAGAATACCTGTCAGCAGATCATCAGAGGCAACGTTTACACTTCGCTGGCGAATATCTTAAATGGGGTGTTGACGATTGCAGTGCTGTAATTTTCACGGATGAATCAAGATTTAATATATAGATTTAATCAGATGGGCGGCCTAGGATTTGGAGGAGAGCTGGTGAACGTTATCAGCAATGTTTTTTGACTCCGAGAGTTCAATTTGGTGCAGGTGGTAAATGGTGTGGGCAGGCATTAACCTAGAGGCTCATACAGAACTTGTTACAATTCTTCATACATATACCAGATTAGTGACTGGAAGGCAGGGGCTTTTGACGAAACATACATCACCATTAATTAAAATTTTCACATAATTCTATGATACCATACAAGAACTTAGTTTGATACTGATATCCTAGTTTCTTGTGGGCCTGACGATGTTGTATAACTTGTAAACAGCGAAACCGGTCGGCCCATCTTACTTTAAATGTAATAAAACCATTTTAACCCCTTAACGTGCACGCCCGAGTTAACTCGAGCACGCTAAACTGGCCAAACTGTGCACACGCGAGATAATTCGAGCAGCGCTGTACTTTATGTTACTATAATTTTTCACACTCGAATGCAATCAGACATTGGAAATAATGTGAAAACAAAAAAAACAATTGTTTTATTGATATTTATCATTTGCATGATACATATTGTAAGCTATAATACTTATTCAAGTATAATTATTTATAATCCTCTTTCTACTTATCAGTTACGACTTATCTCTTCCTTGTGAGCCGCTTTCTGACAAATTTACGTATTAGTATTCTGACTCGTTCATTTTACAATAATATAATATACAGTATGGGTTCAAATGAAAGGAATAAATTCGTTATTTCGTAAACCGGTGACTTTAAGGAAAAATCCGGAAACAGGTCGATTTTTATTTTTAAATTATGATATTTTGGCAGATCTGTCATACTAGTGACGTCATCTATCTGGGCGTGATGACGTAATCGATGACTTTTTTAAATGGGAATAGGGGTCGTGTGCTAGCTCATTTGAAAGGTCATTCAATTTTTTATTCAGTAATTTACGTAACTATTTGTACAGAGTGTCAAAAAACAAATTTTAATTAAATTATTTGACAAAAAAAAGAAGAATGTATGTAATTTATTTAACTCAAAATCCATTTTACTGTTTCCCGAAAACAGAAAAAAAAGTCTATTTCAGAAATAAACATTGGTTTTCGATTAAATTCAATGTTCAAGCCAGCTTCTGCCAGCCACTGCCTCTTGGAAGTTTTAACATTTAATTTAAGCGAAAATCGATGTTTATTTTTAATATAAACATTTTTGTCTGATTTCTGACAGCCGTAAATGTATTTCGAATTAAATAAATTACATACATTATTTTTTTTTTTGTCAAATAATGTAATTAAAAATTTTTTTTTGGACACCCTGTATAAATATTTATGTAAATGTTTATATTACTGAATAGAGAATTGAATAACATTTCAAATGAGCTAAGCTAGAACACGACCCCTATTCCCAATTAAAAAAAGTCGTTGATTACGTCATCACGCCCAGATGGATGACGTCACTTGTATGGCATATATGCCAAAATATCATAATTTAAAAATAAAAATCGACGTGCTTCCGGATTTTTCCTTAAAGTCTCCGGTTTACGAAATAACGAATTTATTTCTTCCATTTGCACCATACTGTATATATCACGCTCCTGCGCAGTAAAGAAAATACGTTCCAACAAACAAAAATGATCATTCATCGCATCGTCCTTTCGATTATTCCAACAAAAATTGTGAACGTCCAATGACAGTTTCGTGACGATTATTTGAGTAATCGGATAAATGCAAGTACCTACTACAGTAGAACTCCAATTATCCGGACTCCAATTATCCGGATCGCCAATTATCCGGATCAGATTGAGAATATGACTCTGCCTGATATGTTAAAAAAATAATTCATTTTACTGTGATTCAGTATTGTGTGTCAATATTACGTAATGTAAACTTTGTCATTTACATATTGTTGCGTATACTGTATTGTTTTTCATAATAAATACCGTATATGTTCTCCATTGTGTTTTGCTATAATTACGTTTCTTTCCCGGAAAAGGCATTTTTCGAGAAAAATCCAATTATCCGGATTTTTGATTATCCGGATCGGGTCCGGTCCCAATTAATCCGGATAATTGGAGTTCTACTGTAGTTGGGTTGACCTACGCACTAGGATCACTTTTTACATTTTAAAAATAAATTGATTTTTTTGGCCGGTCTTTTTAAAAAAAAATCGTGCATTAAGGGGTTAAAGGATTGTGAGTAGAGGACCTTTTTTCCCTAACATACATGAACACGGGATTACTTGGATGAAGTTGGGATTCGTTTATTACCATGGCCCTCAAGCTCATGGAGTCCAGACTTAATCAAATAGATAGAACATGCATGGGATATTCTAGGACGACGTATTCGACGTAACTATGGTGAGTTTAAAACCATGAATGATTTTAAGTAAGCAGTTCGTGAAGAATGGGAGCAAATCCCTTAGGTAGACTTTGCTGTCCTAATCCTAATTATGCCTGATCGAATGAGAACTGTAATTAGGGTTCGTGGAGGTAATAGACCCTACTAATTATCGTTTTTCATAAGAAATTAATTTTTGTTTCTTTGCAGATTTTCAAATTTTTTGAATTTTCTATTCATTTTTCTGTGAAACATTTTAGTTGTAGTAAATTTGACTTTTAAATTTTGTTTATTATTAAATACCCAATTATGAACAGCTTAAACTTTTTTAAACACCAGTTTTTAGGAGAAATCTGCGTGTCCGTATAATTTTGCACCTCAATGTATTTCACATTTATCTTTCACGGTATTACACGCTCTGTCAATGTGATTGTTTTGATATAGTATAAGAAAATTTATGTACCATTATAAAGTTTTGAAAAAATTCCCTTGCTAGCAAATTTATCGAATTAGTTCAAATTGAAAACGTATGCGGATATGAAAATCGAATTGGAAATTGGAACCTGCCTTATATATATTTTACGCAAACAAAATAATCTTTTATCACTATTTTTTAATTTCCATATTCTTTTTAGACGTACAGTATAGTAAATACAAATGTTATTCGTGAACTGATAACATTCCTGTTAAAAAAATACATTTAAACATTATTAAATTTTCTTACAATGTTTTTCCAATGACTATGTATCAGTAATGAATGATTACGATTATTTCATTAGAATGTATGTATATTATTCAACGAGCATGTAATGATGGCTATTACATGCGGGTAGAATACTATACTTTTTATAGGGTCTTTTTTATTTTAATTAGTAAAAATATATAATTATCAACTAGGTACGCGAGATTAAAATTATAATTTACAAAAATAAATGATATTTACCAATAGTAAATACGCGGCTGAATAATTGGTTGACTACTATTAGTAAATTATAGTATCTTATGTATTGTAAAAACAACAAGAAATAATAAATTAAAGTTCTATTCGTTTCCGAAAAATTGTAAGCACAAATAATTTGTACCTACTGTCAATGTAATAAATAGGAAATGGCTATTATCGGTGGACGTATTTTATAAAGTTTTAATGTCATTTATATTTATATTTAACTACATATTTTACATTCGAGCCAAAATTAACCGCCCACCTTAAAAATTGATTATTTTTTATGTCTGTTGTCCGATTTAAGTGTTTTTTTTATGTTTAACAATATCGCTGTAGTAATATTGTTGCTAAGCACGTAAATTTTCATTGTATATCGGGTGTACGAATCAAACTGTGTTTTTTCTCAAAGTTCGCATCACCCTGTGGAATATTCTAGCCAGTGGCGTAGCGTGAGTGTCGGCTGCCCGGGGCGGAAGACAAATTTGCCGCCCTCTTATTTAGCTAGATACTATACAAACTATACATTACATACGTTAATCATAGAGAAGTTTTCGGCGAGAACAGTCATCATTGTGTTGCATTATACAGGTTAGATTTTAAATAAAAAAGTTTATCTTAGCTTCACAATCACGTTTATTAATACAAAAATTCTTTTACTTTAACCAATTAGATACATTGATATAACTTAGGTACCTATCACTTAAGATCAGGTACACCTTGACCGAAAAGATTAAAAAAAATCAATTTTTATTTAGAACTAGAACGATACTATAATGTTATATTTTTATTGAAAAGTAATATGAGTATTTGTTACAATTAAAAACAAAACTTCCGTCTTCAATTAAAAATGTATACGTCTACTTTTTTTAAGAGCAAAGTCTTTTATCGCACTGTCAATGTCTATCGCATCACACACCTCTTTCTCAATAGATAAAATAGCCAAATTAGTTAGTCTTAGAGTACTCATTGTCGATTTTAAATCATTTTTAATCCATTTTCAATTTTGAAAAACTTTTCTCACAGCTGACGTTGCTTATAGCAACTGCAAAAAATATTCGGAACATTATTAAAATATTGGGCAGAGTATCTTCCAGCTTGGATTTAACAATAAATTTAAATAATTCAAGTGAGTCTGCTTGAAAGCAATTTATTTTCGTTGCCTGTAGCAGCAACGAAAGTCCGCAGTCGAAGTCTTTCCAGCTTGAAATCCTGCTGGCCAATTTCGTCAGATGCGTAATCTAGATTACATTCAGTGTTGTCTGGATCTATTAATATACCCGCCGTTAGATAAGCAAACTTATCCGTTAAATTCTGTAGCTGTTGAAAACTCTCACGAACTTCTACAATAACTGTATCTAACGAAGGAAACAGCTTTCGTCTCAACTCATTTTCACAAGACAAGTTAGCATCTCTAGTTCCGTCATCAAAAATATGCTTTCTTGTTATGCGCCTCCTAGGTTTTATAGAAATTCCAAGTTATTCACACATATTTTTTGCATATCCTACAGCGCCATTTGCCCATGCCTCTCTTTTTTCTGTCAATATCATTTGCAAAGCATTTACTTTCTGAGAGCACAATCTTATGTCAAGTCCTCTTGTTTGTAACTATTTTTGTGCATCATTCACTTCATGTAGCACCGGTTGGCACAGGCCCAAAAAACAAGGAAAGGAAAATGACTGCATCGAAACTATTAAAGACCAATTAAATGTTCGAACAAACCACCCTTTTGCAGTGAAAAAAAAACCTAATCGATCATACAATGCAAGTTTCATTGCATTCAGCTGATCTGGCTGTACCTGACTGCAGAGTTGAACAATTTTTTCTTACAATTCGTATTCAAACAATTAAGTGTTTTCTTTGTTCCACCCACTGAATAACGTATAGGGTAGTAAAGTAATTGCCGATGTATGTAATAGAAGTCATTGTCGCTGATTGTTATTCATAAGCGGGAATTCTCACAAGTCAGTATAGACGTTGTTGCCAGTCGCTACAAAATATCATTCAAAGAAAAGGAATTCCCCGAATTCGTCACAAAATAAGTAATAAATAATTCCGTGCTCCTTTCAATCGGTCCGAATTTGTAGTTGCGATAAAAATATAAAATGGTTTAAATATTTACAAAATATTTTTATTATTTATTGTTAAATTTTGCTGCCCCCTAAAAAGTGCCGCCCGGGGCGGGCCGCCCCTGCCGCACCCACTACGCTACGTCACTGATTCTAGCATTTGTAAAATACTGAAATTAGTGAAAGATAAGAGGCTGAAGGAGTTTAGGAAGAAGGAGAGTGTCATAGTTGAAGAATTTAAGAGACTGGTTTAAATGCAGTTCTATAGAATTATTCAGAGCAGCGGTAGATAGAGTAAAGATAGTGATGATGATATCCAACCTCCATTAGGAGACGGCACTTAACGAAGAAGAAGAAAACCCAACTATAGCGTCATGTTTTCTCAACATTCTGTTTTTTATTCAATCGCTTATGTTGGATAATAAAAAAGTTAGGTATTTTTTTTTACTTTAACAACTATCCATGTTTTTCTTCAATACAGGGTGTTGTAAAAACAACCTATTTTATTTTATTCTAATATATCTATATCGAACTTAATATATTTAACAACCTGTATAAAATTTTGTAAATGCATTTGTGTCAGGAACTAGTTTTCCGTTCCCCTAGTGGGATTTTTTATGTGTTTTAAGCAAGACTATTTTTTTTGCTTCTATCTTTCCTCACGTCCGTTCGAACCTAACAGAAGGTGCAGTCCAGTCAGTCGAAAAAACCTTCCTTGAGGTAAATAGACGTAGTGTTGTTTCTCGCGTCGCTTTGATGTAAATTACGTGCTGTTGTCTAAAAACGTTATTTTCGCTAAATGCTCTGTACGTGTCATTTTGTTAAACTCCCGCCGAAGCACTTCAAGGCTATACTCTACATCAGTGGTTTCCAATGTTTTTGAGTCATGTACCACCAAATTATTTTAAAATTATTCTTGGTACCACCTAACTGAAGTACCTATGGAGCTTAGTAATCTAACTAACTGCAAATAGCTGGATTTTGGCTGTATTTTTGTATTTTGTGTACCACCCCAAATAATGATATGTACCACCAGTGGTACATGTACCACAGATTGAAAACCCCTGCTCTACATAATGTTTGGATCAGCGATCAGATCAGCCCTATTTCAGTTCACTTAAATAAATCTAAAACGGGCTCCACGCTCCACACTCTCGGCGAAGTTACTTCGCCAAAGTTGACCGAAGTCCTACACACTCGTTCTACTTCGCGAGGAACACATTCAAGCGGTGCGATACCGACAAAGATCCCTTTGATTCGGACGCGCCAGACCGACAGATTTCGGAAGTAGAACGAAGTTAGGCAAAGTTACACAAGGTGGCCGTCTACACTCTCGTACTTGTTAAACCTCGATCGACTTCGGCGAGAGTGTGGACGGCGTATAAGGAAACATCTCTCGAATTATTGTTTTACTATTGCTCCAGTGGTCCTTTATAAATATTTTGGAGCAATTGGATGTTAATCCACTCCTCTCTAAAAAGGTGGAAAGTTCGGTATCAATAATTACCCTCCCACCACAGGGTGTTTTTAAATAAGTCTGACAAACTTTAAGGGGCAATTCTGCATGAAAAAATATTGACAGTTTACTTTATAAACGATGTCCGTAAATTCTTCGTTTTCAAGATAGGGGATGTTGTAATTGTTCTTACAAACTGTCGATTTATTTATTGCTTTAAAACCGGTTGAGATATGCAAATGAAATTTGGTGGGTTTTAAGACGTTTTTTGCACTTTTTTTGAACATACAATTAAAAATTTAATATTCACCATTGGCGCGCATACGGGTAATATGACGGGTCATATTACCATCACTTTTCGCAGCTAAAAATGAACAGTCAGATATTCTTTAGATACATGAGGCTGAAGTTTGACACATTTAATTACATCCTGACTAAAATAGAAGAAAGTTTATCAAAAAAGTTCATAAATGCTTCTATAATCTCTAAATATTGTGTAAATGCATTTAACAAACACTCCCAAACCAGCGTACTAGAAGCTGAAATAAATGTACCTATTTAACATACTTGTTTGCTGGTCAGCGCCTATTGCAAACGTCGACAAGTTCAGACAAGCGCTCTTTGTGTACCGTTCCATATCAAAGTATGCTAATATGTACATAATATATACATACTAGTGATGTTGAAAAAGTAAGTATTCGTTACAAAGTACTCGTTACTTACGAATACCGAAAGTAACGATTACTATACAGAGAGGCAAATCGTTACTTTGATTACTCTGATTACTTCGTACCAATCGTATCAGAGCGAGTAACGAGTATTGTATCTACTTTGATTACTTTGATTACTCTGATTACTTCGTACCAATCGTATTAGAGCGAGTAACGACTATTGTATCTACTTTGATTACTCTGATTACTTCGTACCAATCGTATCAGAGCGAATAACGACTATTGTATCTACAACCAATACACTCGATTACTTTCTAGACCAGTAATTACCCACTCATCATTATAGTATTATCTTCGTTATAGAGTTTTACTAATAATTATGAAATTTGCACTTTTATTGGCATCAATAATCAATTATGTTAAATTGATGAACAAATCTAATGCGTCCGTTTACTTATATGTATGAATCCGAAAACTGCAAAAGAATTGTCCCGGAAATGTATACGCCATCTCATTGTTATGTGTACAATATGATTTCAACCGATAACATCTGTTATATAAATGCAGACAATATGATATAACGAATTGTTGAATCGGGTGCGTCACATTGCACAAATTACCCCAATTTATCAATAGAACCGTCACTTAAGTCAATTTACATTGACCTTGATAACTTCTGTCGTGTTAGAATTGCTCCTATGGCCGAATACGTATAGTGTTGTTATTGGGAAAGCTGAGGGTCGAGACCTTATCATTTTTTAAACAAAAATTATCAGTTTTATTTTTTGAATAGCATATTTAATACACACCATACACATGTGTCCAAATACCACTGAACACACAAGAAAAGCACAAAGTTGACGATTTTACAGATACGTCTACAAAAACCAAAGTGTCGACCACTCCATCAATATATGGGAGAAAATTATTACTGGTAGACGGTACAACGGACTCCTTTATTCAGATGGACTTTTTTTTATGTATTTTGACCCGTAGAACACGAATTTTTTGGGTAACAGTTGATCCGGATTTCGCTAAGATTGGTATAACAAAGAACTTGAGGAATTACATAACAGCGATTTCTCGCAAACAATTTTTTTGTAATTTTTGGGTCATTCTAAGCAAAAAATGTTCTTACAAGTTTTTTCGTAGGTTGCATAGTTTTCGAGATAAACGCGGTTGAACTTTCAAAAAATCGAAAAATTGCAATGTTTGAACCCGAATAACTTTTGATTAAAAAAGAAAATAGCAATTCTGCTTACCGTATTTGAAAGTTCAAGTCAAATTATATCGGTTTTGATTATTTTCATTGCTAAAAATTTATTTTTTTATTGTTAAACAAAGCTATAAACACATCATACGTTTTAATGCATGCTACGTAAAAATTGCCTCGCTTGCACTTGTACCTAGTCTACCTAGTCATTCGATTTTAAATGGGAGATCATTGAAAATATCACTCTTTATAACTTTGTTTAACAATAAAAAAATAAATTTTTAGCAATGCAAATAATTAAAACCGATATAATTTGACTTGAACTTTCAAATGCGGTAAGCAGAATTACTATTTTCTTTTTTAATCAAAAGTTATTCGGGTTCGTTAATATCTTGGTTAATTGTTTGTTAGATAGATATTAACAAACAGATTAACAACTAAATTAGATGGATACCAGGCAAGAGAACAAGCCGGATTTAGAAAGAGCTTCAGTACAAGTGACCACCTTTTAACGATGAAGATATTAATCGAAAAAGCTAACGAATATCATATCCCGCTATACATGGCATTTATTGACTTCGAAAAAGCATTTGATAGTGTGGAACACTGGGCAGTAAAGAATTCCCTACAAAATAGCAGAATAGACTACAGTTATACCGACTTAATTACAAATATATATGATAAGGCAACAGCAACTATTAAGCTAATGAAACAAACGGAGCCTATTAAAATAAACCGAGGAGTAAGACAAGGAGATACCATCTCGCCCAAGCTATTCAACCAAGCGCTAGAATGCTAGAAGATGTGTTCAAACAACTACACTGGGATGGCTTGGGTATAAACATAAACGGGCAATATCTGAATCACTTACGACATGCTGATGATATTGTATTAATAAGAGAAAGAAGTGAAGAATTACAAAGAATGATGGAAGAACTAGATAGAGAATCGACAAAGATAGGACTGAAGATGAATTACAGTAAAACAAAAACCATGACCAATCAACAAGAAGAACTAATAATTACAGTGGAACAAACAAGAATAGAACAAGTAAAGTAAAAGAGTATATATAGCTAGGACAAATCACTAGATTAAATAAAGAAAATCAAACCAAAGAAATAAAAAGAAGAATAAGATTGGCCTGGGCATCATTCGGAAAACTGTCTTATATTCTAAAGAACAGGAAATACCCGCAATACCTAAAAACAAGAGTATTCAATCAATGTATACTCCCTGTTCTAATATATGGCTCTCAGACATGGACGTTTACAAAAGAGAATATGGAAAAAATAGCAAAGACAGAAAGATCCATGGAAATACAAATGCTGAACATTAAATTATCAGACAGGAAAAGAAACGAATGGATCCGTAACAAAACAAAAGTGAAAGATGTCTCTACCCAAGTAGCAAAGCTTAAATGGAAGTTCGCCGGACACACCCTACGACAGAAGGATGAAAGATGGACTAAGATGATTATTCGTTGAAGACCGTGGAACCACAAACGAAAAAGGGGAAGGCCACAGATGCGATGGTCGGATGACCTGAAGAAACACACTGGGCCAAATTGGATGCAAATTGCCCAAGATAGAGAGGCATGGAAGAAGGAAGAGGAGACTTATATCCAAGGATGGATGTTTAGGGCTGATTAGATAGATAGATATTCGGGTTCAAAAATTGCAATTTTTCGATTTTTTCAAAGTTCAACCGCGTTTATCTCGAAAACTATGTATCCTACGAAAAAACTTGTCAGAACATTTTTTGCTTAGAATGGCCCAAAAAATACAAAAAAATTTTTTTGTTTTTTGAGAAACCGCTGTTATGTAATTCCTTAAGTTCTTTGTTTATAACAATCTTATCGACATCCGGATCAACTGTTACCCAAAAAATTCGTGTTCTACGGGTCAATATACATAAAAAAAACTTGAAGACCATCTGCCCAAGACACTTAGGGCAACACTTAGGGTTGCATTTCTTAGAGGAGCCAATTTTATTTTTTTTTAATGTGTAAACGGGTTCAGTAGAAGCTTAAGTTCAAGTTTTTGGGGTCGCCACCTTTGTCCCCCGGCCGCCATCTTGGAAAAAGGGGTGCAAAGGGCTTTCGCGCTGTCGCTGTATCTTCAAAACTAGCAACTCTACAGAAAATTTAATTGCACATAAAATGTAGCAAATTGAAGGCTTGAAAGTTTGGGTTGGTATCCAAAATTTTCCATGCTTTTTCCAGCCCCAATCTTATGAGTTCATGGTGCGCCCCTCTTTATGATGGGAAGCGCACGCACCATAAAGAGTCATAAAATTTATACCCCCCACAGCTGATTTTTGCAGAATATTTTGATAAAAATATTTACAATTAACAGGTAATATTGTCCGGCAAATTTTAAGGGTACTCCAGTTGTCGGAAGCACTAAAGTTTAGAAACCCTATATTTACGAAACGAAAATTTACGAAATAGAAAAGTTGTCCTCTCGACATGAATAACTGAATAACAAAATTCTCCTGAGGGAGGTAATAATTTTTTTTAAATGGTGAGCCCAAAACCTTTTTTTAAGAACCTGTGACTCTCTACTGGGGATAAAATTTTCATTCACCTTTCGATTTAGATGAATCTACAGATTTCTCGTTCATCCTTCGGTTCAAAAATAACAAAGTTTTGTTTATTTCTTTTAATGGAATCTTTTTGTTTCGTATCAGTCTATCAAACTATAGCTTGTTAATCAATTAATGGTAATTAAACTGGAAGTTATTTTCTATGTCTATGGAAACGTTGAGGTATTTAATATACTATTCCTGGTTGACCGACCTTTTATCAAACCCAATATAAATGACTATATATTTATCCTGATTGTTGCATGACTATATTTATTTATATAAGTGTAATAAGAGTGATTTTATGCCACGGTTTACATTTTAATAACCTATAATAATCAAATGAAATGAAATGTGTGTCTGTCGACGACGATTCGAGTAAACTGTTTACCCAGGTATAAACCATCAGGGCGACGCTTAGGAAAATATTCCACCAGCGCATCTCAGTTTACTCTAATGAATCGTCGTCATTTGTATGAAACTCGTAATACCGAGTATGGTGTGAAAACAAAAAAAAATAGACGGTTTCGTTTTGATTTAATTCCAGTCTTCTTGCTATCCTCTGACACGTGTTTCTAGGTCTACCGGTTATCAAAGAGGGTTTGCAAGAAAACTGGATTCAACCAAAACGAACCGACTGGTAGGTAAATATATGCTAAATATTATGGGTCGCCTACAGTTTCTCAACTGTCAATAATACGCCTAACTTCACGCGTAACTTTGATACGAGATAAATATGCATTGAAATCCAGATCCCGTAATTTTTTGAGCATTATAAAGTGAGTAAAATGACATACATAATCTTTTTTTGTAAATACACCTTCAATTTACCGTGCACTTCTCGTAGACTGTGTTACCGACTGTACTCACAGTTGAGAAACTGTAGCGTGCCCAAATATTATACCTGGAGTATGGTTAGAACGACCTCTAAAGGGAAAAGATGAAATGAAATGTGTGTCGACGACGATTCGCGTAAATTGTTTACCCTGGTATAAACCATGAGGGCGACGCTTAGCAAAATATTCCACCAACGCATACCAATATATGTTCAACGTTCTAACCATACTCTAGGTGTCCAGGTATAATATTTAGTATATATTTACCTACCAGTCGGTTCGTTTTGGTTGAATCCGGTCTTCTTTCAAAGCTCCTTGATAACGGGTAGACCTAGAAACACGTGTAAGAGGATGGCAAGAAGACTGGAGTTAAATCAAAACGAAACCTCTATTTTTACTTATTAATTGTCTATTAATTCCTGTTAATATATTATGTTAATTCCTATTACTCTCTGTAACTTTCAAATCAAAATCTAACACTCTAAAATGCGAATTTTAGACCAAGTATAGTTTCTAGACCATCTTGCCGGGCTCTCAATGTCCCCGTCTATTTTAAATGAGTTCGAGAAGCCGCTGTTGAGCGACACAGCATTTTCTGACGAACTAGCGCGTGAGTCCACGTCGGCATCACGCGGCCGGTATATCAGTTTTATGTGTGAGTCCATCTTGGCCTCTCATGGCACCTATCTTAATGCCTATAAGTTATTATTTATGTCTTTTATGTAATCTGAGTTTATCTTTTTAATGTATTTTGGTTGGTTTTTCATTGGAAGTTGCCTCTCAAGGCAAATTTCTAGATCCACAATTCCTAAACGGCAGACGGTGGATCTGTCTAACTCTTTCAGCATTCCCCATATGTACGCATCTGGTGGCGTTAGTTCTGGTGATAGTCGAGGAAATGAAGCATTTTGGCTTGCAATTTTTTCGTCCAGCATGGATTTACTTGAAATTTTCACAGAAGGTAGGGAATAGTCCAAGGATCATTTTCTATATCATACCGCTGTACGCTAAAACCTTGGGGGTGGTTGCCACCCCATCTCGGGGGCGGGAATTTTTTATTACATTTTAACTTTAACCATGTAAATCAGTGTAAAAAATAATTCTAAAAAAAATGTTTTTGACATTTTCTTCGTAAAATTAATATTTTTCGAGTTATTCGCGCTTGAAAGTAACAGTTTTTCGACGAAAAATCGACTTTTTTAGAGGGTTCTTTGAGAATATGTACCTCGAAAAATATGCATTTAATCAAAAAAAAAACGGTAGATATCAAAATTGTATCTTTTAGTAACATAAACCAAATTCTTTTCCTGTAATATCTTTAAGACCAATGCAAATCGAGATACGGCATGTTAAAAGTTAGCTTTTTTCGACAAATACATAATTTGAAATATTAAAAGCCAAATAACGGAAAAACTTTGCATTTTTCGAGGAAAACTTATACAGTTATACCTTTCAAAAAATAATAATAAAAAGTTTCTAGCATGAAACTTAAGCGACTTATGATCAAAAGAAAATATCGGTAGGTACCTTCTTTTCTCTATGAAAAAATCAGTGAAAACAACCCCTAACTACCCTCCTAATTAAAAATTCTTTTTCACCTTTCTGTAATTCCTTTTATATTTGTATTATTAATACACCCAAGAAGTTTGACCTATTTAAAAGGCGTAATTTTAGAAAAATTGGAGTTTAAAGAAAAATTGATTTTTTGCAATTTCCTATTCTTCACCTTTTACTTCAAAATATCTCCGAAAACACTGGAGATACGAAGAAATAGATGGACTACTAAATTGTAGCTTTTTTAATAACTAAAATTCCCGTGTGCATAAGATTTTCATTACAGTGAACAGTTAGCGAGATATAAACCGTTTGAAACCTCTATTTACGAGCAAACACCTCCTTATTCGAGCCCTTTAAACCCACCCCAATTAAAAACTAAGGGGTATTATGGAATTTAGTTTACAGTCTTACAGCTCTTCCAAAATCCTACAAAATCATTTTTGAAAAAACTTTTTATCGCCAAAAATGAAGGAGCCATGATAATAAAACGATTTTTTTTTCGAAAAATTCGAATAGTCCGCTTATGGATCATTTTCAATGTATGTATAATACCACAGAACCGGTTCGTATACTGGAAGATGACTAAAAAACTATTTGTATTTGTGCATATTTGTAAATGCATATTTTTGGATAAATAAATGTTTTTGTAATTCTTTAATTCTACTTTTTTTTCTGTATAGATCTATTAAATTATCTTTATTATCTAAATTGTAATGTTATTAAGGGTGGTTTTTAAGGGTTGAAATATTATGATGTTATCCTAAAGCATCAAACAATCATTATTTAACCAATCAAAACCAAACTTTACCCATATTAAATTTTACAGTGTTTTTATATAATTTTTGACAATAAGGGGTAGTTTACACCCCTAAAAATAATCAACCCCCTTAAGCATGATATAGAATATGAAATACAGGGTGAGATGATCCTAATCCCAAATTTTTATGTAAATCGATGCAAACCGAAATTATTATTTTAGGATAAGTAAATTTTTTATATACAGCTCCAATAAGGGTGGTTTTAAGGGTATGATAGTATATCTTAAAGCATAAAACAATCATTATGTAACTAACAAGAACCAAATGTTGACAATATTAAAGTTTGTTATTTTATAATTTTTTACAATTAGGACTAGTTTTCACCCTTAAAAAACCAAAATCGTACAACGGCTCAATATAGAAAATGAACTAGAGCAGAGGTCGGCAACGCGGCGCCCGCGGGCGCCACTGCGCCCTTCAATAAATTTTAATGCGCCCTTAAACTATTGTTAATTTAGACAAGAAATTCAAAACGTATGTTTTTTATACGTTTATATTAATATATTTGTTAGGTAAAAAAAATAGTTGGCGCCCGCCATGAACTTTTAATTTAGTATTTCACTCTTTACATTAAAAATGTTGCCGACCTCTGAACTAGAGGGTGTAATGAGCCTAATCCAAAATTTTTGTACAAATCGATGCTGGACGAAAAAATTGCGAGGTTTTGCCATTTTTTCAGTTTCATTTCCTCGACTATGAGTGGCAACTCCCAAAATGAGCGCACAGTAGTCGCAGTACCGCAGTATTCGAAGAGACTCCTTGGCAGTGTGACAGGTTGTCCCGTCCTGCTGAAACCATTATTGATTTTAAGTTTGGACCGTTTTCGTGACCTTTTCCGTATGACCGAAAATAGTACTCCACCATAAAAAACTTTTCTGCAAAACTGGGAACCATTCTGAAGCACCTAACATTATCACGACATTCACATAGGTTATAACGACTTTCGAAAACCACTCGGTACGTTTCGGCGCCTGACATAAGGTACAAATTTGAGGCATACGAATTTCAGTACTGTTTATTTTGCCGCATATCGTACATCTTGGTACATTACAATCAAAATTTTGAGGGCGGTTATTACTAGAAAAATGAAAACGCTTCAATCTTCTAATGATCTTTTAGTAATCATTATTCTTATACATTATTGTCGATTGATATGATTACTTCGAAAAACTTGTAGCAAATGAAAAATATTTTATTGTTTTATAAATTGTTAGTTTATTATTTTCAGAAAGCGGGGATTGACAAAATAATTCCCAATATGATAATTGATGATTTCCTCTTCAATCCTTGCGGATACTCCATGAACGGTGTTACTAAAAATGTAAGTTAATTTTTTAGTTTTAGTAATAGTATATAGTATAGTTCGTCTCAACTTGACTTTGCAGTACAGACTCTTATAGCACCCTTTCAAACTAAGACACTGGTGTCTGACAGCGGTGTCCGCCACCGTTCAATGGTGTTCAATAGGAGGGCTTTTCATTCAGTCATTTGTTTCGAGCTTCTGTCATATGTCGTATAATCCGTGTATATTAATATTATACACAGATTATACTACATATGACGGAAGCTCGAAACAAATGACAATCGATGAAAAGCCCTATTGCAGCAAAGCATTGTTGAGCCACTAAAATCAGCGACACTCAAAGTGGCTCGTCGTTCATTTAAAACAATGCTTTGTTGTCGTATCTTAGTCTGAAAGGGTACATAGATATCAACTATTTCAAATTTCATCAGAAAATAGTTTGAAAAAAAATGGCTTATTTATAGTATAGTAAATATTACCTACAATGCCCTATGTTTTCGTGTACTGAAAAGTCAAGGTGAGACTCACTAAAGCTTCATATTTTTATCTTTTAAAAGCAATTATTATAATACATTGAAATACGTAAATTGGAGGAGATAGAGCAAAGAGGTATAAGTATCTTGATTTCGAGCTTTGATTTTATTTATGATTTCTCTCTATTTCTTTCTATTTTTTTCTATTCCTTATTTTGTTTACCCAGTTCGGTACCCCTAATAATCTAATACCAGCATGATCTTCGCGATCGTATAAAGTTCTATTAATATTATATGACTGTTATCATTTCCAACATCTTCCGATCTTTCTCCTAATTTCCTATTATCTTACTGTTTTCCACCAAGCGCCCATTGAAGTGTTTGTTGAAACATATTTATTTGTCTTCCATTCCTATTAAATTTTAATATGGTCAGTCTTGCGCTTCGTCTAGTAAGTCATAATTAGTCTTAATAGTCTAAGAGCTAGTGAACCCTCCGACTAAAGGTCGTCCTGTAAGGCTACAAATTTGTCTAGTGATAATTCATAGCACACCAAGGCTAAAAACCATGACCTGGCAGGCATCAGCGGTGCACGTGTGTCTACCAGGTTAATCGAAAATTGCAAATTTAGGGGATAAAATAAACTTCCTCCTGTAAGGTTTAAATTTAAGTATGTGTTTGAATAAGTCATTTAGAAGAAATGTGTACAATGACAGGCGATTCTGAAGAGCATAAGACCTTGCCAGGTGAGGGGAAAGATTAGGGGTTTTTCCTGAAATTATTCTTTTTGCATCGAACAAATTTTTTTAGGTTTTTTGAATAATTCCAAACAAAAAAGGTCTTTAGTGATTTTCTCTTAAGTTAATAGTTTTTGTTATATAAGCGATTGAAAATTTTGAAAATTGCGAAATCGGCCATTTTTAACCCTAAATCGGACATTTATCTAAAAATTTCAATGTTGCCAAGGTACGTAGATATTCTTTAAACATTGATTGATGAAATCCCGAAGAGTTTTTTGCAATAAAATATCGAAAACCCCTTTGTTTTTTTAATTGCTAATCAAGCGGGCGCGACACTATAGTATAAGTGAGGACGTTTGAGTTTGCATAAATTCATTATCTCGAGAATGGGAAAATTTCAAGAGAAATCCTCAGACAGGTCGATTTTTATTTTTAAATTAGGACTTTTTGGCATATACAGGGTGTTTCATTAATAATTGTCCATATAGTAACTGGAGAAACATTAGGACAAAATACGAATATTTAACCTAAAACACTGAAATAAAAAGTGGATCCTTACTGAGTTACAGGGTGTTTTATCTAAAAATTTAAAAATTATTTTTGCTCAGCATTTTAAAACTATTCAACATATCCTTTTCATACTTGGGACAAAATGCGACTACCAGACACCCTACTAAATTATGATAAACAAACGTTTCTAGCTACTACCAGAGGCGTACGACAGGGGATAGTGAATGGTTGACCCTTCTTAAATTCTACGCCACTGGAGGAATTACTATTTTAGTGCCATTTTTAGATTCTCCAATACTTTCTACGTAAATAATATACTCTTCATTGGTAACGATAAAGTCATTAGTTTTCGAGATATTTGAAGTTAAATATGAAACGGCACAGTTATTTTGATTAATTTATGATATGATTCATATGATTAAAATTTAAAAATTATTTGTACCCAATACTTTTTGGCGTATCCTTATCATACTTGGCAGAAAGTGTAGGTACTGTACACCCTACTAAATTAAGATAAATAAACGTTTCTAGATACTACCAGAGGCGTACGACAGGGGAGAGTGGCTGGTTGACCCTTCCCCAATTCTACGCTACTGACGAAATTGCTATTTTAGTGTAATTTTTTGATTTTGCAATATTTTTTATGTAAATAATATACTCTTCATTCGTAACGATAAAATGATTAGTTTTCGAGATATTTGAAATTAAAAATGAAGCGACACAATACACTGATCAAAATAAGTTGTCGTTTCATTTTTAACTTCAAAGATCTCGAAAACTAATGACTTTATAGTTACGAATGAAGAGTATATTATTTTCATAGAAAGTATTGGAGAATCTAAAAATTGAACTAAAATAGCAATTTTGCCAGTGCCGTAGAATTTGGAAAGGGTCAACCATTCACTTTCCCCCGTCGTACGCCTCTGGTAATAGCTAGAAACGTTTGTTTAACATAATTTAGTAGTTAGTACAGTACCTATACTTCCTGCCAAGTATGAAAATGATACGTCGAATAGTTTTAAAACGCTGAGCAAAAATATTTTTTAATTTTTTAGATAAAACACCCTGTAACTCAGTAAGGAACCACATTTTATTTAAGTGTTTTAGGTTAAATCTTCGTATTTTCTGCTAAGGTTTCTCCAGTTACTATATGGACAATTATTAATGAAACACCCTGTATATAATACTAGTGACGTCATCCCATCTGGGCGTGATGACGTAATCGATGATTTTTTTTAAATAAGAGTAGGGGTTGTGTGATAGCTCATGTGAAAGGTTATTTAATTCTCTATTCAGTAATATAAACATTAACATAATTATTTATACAGGGTGTACAAAAAAAAGTTTTCTTCTATTTGTCAAATTTAATCAAAGTTATTTTAATAAAAAAAAATTTTTTGTACACCCTGTATAAATATTATGTTAATGTTTATATTAGCGAATAGAGAATTAAATAACCTTTCAAACGAGCTATCACACAACCCCTACTCTCATTTAAAAAAATCATCGATTACGTAATCACGCTCAGATGGATGAAGTCACTAGTATTATATATATGCCAAAAAGTCCTAATTTAAAAATAAAAATCGACCTGTCTGAGGACTTCTCTTGAAATTTGCCCATTCTCGAGATAATGAATTTATGCCAACTCAAACGTCCTCACTTATACTACAGTGTCGCGCCCGCTTGATTAGCAATTAAAAAACAAAGGGGTTTCCGATATCGTATTGCAAAAAACTCTTTGGGATTTCATCAATCAATGTTTAAAGAATATCTACCTACCTTGGCAACTTTAAAATTTTTAGATAAATGTCCGATTTAGGGTTAAAAATGGCCGATTTCGCAATTTTCAAAATTTTCAATCGCTTATATAACAAAAACTATTAACTTAAGAGAAAAATCACTAAAGACCTTTTCTGTTTGGAATGATTCAAAAAACTTAAAAAAAATTTGTTCGATGCAAAAAAAATAATTTTAGGAAAAACCGCTAATCTTTCATCTCGCCTGGCAAGGTCTTATGCTCTTCAGAATCGCCTGTTATTGTACACATTTCTTCTAAATGACTTACTCAAACACATACTTAAATTTAAACCTTACAGGAGAAAGTTTATTTTACCCCCTAAATTTGCACTTTTCGATTCACCTGGTAGATACACGTGCACGTGCACCGCTGATGCCTGCCAGGTCATGGTTTTTAGCCTTGGTGTGCTATGAATTATCACTAGACAAATTTCTAGCCTTACAGGACGACCGTTAGTCGGAGGGTTCACTAGCTCTTAGACTATAATTATTTCTACTACATATACATATTTTTTGTGTCATAATTTTGTACCCTGTAGTTCTAATTTTATGTGTCTCGACGATAGCTTCTCAGTTCTTTTTATGTTTCTACAAGTTTTTTAATTTGGTTCTGTAATTTAATTTGGGCTTTGAGTTTAAAAATTAGTTAACCTTGAATTAGAAGACAACGTGGATATATTATCGTAGGTCAGTCGAATTTATTAGTGCTAAAGATTATGTCTTCATTAAGTAATCCAGTGTCATTAATGGTAATCAAGACATTTTAAGATCTTGAGAGTCAAGACAAGATATAAAATGCCAAGAAAACGTCACGACACGATTTTTTAAAATTTCTTGATTTTTTCTCAAGACAAGACAAGAAGTTGTTATCAAGACAAGAATTCTTGTCTTGTTGCCTCCTAACAGTGATGAGCATGCTAATAACCGGCAAAATAACGCAAAAGATGGACATAATACATTGTGAAATAATAAGAGATGAAACTAGTAGAGGTGTAAATTATCGATATAAACGTATAAATTAACATTACATTACACAGTTTCCCACCTTTAAACGTCTGTGACAGAAGTATTTTATAAAATTCTCCTGTCAGAGTGACAGTTATTATACTCATCCGATACGTCTAAAGGTGGGAAATTATGTAATGTAATGTTAATTTATACGTTTATATCTATAATTTTCAACTCTACTAGTTTCATCTCTTTTTACTGCACAATGTATTATTATGTTTTCCATCTTTTGCGTTATTTTGCCAGTTATTAGCGCGCTCATCACTATCCGCTGTGAGCTCGTACGTAGAGGGGATATTTAAAAGTTCGTGAGCGCCAGTCTGACAATATGTCAAGAATAGATCTGTCTAGGGATATGCTAAACAATGCATCGGGGTGTAACGTCGATATCAATTACGGTGGTCTAGCTATCTTTGTCTGTCGTGCGAGTGTGAGCGTATCTACCAAGAGGTGGGCGTAATGGAACTACAGTTACACAGAGGCGGCAGCCATCATATTATGCTAGAGAGAGAAAGCTAAGCGCCAGTAGAGAGAGATAGATAGACCACCGACCCGAACTGCTCCGCGTTACGCTATTTTGCGGAGTTAGCCAAATCTATGTGTATAAGATCTTTGGCGCCAGTAGTGACAAGTCAGTGGACTTTTTCTGGAAATTTGACATAAATGTCAAAGTGATTAATTTAAAACATTAATAGGAAAAATTTTAGTTGGCCAAAGCTGTGGTATATATTTTTACCTTAATAGTTATTTATAATATAAGTGTTAAAAGTACACGTTTAAGGCACGCATGTGAAAGTTTGCAGAATGAGCGATAGCGAGTTCAGCAATTCACATGAGTGCCTTAAAAATGTACTTTTTAACACGCATATCATGCAATATTTTTTCTACAAACGTAATTACAGGACAATATCTACAAAAACTTTTACTTGAACCTGACTGACATTCCATTTTTATGTTTTTTTGACATTACATCAAAATTGTCTATACGGTCAATACGAACTGCAGTGACTTAAAAATATTTTAAAGCACTAGTGCCTTAAAGTAACATTTTTAACGCACGTATGGAGTGCTAAAAATTGCATTTTTAACACGGTTGTAGAAAAATATACTTACGTTTTAAATACTGAATTTTGTTTTTTTTTTTAATATATCGTAATATGTGATTATAAATTTATCTATTAATCTAAGCGCCATCTACACGATACTTGTGATAGTATCCGAAGTAAGAAACTAATATTTCATCAATAGAACGTCAAAATGATTAGCAAAATCTTTAAAAAAATCGATTACAATTTAATTACTTTTTAGCGTTGTAAATATTACGCGATAAAAATTAAATAATAAATTAAAAAATTTTCGGCGAAAGTTGCACTAGTAATCCACTAGTAGCGATACCAGCTAAGCTCAGAGCGAATAAGGAATTATACAGATTAAAAACAGTGTTGTATTTTACTGTTTTTTGCCTTTATCACATGTGCTCAACATTTAAACAATATCGATCAACGCCGGCCGGCGTTCCCTTTTTTGAAACTATCTCTTAGTATCTTTTATCGTTGGGAAACATATTTAAATTTATTCATATAGTCCAGTTTTAGAGTTCAAAAACAATGCATGTTTACACGTTATATAGAACTTAATATTTGCTTATATAGAACTAATAACACTAATTTCTTTAACTAAACGAAAAGACATTGTGTTTAAATATTTGCTTTTAAAACTTTGACAGACAATTGGTATATTTTACATTATTTTTCATGCATGCACAGATTTGTTCAGAACTTGAAGACGTAAGTAACACACCCCGTAAGCCTTAAACGAATGTTCTAATCATTTTTACCTTTTCAAATAGTTACAGTAGTACATAGGCAGGTAAACTGCTTACGATTCCCGTAATTGTAGCCCAGGGTTCATGTATTTTTGGTTAAACGGTATTTATGTGGTAAATAAAAGATTATTTTATAAAAAATGAATGATAGAACCGATTATCAATACCCAAATACATGAAGCCTAAAAGTCGTTAGCTAAACTTGTTTGACATAAACTGCTAGTCAAAAGTTAGATCGCCAAATATTGCTAGAAAGTAATTTAACAAAATTAGGTTTTAAGCTTAAGGAGTGGGTATGGTTTGAAATATTTAATTTTTTTTATCATTTCAAATAAAAGTGCATACTTTCAAGAATACTCTCTGAAAATTTCAAAATAATCGGAGTAAAATTACCAGAGATACAGGGTGTTGAATATCCCTACCTTCGACTCGCTTTGCCGCGGCTTCGCGCCAGCACGCCGGAGCGTAGTGAGAAACGTTAAACAACTGTTCGCCTTCTCTTTTGTAGATTACTCCCCAATTTAAAAAACAGATTCCAATGTTAATCACTCTACGATTTGGCAGACAAATAAGAAGATGAAGATGCAGTTGTCAAAACTTTAAACGCATTTTTCTCAAAACTGCTTTTTCAAATGCGGTGGACATTGTAACTGAAAAACTACTCGGCCGATCACCTGATATTTTGCACAGATTTTCTTTAGACATTTCGTGAGGTAACAACGTCGAGATATTTTCGTTTTGTGCTTATTTTTTGTTCAACAATATTAAATCTGTTGGTTTTCAGAAAATTTTTATCAAAAATTTCGTATTTTTGACTTTTAAGTGATACCAAAAATTCAAAAATCATTAAAAATAAAAAAACTCGACGTTGTTACCTCGTGAAACTCATAAGCTAATAAAATCTTTTTGAATTTTTTATTTCGTATAATCCAGTGATGAGTTCTGATGTCCACCGCAAAATCCATTTTTTTTGAGCTGCCTGCCAAAATTTGTCTCCAATGGCTTATTTTTCAATATTTTGGATTGAATTTTTTCTTAAATATTCTTTGAATTGTAATTAATGTGTTTATTTAATTTAAAAATAAAATAATTCTACCATAGTTTCGAAAAAAATTCACAAAAATGTGTTTGATATGTTGATTTCAAACCATACCCCCTCCTTAAACAATTCTTTACTTTCCCCCCTCTGTGGGGTAAGGGAGCCTACCTTTGGACCCAAGGGTCGTGTGTTCGAATCCTACCTGGGTAGAGAATTTTTCATTTATTAAAAATTAATAACTGAAAATAATTTCTATCCTTGTGTGATCGGTACTCACCGGAGGGATCGCAGACGTTCGGATACAATTAGCGTCTCTCTGCAAAGACAATAACGTCGACTTTGCTAAGTAGCAAGTAGTCCAGGGTAATAAGGTTTTTTCCATGACACGGGAACAGCCAGAGTACTGAAGCGTTTTTTCGACAGGTAATACCTATAAGAGCAAATTGAAACTATTTCCTGCATAGGATCTGGCGGTAATTTTTATTTATAAACAATTAAGTGTCAAAAAATGGCATTTTTCACTTTTTTTTCAAATCAATGGAAAACACTGAAACTTATGGTTTTTTTTAATACAAATATCTTCGAGATTCTGGAAAAAGCTTTAAAATGGCGTATTACAAAGTTTGATATACTCATTTATTGTTAATATAATTGCAAAAAAAGGTCGGAATAGCAAAAAAAATATTTTCGCAATAACTGTTGTAAAAATTAGTGTACAGCTTTGAAATTTTTGTCAGATAAGGGTTCTTTGGTGCTTAATATGTGATAAAAATTTCAAAGCGATTCATTCAATTGTTTAAATTTTATTCAAATTGTTTATCCCAGAGAGCATTTTTTGCAATAACATAAGTCAGAAGAAAATGACGTTAGAACCATTCCACAGGTGTCAAATGAAAGAGCATGAGCTATATTTTCAACTTGGTTTAAAAAAAGTGAATAAAAAATGCATTTATTAGTAATAAATAATTATGCAAAAGTATCGTAAATCTTTCCTTATAAACTTTTTATTTTGTTATATAAGAAATTATACATATTTATTACAATTTTTTATCAATTATGATATAGATAACATTACTTGGTAGTTGTGCACTTAAAACAGGGTAAAAAAGTTAATTTTTTTGGAAAAAGTTATTCAAAAAGTTTATAAAGAAAAATTGACGATACTTTTGCATAATTATTTATTACTAATAAATGCATTTTTTATTCACTTTTTTAAACCATGTTGAAAATGTAGCTCATGCTCTTTCATTTGACACATGTGGAATGGTTCTAAGGTCATTTTTTTCTGACTTATGTTATTGCAAAAAAATGCTCTCTAAGATAAACAATTTGAATAAAATTTAAACTTTATTTAAATTTTTATCACATATTAAGCACCAAAAAACCCTCATTTGACAAAAATTTCAAAGCTGTACACTAATTTTTACAACAGTTATTGAGAAAATATTTTTTTTGCAATTCCGACCTTTTTTTTAAAGCTTCCGTCATTTTAAAGCTTTTTTCATAATCTCGAAGATATTTGTACTAAAAAAGCATAAGTTTCACTGTTTTCCGTTGATTTGAAAAAAAAGGGGGAAATGCCATTTTGTGACAGTTAATTGTTTATAAATAAGAATGACCGCCAGATCCTACGCAGGAAATAGTTATAATTTGTTTATAGGTATTACCTGTCGAAAAAACGCTTCAGTACCCTGGCTGCTGAAGTGTCACAAACAGGGCATATTTTTGTCTTATTACCCTGGCCTAAAGACTTTACTCAACACACACACTACTCATTACACTAGGTACCTGATTGCAAAAATTTAGTGTACCATGCCAATGTCTATTAGTTGTCCAGACATTAAGCTAAATAAAAAAATTCTTTACTTTGAAGTTAATTACATCAGTGGATTTGTTTCATACCAAAATCTTGTATAAATTAATTTTAAAAATCAATCATGTATTATTTCTCGGCATTCTAGCTCTAATCCGCTTCGCAACATGTTCGTTTTGTTGCATTTTTGTGGCATTCACGTTTTGGTCCAACGATTAACTAACCTAGAATCTATTTCTTACCGTAGTCGATCCAGTATTTGTTAAAAAAATGCCCAGTACGACCCCTGGCCACCTTGTGATAATCCCAAAATGGTTATTATGATTAAACTTAAAAAAACATTGTGTTGACAATTTTTTTGTTATAATTATAACAAATTGATCGGTCAGGCTGAGATAACCTTACACTAAAAAATAAAAATAAAAAAGCTAGACTTAATAGTTCCTTCGTTTCTGGCTGCATATATTAATCCTGAAGCCAAAAAACCTAGAAACTATAATTTATTGTATATAAAAAGTTTCACCTATGTTCACTTGTCTAGTTACATTCTGAATTGTACCAATAGCGATATTGACCTCTACAGCTGTTTACCTTCTTAGCATCACTCTATTCTATACAAAAAAAAAAAAAAATGAAAAATCAAAGCCAAGAAAATTTTTTTTATGTTCTATACTCTACTATACAATCCTAAAATAGACGTTACACACTTGGCAATTCATGCCTTGCAAAGTATTGTTATAAAAATATGGTGTAAATAATTAATAAAATTAAAGTAAATAATTAATAAAACATCTGCTGGGTTTGTTTACTTTTATTTTATCTGAAAATAACCAACAATTTGGATATTCTTAACTTTTGACGAGCAATTTATTTTATCTCAGTAGGGATAGTAAGTACATGCACTTAGATTAAATATTTTCTAATGCATTAGTTTAGGTAAAAACATTAATCATTAATTATTCTTTTAATACAACTATTCTACTGATAGAAAAAAATCAATATACGATCTTAATTCTAGTATACTCTATGCCTCAAAATGTCTAACGAACATGACTGTTTTTCCTGTTTTTTTAACAAACAACTTGAATACTATTGTTCATATTTACAATACATATAATATACAATACATATTCACTACAAATTTTATTTTCCTTAGACATCTTTGATGTTCATATGTATATCTTTCTTTAACCTACACTCTTTTAGCCGTTTGTTTGATCTTACTTTCATGATATTCAATTGTGCTTAAAGAAATGCTGCTTAATTGAATGCACTAGCTGCCTACTCTACAATATTTTAAGATCAACTGTATAATTTTTTTATTGTTTTATTGGTCGTCCAGAAAGTAAAGGAGGTTGTGACATAAAAAATTAAAAAAAAGAAGATACATATATCAATACAATATGTAATATGAATTTTACAAAGTCAAAGGCAGATATCGAGCACTGAATTTATTTAATCTTGCCCAAGTATACTTTCGCTATCTAGAGCATCTTCAGGGGCATTTCGTGATAAAAAGAAGGCATTATCCTCGAATGTCATTTAATATGAAATAAATAGTTTGGTGGCAACTTAAATTAACATATAACTACACACGTAACAAAGGACAAACAGATAAATTTGATCAATTACTTTTAATGGGAAATAATCCACAATTTTACCAAAAAATGATTTTATTAACGTTTCGAAGCCCAAATCGGGTTTCGTTGTCAAAATACAAAATACTACAAAATAATACTTCAGTAGTATTTTGTATTTTGACAACGAAACCCCATTTGGGCTTCGAAACGTTAACAAAATCATTTTTTTGGTAAAATTGCGGCTTATTTCCCATTAAAAGTAATTGATTATAAAAATGCCACAAGAAAATAGCTTCAGAACAACAGATAAATTTGAGTGCCTGGTAAGGTTCTACATTTTTGCAAGATGGAAGCAGAATGACTGAATATGTAATATGTTATTCATGAAGTCATAGTACCTTAGGCTATTTTTTATGTGACGTCGGGGCTGAAGGGAGGGTGCTCGAAAATTTTCCATTGTAGACGTTGAAGTTCTTGCTGAGTTCTTACCAATGATGCATGAAGTCGGGCATGCTCGTGAATCAGAAACACTTTCGTCGACAACATGTTACGTCATTTATTTTGTATTTCACGTTTTAGTATTTGAAGGATTTTAAAATAGGCTTCTGAATTTATTGTTTCATCTCTAGGCATAAACTCTACGTGAATTAAACCCTTACATTTAAAAACCGAATCACACTGCGTACTTCACATTTGGCGGGATTTGCAATTTCCCCATTTCAAAATGCTGTAGAACAAAGACACGTGACCACAGAGTAACAAGACTTGGCCACATAATAGAAAACAATATTTGTGACTTGGCTCACACCTATGGGACAGGCAGAGGTAACTGGCGCGCACAAAATTGCGGCGATGAAGGACCAGAGCCGCGCATAATGCGCTATTGTTTTTTTACTTTCTGGATGATCCACGTAGAACCAAGTTTAAAGCTACAGCCGTTTATTCTGCGATTATGTTTGGCGTTTATGACTAGCTTAAAAATATATTCTATGACAAGCAGAAAATTAAACTCAGCACATTAGAAGAATTTATTTGACATAGTACAAAAGTTTTATTTGTAATTGTATCAAAAAAGTCTCGGGATTTTTTTTTTCTTTGAAACCGTTTGCTCTACATCAGTCACAGTGTAAGCAGTTGTACATCCAGGCTTATTGTACGTTTTACATTAGCTACAATTCCTCGGATTTTTGGCAGATCTGTCATCTATAAGATCTCTTCCAGTAATCGATAAATCTTTTGTTTGGTCCCAATGTACCCACAGCACAGAGCTCTTATTTCAAGGCTAAATAAATCGAACCTTCTCATAGTAACAGTAAGTTCTGCCTAAGATGCCTTACTGTCCTGAAAGTTCACCTAAATGACCCTGATTGGAGTCATTAAGACATATTTGGGGCAGATACAGAGTATATGCGACCGGTCGTAAACTCCGCATACCATGCATTCTACAAGTCCATGTTACATTTTTACAGGGAATAATATTTGATTGAGCAGTATTCAGTGAAAACATCTTTGACCACTTAAGTTTTTTTGAACATCTACCGTATGATTTTTCGGAATATGGCAAAATGGGTCTGGTTCGATAAAAGCAGTATTAACTCTTTTAGCAAGACTATGATTAATCTGGTTACTAAAAATCTCTTTGTTTCATGGCATTTATAACAAAGTTTGTTACTTTGTTGTACTTTTCTAATTGCTTAAAGGACTGTTTGCAGTTCCAAGTTGTTACAAACTCACAAGTCATAGATTTCAGAGTATTTAGTACAGAATGGCAATTAATATTTTGGCCAAATCAAGGCGTTCCTTCAGCAACAATATTGTATTTTCGAGTGCTTGGTAATCTAGTTTTGGGATCATTATCCCCTTCGGTATTGATAATAAATAGGGGCAGATGTAATAAGTAGATACGTCTCTTGTAATTTGGACACATTCATTTTGCGTTCAATTTTGTGTACAATCGTTTTAGATTACATTTAGTTGGAGTTTAAAATCAAGTTTCGAAGCCATAATTTCCGTGTGTATCTTAATGGATTACGTTGTTCAATGTTCAGTTAGGTGCCAGGTTTTAGATGCTGAGCCTGTGTTATGCTAAAATCACTTTCTAGGGGATCCTTCTTACATGTGTATATATTGGAGCTAACATTGCGTCTATGCACGAGTGTGGCTCACTCGCCATTCCTATGGAAGCGAGTCGTTATTATGCTATTCATGGTTGGGGGTTAAATTATCAACATTCCTTCTATTAGTGACTAAAGCAAGTGTCGCTTTATTGAAAAATTTATTCATTACTAATAGTATCGTGCTTACTTCAACTATAACTACATTATCCGAATAGCCCAGAGCACAAAATTGTTCACTTTCAATGTGAACTTGGGCTTGTGATATTCTTAATAGAAAAGCTTCAAAAGAGTTTCTAATATTCAACTTATTAAAGTCAATCGATTAAAAATATTTAAGCAGCCGTGTTTTAAATATGAAATTAACAATGCTTTATGAAATTGCCTATTAAACATTAAATAAAAATAACAGCTTCAAAGTGACTTTAGTTTTCTGCTAACAGCTATAGGAATTTGCATCAAAATAAAAACATACATATAGATATTAAAAAAACACGTACAATGGTAAAATATGAATGTTTGGCATTTATAAATAAATAATAATATTCTTTTTATCCATTAGGGTTGCTACATGACTATCCATATTACTCCGGAACCTGATTTTTCTTATGTTAGTTTTGAGACAAACGTTCCTTCCAGCTCCTACAAGGAAATAATCAGTAAAGTCCTCGAAACATTCAATCCAGGGAAGTTTACTGTCACCGTTTTCTCAAACCAAGTAAGTATTTTTTTCTAGTTTATATTTAATGACAAACGGTAATCATTCAGCTAGACGCAAGCAGATTATAGTTTATCACTGTTGATTTTTTAACCAAGAGGAGTAAACTAAAAAGACAGATTCACACCCAAGAAAGTTACTAGAAAAGTCACCAAATTCATCTTCTTTTTTCGTTGATCATATCACCTTTCGACGATAATCCATACATATTATATTATATTAACACATCGCTAAAGAGTTCTAAAAACAACTGTTTTTATATAAAAGTAGACTAAAAATCTAAAAATTAAAGGAATACTGCAAAAAACACAAAAAATCGCCGATATACTTAATTAACCTATAAAATGACAGAAGTGCCACAATTTCATAAATGTCATTAATGTCAAAATTTAATAACAGTGTAGTAAACTTGCCTGCGGTTGGACCAATTAGAAACAAGCATTACGGCGCGGTAAATTTGAATCCCTCCTCTTGGTTAAAAAAAAACAATAGTAGACCAGGGCATTTTTAACAAAAAACTCTGAAATAAATCAATGTTTAAATAACACCTATCGACTTCCAAGTTTTTGCATTGTGACCGGGATCACGCCAGGAAACAATCTACAATAGAAAAATGGGTGGAAATGCATAATTACATTTACAGTGCATAAACATGTCAAAATCAGTATATTAAGGACCAGTTTTTGTTACTCGGGGGGTATTTCGGGTCGCCGAACATGAACACGCCATCAGAACCGACCACCGGAGCACCTGGTGCTCAGTGTCACTGCTAAGGCACGTCATCTGGAGGTTCGAGGGTTTTCGGTACTCCAGAGGCCTTCAGCTTCAGCTACGTCATAATCGTAATCAGCAACCTCGAAAACCCTGAATACTCTGCATCAATTTAGTGTCGAAAAGCTTCAAAATTCCATAAGAACTCCATGAAGAACTTCCAGAAGAAAATTCCATGACGTGCAAAGCAGTCACACTGGGCGCTAGATGCTCTGAGGGTTGGTTCTGATGTCATATTCGTGTTCAGCCACCCCAAAACTCCAGAAGATGACGTAACTCAGCAGTGACCGTGGGCACTAGGTGCTCCGGGGGTTGGTTCTGATGACGTATTCGTGTTCAGCGACCCCAAAAGCCGCCGAGGATTCTGTTTGCATCAATTTAGTGCCGAAAATCCTCTAAACAAGGGCTGGCGTAGCTCAGGCGGTAGTGTGCTTGACTCGAGTGCTGGTAGGCCGGGGTTCAGATCCTAGCGTCGGCAAGAACAACTAAACCACATTCACATAGCAAATTCCCAACTATAAACAAACGCACGTGTTACTATTCGCCGTCTCATTGGTCAAGAGGCTGTTAAATGTAATTTATTGCCCTAAACGAGGCGGATTCTCATTTTACAGGTCCAAACTGGTCAGTCTGCAAATTCAAATTGTGGGTAGCGTGTTGGTTTTTAAGATACACTTCAGGACGGCCCTGTTTAGCTTCCATGCGCGTTTGTTTACAGTTGGGAATCTGTAAAAGACATTTTTAAAATGTCTATAGGCCCCAGGTCGACTCAGCCTGAATAAAATGAATACCTTGAGTAAAACGAAGGGTAATAATAGGCGGTTGAAGCGGAACACTGGCCCTGTTACCTTCCTTGTATACCGTAGTCACAGTATAAAGAGGGACAGTAAAACCACTTCTCTGTCGGCACTTTGATCTCAAGAAGTAATAACGGCAGTACGCAATTATTGATAATTCACCAGTGGTGGATGCGGGTTTTCCCTGTTAAAACCCGTATGTTTCTATGTGACTAGCAATGCGAGAGTGGGGCAAAAGCGACTAAGAACATTGCGCGACTACAGATTTTACTTCCAATTTTTCGGAGAGTGGTTCTACTGTCCCTCTTTATACTGTGCCGTAGTCACTAGATATAACAGACTACCCTGCTATAATCCCAAAGCCACGAAAGCAGTATAAAACGGGAGACTATTATTAAACACTACGAGGAGAGCACTACGTGCTCAGAAGGATCGTTTCTGATCCTGACGGAGTATGTTTGTTCAGCGAACACAAAAACGACCGAGTAAGAACATCTGGCCATTAATATACTGATTTTGACACGTTTATGCACTTGTGGATACAATTATGCCTTTCCACCCATTTTTCTATTGTAGACTTTATTCCTGACGTCATTCTGAACACAATGCAAAAACAAAAGTCGATAGGGTAAATATATTGTTACTTAGTAAAGTCGAGTTAATTGTCTTTACAAAGAAACTCTTATTGTATCCGAACATCTTCGGTCCCTCAGGTGATCATACTCATTTGTTTTATTAAATTTTTATTGTTTTCTAACCAACTAGAACATATAGAATGCCTCTAAAATACATATTATGGAAATGTAGAATGAAATAGAAATCAAAATGTAGAATACAAAAAATACAATTAATTGGATTATTTAGATTAAAGTAGGTTTTTAAAAATCGTTAATTGTTTATTTTGATGCGTTATCTAACAAATTGACATTTATGGATGCATATTTCAATTTTTATATATTCTATATTTATCACAAATAGAGTTGAATTAATTTAAATTATACATTTTTTGATAACAAATTTTATTTTAAGAAAAGGAAATAAATCCTAATGTAGGAAAAATACCACAAAAATTGTGAAATGTAGGGAAGAGTAGTACATAGTGAAACAAAAAAGTTTTTGATATCAAAAAATTTATTTTTGAATTAAAAGGAAAATTTTCAAAGCAAAATATGTTACACTAAACCTTTCTTAACATTCTAAGAATGAAATCCGCTAAAAATTCACATAATGAAAAAAGATAAAACTTAAAGAAAAAATACCGAAAATTGTTTCACTGTGTACCAAAATCGGTACACAGTGAAACATATTATATGTATCTAGTGTCTTAAGAATAGGTTTTGACCACGTATAACTCTTAGCGAACATCTAACGATTAAAAGTCAATATTATTAAATTTGTAATAACCAGATTATTGCCAATTTTGAGCACGTTTCGTCGTACAGTTACAAAACTAATATTATATCTCTCGGCTGCTCCACATAGAGAATAATTTTCCTCTAATACCAACTTTGTGGCATCAGCGTGGCATCAGCCATTACATTTGCAGGCTTTTGCGCTTTAGGTAATAACTTATAATATTACGGTACACACTGAAACGCGTATCGCTGTGTACCACATAACAATGTTTCAGTGTGTGCCAATAATCCGATCACACAATAAAATTTAAAACTTTGCTATTCGATTCGTTATCTTACAAATTGTGTTTTAGGTTATATTATTAGATAGGTAAAAGGCCATTTTAATAGTAAGAATAATAATGCTTGAAATCGGCTGTTAATAAATAGAAAAATACATGTCAAATACTGTTATTAAGTTACTACATAACTTTACAAAACATAAAATCCAATTATTATTCGCAAAACTTATTCCAAGCACGCGAACGCTCACAACATTCGACTCTATTGGGCAAGTGTAGATTTCACAAATGCGGTTTACAAGAGTGCCAAATTTAAAAATAAATTTAGGTGTTTCACTGTGAACCATGTATTACTGTGTACAACTTTCCCCAACTCTTTATTAACGTTTCGACTATCAAATTACAACTGCTTCCGATATCATAAGTGGAATCGTTAATGAAGTATTTCGTCTATTATGAGATTGTATAATATATACGACTAAATCAGGGCTGCTTGATAATGACAAGGTTTAAAACGTTATAAGTCTTTCGATTAACGATCTCCAAGCATCTTCTTATTTGCCTCGATCTCTCAAATCTTGGTCTACTCCGCCTCTTCAACTTTGTCGAAGTCTTCTACATTTTATTTTCCACGTGATTTCCATTCTTTAATTTGTATGGTAAATCTTGTATCGGCAATTCATTGATCCTTATAATATAATACACATGATATAGGACAAATATTATTTGTCATCCATCCTAGACAAATAATATCATCCTTTGATGCTTGTAGCATTTTTATATTTTTTTAATTAAATATTACGTTTTATCCATTATCTAGTACAAAGTTTCTTTGTGGTCCCGTTACCATTCTCATTGGTAACGAGGAGACCCTTTGTTTTGGGAAAACATTTTCCTGATTTCAACCTGTCATTTTTCTTGAAATTGTGTGGTCTGTGCTTCTGTGAGATTACTCTTAAGAGGAAAGGAACATTTTGACGCCTGTCAAAATTTTCAATAGATTTTAAATGTTAATAATTTTTTTCGAATCCTGAGAAAACTAATAAGTATTTTTAAAAAATTTAAACGCAGAATGAAAGACTACTTTATTACCGAGGGCCGAAAGTCTCTTAGAATAAATAAAAAGTTTTTTTTGAACGATATATTTGAAATTAAAAATCACACTACATTTTCTCTTAGTTTTTCACCCCTGTAACTTATTAAAATAAACATTATAGAAGTTTTCAGGGACTTTCGGCCCTCGGTAAGAACGTAATCTTTCATTCTGCGTTAAAATTTTTCAAAAATACTTATTAGTTTTCTCAGGATTCGAAAAAAATGAATCCCCATTAAATACCATTGCAGCCGAAAATACGTACCCATCCCCTTAAAGAAAAATTTTACAAATCCTGAAATTTGAAACAAGGTCTTCTTGATCTAAGGAAGAATACTGTTGAATTTGAACGCAATTCGCTGTATGCAAGTACTTGGGCAACTTTCTTATATATTTCTTAAATAATTCATATTGTTAATTGAAATTGTCAAATTGACGTATATTTCATACCTACTGTCATTGAAGAAAATGGGATTTCGCAAATGATGTGTTATAAATTGTAAAAATTATATGTTCCTCCACAATATTGATATGATATGCAATTATTAAAGCGAATTTAATTAATGGTATTTTGCTTGGAGTACAATGTTTATCTTTTAATAAAATAACCTCAATCTTACTTTTTCTTCTTATTTTTTGGGCTATGGCCTTGACAATTATCCAGTAACAAGGACTAACATAATTTGCCAATATAATTAAAAGTGCTAAAAATGTTGCTGAGCTATGAAACCAGGTGTCGCTCTTCCGAATTTGCACGGTCCCAATAGGTGAACGGTAGCCAAAGTTACAGATATCTCCGAATAGAGAGAACGGAACATAGAGGTAGAATACTGACAAGAGATTGGAAGAAGGTTTTCGATCAGGTCACGGAACCATCTGCCATCAGCATCTGCAGTGCCTTAAAACTCTAGTCGCTATCGAATATAAGATCCCTGGTTCTTTTTTTGTTGACGTCCTCAAATCATTTGATACAGTGGAAACACAGTCGCTATCTTAAAAGCATTATCGGAATGCAGAATAGACCACAGGTCTTCTACTTCTTTAAGTTCCATCTTCTATCGAAGGTTGGAAATCATCATGGCAATGCGGACCCTGTTGACTGCCGCTCTAAACAGCTCTGCACTACTGCATTCGAACCATTTCCTTAAGTTCTTAAGCCAGGATGTTCTTCGTCTTCCCACATTTCGCTTTCCTCGGATTTTGCCTTGCATTATAAGTTGTAATAATGAGTATTTTTGCCCTCTCATCTCATGTCCCAAGTACTCAAGTTTTCGTCTTTTGATAGTTAGTATTATTTCCGGTTTATTTCCGATCCTTCTAGTTACTTCTACGTTTGACATTCTTTGAATCCATGATATTCGTAGCATTCTTCTGTAACACCAAAATTCAAAGCCGGCCAACTTATTCAGATGGACTTGTTTTAATGTCCACGCTTCCAGAGAAGAAGAGTAGAGAACACGTAACACCGAAGCATCCTTACGCGTAGTACTAACCTTATATCCCGACAACAAAGAAACTTTTTAAGTTTAATGAATGAATGAAAATATAAATGAAAATAATGAATTTTTAAATATATAAAAGATTTATCTATGGACAGGGGAGGGGCAGTGGACGTAGAAAAAGAGGTGACGGAACTTCGACTAAGACTGGGAGAACTAACGGAAACGGTCAAAAACGTTTGTAATCTGCCGTAATTTGGTTTGAGGAATTTAGTTTCAATGCGGTTTCAGTAACATTTTAGATGTTAGTAATCATTTAGCCACAATTAAAAAAAACGCAAAAAAGCAGTACCGGAACGGCGTTACGGTGGGTTCCGGCTCCACTACACCTCTGCTCTGCAGGTTAGAAACAGTTCGCGCTTGTTCCGCTATCGAGTCGTTCGATCCTCCGCTGTATCCGTTTATTTTCAGATTAAGTATTACGTGGTATTACTGTATCTGGTTAGGTATTCATGACGCAAGGTTAATGACGTATACGCGCTTTATATATTAGGAACTGAGATAAAATGTATATCAATTTTAGCTATTTAATGTAGATAATGTAGAAAAAGAAGAGTTATTTTTATTCCGTAATTGATCACCGTATTTAATCTTATACAATCTATTTTCTAGACTTCAAGTGTGATAACAAGCGTGATCCCAGCTTTTTGTCTACTCTTTAGTAATAAAAATGATGGTGAAGAATGTAAAAAAGATAAATCTAAGGTCAAATAATTATTAATAATCTTAATTTGAAATAAAACAAAATTTTAATGATATTGCTCGTGTTAAGCTGTTACGTATTAACTTCCTATGCTAATTTAAAAAGTTTAATCAGTTATAATTTTACCACGTACTTTAGGGTTATCGTCTTTAACGATTTTAAGTTTTTTGCCCTCCTTGACCCCATTTCAATGCTGAATCGGCGAAATCGTTATAGATGGGCCCCTCTTAAATTCCTTTTAGCATTTTACACACACACACGTTTAAGTACACGTTTTAGGGCAATATTCTACGAACATTTAGACGCCACATTTATTTAGGTAGTGTTAAATAATTATTGGTTGCGCTGAAATGAATTTTAACGATAAAAAAATATTTTTTAATTTAAATTTGAATTATAAATAGGTATTTATCATGGACAAAAATATCGAATATTTTAAAAATATCATGTGAAATGAAATTTTTTATGATGAAATCCTTAGCCCTCCCTGTGTCTTAGAAATGGAATTTATTTTCCGAATCACCGAATGCGATGCTTTTAAGTGCCATATATATTTTTGATGGGATTTATATCTGATTTGAGCTATATGGTAGCCAATATAATTTTTTAAATTGAATCTCATCAATGTAAATATTCACTATTATAGCGATGTGAGGACGTGTGTTTTTTGTGCATTAGCACGAATCTATCATATCCAATATGGCTTCTTTAAGTGCCGTCTCCCAATCGGAGGTTGGATATCATCATTACTATCTTTACTCTATCTACCGCTGCTCTGAAGAATTCTATAGAACTCTATTTAAACCAGTCCCTTAAATTCTTCAACCATGACGCACACTTTTTCCTATACTCTTTCCTCCTCTCCTATGTATCATCAGCTTTAGCATTTCATATCTTCTTCTTCTTCTTAAGGTGCCGAGACCGCTTGTCGATCGTTGGATCTCATGTTGCATATTAACAATCATTGTTTTGATCATTTTGAACAATCATTGATGATCTGATCTAGATCGAAAACGTTTTGCGAATCCTTTTGGATGACTTTTAATGGTTTTTAATAAACTTTTTTTTATACCAATGTACAAACGAAGTTTTTACTTCTTTATGATTTTTCAATTATGGTATACAGCCAGATACTGGGATTTTCCCTTCGATTTTTTTTAATCATTGTTTTATTTACAGCCGCACGAAATAGTTCAGTGCTAGCCCAAGAAGCAATTGGACGTAATATTACGTCTAACGTTGGATTAAATGCCCCAACGTTAATACGCGACGTTGCGACGACGGTCAGAAAACCGCTATTTGCACCTAAGTGAGGAATAGAAATACGGGTTGCCTCGACGTCCCCCTCACGACTTCTCAGCTCGAGATATTTTATCGTCAAATTACGTTAGTTTTTAGGACTTTGGTCTTGTAAAGTAATAGTATAAAATTCTCTACCACAGAAGTACGGCCGACACACTTCATTTTTACCAAATAGGTTAATAATCTTGGAGGATATTAAATCATCAGAAACTAAGATGCATGACGGCCTGTTGATACTTATTTAAGTAGGTTCCTACTCTATTCAGAATATACCCTAAGTGACTTGTATAATTATTTTATTAATCATCTGCCTCATTGCATAATGCGGTCGAAAATTTTCAAACGCAAGGAAGTGTACTGTTTAACTAGATATAAAAATTGCTAAAAACTGAAAGCGCCTCAGAAATTTACAGGTTAAATCGAACAAAACGGTAAAAATAGAAATAACCATCGTAATTAAAAAAACATATTATTATATCTAGACCCATACAAAATTATCCTTGATTTATATATAAACAAAATTCGTTAATTAAAATCAAATATTCGTTAAAATCTAGCAAAAACAATTGCCAAACATTATGTTTCAAAAAGAGCTGAACCATGGAGATCTTTCATTAATGGCGGATTTGACTCGCGACCTAAATTGCACTACATTTTAACTGATTTGGACAAGGACACCCCCTGCCGACCTTTAGTATAACCTATTTTTACCTTGCACACCTCGAATTTACCTATTGGTATACCTAATACGTCCTAAAGTAAACGCAAACAACCTGGTCTTGACGACAGACTTCCGACGACCGGTCGTCTTCGTGAACACGCCTTAATCTGGTGGAGAAAACACCCGACGTCTCCTGAACGTTGGGTTCGATACTAATAAATACTCTGTAATCCCCGACGTTGAGCAGTCGTTAAATGTCTTCCAGTAAATTACATTGTAGTATAGAGGTTATACCCGACGTCAGCTTAACGTTAAACCTTAACCTAATAATTAACGTTGGTATTCTCAACGTTGGATTGTCGTTGTCGTCTTCCCGAAAAATACGTCTACCATACTCGATAAAACACCAACGTCCTCTGAACGTTGGCATCTATCCTAAAAAAATACGTTGTAATTCCCGACGTTGAGTAGTCGTTGATGTATGCCACTTAATTGCACTTATACTACAGATTAGTGATGTAACGAATATTCGTATTCGCATTCGCGAATATCCGCATCTTTTTGCATATTCGCATTCGCGTTCGCATTCGCAAAATTTGTGCGAATGTTTTGCGAATATGAATATCAGAGAAAAAATAATTTGAAAATAACGTTAGATTAATAAAATCAAAATCTATTCTCTTTCTCATCTTTTTTTATTAAAAAAAGGTAACTTAACCTCGTATAATCAGATTATCAGCATTCACGTTGTTTTATTATTTGGTATAATGTAATAAAGCTTAAGATTCAGATTGATTAAGGGCCAGTTGTTCAATCAATGGTTAACTCATGGATTAAGTAAACCATGATTAAATTTAATTCAAAGATTATTTCTAATTAAGTTGTTCAATGCAGGTTAACTTTCGGATTTATTAAACCCAAATACTAAAGCAGTGACAATGTTGCCAGTTATTAATTAACGGCTTGGAACAAATTTTATCATGAAAATTGTACCGAAAAATGTGTTCTGTGGTATAAACGATGGTGTTCATGACTTTTGATGCAGTGACGTCCCCATGTCAGTGATTATTTTCGTGTTTTAAATTTACATTTTAAAAAATGGAATAAAAATAATAAAAGAAAGAGAACTACGAGCTTTACGGCTGATGAAGAAATAATATTAATATTTTTTGTTAAAAAATATACCTACAGTTGAGTCCGCGAGTCTTTACCCGTGCGTCATTAATACCTGGCGAGATAAATCACATACTTTTTATTTAGCATCATTCTCTTCCACGCATAAAATTAATGACAAACCAGCTGCCGCCTGTTATTAAGTAAAGACACATGTTATTTTTATGAACGATTTAGACTCAGTGCATTAAAAAGAGATAGTTACAAAGAAAGACGATTGGGGATGTCTTCACATATTTTAAGTACAATTTCTGACGTTTTGGTTTGTTTACTTTTGTGGCTGTCAGTTTGTTGAATTTTTTGCTGTTATTTTGTCGAGTTTTTGCATTTTGAAGGTTTTTATAGTATACAAACAGTTGTTTTCACAACTAATTTTATATTGGAGTTAGAAATTTTGTAATAAGTTTATGATATTTTACGATAAATTTTGACAACGTACAAATCTAACCTCATTGTTGACACAGTTGAATGCTTGTGTTTAAGGTTACGCCAAAGTGAATAAAATAACAAAAAGAAAATATGTTGTCAAATTTTTTTATAAAATGTTTATTTATTTATTAATCAATGATAATAAAATAATTTATTAAGCTACTTCAAATGTAGCTGTAATTATGCACCAAAATTTTAAAGCAAAACTTAAATTTGACATTCTATTTATTTGATAACGTCATATTTTATACTATTGGCTCCGTGCGTCTCCCCTCTACGTACAGTCACGTGATACGCTGTCAGATTTTGTAAGGACGTTTTAACATTGAGTCTTATGGGATTATTTTGTTAAACTTGAATATTTTATTTTGTAGTGATAATAACCGAATACAATTGTTAGAATTCATTAGTTATTAATTTATACTGTAATTTATAGTGCAACAAAATATTTTCTTTTTCGTTAATAAATATTTATTGACATAAACTGCGATAGTGAGGTTATGCATACAAAATCAAACTGATAATCAATATTGGAAAGTGAAGAATTTATAGTGCGTTTTTATTTTCTGTTTATATTAATACATAATATCACTAGCGTGACACGGCATTTTTTTAAATGTCTCATTTAAACATACACAAAGCGTCCTTATAAAATTTCAAAAAACCGCCACCATGAGCAGGTCGGTCGATTTTGCTTTGACACTTTGTTAACGCTCGGAGCGAATAACCCATGATCGGAATAATATCCACGTGCCGTTGCGTTTAGTAAATTTCCGACTTATTTCGTATGCTTTAAATGATGACGCACGGGTAAAGACTCGCGGACTCAACTGTAAACATATTCTCGAGAATAAGAACGTGATGCAGTTACAAATTACGAGAAAATGAAAATCTGGGAAAAAATAGCCCAATAGGCCAAACTAGTTTGTCCTGAAATCTGGTTTGGCCGGTAATTTTAAATATTTTTAATTAACTATTATAAATAGTTTACCTATTTGTAGGTTGAGCTATCCTGTCTCTTATATGATCAACAATCATAAAAACTGTTTCCTTTGGTACACGAAATCTATTCAAAAACTCATTATCTGACCACTTATGAAAATGGTTTTCTTTTACTCGAAAAACAGGATTTTTTCGTAGAGGAAAAAATTATATTAACAACAGCTAAAATCTCTTCGTCTTCTGTGATATCTCCATCTTCAAAATCAAAGCCACCATTATTAGCAATAGCCATAATTATTAGACACTAAATTATAATAGATTATTTTATATCTTATCTACGATTTAAAAGTAGCAATAACACAATATATTATAGTGCAATAACTATGGTTGTTTTAATCTGGAATTTTCTTGACAATATTTAATTTAAAACCAGAAAATAAGGTTACAAATCTCTAGTTGAACACTGTTAATCCTACGTTTTTGGGCGATTAAGATAATCTCTGGTTAACGGATGGTTAAGTGTTAAACTTGCATTGAACAACGCACTATTACGTTTAATTGAAGATTATTTTTAATCTGAAGATAATCTCCAATTGAACAATCGGGCCTTACACTAAATATCAATTAACCTCTTATCTCATTATAAATTTAGAAAACATTTCAAAAATAGAAACAAATTAAAAAAACTGAACGTTCGCATTCGCATCCGCATTCGCGAATGTCGTTATTAGATATTCGCATTCGTATTCGCGAATGTTCAAAAAACGACATTCGTTACATCACTACTACAGATAGGTTAAGACCGACGTCAGCTTAACGTCAAACCTTATCCTAATAATTGACGTCGTTATTCCCGATGTCGGTTGGTCATCAGATTATATTACTTATTAGCAGCAACGTTGGTCCATAGGAAAAACAGACATTGTCCTTGGTTAAGGCTTATTGTGAACCAATTTTGTCCTTAAATTTAAAGTCCCGTTAGGACAAAATTGGTTGCAGGTCGTAAAATTGCTACTTGGGAGTTTTCCCAAACCATTGGCGTAGGTTTTTAAGTCAAAAAGTTGTACGGCGGCCCACAATTCTTTTTGCATGACAAGGTGAAATATGTCATATTTTTCTGGGTGACGCATTATATGACCAAAGTATTCCAATTTACGCCTTTTAGTCGTGTTCACTACTTCACAACTTTTATTCAAACGTTACAAAACCCTTTCGTTTGTGACTCTTTCTACCCAACTGATCTTCAGAATACGGCGGTAGATCCACATCTTAAATGCTTCTAGTGTTTTTAAAAGCGATTCTGTCAGGGTCCATGCTTCAACCCCGTAAAGTAGTACTGGGAATATATAATATCGGACCATTCTTATGTTTACCAGTTTTAGCATTTCATATCGCTGTCCCCTTATTACGTGTCCCAGATATTGTAACTTTCTTATTTTTATTGTGTTGTATTGTTTCGTATTCTTTGCCCATTTCTCGCAATACTACCGTGTTCGTTTTCCTGGGTGTCCATGCTATTCTAAGCATCCTTCTGTAACACCATATTTCAAATGATTTATCTGTTCTTGTTTCAATGTTCAGCTTTCAAGCCCATATTGTAGTATCGAGAACACTTGCATCTAAAAGCTCTTACTCTCAGTTCTAATCTAAGGTCTTTGTTGCAGAGAATTGTTTTCATTTTTACAAACGCATTTTTCTTGCTATTTCTATCCTGGTTCTTATTTCTGTTGTTTGATCATTATTATCTGAAATCTAGGTTCCTAGGTATTGTATTTATCCAACTCTTTCTGTCAGTACACACTTGCCAAATGTATGCTTGTTTGTATATTATGTGTTTGTATATTATTTATTTTTTTAGTTATTATCATATAATTATTGTTGTTTTGATTTGAGTTGTTTACCATAATCACTGCGTCATCTGCATATTTATCTTATGTTGTTAATAGATCTTGCGTTAATTATTATTCCTTCACTTTGAGATAGTAATGCTTCCTCAAAAATGGCTTCACTATATACATTAAATAGTCATGGAGGCATAATTCATCACTGCCTAACACCTCTCCTGATTTCAATTTCTGGACTGGGTTCCTTATCTATTACAATTTCTGCTCTTTGATTCCAGTAAAAATTTGATATTATTCGTAAGTCCTTTTTGTCTATGTTTTTGTCTTTAGCTTTTTAGGCAAATGCTTTTTGAAAATCAATATAACAAACATGCACACCCACATTTATATCTATGCATCTTTGAGCTCTCACATTAAAAGCAAATAATGCCTCGCTGGTTCCTAGTCCGTTTCTGAACCCAAACTGACTATAATCTATTCCTTCTTCTAGTTTTTTATTTATACGAACATTTATTATTTTCAAGAATAATTTGAGAACATGAGTTATGAATGATTTTGTTCTGTATTAAACATTTGGTGGAATGAAGCATTCGACATTAGAGAAACTTATACAATAAAATAAGAATGATATAGTAGATGACTAGCTACCAAAGAGTCAGACCATAAATAACTCAAAAACTACAAGTTTTTACAAAAAATTTATTATTACCAAAATTAAAGCTAATAAAAAATCAAATAAATTTCTTACTTAAAAAACCTTTTAGTATTAATTTAAAGTGAGTTATAGATAATGAATGTATATTTTTTTCGCAGAGTACTCAAATCAAATTATTCATGCTTAAATAACGGGAACACGATTTATTTTATAACACATACTAAACACTTGTCAAAGTACTTAGAAATACCTATCAAATGAGCTTCGGAAGAAGTTTATAGCATTAAAATTTATGCTCCAAAATTTTTTTCAAAAAATTTTTATTGTTTTAGAATAACTCTTTACTTTTTTTTTAATATAAAGCGTTAAATGGCGCCGGTTACATTGTTCTCGCAGTAAAATGTAAGATTTAAATGTTTTTATCTCGGTTATTTTTTATCCTACAAAAATATTAAAAAAAGTAAAATTTTTGCTAATAAAAAGCTCAATTACTCAAAGGTAATTGCAAGAGCTATAACATCGTATTAAATTGAATCTTCTAAATTCCTCATTTTTTAAAGAGAAAAGGCAAAAGGACCCCTTGTACATGGTTCTGGCAGTAAAATTTAGGCTTTAAACTTTTCTATCTCGGTTATTTTTTATCATACAAAAATAAAAATAAAAAACAGTAAAAGCTTTGCTAAAGAGAAATCTAAAATTTCATTCTGCATCATTTCTTACGTGTGTCGAGTATTTCTGGAGTTATGTATCAAAAAAAATAAAATTTACGAAAATTTGAAAAATTCTGTTTTTTTTTTCAAAAATATGCATTCTAAACTAGAGAAAATTTTTAAGGTCATTACTTATGCTAAAATAAAGAAACTCGTATAGGGATTACTATAAATTTTAGTTTTTGTGGAATTGGGGTATGTTTTATTTTTTACTTTTTCCTAAACAATCGAAAGGGTTATCTTATTTTCATCAAAACTTGCTTAATTTTGATGTTATCAACTTCCTGAGTACTTTGACAAGTGTTTATTAAGTAAGTATATGTTATAAAATGCACCGTTTTCCCGTTATTTAAACTTGAATATTGCGATATGAGTAATGAGTATTCTCCGAAAATAAATATACATTTAATTAACTATCACTTAACTTTAAATTAATACTAAAAGATTTTTCAAGTAAGAATTTTATTTGATTTTTTAGTACCTTTAATTTTGGTATTAATCACTTTTTTGTAAAAGCTTATTTTTACAATGAATTTTTTTCACGAAAAATTAAAATATTAATTTGATCTGTAATAACTCAAAAATTATTGCTTTATTTTTATAACTTTATATAACAACTTTAAATAACAACTTAGAATTTGTGCCTCTATCGATTTATGGTGTTATTTTTAACAAAATAATTTTCACCCCCCGAGAAGAGATGACATCCACCCCCATAGTAAAAGCGGACGTTGTCACCATGTCACTTTTGTTTCTTGAGGTCTAAGTACTCACCAATTTTTATGAAATTCGATGGAGGTTCAACGAAATGAAGGTGAAAACCTTCGGTGACTGCACTGTGACGGGTAGCTCTTTAAAGACGACAGACTCAGTAAAACACAGGTTAAAAACAAAGTAAATATAAGATATTTATACAGGGTGTTTCATTAATAATTGTCCATATAGTAACTGGAGAAACCTTAGCACAAAATACGAAGATTTAACCTAAAACACTTAATAAAATGTGCTTCCTTACTGAGTAACAGGGTGTTTTATCTAAAAATTTAAAGATTATTTTTGTTCAGCATTTTAAAACTATTCGACGTATCCTTTTCATACTTGGCAAAAAGTGCGAATACCATACACCCTACTAAATTATGATAAACAAACGTTTCTAGCTACTACCAGATGCGTACGACTGGGGATAGTGAATTGTTGACCCTTCTCAAATTCTACGCCACTCTAGGAAATACTATTTTAGTGCCATTTTTAGATTCTCCAATACTTTCTACTTAAATAATATACTCTTCATTGGTAACGATAAAGTCATTAGTTTTCGAGATATTTGAAGTTAAATATGAAACGGCACAGTTATTTTGATTAATTTATGATATGATTCATATGATTAAAATTTAAAAATTATTTGTACCCAGTACTTTAAAACTATTTGGCGTATCCTTATCATACTTGGCAGAAGGTGTAGGTACTGTACACCCTACTAAATTAAGATAAATAAATGTTTCTAGCTACTACCAGAGGCGTACGACAGGGGATAGTGGCTGGTTGACCCTTCCCAAATTCTATGCCACTGACGAAATTGCTATTTTAGTGTAATTTTTTAATTTTTCGATACTTTTATGTAAATAATATACTCTTCATTCATAACGATAAAATGATTAATTTTCGAGATATTTGAAATTAAAAATGACGCGACACAATAGGTACATTAATCAAAATAACCGTGTCGTTTCATTTTTAACTTCAAAGATCTCTGAAACTAATGATTTTATGTTACGAATAAAGAATATATTATTTTCATAGAAAGTATTGGAGAATCCAAAAATTGGACTAAAATAGCAATTCCGCCAGTGGCGTAGAATTTGGAAAGAGTCAACCATTCACTTTCCCCCGTCGTACGCCTCTGGTAATAGACAGAAAGGTTTGTTTAACATAATTTAGTCCCTTGTACAGTACCTATACTTCCTGCCAAGTATGAAAATGATACGTCGAATAGTTTTAAAATGCCGATAAAAAGTAATTTTTAAATTTTTAGATAAAACACCCTGTAACTCAGTAAGGAACCACATTTTATTTAAGTGTTTTAGGTTAAATCTTCGTATTTTGTGCTAAGGTTTCTCCAGTTACTATATGGACAATTATTAATGAAACACCCTGTATACAGTTCACAATAAATAAAATAAAATATAATTCTATTGTCCCGTTGCAGAGAAGTCCCCCTGGATAGATGTCTGCAAAAGAAAAATAAAATTAATAACAAAATGAAATATACTTACACCTCACTCCAATGTAAGGTACAAACTGTCACGTAATCAAAATATTGACAATTATACGGGAGCCGTATGATTTTTATCGTAAGCACGTTCACTCCACGGTGCACCTCGAGTTCAATTACGAGTATGCGAATCACTTCAATACGGTGCACCTCGCTACTCAGGTCGGCCTGCCTGCTCACTCTGCTTGGCTGGTCTTGGAGTCCAGAGCTGTCGCTACAAGACTCAAGAATCTCCGCTCGGTGGCCTCCTTAAGTACGCTCTCTGCCTGGGCTGTTTTGGAGAAGTGGAAATGAGTGGGGTCTCGTGTTGCGCGAACGGTGAAACTCCCACGGTTCGAACTGTCGACGTGCTACTCGCGGCGTATCATTATAGCACTATACCTTTAACATTGAAAAGGCCAAAAATTTCCTAATAATTGTTTTTTGTTTTAGTTGTCTCCAACAAAGGACACATCGAAAGAGCTACTTTTCCTCAACCAACTGGCCGATTGGCAAAGACGAGACGTTCAGCAATGCAGTATTAAGAACTACGATCTCGTGTACGCGTTCTTCTGTCGTTTTCCAAGCTGAGGGTGTCCGGGCGAGCTGTGCGAGTGCACAGCTAACCGTAACCTTTCCCACCTCCTTTCTTCCAATCCTTTACCTTCCAGAATTTTCCCTCAACATTTCTTTTCCACTCTACCTATCCCTCGTAAATCATCTCACAATCAGATTCCTCATCTTTTACTTCATTCATTTCTATTACACTTTAACAACAACTTTGCCGTAGACGATATAGAGAAGAATTTGCCTAAATCTGTTGTACCGAGCTTCCTTTTCTACTACGGCTACTCTGTGATGGCTTGCGCACTTTTAATGAAGTTCGGACTTTTAAAATCGAAGAACGTCAACCCCAACAACCATGACTGTAACACGCAGCCAGCTTACAATACTTTGTTTGGACCTTTTTCATTCTTTTTTCTTTATTTCACCCTGTTCGCGCCAGTTTTCAAGTTCACAGATTTTGAGTCGCCACTTGTTCTTTTTTCTTGGTGGCGCAATAAAATATCGTGAGAACTACTGAAAAAACTTCCACAGTAGGTAGTGCATTAGAGGGCTTGTCTTTTCATCTATGAGGGTGTTAAGAATTCTTGATGCATTATAATCTTTGTCCTGATTGCCCTACCTCCTTGGAAGTTTTAGCACTGGTTTATTTCCGATTATGAAGTAGATGGATTTTCTTTTTGTAAAGAGCCTTTGAATGAACAACTCCAAAATTTTTCCCCAAAAATATCAGGGTTGATGTAGGTCCATTCGGTGTAAAAATAAGCTCTAGATGTTGAGTAGGTAAAACTTTTTCGATAAAACACTAGAGGCTTATTTTATTTTATTACTAAATTACAAGAAGATTTATTAAGACTTTATCTAATGGAAATTGGACAGATTTTATTGAGCATGTAGTAATTAATATACAATAGTTTTAAGATTAGAATTATAAATATTTGCTTTAATTTTTAAACATATATATTTAGAGATCGAATAATAGAGAGATATCGAAACCGTCGTTTGGTAATAAAAGATCCTTTATTTTGACACTTTTGACATATAAGCATGGTTATTTATGTCAAAATAAAGGATCTTTTATTAAAGGACGATGTTAAATAGGGTTTCGATATCTCTCTAATTAATTTATTTTTGAACCAAACATGACAAATACTGAAAATCATAAGATGCTTTATTTAAAAAATAATATTAAGCACATTATCCACTTTTAGATATGTTTTCTACCATTTATATAATATGTCTTCCCAACAAATAAATTAAAAGCAAATCTCTCTTAGGGCGTAGGCGCAAAATCTTGGCTCCAGTGCTTTTTAAATGCATTCATTTTTTTTCGAATACTGAGAAAACTAATAAAAATTTTTACGCAGAATGAGATATTAGGTACATTATTTTCAAAGGCCGAAAGTCACTTAGGATAAACAAAATGTTTCTTTTGAATGAGATATTTGAAATTAAAAATCATAATAAATTTCCTCTTTTTTTTTCACCACTGCTTATTAAAATAAACATTATATAAGTTTTCAGAGACTTTCGGCCCTCGGTAACGTAATCTTTCATTCTGCGTTTAAAATTTGCAAAAATATTTATCAGTTTTCTCAGGATTCGAAAAAAAAAGAATGCATTTAAAAAGCATTTGAGCCGAAATTTTGCATCTACTCCCTTAAGTCAATAGGTAAATACTGATTACCTCAAACTTGACTACAGAAAGTTAAGACCGGTGTTTAAAAATACTTAATAATTTTCCTAAACTCACCGCAGTTAAAATAAAACATATTCGGCTCATATTATTGAGGTACATAATGATTTCCTTTGCTTGTATTCCTATACGGGGTTAGCTCTTCTGATTACATTTATTAAACTGTTTCTATCTTAGTCATACCCATATAGACTACTAGTCTTCTCTAGGCGTCTCCAACCATATCTTCATTGGTTTAACAGGAACCTTTGCAGGAACGGAACAAGTAGGCAACATTCAGCACCGTACATCATAATTAAAATTTCAGTACCGTTCTTATAAAACTTATCATTTAGTTTTTTCGTCATATAAATACCACCGCTACTTCCCGTTTTAACGATGCTGTTTCACCTCGAAAAAAAAAAATAGATTTTGCGGTGGACATCCGAACTTATCATTGGATAAGTTTTTACATGGTAAACAAAAAATTCAAAAAGATTTTATTAGCTTATATGTTTATTGAGATAACTCTGTCGAGTTTTTTAGTTATAACGATTTTTGACTTTTTGGTATCACTCGGAAATCAAAACAACGAATTTTTTGCACAAAAAAGGGCGAAAATCAACATATTTATTATTGTTAAATAAAAAATAAGCATAAAACAGAAAATATATACAAAATTCCAGGTGGGTCGGTCAAGTAGTTTTTGAGTTACAATGTCTACAGCCTTTGAAAAAAGCAGTTTTGAGGAAAAAGCGTTTAAAGTATTGTCAACTTTTATTTTCAATTTCTGTTATTTTCAGTTTGTCTGTCAAATCGTAAAATGATGCACGCCGGAATATCTTTTTGAATCGCGGAGTAATTTACAAAAGAAAATGAGAACAGCTGTTGACCGTTGTTCATTACGTTCAAGCGTGCTGACGGGAACCTGCTGCAAAGCTAGTCGAAGATAGGGATATTCAACACTATTTCCCTACCTTCGACTCGCTTTGCAGCATCTTCGCGCCAGTGCGCTTGAGCGTAGTGAGAAACGGTCAACAGCTGTTCTCATTTTCTTTTGTAAATTACTCCGCGATTCAAGAACATATTCCGGTGTGCATCATTTTACGATTTGACAGACAAAAAAAAGTGAAAATAAAATAAAAGTTGACAATACTTTAAAAGCATTTTTCTCAAAACTGCTTTTTTCAAAGCCTGTAGGCATTGTAACTCAAAAACTACTTGACCAACTCACCTGGAGTTTTGTACATATTTTCTTTAGACATTCCTTGAGGAAACACTGTCGAGATATTTTTTTATTTTATGCTTATATTTTGTTTAACAATATGTTGATTTTCACCCTTTTTTCTGTAAAAAATTTCGTTGTTTTGACTTGAGTGATAGTGATACCTACTAAAAAGTCAAAGATCATTAAAACTAAAAGAAACTTGACAGCGTTACCTCGAGAAACTCATAAGCTAATAAAATCTTTTTGAATTTTTTGTCTACCATGATCCAATGATAAATTCTGATGTCCACCGCAAAATTCATTGCTTTTTGGGGTGTCTTTAAAAATTTGTCACCGTTGGCTTATTTTTCAATATTTCTTGATTTTTTTTTGAATATTTTTTTAATTATACTTAGTATGCGTATTTAATTTAAAAATAAAATTATTCTCTTATACTTTAAAAAAAAATCACAAAAAAATGTTGATTTCAACCCCTACGGCCCCCCCTTAAGGATAGCTATGACACGATTCTGATAGGCAACCCATGCTGGTCGTGTTTGTCTATGTATGAAATTTAATAAAAAAAATGTTTTATCCGGCAAGCATTCGGATCCCGTACTATAAGTCTGCAAATTGGGTCTCAGATGACATCCTCATTACTCAGAACTCTAGGACTCGAATTTGATCATTATGACCAAGTTTCTCAAGCTTGGAAACAAAGAGAAGTGACACGGTGCCAAATTTAGAGAATGCGGTGGATGGGGCAGCAGTTCGTAGCGCAAATCAACCAATCTGACGGTCCAAAACGGCTCCATTTTGTTTTTGCTGCAATTTGGCGTCGAATCGACTCGATAATTGGACAGTCGATGTAGATCACACCTTATGAATTCCGGAAAATTGTGACCATCACCTTTCCGACCGATACGAAAGTCTTCGCCTGCTTCAGAGGATGTTCGCCAGGTGGAGTCCACTGTTTTTATTGTTCCTTGGTCTCTGGTACGTACTAGTGCGTCCATGTTTCGTCACAAAATAACGCAGAAACTCATTCGAATTGTGCTTAACCAACGTCAAACACAGTTTTGAAGTGGTCTCACTGTTGTGCTTGTTGTCCGAAGTGAGAAAACGCGGCGCCCATCACGCAGATACCCAAAATGTCATGCAGGATATGACCCACGCAATCTGTAAATATGCCTACTGTCTCAGCTATCTTACACTGAGAAAATAATTAAATTTACGTTGAAAATTTCCGCAAAACTGTTTCAAGCTGAATAATATTGTAACTCAAATTCACGCTGCTGTGGCGAATACAAAATATGAATAACATCTGACGAGGCTGAACTTGAAAGTGTGCGAGTACATTTTTCTATATCAATTGTAAGGAATCCCTTGTTAGCTTTGCTTGTTTAGCGTGTATAGGTAGCTTTTTTTACAATAACTCTTCTTCGTAATCCAGGCGATGCACATTTATCTCTGGAACTTGGTCATACGACCTTTGTTAGTCATAAGACCCTCTCTTTCCATTAAACTCCAACAAATCCTGTGGTACTCAACGAAAGCTAACATTTCCTCATTGGTAGTTTTAGGATCTCTTCTGGTTTAATCCTCAGTTGGCCGGTACATTTCTGCCTCGTATCTCTTAACACATTGCACTGGCATAGTAGGATGTGTATGGCAGTCTTTTCTTTCATTTCGAATTTTTTACAACACGGTTCATTCACTTTACTTATTTTGTATAGGTGTTTTCTTAAAAGACGGATTTTTTATTCCAATCACCACTTCAGGGACCGGTTTAATCTCCCATCTATGGAAATTCATTAAATTATCCGAGCATTTTTATCAATATTCTTGATTATTTACGTATTCTGGATTTACCCTTGAGTGGATCTCTATTTCTTTTGATGATTCCTTATCAGTCACTTCTAAACCTAGTTTCTTGCATATTTTTGGTAATACGTTACAGTAACTCAATAAGAAATAAAAGTCATAGAATGTTTCACTCTTAACTTTCTATGTGTCTGAAAAAAATCCAATGTTAATTTTGAAGGATGTACCATGTATAATGCTTTAGTACAGTCGAATATCGATCAATCATTTTAACCTATACTAAATTTACAATCAAGATGCAGTAGAAATAAACAAACCATTGAAATGTATATACATTGTAAATTATGATTCGGCAGTGCTCCTAGTAGCATTTAACGTGTCTTGGTTTGTTTATTTCTACTGCATCTTGAATGTAAATTTAGTATAATAACAAAATAAAAATATAACGATATGTATAACGTTATATCCAATATAATCTAACCTTTGCTCAAATTCACGTTTAAATTTTATTCTCCCTGTTTTGGTCCCTGATGTCAGCATTGGTAATGTTGTTCCATTTTTATCTTTGCCAATACGTCACGATTCATTTAAAAAAAATTAAATCAAAACATAAAGTGAAACGTACGCGGATGTGTATAGTATATAGTATACAGTATACAAAATGTATGTACACGTCGACGTTCGTTTCACTTTATGTTTTGACTTAAATTGTTTGAAAATGAGTCGTGACGCATGGGAAAAGTTGAATGGAAGAACTATATATTGGTCCCCTTTATTGTACCTTATAGTGTTAGGGAAAACAAAAGAAAACATATCAATTATTATAAAACTATATTATAATGATTTTCCTATTATCCAACTCCTATTTCGTTTTAAAAATTTATGTTCAGTTGGTATTTTTTTGAACCATTTAGATGTGGCATTTTTCGTTGACTCTTAAAGAATAATACCTCGCAGTGCAAGTAAAATCTTTAAATAAATCATTGAAAACTTTCATAGGCCCCATACGCCTGCGATCAAATTACGCAAATTTACAATGCACAGTAAACTGTTACTAAAACTGGTCTCCCATACACTAGGCATTTTTACGCAATCACACGTCAAGCAACACATACTGTAACAATTGTTTGTAAAACCGTTTCTGTTGAGCAAATTTGTTCACAGGTGTAAAACATTGATAGCATCCAACTGTTATTTAAAGTGGTCACCCATACATTATGCATTTTTACGCATTCACACGTCAAGCAACACAATAAACTGTAACATTTGTTTGTAAAACAGTTTCTGTTGAGCAAATTTGTTCACAGACGTGAAACATTGAAAACTTTCATAACATCAACAACTGTTGCTTAAAGTGGTCACCCATACATTATGCATTTTTACGCAATCACACGTCAAGCAACCCAATAAACTGTAACACTTGTTTGTAAAATATATTCTGTTGCGCAAATTTGTTCACAGGTACAAAACATTGAAAACATTCATAGCATCAACAACTGTTGCTTAAAGTGGTCACCCATACATTATGCATTTTTACACAATCACACGTCAAGCAACACAATAAACTGTAACAATTGTTTGTAAAACAGTTTCTGTTGAACAAATTTGTTCACAGATGTAAAACATTGAAAACTTTCATAACATCAACAACTGTTGCTTAAAGCGGTCACTCATACATTATGCATTTTTAAGCAATCACACGTCAAGCAACACAATAAACTGTAACACTTGTTTGTAAAACAGTTTCTGTTGCGCAAATTTGTTCACAGGTGTAAAACATTGAAACCATTCATAGCATCAACAACTGTTGCTTAAACTGATCACCCATATACTAAGCATGTTTACGCAATCACACGTCAAGCAATACATACTGTAACAATTGTTTGTAAAACCGTTTCTGTTGCGCAAATTTGTTTACAGGTGTAAACCATTGAAAACATTGATAGCATCAACATCTACTGCTTAAATGGGTCACCCATACATTGCGCAAATTTGTTTACAGGTGTAAACCATTGAAAACATTGATAGCATCAACAACTGCTGCTTAAATTGGTCACCCATACATTGCGCAAATTTGTTTACAGGTGTAAACCATTGAAAATATTGATAGCATCAACAACTGCTGCTTAAATTGGTCACCCATCCATTATGCATTTTTACGCAATCACACGTCAAGCAACACAATAAACTGGAACAATTGTTTGTAAAACAGTTTCTGTTGAGCTTTGTTCACAGATGTAAAACATTGAAAACTTTCATAACATCAACAACTGTTGCTTAAAGTGGTCACCAATACATTATGCATTTTTACGCAATCACACGTCAAGCAACACATTAAATTGTAACAATTGTTTGTAAAACAGTTTCTGTTGAGCAAATTTGTTCACAGGTGTAAAACATTGAAAACATTCATAGCATCAACAACTGTTGCTTAACTTGTCAGCCATACACCATACACTACGCATTTTTACGCAATCACACGTCAAGCAACACAACTGTAACAATTATTTATAAAACAGTTTCTATTGCGCAAATTTGTTCACAGGTGTAAAACATGCGATCAAATTGCGCAAATTTACATTGCACAACAAATGGTTACTTAAATTGGTCACACGTACGCTACGCATTTTTACGCGATCAAACGTCAAGCAACTAAATAAATTAACAATTATTATTTGTAAAGTAGCTGCTGTTGCGCAAATGTGTTCACAGGTATGAAGGGCCCATTATTAATAAACTGTTTCGCTGTCAGCGGCATAAAAAATGCACCCTCTGTTTCGTTTCATTTGGTTAAATGAAGAATCTATTTTCTTCTGTGTTATATCGTTGATTGATGTATTGGGGGTTTATTAATATTTCAATCAACGGTTATATCCATAAGAGACAACGAAAATTGTTATATATTTCCCCAACCCACTTTTATTTTAATAATATGTAACAATGCATATCATTTTACTGAATTTACTTAAAATATACGCCAGTAAAATTTGTCTTGTTTTCGATTTTAGATAGTTAATTTTTAATTAGCGAATTTAAATAATTGTGAAACTTGAATCAAAATAAGTAGAAAAAAATAGTTGTTCAGAAGTATCTATATATTTACAAAATGTTGATGTTACTGATTATCTGAAAGAATAAATATAACTTTAGTAGACAGAAATGTTTCATTTTAGTTGGCCTACCCTTTCATATTAACAAAAAAGAATTACTAAAACTAGCAAGAAAAAACCGGAAGTGGCAAAATGTCAAAAGACAAAAGATTAAAGGAGTATTAATTTTTATACGGAAACTTTTAAAAGCTATAAAAAATCTTGGGAACCAATAAATTAAAGAATTATGAATGGAGGAGACTACGAAGGTAGGATCACACAGGAAGCGGATAAGACGCCAGGAAGTAGTGCAAAAGGATCATCATCATCAGTAGCTCGACAACCCTTTTTGGGTCCTGGCTTGTTCTAGGATTTTCCGCCATTCTGTTCTGTTACTTGCTTTGTTCTTCCAGTGGGTAATCTCAGTGTTTTCAGATCTTGTTCCACTTGTTCCATGTATCTAAGTTTGGGTCTTCCCTTTGACCTTCTCCCTACTGGTGTTTGCTTCATTAAATGTTTTGGTGTTTCGGTCTCCAACATTCGTTCAACATGGCCCATCCAGTGCAGACGTCCGATCTTTATGGATGTTATGACGTCGGGTTCGTTGTATGCTGCTTATAGTTCAAAATTATATCTTATGCGCCATACGTCATTTTCTTTCACCCCCTTTTATATTATGAGTCTAATGATTTTTCGTTCAAACGTACCTAATAAGTTCTCATCGCTTTTCGACAGTGTCCATGTCTCTGATCCATATATAAGGACCGATTTTATCAGGATTTTGTATATTTTGCATTTGGTTTTTCTCGTGATGTTAGATCTTAGATGTTTAATGAGTCCATTATATGCTATAATATTAGCAATATGTATTCTTCTCTTAACTTCAAAAGAGTGCAAAATAATATCGGGATCAAATATGAAAAGCTAATAAAAAATCATCCCGAGTTGGAAATGGTAACAGATGCAATACAACCTAAGTATAAGTTCGAGCACCTGTGTACTGTTCTAATTCCAGGAAGGGACGAATGGGAGTCGAATAAAATGAATCTCCTAATGGCAGATCAATGCTGGTATACAGACGGCTTTCACACCGTTAAAGAAGTTGAAGCTGGAGTATACGGAGGGAAACCAAGACTAAGCCTTAGTGATAGCCTAGGTAATCAGTCCACTATCTTCCAAGTAGAAATTTATGCTGTAAAGATGTGCCTGCAGGGACAGGTCTATAAAAATTCTATCGGATATTTAAACGACATTCGAAATCAGAGGCACTGTAATCGAATTGCCCAAAGTTTGTTTAAAACTGTCTTCAGAATCTGATTCAGATCGGAAAAAAAACGTTTTTTGCATGCAATAAAACATCTAAAAAATAATAAATCTCCAGGAAGTGATGGTATACCGGCGCAACTTAAATGTGGAGTTGCTATTCTGACTACTCAAATATAAGGCGTGTAGAAGACAAGGGATACAAGTGCATTTTAGTAGTTTTGAGAAAATCAAGTTTAAAGTTTAACACCTTTCCTAAATTATACCGCTTTATGTTTTTCAAAATAGTTGGTCATTGGCTGGTCTTGGTAACTTCAAAAACTTTTATGTAATAGTACAATTATATCAGATTTAAAAAAACTTAGCATTTTATAAGATAGTTTAGAATAAAGAACAGCACTTATACCCACTGTCTTCCAACTAAATACTTGTACAGTACTCTGTACTTGTATCTTTATTATTCTAAATACAATTTGATCAATAAAACAAATAATTTTTGTAAAAACAAAATAAAAATTAGCATAAAAATGCAAAAAGTAGGAAACAACACTAGAAGTAAACTTAACTATACCTAATAGTTATAGACTATTAATATCTATCATAGACAGACATATTAATAGTCATCTTCGCTATCGAAGCAGTTGTCGGGATCTTCCTAAATATTATCCAGAGTGCCTTGATATGTGATTTGTTGTCCTTCCCGTTGTTGGTAAGACAAATTTCTGTTAGCCACTGCATGGTTCATATTCCCGGTACAGTACGTTTATGTCGAATCTGCCGAAGTGTATCTAGATTAACAAAATCCTGGTCTTTCATCCTAACAACCATAAATTTTGAACTGGTCTTCATCTCTACCCAGTGTTCTGGTACAAACATTTCTCTTTCAGTTTTTCTTTCTTTTTGTAAGTACACTTGGATCGTGTCAAATCGTATTAACTAAAATATGATGCAATGATTAGCGACATTCTTAAAATTCTATATGACGTCAAAATTAATGACGCACTGAAAGAAGGGTTTGGTATGAAATTTAACACCTTGTACCACTAATCTAACAAGTATTAACGAGTTGGCTGCCAAACGATATAACTAACACTTGTTTGGAGGCCAAGAGATATAAGAGTACTTATATCCAATGGCTGTCAAATGATAAACAAACTATTTTCAGGAGTTAAGTGAAATATCCATAGATGTCACTATTGGTTTTAAATTCACTTGTGTCCTTTGGCCACAACATTAAAATGGGTATTAAATATCTATTACTGTACTTACTTCCAACTCGAACAAAATTGCAGTTATACCCCTTGGCTTATAGACGCCTCATATATAAAATAATACTGAGAGCCTGGAATGAGGAACAAATCCCGAAAGAGTGGCGTATTGGAATCGTTTGCCCGCTACACAAATAGGGTGATCAATTGGAATGTAGAAACTATAGAGGAATAAATCTTAATACAGCATACAAAATATTTTCGAGTATCTTATATGGTCGCCTAAGTGCATATTCAGAGGAGCTTCTTGGCGAATATCAAAGTGATTTTAGGCCTGGCCGATCAACAACAGATCAGATCTTTGTGCTAAGGCAAATACTGGAAAAAACCAATGAATTCAATATCGAAACATACCATCCTTTCGTAGATTTTAAAACGGCATAAGAAATAAATTGTATGAAGCCATGGATGAATGCCACATCCCCGATAAACCGATAAGATTGATTAAGGCTACAATACGAAAAGTTGTTTGCAAAGTCGAAATATAGGGCGAACAATCTCGGGCGTTTGAAAGGCATATTGGGCTGCGACAGGAGGTGCGCTGGCGTGTCTCCTTTTCAACATAGCTGTAGAAAAGGCAGTGAGAGATGTCCGAATAGACAGCAGAGGAAATATTTTTAATAAATCATCCCACATTTTTGCATATATGCAGATGATGTGGACCTAGTTGCCCTCACAACACGCAAGCTAGAAGAAATGTATACCACCTTCTCAAATGTCTCAAAAAATATGGGTCTGAACTAAATGAGGAGGAAACTAAGATGGTGGCATCAACACCCCACAATAGAGCCAGAAACATCGGTTACTAATTCACAGTCGATAACAATACATTTGAAGTGGTAGACAAATTCACATACTTATGTAGGACATGTGGGAAGTAGAAATAGGGGTAGGCCAAAACTCGGATGGAAGGATGGTAGAAAAGAAGGCGCAGCAAACTGGCAACAGTTGGCAATGGATAGAACTAACTAGCGTAATAGATTTGGGAAGATCGAGGCTGTTTTATAGGGCCGTAGGACCATTGATGATGATGACGAAAAATTGCTGAACTGCGAGTTCCTGGAAGAAGTAGAAGAGGAATCTGTTAGATGTCCTGCCTCATAAAAGCAGAAAAATTATATGCGGGGACTTCAACATTAATTATGCTGCTGCTTGTGCTACCGAAGTGTCCTTGGCCAACATATTTGAATCGTATGGTCTCTCAATGCACGTTAATTCTCGTACAAAGATTACAAAAACTACATCTACCATAACCGATTAGATTGTCTCAGACTTCCCACCCCTTGATGTCTGCTCTACAGTTATTACGCTGCTAACTATGATTAACGTGATTCCTAATACATTTCCAGTGAAAATAATAACAAGTGTTGGCGATACAATTCTTTTTTATATGCGTGTCCGCGAAGATTATAACTCCCAAAATATTTATAACGAAAGGATGTAGTTCATAATAGATGCCGACGAAAACAATTATTTCCGTTTCTGTTTCTACCGACGAAACAATTATTTCTGAGAACTTTTTAGTAATTATAATTTTCGTGGACCCAAAAACAGAAATGATGTTTTTTGCTGATACTCCTCAAAAAATAATTTTTTTCGCTAACACTTTATTAGGGATTATAATTTTCACAATCAGATAATCGAAAATAATATTTTTCGCGGCGTTCATTGAAAGTTCTACTCTTACCGGCATTTTTCGGAGTTATACTTTTAGTAGACGGCGGCGATTAATGCGGCACTATCTGATCATGAAGCAGTGTATACGAAGTTTAACATCTTCAGCAAACCCTCCTCGAAAACCCGACGTTTAGGTAGGTTTTTTCCATTCAGAATTTTCGTAAATTCCTAAATGTATGCTTAACTTCCGAGTTATTATCCTTTTAGGGACGTGGACTATAATTTCAGTGTTTTTCTAGATAAGCTTCTATGTATCTTCAATAAGGGATTTCCTTTCATTACACGTAAGCCAAAACATCGCAAACCCTGGGTTACGAAAGACATCCGCATATCAGCTAAGAATATACGTTCACTACTATACATCAGAAAATTTATCACCAACGTTTCTGTCACTGAATATATCACGAAGTACAGGGCAACGTATCTAAAACTTATCAAATCAGCTAAAAAAGCCTACTATCAAAATCGTCTGGGAAGCTCTAAACGTGTTGCAAAAGAAACTTGGTCCGTAATAAACGATCTCCGAAATAAAACTCACACAGCTCAATAATTTTCCCTTTCAAACCCTGAAAGTCTAAAAAAAAACTACGTTAATGTGAGTAAAAATATAACATCATCTATGTTGCCGCAACAAGATCCCATTTCCTATTTCCCTAATTTAAGAAAGATCTCGAATTCATTCTTTATAAGACCAGGCGGTAACATTGAACTGATCCAAACAATCAATAGTATCAAAAACAAATCATTCTGTAGTACTGATGGACTATGTATAAAATTTTTCTCAAATCTCACAGAAAATGTGTTACAGTTCCTCGTCTCATGACTCCTTTGAAAAAGGTAAATTTCCAGGGTGCCCAAAGACAGCCATTATTATCCGTCTTCATAATGGTGGTGAAAAATTATTGAGACTCATAAAAACTCGACTTATGTCCTTTCTCGTTGATAACATTTTATCACAAAATCATTTCGGCTTTTTAATAAATGTACCACTGATTACTGATGCCATGTTTTCTGTACTACATGAGGTTTACCAAGCACTAAACAATAATCTTTATACTGCCACTGTTTTCTGTGACTATGCCAAAGTTTTTGATTGTGTAAATCACGACATTTTGATTAAAAAACTAAATTTCTACGGAATTCCTTTGAATTGGTTCCCATCCTACTTGGATAATAGGACTCAACTGGCTAGAGCAAATGATACTGTCTCAAAAACATTGTATGTGGAGTACACAAGGTTCAGTAATGGCTCTTCTACTTTTCCTTATTTTTATAATTGACATCAATAAATTTAAAAATCGATGGAAACATTTTTCTTTTTGCTGATGATACCAGTGTCACTTGGAGCAACTCAACTATTGCAATTCTTCATGCAACTATAACTTCTGATCTACTTACGATAAAAAGCTGGTCTGACTCTAATTTACTCTCTTTTAACGTGGATAAGATAGTAGCATTATCCTATAAAGGAGCTCTTCAACCCTTGCTTCTTAATAACAGTCAGATCAGTACCGTTGATTCTGTAAAATTTCTTGGTATTTTTTAGACGGCAACCTCAAATGGTCCCTTCATATCGATTCGTTAAGTAAGAAACTCGCCTCAGCTTGCTATGCAATAAGATCTGTTTCAAGGGAAATCAATTTAGCATTTTCTAAGATAACGATATGGTCTTCCTTTAGCAGCAGTACAGCTGCTCAATCTGATGTTATTTTTAAATTGCAAAAAAGAGCAATAAGATATCTGTTTTGCATCAGAAGAACTACATATTGCAGAAGTTACTTCAGAGATCACGAAATTTTAACACTTCCATCTTTATATATTTTAGAAACGGTTTGCTTAATTCGTAAACACCTTCATGTCTTTCCAGCAAGGCTTAATCATGTCTACTCCACCAGAAATTCAACCTTTGATATTTATTGACCGGTCCACTCAGTGCCGGTTTAATCTAACTTCGGGCCCTGGGCACTGGAAATTTAGGGGCCCCATTCATTGCTATTCGTTGTCAGATTTTTTAAGAAGAAGAGATATATCTTTATTCTCTTTAAAGCCGAAAAAGACCGTTTGCCTGATGTATTAGCAATTAGTATCGTCAAATAAACTTGCAGTAAAGTTAAAATATTGGGAAAAGTTGTCTTTACATCCTGGATGACAACAAATTTTTAAAATGATTATTTAAATTTTAGCATAACGTTATAAAATGAGTAATTTCATTATGCAAATTTTCATTGGTTTCATCAACATCTTCTTTTTTATGTCCCTCGCATAAAGTATTAATTGACATCTTTACTTCTTTATCTAGCGTAAAAAACATCTAACAGCTGATATAACATCTTTGTAGCATTAATCGTCTTTAAAAGATCTTGAGTAATATTGTCGCATATAACATTAAATACTTCAATTCTAAATCTCACTTGCCCCTCACGAATTTTTGTAGTTTGGTAAAAACTGCTCTTTTCTTCAGAATAAAAAGATTAGCATCAGAGATACGAAAAAATGTTTAAATATGAAATTGTAGCTTATTTAATTCCCAAGAAGCTAGTTTGCAAAAAAAATTCCTACGGCAAAAATTGAGTGAGCTACTGACAATTAAAACTTGTAATAACATGCAAAAACCACCTTTACCAATCCTTTGAGTCATCTCTTTTTACGACTGAGGAATTTAAAAGAATTTAATATTTAATAACCTTGTAGATCTTGTAAAAACCTACAAAATTCATTTTTTACCAAACTTCTAAGATAAAAAATAAAAAAGTTACGGTTAAAAAATTAATATATTTTTTTGAATAAAAAAGGAGAAATCCAATTGGAAGCATAATAATTCTCTGGTATTTCTCTGGTATACAGAAGAAATCTTTTCCGTAGCGGACGCGAAAATGTAAATTTCAAAGTCTCCATAAAAGACGATGAACGACAAAAGACACCTCTTTGTGTCACAGATTTGTCTACAAAGCCACGTTATTCGCTACACATTCGTCAATAACGGAGAAGAACCGTGATATGAAAGGAAACGGCAATTGCATTTTGTTTCACTTCGACCATCACTTTTTCCAACTTCGACCAACAATCTTTTCGTGTAATTAATATAGATGTCGTACCAAGTGTACTGAAGTCTGGTTATTTTATTATTACCAGAAAGGCCAAAAGCATTTTCTTACACCTCGACCATCCACCTAGATGTTCCTGACGAGAGCTTGACATGAGCTCGAAACACGTCGTGTAGAATATCGGTGGTGGTCGAAGTGAAACAAAATGCAATTGCCGTTTCCTTTCATATCACGGTTCTTCTCCGTTATTGACGAATGTGTAGCGAATAACGTGGCTTTGTAGACAAATCTGTGACACAAAGAGGTGTCTTTTGTCGTTCATCGTCTTTTATGGAGACTTTGAAATTTACATTTTCGCGTCCGCTACGGAAAAGATTTCTTCTGTATACCAGAGAAATCTTTTCGTGTAATTAATATAGATGTCGTACCAAGTGTACTGAAGTCTGGTTATTTTATTATTACCAGAAAGGCCAAAAGCATTTTCTTACACCTCGACCATCCACCTAGATGTTCCTGACGAGAGCTTGACATGAGCTCGAAACACGTCGTGTAGAATATCGGTGGTGGTCGAAGTGAAACAAAATGCAATTGCCGTTTCCTTTCATATCACGGTTCTTCTCCGTTATTGACGAATGTGTAGCGAATAACGTGGCTTTGTAGACAAATCTGTGACACAAAGAGGTGTCTTTTGTCGTTCATCGTCTTTTATGGAGACTTTGAAATTTACATTTTCGCGTCCGCTACGGAAAAGATTTCTTCTGTATACCAGAGAAATCTTTTCGTGTAATATATATATATATATATATATATATATATATATATATATATATATATATATATATATATATATATATATATATATATAGAAAGAAATTTAGGATATTGGGTTATGCAGCAAATGAAAAGTGTACTCTTTCAAGTTTCTTTAATCCAAGCTTTCGGTTATGATTATAACCATCATCAGGGTGCTACAATGATATTTTTTCTATGTAAAAGAATATGAAAACATGTATAAATAAATAGTACTTACAAACTTATTGAGGATATTTCAAATGTGATGTCATTGAGGAGAAATGAGATGCAACTTGATCAATGGTCATGCCGATGCCTCGAATCCAACAAAATTTAATTTAATAAGCGGGGTGGTTTGTATTATATCACCATTGCAGGAACGACCAATGAGCAAAGGTTAAGTTGTTATGAAGTATCACCCGGTGACGGGTTTGGCATGACATTTGAAATATCAACAAGACTTTTTAAAAAAGAAGAGTAAAAGAACATTAAGGGTCAATGGTAAATATAAAATAATATTAAAATTTATAAATAATAGTAAGACACTATCATAAAACGATTATAAAATTAAATTAGGCTAAGAATTTTAAAAAATTGACATACACAACATATAGAATTAAAATTTGTTAAAATTGCGGTTAAATTGAGTAACAACAATATTGATTAAAATTGAATTTAAAATTATTTGTACAAATTATAATGTTGATGACAGTTCAGAGTCTCTAGAATGGGAGTTAGGAGATGACTCACGATTATCTAAATAGAGTAAGTAGGAAAACATTTCATTGAGGTGGCCTATATCAGTACGATGGTTCATCGAATTTGGATTTTTGTTTATGTGGACCATTTCCCAAAATAGCCTCTTAGCCGCATGTGACTCACGGTCCAATACCTTCACGTTGTTATAATCAATTCGGTGGTCATTATTGAAAGAATGTTCGCCCAGTGCACTTCTATCCGGGTACAATCTACAGTCTGACCTATGTGACGTTATTCTGTCTTTTAGTCTTCTTGATGTTTGTCCGATGTATATTTGATTGCAATTTAAACAAGGAAGGCTGTAGACCGTATCAGTTTTAGAAAGCACTGGTGTCTTTTCCTTGACGTTCGAGAAAACCCTATTGACTGTGAGGGCAGTCCTAAACGCAAGTTTGATGTTTTCAAACGGCTTAAACAGTCGAGTCAACTTCGGTGCAATCTCACTGGTATATGGCAGCGTCATGTAAGCCACGTTAGTATTGGGAATGTCGATGGTTTGTGAGTTGTCTGCATCAACATTGTTATTGACAATTGTTGGTTGAATGTTACTTGTATTAAATAGTAATTTCCTCAACAAAGTCTCAGGATAACCGTTTTCCAAAAAAAGGTGAAGCAATATTTTTAAATTTTTTGAGTGGAAAGAAACGTCGCTGATTTTTAAAACGCGGTTTTTCATTGCTTTTATTAAATTGATTTTCATAGCATGTTTATGGTACGAACTATAGTTCAGATATCTGCCCGAGCTAAGTGGTTTACGATACCAATCCACCAGTAAGATGTTATTTTTACGTATGACTCTGGTGTCCAAAAAAGGTACAGAACACAGCGTGTCCTCTTTTTCAAGGGTAAATTGTATATGGTGGTTAAATATGTTGAAATATAATAACAAATTATCCAGTTCATTAGCGGGCAAGCATAGCAGAATATCATCTACATATCTTTTGATGAAGAATAATTTAAAGGGTAACACCCTCAACACGAATTGCAAAATGTAATTCATAACATAATCAGCTAAGATAGAGGAAATTGTACTACCCATAGGTGTACCGAAAGTCTGCTTGTAGAAACCACCGTTAAACACAAAATAATTGTTTTCAAAAAGAAAGGTTAAAAGTTCCAAAAATGTTGACTCAGACAACTCACAATGCTTCGAAATATTGGGCCAATTATAGTCAACGGCAGTAATACAGATTTTAAGATATACATTACTAAACAGTGAAACTACGTCAAGGCTGGCAATCACGTGATCATCAGGTATTTTTAAGTTATTAAACAGTGAACTGACATTGAAAGAGTCCTTTATGTAAAATTCGTTGTCAAAATCGTACGATTTAGTGAGAATTTCAGCCAAAAATTTTGCTAGGTTATCTGTAGGAGTACCTAATGAAGCTAAAATTGGTCTCACAGCCAAGGGGTTCTTGTGGATCTTAGGTAGAGCGTAAAATTTACCAGGGACTCCACTATAGCTAGCCAACCGTTTCTTTGTTGGTTCTGAAATGTTACCATTACTACATAAATTTCTAATAAGTTTATTATTTAAGAATATCGTTGTAATAATATTGTTGCTAGACAGGTAAATACCATTTTATACCGGGTGTACCAATCATACTGTTTTTTTCTTAAAGTTTGGAACACCCTGTGGAATATTCTAGGATATGAAAAGTATTATAATTAATGCTCGATAGAGTAGACTTAGGCTTGCTTAACATTTTCCTTTTCGATTCATTTACTTATGTGAGATAATAAAAAAAGTTATGTGCGTTAACATCTATCCATGTTTTTCATCAATAAATCCTCATAGTAGGGGAGGAAAGTATACTAAATTTGCAGTTACTCGAGCGCTATTAAGAGTATGTGCTAAAATCCGAAAGAGGTTAAGTTAAGTTTTCCATAAAATTGGGGACTTTTCATTTTTTAATTTAATTTTCCATTTGAAACAATCATTTTTCTCCGATTATAGCGCTATCTATCCATAATTCGAATAAAAGTCGAATAAAAGTTGCTTATTTTTACGTAAATAATCCAAATCTACAATAAAAATTGGGGGCTCCTATTTAAGATTTTAAATTAAATCCCCCACCCCACCTCCGTGGGGGCTCATGACACCACACGGAGAGGGGTGGGGGGTAAATTAAAAATTATAAATACGAACCCTGCGATAATTTGCGAAATGAACATCAGATCGTAAAACTGCAAAATACACCTATTCAATATTTTTCAAAAATCTACCGAATGGCACCAAACACGACCCCGCACGGAGGTGAAGTGGGGGGTTACATTAAAATATTAAATAGGAGCCCCCAATTTTTATTGCAGATTTGGATCCTTGACGTAAAAATAAGCAACTTTTATTCGCAATATTTTTTCCTATTATGGATAAATGGCGCTAAAATCGGAAAAAACGATTGGTGGAAATGGAAAATTAAATTGAAAAATGGAGAGTCCCACACTTTATAAAAAACTTAACTTAACTTTTTTTGGTTGTAGCACCCACTCTTCACAATCCACTGCAGGTCTCAAGAACGCTCGGGTAATTGCAAATTTAGAATACTTTTCTCCCCTACTATGAGGATTTATTGATAAACAACATGGTTAGTTCTTAAAGCACATAACTTTTTTATTTTCCAACATATGCAAATGAATCAAAAAAGAAAATGTTAAGAAAGCATAATTCTACAATCGAGTTTTAATTTTAATATTTTATATATGCTGGTATATTCCACAGGGTGTTCCGAACTTTAAGAAAAAAACACAGTATGCTTGTTACACCCGGTATAAAATGACATTTACCTGTCTAGCAACAATATTATTACACCGGTATTCTTAAATAATAAGGCTATAACATACTAAAAGAATCACTCAAATCGGACCACTGGTTTATGAAATACGAGACATCAAACTTGTCCCATTTTTAACGTGTTCGGCTAATTTTGCCGGTGTGTGTGTATATATATAATAGCGCTGCAGGCCTCAGGGGCCCATGGCTTGAAATTTTTCAACTGTTTTTCTCCACTTTACTCTGTCCAGGGCAGCTGTCTTCCAGTTTACAATGCCTGCTCTTTGTAGATCATCTTTGGCTGCTTCCAGCCACTTTTTCCGCGGTCGACCCCTCCTTCTTCTTCCCTCACCCCTTAACAATATACTCTTCGCCCATCGGTCCCCTGACATCCTTTCCACATGTCCTAGCCAGCGAAGTCTTCTAGTTTTTACCATATGGCTGATCTTCCCAAACAGTTCTTGAACTTCCGCATTCGTCCGTCTTCTCCATTCGTTCTTTCCCACTTTCACACCACCGAAAATCTTTCTCAGCACACTCCGTTCCCATCTTTCCAATACATTTTCTTCTCTCTTATTCAGAACCCAACATTCACTACTATACAGTACTGTAGGTTGTATCACCGTACTATATAACCGCAATTTTGCTGCTCTTGAGATAAGACTACTTTTTAAAAGTATGCTCAATGCTCCAACTGCTCGTCTTCCCTTCGCTATTCTTTTTTCAATTTCTGGAACTTCATCTCCTTTCTCTGTTACAGTGACCCCTAGGTATTCAAATTCTTTTACTTTCTCGAAACAATATTCTTTTCCATCGTTATCTATTCTAATTTTCAAAACCTGTTCTTCATTTAGTGTATCTCCCATTTCCATAAATTTTGTTTTGTGTTCGTTAATTTTCAGACCGTACTGCTTAGCTTTTCTTTCAAAAAGGTTAAATACTCTTAGCAGTTCTCTTTTTGTTCTTGTTATCAATACTATGTCGTCTGCATATGCAAGTACCTGAGTTCTTCTATCATGGATCGTACCTTGCGTTCTGATCCCGCTCTCCCTGAATATTGCCTCTAATACACAATTGAAAAGGACAGTTGATAGAGGGTCTCCCTGCTTCAAACCCCTTCGTACTTTAAACTTTTCTGAGAGGCTAGCCTCCAGTGCTACTCGATTTTCTGTTCTCTCGAGTGTCATTTTCACCAGTTTGACCAACTTCTCCGGTATCCCAATTAACCGAAGTGCATGATAAAGGAGTTTCCTTACGACTGTATCATATGCCTGCTTGAAGTCTATAAACAGGAGCTTCATATTTAGCTGTTGTTCGTAGGTACCGCACTGTAACATATTTAGTACGAAAATCTGATCGATGGTAGATCTTCCCTTCTTAAAACCACCTTGATATTCTCCTACCTACACACTAATATATCTGTCTAATTTTTCTCTTATAACCTTGGCAAGGACTTTATAAATTACATCAAGCAAAGCGATACCTCTGTAACTTTCACATTGAGATTTATCTCCCTTTTTGAATATCGGGCATATTACAGCCTGACTCCATTGTCTCGGCATTTCTTCCTGATCCCATATCATCTTTAGTAGGCTGCATATTCTCTTTTCTAATATTTTACCTCCATGTTTAATCATTTCTCCTGGAATGTCGTTGATACCCGCACTCTTGTTGTTCTTTATGCTTCTTAAAACTTCCATTATTTCCTCGTCTGTTGGCGGCCCCACTACATCCTCTTGGTTGTAGTTTTCTTGTATCACTTCCATCTGAACCTCGTCATTACCTTCCTGCCTCTCATTTAGCAGTTCCTCGAAATGCTCTCTCCATCTATCCAGTTTTCCTTCCTTGTCGCCTATTAGGTGCCCCTCTTTGCTCCTGTAAAAGTTTTGTCCTCTTGAATACTGTTCTTTACCTCTTTTTGCTTCTTGGTAGAAATTTCTAATGTTCTTATTGATATAGTGTTGTTCAATATCTTCAAGCTTTTTACTCATGTGTTCCCGCTTTTTATATCTACACAGTCTTTTTGTGTTTCTCCTCTCTTCTTCATATTTCTTTCTATTTTTTTCACTAGGCTCATCTATCATTCTTTGTCGCGCCCGATTCCTTTTCTCTAACCTTTTTCTACAGTCATCATCGAACCATTCTTTTTCCTGTTTTCTACTTATTTGTCCCAGGTGCTTACTTGCTGATTCCTTCAAAGATTCCTCAATTTCTGTCCACTCCGTTTCTATATTGTCATGGTACTGCCTACCTCTAAGCTTGTCCGTAATTTCCGCTTCAAAGCTCTTTGCAATGTCCTCGTTGTTCAATTTGGCAACATCGTATTTTTTTCGACTTTCCAATTGACCTCTCGGTTTCGGCATTCTTTCTCTTATTTTTGCTATCAACAATATATGATCGGAATCCATATCAGCTCCTCGATAACTTCGTACATCTGTTATTTGTTTCGCATGTTTATCAAAATATGGTCAATTTGATTCCTTGTTTGGCCATCTGGCGAAATCCATGTCTCTTTATGTATTGCCTTATGATCAAAGTATGTACTCATTATTCTCATATAATTTTCCTGTGCAAAGCCTATCAACATCTTGCCGTTGTCGTTACTTTCCTGGTGCTTACTCCTTCCACCTGTGGTCTTTCTGTACCTGTTCTCATTACCCACTTTAGCATTAACCCTTAAACGCCCAAGGGTGGGTAAAAAATGTCCACCTAATGCGTATTCCCTTGTAACATATTTATTACGTGTTTAAAAAATTTTCAAAAATTATTTATTGTTAAAAATACAGCCCTTTATCGAATGTAAATTTGATTTTACCAATATTTTTGAAAATAAAAGTAATATCTTGAGTTAAATATGGGTGGGCATAAAAAGTACACCCTTGGTAAAACTTGTTACTAAAGGTTTCTTTATAATTTCTCGTTGGTAGGAACATAATCCATATAATTATCGACGTATAATTACATTATCGACATAATTATCCGCCAATGAGGAGGCTGAAAGGAAGAATGTGGAGAAAATCGACAAATCTGAATTAATGGCTTTTACTGGTATGTTAATTTTGATGTACATTGTAATTTTGTTGTAAGGTTTGTAAATTGTTTATATTAATATTTTAGAAGATGCTGTGTTTATTACGCATAAGATTCTTAAGTTTAATCCACTTCCAACAACTCTCAATAAATATATTAGCTATTTTCGAGGTGGACATTTTTTACCCACCCTTGGGCGTACATGGAACCTAAAAAAGGTTGGGCGTTTAAAGGTCGCCTCATATTATAATGCACGTCGCGTTTTCGGCACGTAGCGTTTCGTTTGCGAAAAATATAATTTAATGGTTTTTAAATTGAACCATTCATATTGTGCGTATAAGACACGTAACGTAGCGTATAAGACACGTTACGTCTGCGTTCGGTTCATTCGAAAACAATATTTTTCGGATGTTGACAGCTACGGGTCGTTTTCCCCTCGTTGTTTATTTAGGTATTTCTTTGAATTTGATACAGAGTATTTAGACCGGTCAGTATCGTCGCCCTCGCTAGCGAAATTATTACTATTCGATTTTTTTCCCAAATTTACTCAAAGAGAGGTTCTTATAACATATCCACAGGGTGCCAGACGGTGCCGTGGTCGAAAAATTGTTTAAACAATCTTTTTTAAACAAATTCACAAAAATATTTTTTCATTCGAGCAATATTTTTTTTTTAGATAATTTGGGTAATTCTGAGCAAAAAAGGTTTCTTGTCATTTTTCTCTAAAATTGCGAAAATGGCTATTTTCAAGGCTTAATAACTCGATTAAAAATTATTATTATGAATTTCAATAAGTGACCAAATCAAGTTTCAAACAACTTCTTCAAGGTCCTGAAGAGATTTTTGTCATTATTTTATTACAAAGCTGTTATTTTTAACTATTAACAATTACCGCTATAGTCCAACTGTATCGTCGCCCTCGTTAGCGAAATTAGATTTTTTTGCACAAACTTACTCAAAAAGAGGTCTTTATAACACATCAACAGGGTTCCGGGCGGTGCCGTGGTCTAAAAATTGTTTAAACAATTTTTGTTAAACAAATTCACAAAAATAATTTTTTATTAATAATTTAATTAAACCCAAATTAATAATAATTTGAGTTATTCTGGGCAAAAAAGGTCTCTTGTGATTCTTCTCTAAAATTGATTGTTGTCGAGTTATATGGCCATTTCCGCATTTTTGTAAGATACGTTTTTTGCTAAGAATAACCCAAATTATCTAAAAAAAATCGTTCGTAATGAAAAAATTATTTTTGTGAATTTGTTTAATAAGAATTGTTAAAACAATTTTTTGACAAGGGCACCGCCCGGCACCCTGTGGATGTGTTTGTTATAAGGACTCTTTTTGAGTAAGTTTGTGCAAAAAAATCTAATCGAAATAGTTTCGCTAACGGGGGCGACGATACAGTTGGACTATAGCGCTAATTGTTAATAACTAAAAATAACAGCTTTGTAGTAAAATAATGACAAAACTCTCTTTGGGACCTTGAAGAAGGGATTTGAAACTTGATTTGGTCACTTATTGAAATTCATAATAATACTTTTAATCGAGTTATTAAGCCTTGAACATGGCCTTTTCGCATTTTTCAAATTTTTAATCGCATGTAACTCGACAACAATCAATTTTAGAAAAAATGGCAAGAGACCTTTTTTGCCCAGAATGACCCAGTTTATCTAAAAAAATATTGCTCGAAATGAAAAAAATATTTTTGTGAATTTGTTTAAAAAAAAATGTTTAAACAATTTTTCGACCACGGTACCGCCCGGCACCCTGTGGATATGTTATAACGACTTCTTTTTGAGTAAGTTTGTTTAAAAATATCGAATCGGAATAATTTCGCTAGCCGGGGCGACGATACTGCCCGGTCTAATTTAAAAAGTAGTTTTCGAGGCAATTTGTCATGTAAACATGTGTTGTGACAATAAACACATCTGCACCGCACCAAACTGAAACCAACGTAAACGTTCTATGTATGATAATGTGAATGGGCAGTCCGATTGCCGGTCTGCAAACGCTACGTGCCGAAAACGCGACGTGCATTATAATATGACGCGACCTTAAGGGTTAAGGTCCCCTATAATTATTTTAATATCATACTTTGGAATTCTATTGTAAACCCGTTCTATCATATCATAGAATTCATCTTTTGTTTCTTGATCTTTGGTTTCTGAAGGGGCATGCAAATTAAATAAACTAAGCTTTCTAGTCTTACCTCTGATTCTCAGCATACAGCTCCTTTCTGATAAAGCTTCAAAGGCTACCACTGCCTTCTGCAGCCTCTCACTCACCACAAAACCTGTACCCAGCATTCTATCGGCACCTCCACTATTGAAAAAACTGTAACCGTCCACTGTTATCACACTGTCACCCTTCTGCTTCGTTTCTTGCATTGCTAACACATCCAACTTATACTGCTTCATTACTGTCACTATCTGCTTCAAAGCACCAGCTTCATATGTACTCCTCATGTTACAAGTTCCTATTCTAAGAATGGGCTCGTTGTTTCTCTGTTTTTTTTTGTGTGTTCTCTCAGATCCTTGTTCATAGCGATTTTTTGTCATCTTGTCCCCTCCACGCGGCCTCCTCTAGTTTCTTGGTTGGTCCAACTTTCCGTCTTTTCTGTTCCATCTCCAAGTTTTTCCTTCTATTACGAACTTCCTGAACCCCAGCTTCACTGCCTTGCCCTCGCTCCTAGCTTCTTGAGCTTTTTTCCGTAATTCGCTCTTCATTTCCATCTCTGCTACTGTTAGATCATCATTTATATAAATCCGTTCTTCCTTAAAATCTCTTAGTTTTTTCTTATTTTGCATTACCTTCCTCTTGTCCGCGGTTTCCAAGTGCAGTAAACATTTTTCCTCTCCTAATTTTACAGCTGTTTTAATATCCACTTTTATATTCATGGTCTTCTCAATCATGTTTTCCATCACCTCTTTTAAAATGTCTGAGTCCTGTGTATCTATCTTAACACCGGTTATAACCACGTTGTCTTTTTTGCTTTCTTTCTCTAAATATTCAACTCTACTGGTTAAATTTCGTACATCTCTTCTTGCTTGCTCATTCTCTTTTTTAATTTCTTCGTTTTCTTTCATAATTTTTTTATTTTCTTCCCTCAACGCTCTAATTTCTTAGAATGGCTAACGGCTTAGAATGATTATTTTTTAAAAAACTGGAGTTAAAAGCGAATTTTTGTAGTTTGGTAAAAAATGCCATTTTCTTCAGAATAGAAAGATTAGCATCAGAGATACGAAAAAATGTTTAAATATGAAATTGTAGCTTATTTAAGTCCCAAGAACTTGGTTTGAAAAAAATTTTTCTACGGCACAAATTGAGCGAATCATAAATGAGTATAATATCGAAAAACATTGATTTTTTCGATATTTTTTTTTTATTTAATTTAAAAGTATTTTGCAATCTGTTGAGTGTCAATAACAAACAAAAGTAATGACACTGACTAAGGACAAGAAAGATTTTACTCATTGGTAAAATCAAAGTACAATTTTTATAAAGTGGTGTAGAAAATAATTACATTTTATAACTACTAACTAATTAGTTTAAAAGTTTACTCTAAATGGTAAGTCCAGTGGTTTGGAACCTCTTTAACCTACGTTGTTCTTGGGAATTGTCTAGGAGGTTAAGTGCAAACTGGTTTTCATGACCCTCCAACTTGGCAATGTATGCAGCGCTACATTTTGTGATGACTTCTTGTACCATATCCATTTTGAGGTCTCGATGAATGATCCTGTTGTTGATGTACCAAGGTGCATTAAGTGATGGTTCTGAGGGTTTTTGATTGGAAGCGTTGGATGATTTCGGTGTTGGAGTGACTGGCTGTGCCCCATAGTTCCAACCCATATGTCCAGATTGGCATAATAGGTCTGGATCCCGCGTATGAAAAAAAAAGTTTGATTAACAGCAAGCTGAAAATTTGTTAATAGCTTAAGGGTGTCTAGTCGGACAAACTTGTCGTACCAACTAAAAGAAGAACGAGCCTACAGAATCGTGATCAGATACTTACATCACTCAACCAATACTGATGACATAAAAAGTGAACTATCTCAGTTAGGGCACAAACTGAGAAACATAGTCAATGTAGAACAACAAAAAACCAAAGAACCACTTAATCTCTTCTTTGTAGATTTAGAACGCGCGCAAAACAATAAAGATGTCTATAATATAACAGGCCTATAGAACAGAGTAGTACTCATAGAACCTCCATGAACTCAAAAAAACAGTATAATACAGTGCACGAGATGCCAACAATATGGACATTCCAAATCATATTGTAATAAAATGCGTAAAATGCGGTCTGTGTAAAATGCGGAGGCTCACACAATACCACCACGTGCAAAAAGTCAAAGGAGACGCCAGCCATATGTGCGTTATGCAATAGAGGCCACCTAGCCAATTATAAGGGATGTGATCACTATAAGAAACTTACCAAAGGAAGCAACAAAAACAATGGAGCGCACCAAAACCCAACAGCAATCCACACAAATGATATATACACAAGAAACACACAACAACGATCCAATCCACTGTCCCAGGGCTTGAGCTACGCTGAAGTAACTAAACACAACCAAACAGAAGATACAACCACTGCGTTAAACAAGTTTTTGGAAAAATTCAAGAATCTATTCAACCAACTAATCCAACAAAATAGCATGGTCCTCAACATGCTTACCATGCTTATCAACAAAATGAAATAAATGGCTAAGTTTCTTCGAATAGCCCAATGGAATGCCAACGGCCGTCCAAGCCATACAGAAGAAGTGAAAATATTTCTAGACATAAATAAAATTGAAATAAATGGCGACTCGATTCTAGTTTTCTGTTGACCTAGATATCAAAATATCAAAAGGCACCGCTGGGAAAATATTCCAAAAATGCGGTTCAGAGAAACTATATGAAACGAGTCTTTGTACTCTCATACAGAGTATGGCATTAGTAAAAATACAAAAATAATATTGTTTAATGTGTATGTTTAAATCAAAACTAAACCGTCTATTTTTGTATTTTTATAAATAAAATTGACATATTTTTAATTAGTGAAACGCACTTTACAAACAGAACTTATTTTAACATACCTAAATATAAACTATATCATACTGAGCATCCTGACGGCACAGCCCACGGAGGTACAGCAATACTCGTCAAAGAAAATATTAAACATCATGAACTACTGAAGTACGAAGAAGAACACATCCAAGCAACGACAGTAAGCGTTGAAGCACTTCCATATAATGTCAACGTAACAGCTGTGTACTGCCCTCCTCGCCATAATCTAAAACGAGAACACTATGAAGAATTTTTCCAAACCCTAGGACCAAAATTCATTGCTGGGGGAGATTACAATAGCAAGCATACCTTGTGGGGGTCACGACTTATAACAACAAAAGGCAGAGAACTGGCACATGTTATACAAAATAAGAATTACTCATTTATCTCAACGGGAACACCAACATACTGGCCGACCGATCCCAACAAAAAACCAGATTTATTGGACTTCTTCATAACAAACGGTATCAGTATAACTTATACAGATATAACACCAAGCTATGACCTAACTACTGACCATAGCCCAATAATAGCAACGGTAAGTACAACAGTTATCACTAAAAAACCAAAACTCCACCTGCACAACAATAAAACAAACTGGGACACTTACCGACAAATAATTCACGATACTATCGAAATAACAACGAGGCTGAAAAACCGGAAGAAATAGAAGAGGACTATAACAAATTTATAAACATACTACAGTATGCAGCTAAATCAGCTACCCCACAAAGTAGTCCCAACAGAAACATAAGTAATATACCTTTAGAAATAAAAAAACTGTTAGATGAAAAAAGAAAGGCCAGATCTGCATGGCAACGAACACACACACCAGACAGCAGAACAAGATACAATCGCATCAGCAACAAATTAAAATCAAAGCTGCAAGAAGTCAAAAATGAGTCATTCACTAATTACATCACTAATCTATCAAGACAAGACACTATATGGAAGCCCATAAAAAGTAAGAGAAAGCCAATAACAGCATTACCTCCTATACGTAAAAATTCAACACCACCAGGACCATGGGCAAAAAGTGATAAAGAAAAGGCTGACCTCTTTGCCGAGTATTTAGCAGAAGTTTTTACACCACTAAATGACGACCAAGTACCAGAAGCGAACCAAATATTAGAAGAACCACTACAGATACAGGACCGAATAAAACCATTTACTCCAAAAGAAATTAGAGACGTAATTGCTACCCTAAACCCAAAGAAACCCTTACTACCCTGATAACCGCAAAAATGTTAAAAGAAATACCCAAAAAGGGCATAGTTAAACTACTGCACATATTCAATGCAATACTCAGATGTGACTACTGGCCCAAAGCATTCAAAATTGGACAAATAATTATGATACCAAAGCCTGGCAAAAACCCTCTAGATGTCTCATCATATAGTCCTATCAGCTTATTACCAACAATTTCCAAGTTGCTTGAAAGACTTATCCTAAACAGAATAAATGCAGAAATAAATCCACAAAATTGGATCCCAGATCATCAGTTCGGATTTCGACAAAGCCATTCAACAATACAACAATGCCATCGCATAGTCAACGCCATCAACCAGTCACTTGAAAACCAGCAGTACTGCACAGCAGCCTTTATAGACATCAGTCAGGCTTTTGACAAAGTCTGGCATCCAGGCTTGTTATGCAAAATAAAAAGAATTCTCCCAGCAAGTTACTACAACCTACTGAAAGCCTACCTACATGAACGGCAGTTTAAAGTAAAAGTTAATGAAGAAGTCTCGGAATACAAGCCTATTCACTCTGGCGTACCACAAAGGAAAATACTAGGGCCATTATTGTACATACTATATACATATGACTTGCCTGCAAATGATAAAACAACCATCGGAACATTTGCAAATGACACTGCTATTTTTGCCAAGCATGACGATCCTATTGCAGCAACACAAAATCTCCAAGAGCATCTAAACTCACTTGAAATATGGCTGAAGAAGTGGAAGTTTAAGGTAAACGAAACAAAATCATCCCATATAACATTCACTCTCCGGACTGGAACCTGCCCACCGGTAACTATCAATCAAATAAAAATACCACAAAGTAATCAAGTCAAATATCTAGGGCTACACTTTGACAGTAAACTCAACTGGAAACACCGTATAACAAAGAAAAGAATGCAACTTGATCTAAAAACCAAAGAACTTTACTGGATCATCGGAAGAAAATCCCACCTTTCAATAGAAAACAAATTGCTAATATATAAAGCAGTGATAAAGCCAATCTGGACTTATGGCATTGAACTGTGGGGCTGTGCTAGCAAATCCAATACCGTGATTATCCAGAGAGCGCAATCCAAGATACTTCGAGCAATAGTTAATGCACCATGGTATGTATCAAACCAAACTCTACACACTGATCTAAAAATTCCATATGTAACCGAAGTCATCCGAGAAAACAACAGAAAACACCACAACAAACTAGAAGACCATCCTAATCCATTACTTCATCCACTACTGCAACCTGTCCACAATAGAAGACTCAGAAGAAGCTGGCCATCCGACCTAACAGGTAACTGAGGAAACATCGCTGGATGTTTACCTCTCCACGTCACCACATTTACAATAATTAATTTAATGTAAGACCAATAAATTGACTTATAGATGTTTGTTTTATATCTGATTGTCAATAAAGGGAGATAATAAAAAAAAATTATTTTATTTGTTTTATGTTCAATTTGCAATTTATATAAATTTTGCAATATCTTGTTTTTGGTTTAGTTTAATTATCTTGTATTCTGTATATTGACGATTTATCTAATTTTAGTAAATTGTATTTGCTATTATTTTTTTTTGCTGTATGTAAGCTTTGTCCATAAAATTGTAAAATTTTCAGTGACAATAAAGCATATTTCTATTCTATTCTTTTCTAGGCGAAGACTAGGGTGTAAGACTAAAGACCTAGGGGGAGACGTTTAGGCAGGACTTGGCAGGATGTCGGTAAAGGGCATTGATGTTGATATGACCCAAGATAGAAACTTATGGAGAAATGCAATTAGGAAAACCGACTCCGCATAGCAATAGCAAAGAGAATGTTGATGATAAATGATTTATAAATTAGGAGTATTTCCTGGACCGGGGGCTTTCTTATTCTTTAGTTGCATGAAACTTCCGTACTTCTGCTGGCGTTATTATTGCTTTTTGTTGAACATTCCCCTGGTACACTTCTTCTAAAGTGTCTTTCTAAAATTCGATTCTATCTTCCGTTAGTTTTTTTTTAAATCACTAAAGTGGTCGCCTTTGTTCGTTATGAAAACAGTAATATAAGTTTCTTAGTGACATTATTGGACGAATTTGAAAATTAAAGTAAGGCATCCGCCAAAATTTAGATTATCAAAAACTACCTCGCCTCAAATTAACTCCTTTTTGTAAAATGAACATTTATTTTGTATCATAATTTGGAAATTTAATTATTCTCATAGCCTTTTTTTAATTCAAACATTAAAAAAACCAAAGTGATGTCAATCCGAAAAAATCAAAACGTACCTCAACATTGCACAATAAACGGGCACATTTTAAAACAGGTCAATAGATTTAATCTATACTTGGGATGTTGGATCGACAGCAGCCTAAATCCTGATCTAGAAATAAGATTGAGAATAGAACAGGCCAGAAAATCTTTCGAAAAAATAAAAAAAAACTGCTTTGTGATTCTCTAATAAAACTCGAAATTGGACTACGTTTATCTAAATGCTTCGTCTGGTCGACTCTTCTCTATGCGGTTGAGACATGGACCCTTAAACATCAACCGTAAATAAATTGGAGGCCTTTGAAATGTACCGGAGAATCCTCAAAATTTCATGGACATCGCATACCTCAAACGAAGAAGTGCTGTATAGAATAGGCAAGGAAAGAGAACTTTTCAACATAGTGAAAATAAGAATAATAATAATAATATCGTATAGCACTTTTGTCGGGGAGATCCTTTCGAATTGTTCCGGCGCCATTTACATCTTTAACCCTGTTTCAAGTAACTAGTGTCGATGTACGCTAGCCCAGGGGGACCGACGGCTTAACGTGCTCTCCGAGGCACGGTGAAACGGCTCATATCATTTTTAGAAATGCAAAATTGATTGTCGTTGGCAGGGCTCGAACCCGCGTGCTCTGGTGTATGAGGCCAGTGATCATGCCGTTGAGCTACGGCTGTTCACAGTGAAAGTAAGAAAAAAAACATATCTAGGCCACATACTGAGAAATAATAAGTACCAATATGCTCAACTTATAGTGAAAGGAAAGATCGAGGGAAAGAGGGGACTAGGAAGGAAAAGACTATCGTGGCTCAGAAACATCCGACAATGGACAGGGCTAAATTTTCTGAACAGCTAATAAGAACAGCTGAAGACAGAGAAGAGTTTGCAAATTGTAGTAGCCAACCTCCGTTGAGGAGACGGCACTTAAGAAGAAGAATTGTTTCTGGAAACGTTTCGGGGAGAAGATCAAGAGGACGATCACCAACTAGATGGTCCGACCCCATTAAGAATTCAGCTGGAAACTCATTCTGCGAAGCTCTTAGAGCAGCTGAAGAAAGAGACCAATCAAAAAAAAAATGTTAGGAATATTGGAAGAAATCACGATCCTTAGTAATGGGGAAACGACAAGAGAGAGACTAGTTTCATTTATTTTTATCACACAACTTAATACGTTTTCCACCTTTTGCTTTATTTTGCCGGTTATTAGCGCGCTCATCACTTTATTTGCTTTAAAATGAATTCAATACTGCATTTATAGTCAGTCCTGTTGGACAGGGAATTGGGCAGGGAAGTGGGCAGCGTGAATGTGTAAATAGCTCACTCGCGCTGCTGCTCCTCATGCTACTTTAATTGCACGGCGCTCTCTCAAAAGTCGGTTTTCGAGATGGAAGTCAAAGGACTTGCAGCGCGAGCACAAGTGGGTATTCAGATTCAACTACTCTCTCTCTCACTTGCCGCCGGCGAAGCGGCAAGTGAGTAAAGGAGCAAGACGATGCTGTCGTCACATTCCATTCTTGTGAGTCGTTCGGTAATGAGTTGTGAGGACATATGCGAGGAACGGATGTGAACACCTCATTCGCGTCGATATCGTATTTCGGGCAATATTTCCGTCAGCGGCAGCAGCAGTGGCAATAGCTGAGTAAAAATCCGGCACAAGAATTTTTTGTAATTGGGCAACAATGTGAACTTAGATCTCTGACGTAGATAATGACGTGCAACGGTATCTATATTGTACGGACTGTACTATTGTAAGAAATGACTTCGTTTATACATACACTGTACATACCTACATTAAATTCTTTTCGATAAAGTATATTAGTAACGTATAAAATGGCATTTAAACGATTTCTTAAATTTATTTCAATTCTATTTTAAATTATTACAAATGAACTGATGGCAAAAATAAAATATACATTAAATGCAAAATTATAATTATACGAAAATTTAAAAGTTACAATACTTAAAATTTATAAATACATTTTTGAAAATGTGTACAACCACAAGAAATATCAACATATGATGGCAGTCACGATGAATATTCACCAAATTTCCTGAAAAGAAAATACAATGATTAAAATTTCATATATAAATAAATTATAAATCGTTTATATACATTACTCGTTAATATACATATATACACAGTAACTGACCCACCAGGTTTGGATATTTGAGATTGCAAGGCTGGCAATCTGGCATATAGAAAAAAAAATCAATTACTGCAAAACCACCCTATCTCACGGAAATGACAGTGAAAAAAGACATGGATATTAAAAATATCAGTTATTCGTATGAAGTATAGTAACGAATACAGTGGCAGGATAAAACAGCTAAAAAAATAAGTCTCTTCTATAATAAATAAATAGCTTTAAATAGCTATAAAAGACTGGAAATTTGTGAACGAGAGAATTAGAATATTAACAGACATATGTGAAAAAACATGAATTTTTTTAGGAATCTATAATATGAACAGTGACGAGAATGATTTCCAAAAAGATCAATATGAATAAGCACGAAGGCCGGACTTCAAGGAGCCGATAACATGCACGAAGTTATCTTAACTGAAGACATGAATTCCAGAACAAGAAAAAGTCCTAAACACCGCAATGTAGGAAAATATGGAGAAGAAACGCTGAATGGTAATGGACGCCTTATTTATATACATACCAACTAATATTATATACCAACAACATGAATTTCGCATTATGAATTAACAATACAAACACATCCACCAACGTACTTGTATAGAAGAAATTCGAAATCTAAAATTTCATCTTCACTCTTCCATTTCTTATAGAAAATTACCCCCAAACAATTGCAGATTTTTTTAAACCTTTTAATTTTTCATTTTCCTAAATCTTCATTTAGATAGTCTACAGAAGAAAAGAAGGAGAAAATATAATAGCAACATGAAATATTGTACTCATAATGATGCAAAAGAAGTTGTAAGGGAAAAACTAATAACTATAGAAGAAAGGAATCCCTTGGAGAATCGATGAACTAGATACTCTGGTAAAAGAGAAGAAGAAAGCTTACGACAAATGTATAGCTAGCTAATGGAAAAACGCCAGAGGATAGAATAAAGAGTAAAGAAGATTAGTAACAAGTGAAGTAAGGAATGCGAATGAAGAAAGAATTTGATAAAGTTATAAGAGAAAACCAAGCTGGATTCCGGGCACGAAGATCCTGCATTGACGACATTTGTACGATGAGAACAATTATAGAACAATCATTGGAGTGGCCGAATAAGCTATATTGTGAACTTTATAGACTTCGAGAAAGCGTTTGATCGTGTAGATCGCAAAGCCTTATGGAAATTGCTAGAGAAATACGGAATGCCTCCCATGTATATCAGAATTATAAAACTGTTCTACGAAGGGTCACAGCGCGCATAGTCCACGAATGGAAGTTAACAGAACAAATAGATATTGGTACAGGAGTAAGGTAAGGCTGTGTGCTCTCTCCGACCTTATTCCTGATAGTAAATCAACTGGATCATGTCCAAGGCTACCAGTAATAAGACTGGAATAAGACTGGAATAAGATGGAATGTTTTTAACCAACTTGAGGACTTGGAATTTTCAGATGATGTATGCCTTTTAACAGAAAAAAGACAACACATGCAACGCAAAACTGAAAAAGTAGCAGAGGCAGGGAAGAAGGTCGGACTTAACATAAACGTCAGAAAAACTAAGATCATGAAAATAAATACACCAAGAGAAATGGGAATATCACTCGGAGACACGGAATTAGAAACGGTAGAGAAATTTAACTACTTGGGCAGTATTTTGAACAACAAAGGAGGGACGGAGGAGGACGTAAAACGGAGAATAGGAATAGCTCAAAACGCATTCAATATGCTAAGGAAAATGTGGTCTTCACGTCAGATGACAAGTAAAACCAAGATAAGAATATTCAACAGCAACGTGATGACTGTGTTACTATATGGAGCAAAAACTTGGAAAGTGTAAAGAAAATGTATCGGACAGATGCAGGTATTCATAAATAAATGCCTAAGGAAGATTCTTAACATTTACTGGCCAAACCGCATATCAAACCAAGAGCTATGGACAATAGCTAACCAGGAACCTATATCTAAGACAATATGCAAAAGGAAATGGAGTTGGATGGGGCACACACTAAGGAGACCTGACACAGACATAGCGAGACAAGCCCTAGAATATACACTACATGGAAAGAGAAGACCAGGCAGACGGTAGACCCGTAGACCGGTAGAAAGGAAGAAAAGAAGTGTTGAGAAAGAAATTAATGCTATTGGGAAAACCTGGGCAGAAATAAAGATCAGTGCATAGGATAGGACAGAATGGAGGCAGGAAGTTGACGCCCTATGCTCCGCATGGAGTGAAGAGGAATAAGTAAGTAAAGAATGTTAAAAACGAATTTAAGAGAACGAAAATTGGAAGGAAAGGGGCAAAAGTAACATTCGTATGTCCAGGATCTTTCGTCGATATAGGAAGTAGCACAGCCAATTTAGCACAGGAATTTTTGAAATTAACAAGTCTGTCGAAAAATGGATCTTAGCCGAGAACATTTTCGACCAATAATTTTTTAAAATTTTCGGAGAGGATTATCCCAACAGCAACGTCTCGCTGAAATGGCTTCTGTGTTTGGGAATGAAGCATCACATCAGTCAACTATTTCCCGCTGTTATTGCGAATTTCAACATGGTCGCTTCCATGCCAGGTCCACCCAAAACATCAGTAATATAGCAAACCATTAATGCGGTTCATCAGCTAATTAAGGATGACCGCCGCGCCGTGTAACATACCGGGAAATAGAGACATCTTTGGACATTTCAAAGACCTCGATCCAAAAGATCCTACGTGAAGAACTGGTTGTTACTAAGTTTGTTTCCCGTTGGATCCCTAATTTGCTCACAGAAGATCAAAAAGCAGTTCGCATCAATTGGGGTCGAAAAACATTGGAACGTTTCAACAAAGAAAGCTCAAAAAATGTTTATAGTATTGTTAGTGGCGATGAATCTTGGATTTACTCCTACGAACCGAAAAATAAACGCCAGTCCGTTGTGTGGGTGTTTCACGATGAGGCAAAACCAACAAAAGTGATCTGTTCTTGATAGGCGTCAAATAAAATGGTTGCAACTTTTGTGTCAAAATCATCTGGTCATGTGGCAACAATTGCTTTAGAAGATCGAAGAACGGTTACTTCTGATTGGTATATAAACGTTTGTTTACCAGAAGTTATCGCTAAACTCAGACAAAGCAACACACAACGGCGAATCATCCTACATCAGGACAATGCAACTGCTCACATTGCCCAAAAGACAAAACATCGAATTGTTAAATCATCCACTGTATAGCCCCACCTAAGATCAAGACATTGTCTGGACAGCGATTCCAGTCGCCAGAAGAAGCCACCGATCCCTTAAACAGCGATTTTGCAGGTGTCAACTGAAGACTTCAATAAATGTTTTACCAATTGGTTTGAACGTATGCAAACGTGTATCGATTTTGATGGGACATTTTATTTTGAAAAGCAATAAACTACTTTGTCTATATATTTTTGTCTCTATGGCTATATGCAAAATTAAAAAGACAACCCTCATATAAACTAAAGAAAATTCTTATTAATAGAGATATTCTATTAAACCTTAAAATCAGATTAATACGCTGCTGTTTGCGTATGTGAGATGTAGTCCAGAGAAATAAGATTTTTCTCGTGACACATCCCCCTCCAGGCCGAAACCAAATTTTTTGAGTAGTATGGACATCTATGTTAATAACCTATATGTTTCCTGCAGCCGCTTTTGATGATATACATAGGTATAAACAAATGAAGATCAAAAAACGGTAAATTTTCGCTTTTTTCGTCTATTACCAAAAAGTTAAGGATTTTAAACAAATTTGAGGGTAAGAAACTCATAAATCGTATAAAAAACTTCAATATGGCGTTCCCTGAATATGTCTATCCTTATTGGTTGCTTATAAAATTGCAAAATAAATCATAAATTTTCAGTTTTTTTTTAATATTCATAACTTATGTAAAAATTCACTTAGAACCTTCTTATTACACGGAATTGAGATTTCTTGTGCTTAAAGTACATTTTAAATTTCAAAGCAATTGAATTGTGTAAAATTGTGGCTTATTTCCCATTTGAATATACTTGATTATAAAAATGCCACAAGAAAATAGCTTCAGAACAACACAAAGCAATTGGTCAAATAGTTTAAAAGTTATTTAATTTGTTTATCCCAAATTATTTTTTTTTTGCAACACTATAAGTCAGAAAATTATGAGGTTACAGTAATACTTCGGACAGTTTATGAAAGAAGAATATTTATACTACATATTAATTTAATTAAAGAAAAATGACAAAAAGTAATTTTAAACAGTGTAAAATTATTTTCCACAAACATGTCGATTTTTGCTTACTTATAAACAATTAGAATAACTTTTTAACTGTTACCCGTAGAAAAATTATTTTTTCATATTTAGAAAGACTGAATTTTTATACACATTTAGAAAGAAAAACATTTGTCCTAAGACAATTAGGAACGAAGTTAGCCCCCCCCCTTTTTAATTCACATGTTCTTGCAAAATAATTTTGCAATATTTAGAATTATTTTTTGTCATTTTTCTTAATTAAATTAATAGTGTAAATCTTCTTCTTTCATAAACTATCCGAAGTATTACTGTAACTTCATCATTTTCTGAATTATAGTGTTGCAAAAAAATTAATTTGGGATAAACAAATTAAATAACTTTTAAACTATTTGACCAATTCTTTGAAATTTATGGTATGATTTAAGCACCAGAAGTCTCAGAATTCCGTGTAATAAGAAGGTTGTAAGTTAATTTTTACATAAGTTATATAAAAACTCAAAATTTATTAATTATTTTGCAATATTCTAAGCAACCAATAAGGATAGACATATTCAGCGAACGCCATATTGAAGTTTTTTATACGATTTATAGGTTTCTTACTCTCAAATTTGTTTAAAATGCTTAACTTTTTGGTAATAGACAAAAAAGCGAAAATTTACCGTTTTTTGATCTTCATTTGTTTATAATTATGTATATCATCAAAATCGGCTGCAGGTAACATATAGGTTATTATTATAGATATCCATACTACTCAAAAAATTTGGTTTCGGCCTGAAGGGGGTTGTGTCACCAACGGGATATTTCTATTCCTTATTTCTCTGAACTAATGAGGATCTATCGACGAATAGTGCAGATAAACAAGAAATGAAATAGTTTTGCATCGAATGAAAAGAAACACAGTAATATCAAAAACAATAAAAATTCGAAAGTTCCAATATTTTGGCAATGTAATGAGACATCCAGAGAGGTATAACCCTCTACACCTCATACTACAGCATAAAATCGCCGGAAGTAGAGGCCCAGGCCGAAGAACATCCTGGCTCCGAAATCTCCAAGAATTGTGTCAAGAAGCCACCGCTAATCTGTTTCGGGCCGCCGCGCCGCACAGTGGTCAAAATCCCGAAAAGCTGGCCAAAATTAAAAAAAAAAGTTCGACGTTTCGGGAATATTATTACATTTTCTAAAAGAGAATTAAATTCCCTATTTAGTGTTGGCAACCCTAGAGCTATATCTCCTATATCTGAATTTCCAGTTCAGTTCAAAGTTGACCTTCGTACAGAACATACTTGCAGTTAAGAATAACGAATATTTTATATGCACAGTCATGTGCGTATATCTCGAAAACGAAGTGCGCAAATTCAATTCTGCAAAATGGAGAATATTTGTGGAGCCATTTTTAATAAAAGCCGATAATATCAAAATATTTGTATATGTATATGTGTTATATTTAGTAAATTTTAAGTTGAAGTTAAGTAATAAGAAAGTATATATTTTGAAAAAATTTAATTTTCAGATAGCCAAATAGTTATGTATTCCATCGAATTCCAAGATGTAACTACTATAATCTTTTAGCTTATATTTATCTCTTTAAGATACAAAAAAAATTGGCTGCCACTACCAGCCCCACTATCTGCCACTTTGCGAGAATTTTTTGTATAAGCGCTCTGAGCTATGAGTTTCAATATTAACCGTTAACAACGCAGAATAAACAGATCATGCCGCGGCATTCATGTAGTTGTTATGACCGTAGATCTCTAGTTATTTCAGTGTCGTAGGATAAAACCGTAGATAAAAGGGTCAGGTACAGTATTGTTGAAAAATAAAGTAAAAATTAGTGTTGACTTTCATATGATTAATAATCGAATTTAACGTTGGAATAAAAAATTGGGGATTTTGTTTTTTGAAATTTCGATTTCAGATTCGTTATCAGCAACCTCAAAACCCCCGGATATCACATTTTTGACGGTATTGAATATATTTAAAATACATAAACCCGCCATATTACAACCGCCATTTTGTTTTTTTCCAGTTTAGACTTCGGATTCGTAATTAGCGACCTCAAAAACCCCTGGATGCCTAATTTTATGCAAATCAAAGAACGCTTTCATATTTTGGCCATCTTTTCGGGTTTTTAGACGTGCGCCGCCGCCGTAAACAAAGTTATTATTGCCAATGCAATATGATCATCAACGTTCGATAATCGGACAAGGTACTGACAGAAGAAGAAAGGGAGACAAGAGTAAAATCGGACTGACAGAAAGTGCAGGTTGCAGATTTTATCGGAAACGGAGGAACATTTTTTGTAAACCAGCCCATAGTCCAAGTAATGAAGCTTAAAATAGGTCAAAACCTCGCAATTTTTACAGAATGGATCGATTTGCTTGAAAATTTGAGAATAAGTAGTGGATAGTCCCAAGGATCAAAATCTATTTGATGCCGAAAGACGCTTTTACCATGGGGGTGGTTGCCACCCCACCTCGGGGGTGGAAATTTGTTCTTATATTTTAATCACAAAAGTTGGTAAAAACGTTCATTCTAAGTAAAAAACGTTCTATACATTTTTTTGATAAAATTGATAGTTTTAGATTTATTCGCTATCGAAAGTATTAGTTTTATATCGAAAAAATCAATGTTTTTAAAAGGTTTCTGCTAATAACAACAAAAGTTTTGGTTTTATTAAAACAATTTTACTTAACAAAAATGTACCCTTTGAAAAAATAAACAAAACAGTTTTTTTTAATTTTCTTTAAAACCAATAGTAATCGAGCTATACTTTATTATATGATGGCTCTTCTTCGTCAAATGCTAAATATTGTAGTTTCAAAGTCAAAAGTCGGGAAAACTATGCATTTTTCGAGAATAACTTATTCAAGCTAATTTAAAGTACTTAAAAATATCTATCTCCAGAAATAAAAAAAAGTCTCTAGCTTAAAAATTAAGTGACTTATAATGAAAAGAATAACAGTCCCTATTTTTTTTCAGCGAAAAAGTGATCGCAATCAACCCCCTAATCACCACCCTAATTAAAATTAGCCATTGACCTTATTTGGTCTTTTTCATTTATGTATTATTAATAGGTTCTAGAAGTTTGACTGACTTAGAATGATTAGTTTTTAAAAAACTGGAGTTAAAAGTGAATGACGAATTTTTGTAGTTTGGAAAAAAATGGTCTTTTCTTCAGGATAGCAAGATTAGCATCAGAGATATGAAAAAATATTTAAAAATGAAATTGTAGCTTATTTAATTCCCAAGAACATGGTTTACAAAAATTTTTTCTATGGTAAAAATTGAGTGAGCTATTAACAATTAAAACTTGTAATAACATGCAAAAACCACCTTTACCAACCCATTCAAAGTCACCTCTTTTTGCGACTGAGAATTTTAAAAAGATTTAATATCAACACTCTTATAGATCTTGTAAAAACCAATCAAATTATTTTTACCAAACTTTCTAAGATAAAAATTAAAAAAAGTTACGGTTAAAAAATCAATATATTTTTTTGAAAAAAAAAAAAGAAGAAATCCAATTGGAAGCATAATAATATAAGTTAACGGTGTTTTTAATCATTGGCCTTATTTATTCTTATTTATTTATGTATTATTAATATATTTTAGAAGTTTGACTGGCTTAGAATAATAAGTTTTTAAGAAACTGGAGTTAAAAGCGAATAACGAATTTTTGTAGTTTGGTAAGAAATTCCAGTTTTTTCATAATAGAAAGATTAGCATCAGAGATAGGAAAAAATGTTTTCCACCTACCTCTACCGAAAGTATACTTTTCCAGACCTGATTATAGGGAGCAAAGTTGTACTTTTCCTCCCTAGGGAGGAAAATATTTTTCCTCCCTAGGGAGGAAAAGTAAAAGTGACGTCATGGTATTTCATTCATGAAATATAACTTATTGACGCCCTGTACAATATCTATTTTCTATTACAAAGTATCTATACATTTTAACGTTTATTTATAAAACACCCTGTATTTTGCAGAATGGTAAAAAACAGTAAATTGTTATTTTGATTTAACAATGTTTACATTAATAATTTGACTTATATTTGACAGTTGACAGTTATATTGTACATACTTGTTAGTTTTAGTTCTAATAAATTTTGTTGGTTAGTTACATAAATAAATTAAGTAAAAATGAAAAAATGACTTGTTATTTGAGGAAGGTGGAAAAACCATATGTATAACATGGGAGTAAAGTGTCTTTTCCTCCCTTGAATGATTACTGCCCTCCGCTACGCGTCGGGCAGTAAACTTCATTCTCGGGAGGAAAAGTTACACTTTCCTCCCTTGTTATACAAATAGCTATTTAATATAAAATTGTAGGTTATTTAATTCCCAAGAACCTGGTTTGAAAAATTTTTTCTGCGGCAAAAATTGAGTGAATCATAAATGAGTAAGTATATCGAAAAACAATTAAATTTATCAAAAAAATGTATAGAGTATTTTTTGCTTAGAATGACTGGTTTTATCAACTTTTGCTGTCAAAATATAATAAAAAATTTCCACCCCGAAATGGGGTGGCAACCACCCCCATGGTAAAAGCGCCTTTAGGCATCATATAGATTTTGATCGTTGGACTATCCACTACTTATTCTCAAATTTTTAAGCAAATCGATCCATTCTGTAAAAATTGCGAGGTGAAAAGCTTCGGTTCCTGGCCTACCAGGGTTGGATAGGAGAAGGCTCAATACTGTTTTAAAAAATTAGACGGGATTGTTAACAAGGTACAATTAAATAAAATTAAAAACTTTTTTTTAAACACACACTAAATAATCTATAATACCTTATTAAGGAGCTTTTAAACAGCAGTCGATATTGTACTATTAATTGTTGCGTGTTTGAACATATCTTCTAGGGGAGGATTGGGGTGTTCCATCTTGGACGGTAGCACATTCGTATCCAAAGGGGTCATATTCGGCGAACTCTGAGAAAAAATATGTTATTTTAGTACTAATTGTTACACTCTCAGAAATTAAATAAACAACTTAAATAAAATCCAATGCTAAATGAGAGGCATTTCGAAAATAAAGTTTATAAGTAAAATTATTGATCCCTCTCTATTTTTAATAGCAAAAACAAGTTAAACAAATAATTTTACATAATTAATCCAGATATTATTAATTTTTTTATAGTCGTATACAAGGTTTGTCAAAAACTATGAATTTTAAATGGGTACATAGATGAATAGACTAAATGGGTACTTAATAGAGGCAAACGTAAATAAAATGGAAACTATGTCAATTTTCCATTTATTCATATCTATTATTCTGTAACCGTGTACTAGGTTGCGTATCATATGTTTCTGGAGTCAATTGGAGGTCTCCAAAATATGGAGGTCCTCTGCTATATAGCTTAAGGCTCCATGAAACACCCGTATTGTATACCTTAGACGGTTCCTGATATCCGCTTTATTATCTGTGTATACAGAGTGGGCCAAAGAAAACAGTCCACCTCAATATTTGGCAGTATTTATTAGATTTTAAGGAAATTTGCGTTTAATGTCCTCTCTCAAAGATGCTTAGATATGAACCTGGATATTTATTCCTGTTTCATCGACTTCGAAAAAGCGTTCGACAGGGTCTGACATGAAAAACTAATAGAATTATTGAGAGACAGAGATATAGACAGACGAGATTTACAAATTATCATCAATCTGTATTGGAATCAAAAGGCCAATATAAAGATAGAAGAACAAGAATCCGAGAATATTGATATAAAGAGAGGAGTAAGACAGGGTTGTGTTCTGTCGCCGCTACTGTTTAACCTGTACAGTGAAGCCATATTTCAGGAAGCGATAGCGGAGCTAAGTGATGGAATCTCTATAAACGGAAGAATAGTAAATAACATAAGATTCGCTGATGACACCGTTATAATGGCAGACACCCTGGAATCGCTACAAGAATTGCTCAATAGAATTAACGATTATTGCATTCGATACGGACTAAAAATAAACAAGAAAAAAACTAAATTTATGATTGTCTCAAAAACAGAACATGGAAATGAAAGGTTAATGATAGAGCAAACCCAAATAGAAAAAGTTAAGACATACAAATATCTGGGAACCTGGGTTGATGACAGAAATGACCAAAGCAAAGAAATTAAAGTCCGAATTGAAACTGCAAGGCAAGCATTTATAAAAATGAAGACACTGCTTACAAACAAAGACCTTCAGTTGCCTCTCAGATTGAGGGCTCTAAGATGCTACATATTTTCTATATTGCTATACGGAATGGAAGCTTGGACATTGAAGAGACAACACATAAGAAGAATAGAAGCGTTCGAAATGTAGTGTTACAGAAGAATATTGAAAATTCAGTGGGTTCAAAGGATTACCAATGTTGAAGTGCTACGACGTTTAAATAAGGAGTTAGAAATTATGAAAAGTATAAAAACTAGAAAACAGGAATATTTAACATCAGCCTCTTGGTAGGTTGAATATTGAATTTAAGCGAAAAACAATATTTATTTGTCAAATAAACATTTTTCTCTGTTTTCTGTTAGTAGTAGAATGTATTTTGAGTTAAATAAATTGCATACATTCTTCTTTTTGTGTCAATTAATTTAATTCAAAATAATTTTTCTTGGACACCCTGTATAAATAATTATGTTAATGTATAAATATTACTGAATAGAGAATTAAATAACCTTTCAAATGAGGTAGCACGCGACCCCTATTCCCTATTTAAAAATAAGGGGGGAGGGAAATGGAAGGGAGGTGGTTGACAAATGACAGATGTATGTACCGTAAAAATGTGTCCCCCTTAGATTAAAAATCGACCGGTTTCTTCATTTCCTTAAAATCTAATAAATACTGCCAAATATCGAGGTGGACTGTTTTCTTTGGCTCACTCTGTATATTGATCTGCTTAGGTTTGTTAGCTCTCATATTAATTTTTCTTGCAATATTTCATAAATCTCGGCCTGAAATATACTACATGTACATTCTCCTAGCGGTATCATGATAAGTTTAAAACTCTATATACATGTTAGTTTTCTCTATATGTCTTTTTGCGCACCCTTAAAAATAAAAAACTCGAATTTAAATAAAAAAATTACAATGCATTTTCAAAAAGCCTCTCATTTATAGTTTGTAACATTTCAGCAGTTGATATATGGTTTACTAATTAAATTCTACTAGAATACATCAACCGTTGGTAGTTGGTACCACAAAATTCCTAACCTATTGTGTTACTGTTAGACATGTGTGATTAGGATGTTAATTATCAAAATGCACCAATCGCAATGTAAATGTTGTTATTGCATTTGTTGCATGTGGGTTACTGATTTTAATGCTTAAGACTACGGTTTTTATTGAATTTACTTCGACAGCTGTGATGTTAATTAGATGATCAATTTGAACTATGAGAACTTATTACACGGATATTTAAGGCTGCTATGAATATCTGATATTAGATGTTTGAATATCTGGTTAGTTATAAATATTAGTTATAAATATGTTTGGTAATTAAGTATTGAAATCATACTAAACGTTTATAAGTACGTAGATGAATATTTAAGTGCCTTGGATTTCTGCCTTGGCTTCACAGTGACTTTCAACTTCTCTTCATCATATGCCTCATCCTTTAAGAACATTGGCGATCATCATGACCCTTTTAGCTGCTTTACCACTGCTCACTGCCCACTGCTTTAAAGTTTTCAACCAGGACGTGTGTCGTATCCCCGGTCCTCTCTTTCCTTCCACTTTCTCTTGTATAACTAATCGCATCAACTCAATGTTTCACTTCTTAGTATGTGATCAAAGCAGCTAATTTTTCTTTTCTTTATAATGTTGAGTATTTCTTTTTCTTGTGAATTTCATATCTTTCAGAAATCCAAGAAGACGTCTCTTGGTTATTCTTTTACTGAATTTCTACTCTCTAAAGTTCTACTTTAATTTATTTAGGAGAGAGCTCTTCTCTTTCTGCTTCTCCCGCTCCCCATACCCTTTCAGGTGTCGGAGTGTGATTCCGATTTTTCATTTATCCATTTTTCACTCTCTTCTATTGTTCGCTAATTTTTTAATCTCCTCTACAATTTTTCCCCTATCCCTTCCACATCCTTCCAGCTACTTTTTTCTTGGTCTTCCTGTTCTTTTAACAATGTACCCAAGTATTCGAATGTGGACCTTTTCCAAAACTTTTCCCTTGCGCTTAATTTTGTTGATATCTTGGTCACGTATTTGTTTCTCGTTAACCATCATTACTTTCGTTTTTTATTTATTTCATTTTTAAATTTTCCATGATAACCACGTCTCCATAAAGATGATCGCAACCTTTTACTGAATTTAGGTTTCTATACCTACCCTCTAATTGTATCAAGATTCGCTTCCTTTTCTCGTATTCACTTTACTATTTTGTTCATCACAATTATTATTAATGAGAGAGGAATCAGCTATCTCCCTGTTTCATTCCTTTCCTCATCTCAAATTCGTCTGGCCTCTTTCCTGGCATGTGTTCTTTCGCTTTTAATGCCTTATAGGTGGATTTAGATGAATATTAAGCTCTTGGAGGATTCCAGCTTAATATTCGACTTTCCTCTATTTGCCTCTCCACCATCTTAAAATTTCGGCCATATTGCAAGAAGAAGTGATGATAATCTTGAGAGACTTATAATTTCGGGAAACGTTGAAGGGCGCAGAAGTAGAGGTCGCTCACCTACTCGATGGACGGATCAAGTACAGAAAGCCAGTGGAAAAACATTCTCTGAATCCATGAGGGAAGCTCAGGACAGAAGCCGATGGAAAGAGATAGTTGCTCGTATTATAAGGAATCACGACACTCAGCAATGAGGAAACGACTGAGGAGGAGGTGGATTTAATTTCTGCTAGGAATCGTCTTTATTCTCCACGCATCTTTTAGTATACTCCTACCCATTCTTTTCCTTTCTTGCCTAGTCATTTTATCAATAATTTCTGGTGCTAAGTCAGCTTCTTCGAAAACTTTCCCTACTTACGAAATAGTTCGTGATGCTTCTTCCACTTCATTTTTTCCTATTTCTAGCTAGATTGTCGTCTGTATATTCCTCTTGAATCTATTCCGCTTCATTTTGTTTCGTAAAATTTTTCTTAGTATATTTCTTGCCATATTTTTAGTATTTCCTCTTTTTCGGCCTAAGTTAGTTTTGACCGTCTCTCATTGCTCTTCTTGAGCTCTTACTCTTTTAATTCCTGTCCTTTCTAAAATCAATCCTATACTCCTGTTATTTCCTTTCCCACTCTCTTCGCTTTCTTTGGTGCCCGTTTCACTCCCTTTCTTCTAGTGTTCTTGTTGATCTGCAGTCTGGATGAATGTTTTCCATACTTGTTTCTCTTTCTTTACTAACTCTTTAATGTCCCCGTTCCACCATTTCGTTTTCTTTCGTTTTCCATTGTACTTTCTTCTTCCACATAACACGTTAAATGCTACTAAGAGCACTCCCGAATCATAATTTACAATATACAGTCGGAAAAATAAAAGAATACCCATGAACGATCACATCAATCACTTATTTTGTATTTGATGTCTTTTTCTATAAATAACAAACGTTTGTTCTTTCAAAAGGTATCCTTTCATTTTTTCGACTGTATATACATTGTAAATCCCAAATCATGATTTCCAAAGTTTATACATTGTAAATTATGATTCGGGAATGCTCCTAGTAGCATTTAACGTGTCTTGGTTTGTTTATTTCTACTGCATCTTGACTTTAAATTTAGTATAGTAGTATTTCTCTAAATCTTTCCCATTTCTCTTCCAGTGTCTTGTCTAGTATTCGGAATATTTCATCTGTTTTTTTTTTAGTATTTATTCCTATTTTCTGTGTTTCAGCTTATACATTCTTCAACTGCCTTTGTCATGTTACTCGGTAGTTTAACCGTTACTGGTGTGTGATTTTAGGTCTGGATCCCGCGTATGAAAAAAAAGTTGATTAATAGCAAGCTGAAAATTTGTTAATAGTTAAGGGTGTCTAGTCGGATAAACTTTGATATATGGGAACACTGGAACAGGGGCAGTTTTAATTGTGGAACAGGTTAAAAATTTGGAACGGTCAAACCACGAAAATGGCACATTTATTTTGTCCGACAGAATAGACTTAAACTCTCCAAACAGAGATTAAACTCTCATGCAAAAATCAGACTGCTATTTATCACCTGTCATAATTCCTGTCATTTGACATATTCTACATGTTCCACTCATTAAAACGCCCATTTGGTGATAAATAGCAGTCTGATTTTTGCATGAGAGTTTAATCTCTGTTCGGAGAGTTTAAGTCTATTCTGTCGGACAAAATAAAGGTGCCATTTTCGTGGTCTGACTGTTCCAAATTTTTAACCTGTTCCACAATTAAAACTTCCCCCGTTCCAGTGTTCCCATACATAAAAGTTTGTCCGACTAGACACCGTTAAGCTATTAACAAATTTTCAGCTTGCTATTAATCAACTTTTTTTTCATACGCGGGATCCAGACCTATTTGATCCGATTCCTGATTCTGTATATGTCATCACATGTTTTTTTGTCAGATCTTGTGTATGTACAATGTAGTCAATCAGGCTTTTCACATTTCATTCTATTGCTACAAATGTATATTTATCTTATATATTGTGTTCACATAAGATGGTCCTTATTCTTTCTTTCTTTCTCCCCATCCTTGTACCCTTATCATGGTGTCGGATTTGGGATCGCTATTTTAATTTACATTCACCCATCTCTTCCATTCTTTTCTGTTTTCCGCCATTATTTTTAATTCCTCGAGTGATTTTCCTTTAACTTTTCCCGCCTCTACTATAGTCTAGGCGCCAGAGAGGTCACCGTGTCATATTCAATTCTGATGGACAAACTCAACGGTTTCTTATGGATTTTTGGCTGCTGATTACGAATTTCGAGGGGGGATTTCGATACGAGTGGTCAAAAAATTGTTATAAACAACTTAATTGTTTATAAATTGTTTATAAGGATCTGGCTCATAAACTAAAAAAAAATAAAAATGTTTCAAATAAAATTTGTTGCTTAATAAAAAACGAAGAAAAAACCGTTTACTAAACTTAAATCTAACAATTAGAACTCAAGATATTGTAAAATTAGTGCACAATGCAAATTGCAAAATAAGTATTTTCCGAAGCTTTATCTATCGTAACTCGGCTTCTACGCATGCAAATAAGTATTAGAAGATGTCGTTTTAAAGCTTAATTAACAGGCTTCCAAACAAAGTTGGTTAAATTACTCGATCGTTTATAAGGGTTTCAAGCAAATTTGAGCTATAAACATTTATACTTTAATGAACAATAATGATAGAAAAACTCAAAAGGAACCATTTGAGATTATGAAAATGTTCATAAGTTTATTTTTGGCAAGATGTCGATATTTTAATGGCGCGCGCTATGAGGCGCAAGATCGGCTCACCGCGTAAAGGTTCACGCGTTAACTTCTCGATTCAAATTATAATTTCTATGTAGACATACGTTATCTTCATTTTTCATTTTTGAAGATCCTAATAAAATTTTATCATATAATTCTTATAATTAAATCATCATACTGTACCTCGTATCACCTTTCATTCTATTTACATTGTCTTCTATTTTTTGCACTAAATGAGAATAAAACATTAAAAACTAATATTTCAAAAGTATAACTAAAAAGTAAGTTGATATTATTTATTAATATTATTTTTACAAACATTTTTTTCATGCATCTGCAAATCTGCATAGAGATATACAGGGAATATCAGCTTTTTTACATCTGCATAAGTTCTTAGCGAAATTTTAACAGTTACATGGTGGTACAAGTCTGTTCTTGCAGGCAGTAAAACTTAAATTTTTGAAGCTTCAGAGTCTAATTATCTATATGATATCCATATAAAGTGGATCTAGTTCTTTTGCAGCATCATCAAGGCCCGTCAATTGTGTGTATGCCGCCACAATGCTCGTTTTATATGCAATGATGATGCTGCAAAGGAACTCGATCCATTTTTATATGGATATCACATATTGGCTCATTTTCATGCGTAGAAGCCGAGTTACGATCGATAAAGCGTCGAAGAATACATACTTACTTGACTGTGAGCCAATCTTGCGCCTCATAGCGCGCCATTAAAATATCGACATCTTAGCCAAAAATAAACTTACGAACATTTTCGTAAGCTCAAATTGTTCCTTTTGAGTTGTTTTATCAGTATTGTTAATTAAAGTATAAATGTTTATAGCTCAAGTTTGCTTGAAACCTTTATAAACAAATTAATGTACAATTTTTTCAAGAAAATTATAACTTCAAACGGGTATAACTTTAAAACAAATGAAGATCAAATAATTTAACAAACTTTGTTTGGAAGCCTCTGAATTAATCTTTAAAAGGACACCTTATAAGGCTCATTTGCATGCGTAGAAGCCGAGTTACGATCGGTAAAGCTTCGAAAAATACTTATTTTGCAATTTGCATTGTGCACTAATTTTACAATATCTTGAGTTCTAATTGTCGGATTTAAGTTTAGTAAACGGTTGTTTCCTCGTTTTTTATTAGGAAACAAGTTTTATTTGAAACATTTTTTTTATCTCTTTTAGTTTATGAGCCAGAGCCTTATAAACAATTTATAAACATTTATAAACAATTAAATTGTTTATAACAATTTTTTGACCACTCGGATCGAAATCCCCCCTCGAAATTCGTAATCAGCAGCCCAAAATCCATAAGAAACCGTTGAGTTTGTCCATCAGAATTGAAAATGACACGGTGACCTCTATTTGGCGCCTAGACTACTATTTGCTGTATCCATTTGCTGTTTTTTTCTTGGTCTGCCTGTTTTTCTTTTTGCAATGTTCCTTGCTTCGTGGACTCTTCTCGTAATTCTGTTGGGTTGCATCCTCATCAAATGCCCATACCAATTAATTTGTCTCTTTTTTAGTTTATTCATTATTGGTTCTTGGTTGGCCATTCTCCTAATAGTCTCGTTGCTTAATCTATCCCAATTTGTCTTTCCAACTATCCTTAAATGTCTCATCTCCATTGCATTTATTCTGCTCTTATGTTTTTCCAGAATCGTCCAGTTTTCACTTGCGTAGAGCACAGTCGGTATCACTATTGTGATATATATGTTTATTTTTGCCTCTCTTGCAAGTTCTCTTTTCCCCAGTATTGGGGCTAAGGCATAGTATAACTTGTTTGATTTCTTTGCTCTATTTGTTTTTCCCAGTCTATTTTTCCGTCGTTAGTAATGATACTTCCCAGGTATTCGAGGTTGTAACTATTTCCAGTTCTGAGTTTTTGCATTTTATCTTTATTTCATTATCTTCTTTGCCGTTGATTATCATTATCTTACCTTTTTCCTCGTTTATTTCCATTTTTAGCTCTTCTATTTCCTCTGCCCATATATCCATTAGTTTCTGCATTTTGTTCTCGGAATCTGCTAGTACTATGTCGTCCGCATACATTAAGGACTCTATTGTTACCGGTTGTAATCTATGGTACCCTACTATTGTCTGTAGTTGGTTGGTTCTTGCTCTAGTTTTTCTTATTAGTTCATTCATTACGATTATGAATAGCAAAGGGCTATTTGATCCGATTCCTGATTCTGTATCTGTCATCACATGTTTTTTTGTCAGATCTTGTGTATGGACAATCTAGTCAATCAGGCTTCTCACATTTCATTCTATTGTTACAAATGTATATGTATCTTATATATTGTGTTCACATAAGATGGTCCTTATTAAGAGGTCATTTCTTCTGCAAAAGTCTACCATTTTCCGTTCATGTTTGCCTACCATTGTCTACCATTTTCCTTTCCATTCCGTTCCTGTTTGCTAGTTGTTCGCCATGTTTTCCCATGCAGCCCAGACCTCTATTAGTGTCCCTGCCCACTCTTGCATTCCGGTCTCCCATGATTACTGTAGTTTCTGTCTCTTCAGTATGCACCCCCGAAAAAATAGTATGTTGTTATCTGTTAACTTGATCTTCCCTCTACTAGGGGGAGCTCAAATATTTAAATTATTCCGACTCTTTATAGTTGTTCTTTTATTTACACAAGGGCAAGATGAAACGTTTCTGACGTATTAGCGTTGATTGATAAACATACATACCTGTATATTTATCAATCAACGGTATTAGTGAAAAGATAGTTTTTTATTTGAAAATGCTCTTAGTTCTCAATATAGTCTGCTTTTCTTAGGTGTGATCTGGAAGATCTTTTAAGTACTCATTTGCCACGTCTATCATCTCTTAATAATATCGAAAATCCTATTCCAGTCACAAATATATTTACTAAAGTAAAGAAATCAAATCTGGCAAATAGGGAGAAAGATGAAATATTTCAAATCTCCTACTTGTAAAGAGCTTTTGTGTTGTTTTTGTTTTGAAATTTTACTGAACTATCTATTTTAGGTGAGATTCACGATAACTTGTTGTAGGTTTTATAATACTTTTATAATAACTTATGAGAAAATATTTTTTTGTTGCCTGTTGAACCAGAGAAGTTTAGATTAATAGTTAATTGTGGAATATGACTAATACAGTAACAGTAGAATGAAGACAATAGTTTGAATATAAAAAATAAATGATACAAAATGAAAAGTTAAGAATAAGTTAAAAAGAGCAAAATATTTTGGATCAAATTAAATAAAGAAGAAACCCAAGAACAAGTAAACGAACTGAAAAGTTCAATATTAAACCATATAAACTACATTTATAACTGAGAATATACATAGAAAAGGAAATAAATAATATGTGATTAACTAAGCAAATACTTCCGAATTTTGATAAGGGAAAAATATCTCTAGCTTTAGCAAAACTTAGCAATATTCGATTCTTTTTTATTCAAATGCAGACTATTATTCATTTTACCACATAATTTATCTAATACATACTTTATCCATTCCATTGAGATTTATTTACAACGATATTTCTTACATTATTTTAATTAAAACTCTACTCACATAAAAATATACATTTTATAATTTTCTTCTCTAATTTCTTTACAGGTGTTCTAACACTAACATTTATTGTACGTTTTGCTTTGTGGAATTTAAGGAATGTTTTATAATCTGGAATGAGAGTTGTAAATTATTAATGTTTCTTTGGCGCAAATTTAAGATGTAATTCTAAATGTTACCATAACAATGAAAACTAAAAAAATATTAGAAGAACTAGTGCAGTTTACGAAAAATAAAAAAATGACAATTTAAGAACAAAATGGGAATAATGGATTGGAGTATGATCGTAAGGTCAAATAGAAAAACTTAATGTAAATTTGCATTGATAGAATTCAATATACTGATGGTGCTGTGGAGTCAATAAGTAACCTTACTTACATTTATAATATAATATAATGCTGCACAAAAAATCCTAAACAATTTATAACACAAAAATTAGTAAGCTTGAAATTGCAAAAGTGTTGAAAGAAATAAAGAATAATAAAACATTTGGCAAAGATGGCATTACCGTGATGTTAAGACATGGGTGAAAACAGCAGTTGAAGTTTTGTACATTCTAGCGAATAAAATTCTCAGAGAAAAAGATACCTAATACCTGAAACGAAGCAGTGACGCTATTGTTGTATAAGAAGGAGAACAGAAAATAATTTAAGAATACAGACCCGTAACTCCACTGAACATTATGAATAAACTACTAACTACAATTTTAACAATGAGCGTAATTTCAAAATTACACAACTACAATTATACAACAAGAATACAGTAGAGCATTGGAAATAATAATAAATGCCTTACATAATGTAAAAATTGACTATTGATATCAAACTAGCCGTGCAAAAAATTATGTATGTCTTGTTTTAATCTGAATTTATATCATTGGTTTATAATTAATTTTGATTAACATTATCAAACATAAAAAATCAGTCAAAACCTTTAACACAGAACTTTAATCAAAAATAAAAAGAATTAACAAAATTATAAGTAACAATAATAAATAAAATCAAACAAGATGCTGTATATGTCCACCACCAACATCTCTACATAACCAACTTTTCTTGTTAAGTTGACGTAAACTGGAAAGTATATCTGAATTAAGAATAGACATGCACTGTATAGCTATCTCTGTCGCTCAGAGCCACCTATGGTGACAATAATTTTGGATCACACGTTATATACATATACACGACAAACCAAATTTGTCAGGCTTATGGAACCAACTGAATGGAGTTCTTAGAATAATAAAAGTAACGAGGAAGACCACAACCCACAATTTAGGTGTCAGATGACATAAAACAACTTGCTGGACCGAGATGGATGCTACTGGCACAAGATAGAGAACTCTGGAATAATGCAATGGAAACTCAAAACAAACAAAGCAATAATTATACCGACATTTTCAGAAACTTAAATACTTTACCACCGCATGGGCGTAACCAATAAAGAATTACAATATTGGGGCCAAAGTATAACTGACAGAAAGAAGAAATGTTGGAAATGTAACTTTTTCGGGATTAAAAGTGAACGAGTAACTGATTTGGGAATGAAAATGTTTATATTTACTCCAAGAAACTTTTATGCATCATATTTAATCTGTTTTTGTTTATTTAACAAATATTTATTTTTCCTAAATCACACAAAGTAACAATTTTATCACTTTTAACTTAACATTGATGTAGTTAATCTATAAATTTTATCAACTACTAATTTGGAAGAATATACAATGAGTGGGAAAGGTGAACTAATTTATACCTTGTACTAATTTTTTGTTTTTAATTTACTACGCGCAATGAATAAAGTGTAAATTATTGTAAGCAGGTTGTAGGTACATAGACATTGATGGAAGGTGTTGAATTTGTTATCCAGTGATAACTCGACTAGTCTCTTTGATAAATTAATTGTATAATTAAGGTTCAACTTTAAATTTTGTAAATAAACTGTAAAATACATACAGTGAGGACGTTTGAGTTGGAATAAATTAATTTTTTAGAGAATGGGCGACTCTGGAGATAAATCCCGAAACAGGTCGATTTTTATTTTTCAATTATAATTTTTTAGCATATATATGATACTAGTGACGTCATCCATTTGGGCGTGATGACGTAATCGATGATTTTTTAAATGAGAATATGGGTAGTGTGATCGCTCATTCGAAAGGTTATTCAATTCTCTATTCACTAATATAAACATTAACATAATTATTTATAGTGGGTGCCCAAAAAAATTTTTTTAAATTAAATTAATTGAGACAAAAAGAAGAATGTATACAATTTATTTAATTCGAAATACATTTTACTGTTGTCCAAAACAGGAAAAAATGTTTATTTGAAAAATACATATTATTTTTCGCTTAAATCCAATATTAAAGCTGCCACACACCTGCCTCTTAGCAGTTTGAACATTTAATTCAGGCGAAAAGCAATGTTTATTTTTCAAACTAACATTTTTTCTGTTTTCTGACAGCAGTAAAATGTATTTGGCATTAAATAAATTACATACATTCTTCTTTTATCTCAATTAATTTAATTCAACACCATTTTTTTTGGGCACCCTGTATAAATAATTATGTTATTGTTTATATTAGTGAATAGAGAATCGAATAACTTTTTGAATGAGCTATCACACGACCCCTATTTTCATTTAAAAAAATCACCAATTACGTCATCACGCCCAGATGGATGACGTCACTAGTATGATATATATCGATACATAAACTCCAAAACCTCTCGACTGAAAATCTACAATTGTACTTTACGGACAAAAACTATATATAGCACTAAATTGACGAAGAAAATCTATATCTTTTTGGTTTTATTAAGGTTTCAATTTAATGCAGAAGGCATTTAAAAAAGGTGGCAGGCATAAAAAAAGACCAAAATATCAAAAACGTGTCAAAAAATTATATGTACTTATAGTGTTATAGTTTTGGATTTATGTATGTATAGTATTTTTACTACAAAAACGTTATTACGTAGGTCAAAATTTTTGACGTAAGAGAACTGTCAAAACATTAGAATGTGACTTTTCATTATTGCCGTGTTTATAATAAACATAGCAATAATGAAAAGTCACATTCTAATGTTTTGACAGTTCTCTTACGTCAAAAATTTTGACCTACGTAATAACGTTTTTGTAGTAAAAATACTATATATAATTTTTATTTATATTTTAATATCTGTAAATTCTTCCAATATTAGCAGTATTAAAATTTCTACCCTATTCTATTCTAAACTAGACTAGTTTACCTAGAAGTATCTTCCGGAAGCTAGAAGCTATGTCTAACGTTCTAAATAACGTCAGAAACTATCACAGTCTATCCATAAAAAGAATTAAAAAAAGAAGAACGTGTTGTTAGTTACACACAGATATATGAGTATGATCCACAGACAGATCAGACTTACTGCGACATTGAGAACAAACACTCTGTATGGTATCCAGCATGAAATTTCTCGCCTTTGACACGAATGACCATGACAAGAAAAACGAATTAAAAGTGAAAAATGTGATAAATCCATTCTATTCTGTATTATTTATGAGTAATGTAATACAACTGTATAATTGATTAAACAAATTTTCTTTCTTTCCAGAATAAATATATTATTAATATTTTTTAAACTACAAACTTAATTATAAAGAAAGAGATATACTGGGAGGACATCAATTTCTAAATACACTATTTCTGTTCCAATATAGTACTAATAATTAAGTAAGAAATACAAATTATACAGGGTGTCCCGAAAAGATTGGTCATAAATTATACCACAGATTCTGGGGTCAAAAATAGGTTGATTGAAACTCACTTACCTATATACAATAGTGCACACGAAAAAAGTTACAGCCTTTTGAAGTTACAAAATGAAAATCGATTTTTTTTCATATATCGAAAACTCTTAGAGATTTTTTATTGAAAATGGACATGTGGAATTTTTATGGCAGCAACATCTTAAAAAATAAAGTGAAATTTATGCGCCCCAAAAAAATGTTCCCAAACTTTTGTGTACGTTTCAATTAAATTATTATTGTGGCACCATTAGTTAAACACGATGTTTTTAAAAGTTTTTTGCCTCTTAGTACTTTTTTGATAAGCAAGTGTTTATCGAGATATTTTGAATATTTGTCGAATCCACCACATATTTGTATATGGTAAGTATGATTATTGACACCTGTTAATAATCTTAAAATTTATTTAGAGCTTACATTTTTAGGTATATTTTGAAAAAGAAGCCACATCACGATAAAAGGTGACTTATCAAAAAAAGACGAAGAGGCAAAAAAGTATTAAAAACACTGTGTTTAACTAATGGTACCACAATAATAGTTTAATTGGAACCTACACAAACATTTGGGGGGTTTAAAGGAATAAAACCCCCATAAAATTTTTATGTAAATATATTAAAAAAGAAGCCGCATCTCGATAAAATCTGGCGTATTGAAAAAATATTAAGAGGTAAAAAGTTTTAAAAACGTTGTGTTTAACTAATGGTACCACAATAATGAGTTAATTGGTAGATATACAAAAGTTTGGGGGGGGGGGGTTTAAGGGAACAAAACCCCCATAAAATTTTATGGGGTGGACAAATTTTACTATAATTTTGTTTTAAGATGTTCCTGCCATAAAAATAATACATGTCCATTTTCAATAAAAAATCTCTAATAGTTTTCGATATATTGTACACATTTGTACTAAGCACATATAGCACATTTGTACTAAGGTAAGTTAGGTTCAACCGAACTATTTTTGGCCCCAGAATGTGTGGTATAATTTATAACCAATCTTTTCGGGACACCCTGTATAATTGGTAATGAAGCACAATAAATTAAAAAACAAATACATATTTCATTTGACATTTTTCAATTATGCTTGCAAATAGTTTCATTACCATTTGATTTTCAAACTAACTGGTCTAAACAATAAAAAAATAAAATAAATTTTTTATTCACAGTTGCCTAATCATAAACGAGTATAGCTTATTAATTTGATTATTTTTTAATGATTTTAATTTCCAATCGTGTAGAAAGATTTTTCCTCGCGTGTTTAATTCTGTCCAATCAGATTATTACTATTTTTTTTCTCTGATTTTGGCCTTGGTTTAGAACTAGAACCTTTAGCCACGTAATTGTATAACTTATCACTAACTCAGGTGTAATGTGTAGTGTGTGTTGAGTAAGTGTCTTGTTACTTTGCAAAGTCGACGTCATTGTCTTTCCAAAGAGACGCTAATTGTATCCGAACGTCTGCGGTCCCTCCGGTGAGTACCGATCCCACAAGGACAGAAACTATTTTCATTTATTAATTTATAATAAATGAAAAAATCCCTGACCCTGGTGAGATTCGAACTCACTACCATTTGGAACTTTCGATCCAAAGGTTAGGCGCTCTTACCACTGAGTCACAGAGGGGGTAGATTATTATTATACCGAGAATATTCTACCTACATTATTATAGTGGGAATAATTTTTAGGTATTTTGTTTCTGTTTACTAACGAGTTTCCTACTTTTGACAACTGTCACATTAAGGAAATGAACCATAATAAACTCTTATGCCGGATTTATACTCAGCTATTGCCACTGCTGCTGCTGACGGAAATATTGCCCGAAATACGATATCGACGCGAGTGAGGTGTTCACATCAGTTCCTCGCCAATGTCCTCACAACTCATTACCGAACGACTCACAAGAATGGAATGTGACGACAGCATCGTCTTGCTCCCTTACTCACTTACCGCTTTGCCGGCGGCAAGTGAGAGAGAGAGAGAGTAGCTGAATGTGAATACTCACTCGTATTCGCGCTGCCTCCCCTTTGACTTCCGCCACAAAAACCGACTTTTGAGGCATCGTCGTGCAATGGAAGTAGCATGAGTAGCAGCAGCGCGAGTGAGCTATTTACACATTCACGCTGCCCACTTCCCTGCCCAATTCCCTGTCCAACAGGACTGAGTATAAATGCGGTATTAGTTCTGCATCTAATGTCAAATTGTCACGAGTACAATACAAATCGGCAATTTTAAGCGCTCGAGTGTGCTTCGTTCGTGTGCATTATTTCATGAATGAAACCTTCTTAGCCTTCTATCGTCCACATTTGGACATAGTCCTCTCCCAACTCCTTCCATCGGCCTCTATCCTGAGCAGCATATTTTCAATTTGTTCCGGCTACTGTTTTAATATCATCAACCCATCTCATCTGTGGTCTTCCTCTCGGATAAACAAAACTTTCGTAAGGTCTCCACTGTTGTATTGTTGCATTCCAACGTTGGCCCTTTTGTCTAGCAGTGTGGCCTGCCAAGCTCCATTTAAATTTGGCTACTTTTGTTGTTATGTCTTCGAACAAACTGTATTTATTAATAATTTTAACTAATATTTTATTGATATCTTCATCTGAATATTTGCTAACCTGTGCTATTCACTTTGTAGTAAAAGTTGAAAAAGGTGTGTTACATTAATTGAGATAAATGTCACTGAATGTTTTTATACAAAGACAATAATCTGTCAAAACCACTCGAGCCCTCCGGGCTCTCGTGTCTTATTGCCATGCAACAAGTTTTCGAAAAATTGTCACATTATTGTCAATTTATTCTCACTCTCTTATGATGTTAATGTTAATTATTTTTTAATGATTTTAATTTCCAATCGTGTACTATGATTTTTCCTCACGTGTTTAATTCTGTCCAATCAGAGTATATTATTATAGTGGGAATTTTCTACTTACATCATTATAGTGGGAATAATTTTTAGGCATTTTGTTTCTGTTTAATTACAACGAGTTTCATAGTTTTGACAACTGTCACATTTAAGAAAATGGACCATAATCCATAATAAACTTTTAATTTATTAGTTCTGCATTTGACATTAGTTCTGCATCTAATGTCAAATTGTCACGAGGAGAATACATATCGGCAATTTTACGCACTCGAGTGTACTTCGGTAAGATTATTTCATGAATAAAACTGCATTTTTATAAATAATTTTAACTAATATTTTATTGATATCTTCGTCTGAATATTTGCTAAACTGTGCTGTTCACTTTGACAAGTTGAAAAACATTAGATGTGATAAATGTCACTGAATTTAGGTACAAAGACTTGAAAATTAACCAAAATAAACTTTTAGTTTTAGTTTTGTATCTAACGTCAAATTGTACGAGGGAAGTACAAATCGGCAATTTTAAGCGCTCGAGTGTAATTCGGTAAGATATTTTATGAACAAATTTGTATTATTTATAAATAATTTTAACTAATAATTTATTGATATCTTCGTCTGAATATTTGTTAGACCAGCTAATGCTATTCATTTTGAAAAGTAGTAAAACATTAATTGTGATAAATATCACTGAATGTTTATTTACAAAGACTTGAATTTTGTAGCTAATTATTAAAACAATCTTTCGAATATCACACAATAGTACGAATATATAAATGAGGCTCCAGTTTGTTTCTCAAACTCTTTGCTATTCAAACTCGAGCCCCACGGGCTCTCGTGTCTATTGCCAGGCAACAAGTTTTCGAAAAATTATCGAAAAATTATTTTCAATTTATTCTCACTCTCTTGAGAATACAAAAAATATATCTTTTTTCATTTATGAACGTACACTAATATTGTAGAGGGCGCCAAAGTTGAAGCCTCGAAAAAAAGTAGTTCCGATGGCGGACAGTTAATCTCGGGATTGGGATCTCTGAAACAAAAAAATCATACGGCATTTGAAAAAGGAAGGTTTCTTACGTGACAATTTACCACCGTCAGTAAAAAATTCCGCAAAAAACATTTTTGTGAAAAAATCGCCCGTTTTTCTTCAGTTTTTCATGGTTAAAAAATATTTATTTTTTTATTTTTTGGTCAAATTGTGGTAAATTGTCACGTAGGAAACCTTCCTTTTTCAAATGCAGTACGATTTTTTTGTTTCAGATATCCCAATCCTGAGATTAACTGTCCGCCATCAATTTTCGAAGCCTCGACTTTTGCGCAATCCACAATATTGGTGCACGTGCATAAATGACAAAAGATATATTTTTTGTACTCTCTAAGAGTTAGATATTAATATGTAAAAAGTTTTATGTTCATTTTTAATAAAGGTACCGAAAAAAACATTCTTGAAAAAAATTATTATTTTTGGTCTTGTAGAGTGTACTAGTACCTTAAACAGTTGTACATGTTTTAAAGTCTTTAAAATCATGGTAACAGTTTTAACATCTATCGGAAAAGTAGTAATAACAGGTTACTGCTCCTAATTATTACCACATACCCTATTATAGGTAAAACCGATCAAGACAAAACTTTATTGTTAATAATTATAATATGGTAAATCATGAGAAAAACCAGAAAATTCACGTTACTACTGCTACACAGTATTTTTATCTACATATTCATACCATATACTTTTATCTCCCAGAATGTTCTTTTATATTTCAGAAAAACACAGTTCGATAGTTTATAATAAAATATATAACAAAGAATATAATGGATTGTTAAATAGGAAGAAATTGATTGATAATAGAAAAATGATACACAAGCATGTTTATATTGTAACAATTTAAATTAAAAATAGCTTACCTTACTTAAGGTACTCTGTACGGGTACTTTTAGATGAATTCGTTGAGCACATAGAGTTCTTAGAACGGCGATACCTTAAAATTATAATAAAACATCATTAGTATTTTCTAGGCCTAATACAAATGCTCAGTAAAAACGCATTAAACAGTGTCTGAACTGACAATATTTTTTTTGTTCTAAACAAAACAGTAAAACCATTTTTCGCATTCTGGTAAATAATTTGCATCCCTCCAATATTTGTCATTCAATCTTTTTTTCCAGTTTATTCTTCAATCTCTTACTGAAACCCATTCTTAACCCGCGAGTAGTCGCGCGGTGAGATAGAATCTCAATTTTTATCATTTTTCGCGATAACTTGATGAAAAATTTTGCAATTTTGAAAAAAATTCGTAAGTGCCTCGAGGAAGGGTGTAGTAATGCGTCGGAATTTTTTTTCTTCTTCTTCTTTTTGTGGAATTTATGGCTTTGGGGAGAACCAATTAGCTTTAACACGCGAGTAGTCGCGCCGTTTAGATAGAATCTCACATTTCATCCTTTTTCGTAATACAGTAAAACTTGTCAGTAACGGCCACTAAAAATGAAAGAACTATTGGCCGATATAGAAAGGTGGCCGCTATTGCCAGATTTTGTAGTCTACATATAATTGGTTTGGGAAATTTTTAAACTGGCCGTTAGGACAGGTGGCCGATGTTGGCAGGTGGCCGGTAACACAGGTTTTTTTAATAAAATTGTTAGAAATATATATTTTCAATATAAAAAGTAGATAAAAATAGTACAAAATAAAAATTTGTTTTAAATTCGTATTTTGAGATAGAATCTCACACGCGACTATCGACGTTACAGAAGTGAGCGCGACTACTCCCGGGTTAATAATAGGGACATTTTTGTTTTATTGCATAATGCTCAGTTTCGTTTAAAAATAAGATTTTTAAAATTTCACGCCTCAAAAACTCATAACTTAGAAGTACAAATATAAAATCTTCTGTGTATTTAAATAATTTATATATCGAAATATTTTGTAATGACGTTTATCCTGTCTCATAATAAAAGTAAATACTATAAGTGTTGTTTAGTACCATTGTACTTACAATTAAAGAAAGAAAACTACAGTACCTCGGACATGTGATGCGGGGCGAGAAGTATGACATCCTGCGACTCATAATGCAGGGAAAGATAGATGGCAGAAGAAGCATCGGCAGAAGACGAATTTCATGGCTGAAGAACCTGAGAGAATGGTTTGGATGCAGCCCAAAACAACTATTTAGAACTACTGCCTCAAAAATTAAAATAGCTATGATGATTGCCAACCTCCGTAGCGGAGATGGCACCTGAAGAAGAGAAGAAGTACCATTGTGTTAAAGTACAACCATTAAAACCACCAACTGCATTTAATAAAGTGGTTACATGCATGTTGAAAGAACATTAAGGGCCAATTTCTCATATCGAGTTCAACTCCAGTTTAACCTGAACTTCTAGTAAACGTCAGTTTAAAGTCAAAATCGTCTTTCTCAATTCCCGTTCAACCGATGGCAGTTTAAACTTGAACGATGCTTGAACGGTGGAATTCAGCCGTTCAAAGATTTCAGAACTCAGTTCAGATGATTTCATGGACTACGCATGCGTTGTATTAATACGAAACGCTGTCATAATATAATTATATCCTATTTTATTATATCAAGCCTAACGATAAACGATAACATTATTTGTGTTTTTATAATATTTATTTATAATTATTAAAATGACTATTTGACTATAAATACTTAAATTTAACTTTATTCAAAAACAGCATAAAAAAGGTAGTTCAAAATGGCGACAGTTTTTTACCTTTTGCCATCTATTGGGATTTCTCGAAAGCTGTAGAACGAGCACTGACATGAACGCGCAATGAGAAATGCATTTCAAACAGAACCGGAGATCACCCGTGAACCCGGTTCAACTGAACCATAGATTAACGCAGGTATGAGAAATCGACCCTAAGACATTTTAGTTCATTCTCAAGGTCTTCATGTATGTGAAAATAATTTTAATGTAAGTATTTAACGTCTGTTGTCTGCTTAAGGGCCAATTTCTCATATCGAGTTCAACTCCAGTTTAACCTGAACTGCTAGTAAACGTCAGTTTAAAGTCAAAATCGTCTTTCTCAATTCACGTTCAACCGATGGCAGTTTAAACTTAAACGATGCTTGAACGGTGGAATTCGGCCGTTCGAAGATTTCAGAACTCAGTTCAGATGATTCCATGGACTACGCATGCGTTGTATTAACACGAAACGCTGTCATAATATAAATATATCCTATTTTATTATATTAAGCCTAACGATAAACGATAACATTATTTTTGTTTTTATAATATTTATTTATAATTATTAAAATGACTATTTGACTATAAATACTTAAATTTAACTTTATTCAAAAACAGCATAAAAATGGTAGTTCAAAATGGCGACAGTTTTTTACCTTTTGCCATCTATTGGCATTTCTCGAAAGCTGTAGAACGAGCGCTGACATGAACGCGCAATGAGAAATGCATTTCAAACAAAACCACAGATCACGGGTGAACCTGGTTCAACTGAACCATAGATTAACGCAGGTATGAGAAATCGACCCTAATAGTTTTTTGTATTAATAGTCAATACAATTAATTGTATTGTTGTAACAATACAATGTTGTCTGCTTAATAGTCAAGTGTATTTTGAACAAAAAGAAAATAGAACTTTTGGTATGTTCTTGTAGATGTAAATTACAGATTGAATGATATTTACCTATACAATATTTTTCTTAAGTGTTTTTACTATAAAATTAAAATAAACGAATCATAATAATAAAAGTTTATGTTCATAATGGGTAAGTTATCAGACTGTCTTTTAGAAAAACCCTCTTCGGTAATTAAAAAAAATGTCTTTACAAAAACACTCAAATACTACAAATATATTGTTCACAGCAACTATCTAAAGAATTATAAAACTGAGATACACCATAAAGTGACTATAACAAGTAAACGAATATCAAACGTAATGAATTAATAGCGCGGAACTTGAACATTTTTAACTTTACGACGTCACGACCAATGAGGGCGCGTTAGAATAGAATATACATAATAAATATGCTTTATTGTCACTGAAAATTATACAATTTTGTGGACAAAGCTTAACATAGAGATTCTTTTAGATTGGCTGCTATAATTTGAATTTTCTCTCGTTTTTAATCTTTAGGGGACAAACGAAAGACTAAAACAACTTTTTCTTCTTCGATATATATTTTAAATTATGTTCTGTTGTGATTTATAGCATTATTTTCGAATTTAAAATTTTATGCAAGTTCCCTATTGTTTGTATCAACAACAGAACAACAGTGAATAATGTTAGTACATAGTTGTCATAGTTTCTGATCAAATACTTCCGAAATATTTTTATGTTTTATATTATATAAAATCCTAACCTGCTTCTCTCTGGTGTCCATACCGTTCCTCCCACGCATCGAACAACCTGTTGTAGTATCTTGGTTCCATAAAATGTAGATATTTGTGAGATTGCTGTGTAGGGAATATCCTTTCGAAGCCTCCTTTAACAGTCAGTTCATCTTCTGCTCGTATCAAATGCCGCACATCATCACCAGTTAAGTTCCTTAAAAACAATTTAATATAAATATATTTGATGGATTCGACCGTTACTTGATGGAAGTTCATTTTATCTAACAATAAAACACTGAAAACGTTTGTTTTCTGTACTTCCACAAAATTTATTATAACTAAGTGACTACAGCTGTTTCGGCAGAGTGCCTTTCTCAAGTGATATAGTTTACAATGTGTTTGCCTTTTTAAGTCTTCAACTGAAGAGGTTGAGGAGTGGGGAGCTGTTTGTCTCGAGTTGGTCATTCAGAATTATATCTGTATTTTTCAGTTTATTAATTTCCATAGATTCTAAAAAAGATAGCTTAAGGCCTTTATTTTGAATATGCAGAATTTGAAACTCTTCATTGAAAGAATGATTATGATCTAGAAGGTGAAGTGCGTATGTAGAAGTGTCTGTTTTTCTATTGTTGAATGCCCTTTTGTGTTCTGCTATCCGTTTGTCAAAAGTTCTGCCAGTTTGACCGATGTACGTTTTCGGACAGTCACCACAAGTTAGTTTGTACACACCACTCTGTAGTTGCGTTCTCTTTCGGCTTTTATTGTTCTTAATATATTTGCTTAAGTTGTTGTTAGTTCTGAAAGCTGGTGTTATTCCTTTCTTTTTTATGTATCTGGCTATTTTTGTTGTTATCTTGCCAGTATATGTGAGAGAGCAGAAGGTACTGGGTTCTTTCTGTGGTGGTGGATACAATAATTTCAGGGCTTGCAAAAACTCCATAAGAAAGCCCTGAAATTAGTGTATCCACCACCACAGAAAGAACCCAGTACCTTCTGCTCTCTCACATATACTGGCAAGATAACAACAAAAATAGCCAGATACATAAAAAAGAAAGGAATAACACCAGCTTTCAGAACTAACAACAACTTAAGCAAATATATTAAGAACAATAAAAGCCGAAAGAGAAAGCAACTACAGAGTGGTGTGTACAAACTAACTTGTGGTGACTGTCCGAAAACGTACATCGGTCAAACTGGCAGAACTTTTGACAAACGGATAGCAGAACACAAAAGGGCATTCAACAATAGAAAAACAGACACTTCTACATACGCACTTCACCTTCTAGATCATAATCATTCTTTCAATGAAGAGTTTCAAATTCTGCATATTCAAAATAAAGGCCTTAAGCTATCTTTTTTAGAATCTATGGAAATTAATAAACTGAAAAATACAGATATAATTCTGAATGACCAACTCGAGACAAACAGCTCCCCACTCCTAAACCTCTTCAGTTGAAGACTTAAAAAGGCAAACACATTGTAAACTATATCACTTGAGAAAGGCACTCTGCCGAAACAGCTGTAGTCACTTAGTTATAATAAATTTTGTGGAAGTATAGAAAACAAACGTTTTCAGTGTTTTATTGTTAGATAAATATATTTAGTGGGAATTAACCACACATTTATTTTGGCCACAAATTTCTACTTCGGAACTCGTTTTCAAAATAACAACAAGCTGAAAATGCGAGCATTATCATAACGAAAACTTTGTTTACTTACGTATTTTAATGCATAATATGGAAAAATTATATTATGCAAAGTACCTAGTTTAGAATTAATAATTATGTTTTAATGTGCAATTATATCATTTTGATTTAAATGTTATGAACTATAAAAGTAGTTTACTCTTGATCGAAATTCATATTTTTTTAATACCTCGTATAAAATTTTATATTTGATGGTTGCATCATAAATCTTAGAACATGAAGAGCTTTTTATGAAGAATAACTTTTCTTCGTCAAATTAAAAATAAAAGAGTTATAAATTAAAATGTTGTTCGTATCCATAATTTGAGAAAAATCTTCAAATATTTTTTCCATTATTATTAGAAGGATGTACAGTGCCGGCAAAAAAAATATTTACATTGCCAAATAAATCACCAAATTTGAAGACAATTTGCATGCGTTCTGTCTGCTCTTGGAGGGGAGGGTAGGGGAGGGGGGATAGCGTAATTACGACGGCAATTATCTATAGTTTACGGACCGCTTGGCTTATTTAGGGTATTCTGCGCGTTTGCACTGTAAACAGTTGGTTTTGTGCGGGTAGTCAGTGTTAAACTTCTTCTCATTTACCGCGTAAAGTTTGAGATCGTCAAATTCTAAATTGAACTGACAAATATGGGTCGAAAGACACTCAAAAAAGAGGAGAAGGTTCGTGCTTTAACATTACTGGAGAAAGGAGACTCTGTAAATACCGTAGCACGTGATATTGGTGCTTCAAGAGACGCTATTTATCAACTGAAACGTTGCAGCCGAACGTTTCAGTTGATAAATAGCCACTCTTTAAGCACCACTATCACGTGCTACGGTATTTACAGAGTCTCCTTTCTCCAGTAATGTTAAAGCACGAACCTTCTCCTCTTTTGTGAGTGTCTTTCGACCCATATTTGTCAGTTCAATTTAGAATTTGACGATCTCAAACTTTACGCGGTAAATGAGAAGAAGCTTAACACTGACTACCCGCACAAAACCAACTGTTCACAGTGCAAACGCGCAGAATACCCTAAATAAGCCAAGCGGTCCGTAAACTACAGATAATTGCCGTCGCAAGTACCCTATCCCCCCTCCCCTACCCTTCCTTCCAAGCGCAGACACATCGCATGTTCAATGTAAAGATTTTTTTTGCCGGCACTGTAATTGCACATATCAGACAATAATTTTTTATACCAAACAATATTATTTCATATACTGTCGGTTCGCTAAACTCTGACACAACTGGCTAGTGATTTTAGTAAATAATTTTGCCAATTTGGCAAAAGAAATGATTACTGATTAGTTAATAATTACTAAATAATAAGTAATTTTGCCAATTTTGGCAAAATTCGCAAAAAACAAAAAAATTACCTACTAAAATCACTAGCCAGTAGGGCTTTTCATTCACAGTCATTTGTTTTGAGCTTCTGTCATATCTCATAATCCGTGTATATTAATATCATACACAGATTATACAACATATGACAGAAGCTCGAAACAAATGACAATCGATGAAAAGCCCTGTTGTGTCGAGTTTAGCGAACCGACTATCTTTTAATTTCATAGCAAATGGAACAGTCCATTTATCATAAAGGGGAGGCCGTATGCTCGTATAAACCCTTTTAAAGCTGTTATGCTGTTAATAAATTATTGCTTTTAAAATATACTCAAATTGTATTTTTGAACATCTTATTTATTTTATTTAATAATTAAATTCACTATCAAATGTCATTGATGATTTATTAATACTTAATTTAAAATTTAGTTTGACATTCACGAAGTGTCAAACTCAAATGTAAATAACCTATGATTTGCTTAACAAATCGAGATAAAAAAAACTAGCCAACCTAATAACAACGATTTCAGCTGGACGTGTAGTGTGTCGGCAGAAAATAAAACGATTGTGACGTCACATTTTAGACTTTGAGGTCGATTATCTCGAAGACGGTTAGAAACATCAAAATGCCGTTTTCAGATTTGGATTCAGAAGAAAAAACTACATAGGAATCCATCGATAAATCTGTCTGAGTATTGCAGGAGCGGCAACGCAATAACACACACACTTTTGCGAATTTATAAACGAAATGTTTTCGTTGATTAAAATATGTCTACTATAATTAACAATATAATTCATTTATACCAAGTGACGTAGACATCCGAATACACATTATGAATTATTATATTTTGAAAATATTTTGTACAATTAAGGCTGATTTATGTTGTGGGCGACAACGGGGACGTGTGCCGTCTATTATTGTACGCTGTCGTAAGATAAATTAGCCTTTATACAAGGTACCTACAGTCGGAAAAATGAAAGAATACCCATGAACGATCACATAAATCCCTTAAAAATTCACAAGGAAAAAGTTTTCCTGTGGTTGGCTGTATACCATGTAATACAAAAAAAAAACAGTAAAATCCTGTATAAAAGGTATATTTAAAAATCCTCAAAAGTGTGATGTGGCCCTTTAAAAACCCTAATTTTGATGTGGCTCTTTTGAGGGTTTTTAAATATACCTTTTATACAGGATTTTACTGTTTTTTTTTCTTTTATAAATAACTTATTTTATATTTACTGTCTTTTTCTATAAATAACAAACGTTTGTTATAGAAAAAGATAGCAAATACAAAATAAGTGATTGATGTGATCGTTCGTGGGTATTCTTTCATTTTTCCGACTGTATATAATATGATTGAAACAACTTACACGGGCAAATCAATTAATAATGTGTTGATGAACCTTGTGAGTGAAACACACTCCTAAATGCACATGGGCTGGAGCCCATTGGGCTCGCGTCTGATTAGGTGGTCAATATCCTCCTGGGGTATGTCGTTTCATGCTCTAATGAACTCCTCACGAAGTGCTCCCAAGTTCGAGGAGGTTGCTCCAAGTTAAGAAGTACCCGACCCATCATGTTCCACAAGTTTGCAACTGACGATAAATTTGGGGATCAACCTGTTCAAACAAGTCCACGAAGTCAGGTGACTCTTGCAATGTGTGTCTTTGCTTGATCCTGCTGAAAAATTGGATGTTGGAACGTGTGAAGGTAGGGTATGAGTTAAGGTTTCACAATTTCTTCTACATATCGCTGAGCCGTCATGTATCCTCTGACGAAGATTAAACGTTATCTTAAACCATAAGCGATTGCACCCCACACCATAACCCCAACAGTGCGGTGACAGTTCGACAAAAATCTATGTATTTCCTCTTTCATCACGTCGTTTTCTGACTCGGACTCGGTCATCATGCATTAAATAGAATCGAGATTCATCACTAAAGAACTTTGCTTGATCACTTCTAGTCTGTTCCTGGTTCCAAGCCAATCATTATATGTCCAATCTAAGAAAATTACGTCAATGTTCAGGGATAAGAGGTGTAGCATCCAGTGTTGTCGAAATGAAAAAAGGCGAAAACTGCGAATTAGACGATAAATTGGTTGCATCCCAATTGGTCTTTTATGTTCTACTCCTACTGGAATTGATTTGAAATAGATCTGGTAAAGGAGAACTTTTATTTTAATTTATTTTGCTTTACTTTATTTTACTTGATCTTATTTTATTAAGAAACACACATGAGACTGCGTTTACTACTCCACGTAGAGGGCATCCATAAACTATGTCGTAAAAAATCCAAACTTTTTAATACCCCCCCTCCGTCGTAATTCGTCGTTTACAGACGGACCCCCCTCCCATGTCGACGTCGTCATTGCAGTTCACGACCCCCCTTTCAGTGATTTAAAAAAAATCAATGTTATTTCTGGTTTTTTTAATCAACCTTGAAACTTTATTTGCGAATGTATCATAACAAGAACAATTAAGGGGGTAGGCGCAAAATCTTGGTCTAATGTTATTTAAATGCATTCTTTTTCGAATCCTGAGAAAACTAATAAATATATTTGAAAAATATAAACGCAGAATGAACGATTACATTATTACCGAGGGCTCAAAGTCCCTTAGAATAAACAAAAGATTTCTTTTGAATGAAATTTTTGAACTTAAAAATCAGACTAAATGTTCTCTTTTTTATCCCTGTAACTTATTAAAATAAACATTATAGATGTTTTCAGAAACTTTTGGCCCTCGGTAATAATGTAATCTCTCAATCTGCGTTTAAATTTTTCAAAAATCTTTATTAGTTTTCTGAGTATTCGAAAAAAATGAATGCATTTAAATAGCATTGGACCAAGATTTTGCGTATAAATCTTCTCTAAGTATAAATACGACTTACTAACTAAATAGAACACAATATTTTATTTCCATTCATTCTTTCAGAACTATTTTTTCACACACAGTATGCAGCACATACAAAATGAACTAACAATTTAACATTGTTTGCTTCCAGACGTTGTTCTGTATATATAGAAGCGCTTGTTTAAACCCAAAGAACAATGTCTTATTGTTTGTTGTCCTGTACAAAAGTGCTACCTAATATTATTTTAAGGCTGTGTCTGATAAAAACGAAATGTATGCGATAAAATTATCTATAAGAGAATTCTTTTTAATTTTAACAAAGGTGTATTTATTCGTAAACGTTTTGTTTTATTTTCAATTTCATTTCAAAAACTATACGTTTTTATATGAATATATGATACTTTAATGCTGGTAAAAGCTAGTAAAAAATTATATTTACAGAGGCAATAGCGACAAATTTAAATATGCCAATATATTAAACGACGTCGATGTGCACTCATACCCCCCCCCCCACCCCTGTCGTATTTCGTCGAAATAAGCAAGCCCCCCACCCTCCCTCTTCTCAATGGCGCAGTTTATGGATGTCCCCTAGTGTGTGGTCGCGCGATATGTCGTTTCACTTCATTTCTGTCGCTTTTATTTTATCATAAAGGAATGAACACACTGTTACGATTAATCGGTGCGTTGACGACAACACTGCAATGCGAAATTTTCGCGAGACGAACGGCTATGGCAATTCAGGAGAACCAACCATCGGTGCGATGATATCTCGCAGCGTCAGCGTTATTCTGTGTTTTCTGTCGTTGTCGTTGCGAATTTACAATGGTTCTAACAGAGAAATTAATAGAATCGGTTCATCACACGAGGATTATAAAAACATCAGAAAGTATGAGAGATAAAGTATAAGCCAAGAGATAAACGAATCCCGTATTTTACCAAGTATTTTAATTTAGAGTTTTTGTTAGTTTTAATTATTTTATTATTTATTCTGCTGAAGCAACTAGCAGGATCAACTCTTCCTCCGATCCTGAAGAATCCATTCCAGACTATGCTGTAGTTGTCGGTTCAATGTAATCAATGAGACAAAATGCGTCGTCGTGACAGCGATTAATAGCAGCAATGTGTTCATGACATGAAAAAACGCTGTCGTTTATATTGCTAGATAAATCATGTCGTCGACGCACCGATGAGCCCAGGCGCAAATTGAACCTAAGCGAGTCACAACCTGCGCCGGCGGGACGGGTGACCTGTGCAGTTATTTTTCTAGCGTGCCGCATATTGAACACAAGCCAACCCGACCGTCGGCTGTCGCCGTAACGAATAGAGACGGGCAAAATAAGTGCGGACGTGTAACGGTTACTATTGATACTGGTTCTCAGTGGTACTGAGTACAAATACTGATTACAAAATACTGATGTATCTGATCCTTGTACTGAATTGAGTAGGCAACTAAAAAACGGTAGTTTCGTACTTGTAACTAGTAACGTTTTAAAAATATCTTACACGTTCCTAGTAGTCGTAGCGGTACGACTTTCAAAAACATCGAATTTGATCATAAGCGGGTGCATAAAAAGATATCTTACACTGAGTATTTTATTTCTACATACCTTTATAATAACAAGCATAAGTTAAACACTGCATTGATTGTGATTGCAAAAACGGTTCGCATGTTTTAAATACGATTTTTGCTGATTATGTATTTTGCTAAAATCACAAAAAATACAATTCACAACCATCATTTAATTTTTAACGATAAACAAAAGTCTAATATGATGACAAGTTTGAAATTGATCGACTTTGTCGATAACAGTGTCATTAACAGATATTTTTAAATACCATGAATCATTTTCCAATGATTGTGTGGATTTAAGAAATACATACTAAACAATGTTTTTACATGTATAAATGAGATTATAATTATGACACATGGTACTCCTTATTTTTCAAATAATATGCTCTTGTAAACGCATAACTTTGATTTATTGGATAAACCTACATTAGATACGTCACAAGAAATTAAAAATAATTAACATGTAATAAATTCACTGTTTTAATCTGTGCCGCTTTTCTGGTCCGATGGTAATGAAGTTATCAGCATTTAATTGCAAAGCGGTCTCTTAGCTGGAAAATACTTGTAAATACCATCCGTATTCATTTCAGATACTTCCATATCGCAAACAAAAACACGTAAAAATTAACATCTGGCGGTGAGTCACCCGTCCCAAGCACAAGAAAACTGTACGCTGACGACAAACCTTCCCAGGTGAGACCTGCGAACGCATGAACTGATAGTAAGATGCGCAGAACTGTCTACGCAGTCCGCCGACGCAGGTTGTGTCTGGCTTAGGTTCAATTTGCGCCGGGGCTGAATTGCATCAATGTGTTCATTCCTTTACTCTGCGCGATCCACCACACCGATCAATGCATTTGGTCCGTAGTTCGCGATAAAAAAGTTAGACTTCCAAAAAACCGTTGTGAAATAATAAAAAATATAACTTTTATTATATCAAAACATAATACATACCTAAGAATATCGGTAAGATATTCATCTCTAGTTTCTAATTGTTCGAAGAGGGCGTGTTTATTCTTCTCCCTTTTCGTTAAGGCCGTTGAATACAATCTTGCGTCGAAACATTCTGGCAAGTTACCGTGTTTGAGGGCACTAATTCTGGACGGTAAATGAAATTGTGCTAAATCGAAAATTGATTGAACTAAGGGACCTTTTACGTGAGCATCCAGAGGAGAGGCGCTGTGAAGACTTGGCGAAATATTAACCTAAAATGATTAAATGTTGTTGATTGACAATTTATACCGTGATTCAAAATTCGGTTTATCATAATGTTTCTGTTTAAAAACTTATTAATAACAAGCTGAAAATGCGAGCATTATCATAACGAAAACTTTGTTTATTTACGTATTTTAATTCATAATATGGAAAATTGCTATTTAGACAAGGCGGAAACGGCGGGTTCGTTGGGAAAAATATTCCCATGAGATATTTTTGCATAGTCACATTCGTGAGACATCCCAGAATAAGGATCAAGAAGTCGCCCACGTGAAAAGTGGGCCAATTTTTTTTTAACAATTTTTTTTAATCAAATTGAAAAAATCAATATTTTTGGCCCGGACTATTCTTTTTAGGTTTTTTTGGATCACTCTGGACAAAAAAACTCTCTTATAATTTTTCTCTAAAGTTGATCCTTTTCGAGTTATAAGCAATTTAAAATTTGAAAAACGCGAAAATGGCTATTTTTAAGACTTAATAACTCGGTTAAAAATTATTATTATGAAAGTCAGAAAGTGACTAAATGAAAGTTTAAAGTCGCCGCTACATGATCCTGAAGAAATCTGTGTCATTAATTTACTACTAAGCTGTGATTTTTAATTAATAAAAAAGAGCGGTTAGATCATATTGACGCCGCTGTAAATGTGAGTGCGAGTAAGATGCACAATTGGACTGTTGGAATGGCTTCTCTCTCGCACTCAGAATTTACAGCGACCGCACACGTGCATGACGCGTATTATTATTACTTAAAAATAACAGCTTAGTAATTAAAAAATGACAAAAATTTCTTCAGGATCTTGTAGGGGTGGCTTTAAACTTTGATATAGTCATATATTGACTTTCATAATAATAACTTTTAACCGAGTTATTAAGCCTTGAAAATCGCCATTTTTCGTTTTTTTCAATTTTAAATTGCTTATAAGTCGAAAACGATCAACTTTAGAGAAAAATTATAAGAGACCTTTTTTGTCCAGAATGGTCCAAAAAATTAAAGAAAAAATTGTTTGGGCCAAAAATATTGATTCTTGCAATTTGATTAAAAAAAATTTGCCCACTTTTCACGTGGGCGACTTCTTGAACCTTATTCTGGAATATCTCACGAATGTGATTATGTAAAAAAATCTCATGGGAATATTTTTCCCTTCGAACCCGCCGTTTTCGCCTTGTCTAATTATGAAAAGTTGTTTAGAATTAATAATTATGTTTTAATGTGCAATTATATCATTCTAATTTAAATGTTATGAACTATAAAGGCACTTTACTCTTGATCGAAATTCATATTTTTTATATACCTCGTATAAAAATAATAAAATTTTACATAAATCTTAGACCACGAAGAGCTTTTTATGACTTGTCTTCGTCAAATTTAAAATAAAAGAGTTATAAATGAAAATGTTGTTGGTATCCATAATTTGAGAAAAATATTCAAATATTTTTTTCCATAAGAAGGATGTTATTGCACATATCAGACCATAATTTTTTATTCCAAACAATATTATTTCATGTAGTCAGTTCGCTAAACTCAGACACAACTGGCTAGTGATTTTAGTCAATAATTGTGCCAATTTGGCAAAAAAAATAATTACTAAATAGTTAATAAGTACTAAATAATTAGTAATTTTGCCAATTTTGGCAAAATTCGCAAAAACCAAAAAAATTACCTACTAAAATCACTAGCCAGTTGTGTCGAGTTTAGCGAACCGACTATAATAACCATTTTTATTTCATAACGAATGGAACAGTCCATTTCTCATTAAAGGAGAGGGCTTATACTCGTGTAAACCTTTTTAAAGCGGTTAATAAATTATTGCTTTTAAAATATGCTCAAATTGTATTTTTGTACATCTTATTTATTTTATATTAATACCTAATTAAATTCACTATCAAACGTCATTGATATTTTATTAATACTTAATTTAAAATTTAGTTTGACATTCACGAAGTGTCAAACTCAAATAATGTAAATAACCTATGCTTTGCTTAACAAATCGAGATTCAAAAACTAGCCTACTTACTATCAACGATTTCAGCTGAGGTGTAGTGTGTCGGAAGAAAATAAATGGGTTGTGACGTCACATTTTAGACTTTGAGGGCGATTATCTCGAAGACGGTTAGAGATATCGAAATGTCGTTTTCAGATTTGGATTCAGAAGAAAAAACTACATAAGAATCCATCGATAAATCTGATCCGGGTATTGCAGGAGCGGCAACGCAATAACACACACACTTTTGCGAATTTATAAACGAAAAGTGTTCGTTGAAAATACACACCAGAAACTACCTCATACAGAGATGTAATCAAAGACCATATAAAATTTGATGGCATTTGAGCCATATGTGATTTATTTTTATTCACATATATGTGAAAAAGATTTACATATTATGTATTAATTTATATTTATTTACCACTTAGAGGGTAAAAAGTTCGACATTACATTGACTTTATCATTGTTTTATTATTTGATTCAATTTTTACGCCCGTTCTAATACAATTTGGTGTTTACACACTGGGCGGAAACCGTCGCTGTCTACCGACGGACGTCCTGTGGATCAGTGAAACTACCGCAGAAGTGTCGATGTAGATTTAATTCATTGTTATATCATATAATTGTGTATAACATGAATAGAGAACAACTTCTAATGTTATTGGTATTTCGTCGTGGATTGAAGAGAAAGCGAAAAAATATACTTATTTGGGTCCATCCAATTAATCAAAGGAGATAAAAAGTTGGAGTCTTTTTTTCAATTATTTTAGGATGTCAATCTCGATATTCGACGAACTGCACAACCTACTGAAAAATCATATACAACGCGAAAATACTAGACTGAGAAATTGTATTCAGTTGAGGTTGAGTATGTTACATTAATTTTATTACAGGATTTGAAAATACCCAGATAGCGTGTAATGCAAGAGGAGGATTGAAAGCCAATAACGTGATTATCGTTGTTTAACGTGAGTATCATTCCTTGTGGCATTTCTATCTTTAAAACTCTCCGAAGTTTTGTACCAGAGTACAGATTTTTGCTGTACCAAATTCAAAAAACCAAAATTTTCAAATCGATTTTTCTAGAAAACGGTGCATCCTACGGACTTAAACCAAGAGTACCTTTTAGAAAATGCTTAAAAGTTAGAGACAAAAAAGTTATGTAATAAAATATCAGTTACCCTACCCAAAACAGACGCCTATGACCGCATATGGTATGACGCTATGGTATTCGCATACCAGTTTTCGGCTGTCTAAATAGAAGCGTTTTGAAGATATTTGAAAAAACTAATTACAAGGCACCAACTTCAAAGAGGCTTCTAGCTTCCTTAGGAACATATACATAAATGTTATAGACAGAGTGTCATGTTGAGCGAAGTACGACACCATCTTTTTTTCTTTGGCTAAGTGCTGTTTCACTCTAGACATAGTAAAGCTGTGTATAAAAACCTCGGCTCAACTGTAGGATCTATCGCCCTTAGTGAAACACCAAATTAAAGATGATAATTTATTTCTGTAAACTACACTAACTTCCCGGAAGACCTAATGACGATGCTTTACTGACCGATTCGTTTGATGGTTGAACTGATAATCATGATGAGATTACATGATGATTGTTTGAAGTGAATCGAAGTGAATCTGAACTGGTTGAATTGACTCGAATGGATTTTAATGTATGCCTTCTCTAAGCGGCAAGATGAATTGGGTCATAGCCCACGTGACCAACGAACAAAGGTTTTTATTTAGTCAGCAAAATTAGTGTCCGTTGCCAAAAATATTGTTTATGATTTGCAATAATTAAACTAATTAAATAGCCCGCACATGTTTGCAATATAATAACAATTGCGTTAGTGTGATAAAAAGAGTGTTTAATATCGAATATGAAAATTGAATGTTTGAGATTAAACAAGCTGCGACAGTAGTCCTTTCCTTTCGTGCCTATACTCCCAATTAGTTTCATGTTAGTTGCTCGATACAATGTGCTAAAAAGAGATACCGCAAACCATCCCAAGAAATCTTGTCATCATGAAGCGCGGAGAGTAGCCTCAGTCTATGCTAATATATACGACTATGCTTAGGAAGCAATTTCGGACTAGGTGAATAGGGTTTAAATTGTTTAAAAATTATCTGAGGAATCTCCTGTCTTCGTTTGTCAGGAGAGTTTCTGGATACCTTGTATATGATATGTATTTGTTAGGGCTCGTAGTAACGTATTCCATAAAGAGGAATTTGTATTAATTTTTACAGGTGATTTTTGATTAGATTAAGAAATCAGGTACTGTAGCTGTAGGTCTAAGAAAGATGTTATTACTTACATTATTGATGAACAGATATTCCCGAAAAATAACATTTGCTTTGCACAATATATGCAGAACCATATACAGTTGAGTCCGCGAGTCTTTACCCGTGCGTCATCATTTAAAGCATACGAAATAAGTCGGAAATCTATTTCACGCAACAACAACTGACAGAAAGTGGCTATTCTTGTTCTCATGATCATTTTTCAGTGCGTCATTAATTATGACGTCATATACTGTATTGGGTGTGTCGAGACTTATTTCATGTAATTATTGACGAATCTGACAGATGCCACAATCGTACTTAGCCATAGGTGAAAAGCTTGTGGAATTAAACTAATTAGTAATTTAGTAGATTTGATTTTTACACAATATGTTAACATGTAGGTATTTTTTATAAAGGGGAATAAAATTAAAAAGTAAACAATATTGTTAATTAAATTTATAAATATGGAAACCACTTAGCTTCCATTCGTCGTGGTAGTCAGACGTGCGTAGGAAAGAAGCTTGTTTTTTAAAACCGGTGTCTATAAATTAGATATTTAAATAAATATTTTGTGAACTTTAAAAGTAAATTAATTACACCAAATAAAAAAGCGAAATCGGAATAAAAACATTAAAAAGTTATGAGTGCAGTTAGCGGGGGCGACGCCCCCGTTAAAAATGTTTTAGAAACCCAAATGGATACAGAACATGCAACATCTTCAAAGGAGGAGCTATTAGGATTCCAAAATCTTGTTCCAGTTACACAGATAAGTACCACAAAACTTGTTAATAATAAACCCATTATCGATAATGACTTTGCTAATGTACACACTTCAATAACAAATAACATTAACAAAGAAGTAGGAACAAAAAGGGAGGAATTTCTTTACCGACAAAACGACCTAGGACCTTTTTACGCGTATTTAGAAAATAATTCACCCGATTTTAAAGGCAGATTAAACGCGTTAAGGATAGGTGACATTATTATCACAAATTTTAAAGAAATTGATGAAAAAATTGTAAGCATTGACGCAGTAGGAAGAAATAAAATACGTATAAAATTTAAAGATTATAAATCGGCTAACTATATCATATCTAAAAAAAATGAAGCAATATTTATAAAAAATAATCTAGACATATACATTCCTAAGTTTCTTTTAGTTAGACAGGGCGTAATAAAAGATATTTCCACAGAATTTTCAGTAGAGTATGTTAAAAACAGAATAAAAATGTACGATTTACACTGTAAATTTGAAGTCCTTCAAGTCACAAGATTAAATCGAAGACAAGTAGATGAAAACGGTACTCAATACATTCCAACAAAAACATGCGTAGTTAGTTTTAAGTCACAAGTGCTACCAAAATATATAACAATCAACAAGGTACTAAAGGAAGTCGAACCATACAAACAAAAGGTGCTATTATGCTTTAATTGTCTTCGATTTGGACATACAGGTGGGCAGTGTAAGAGCAAGGCTAGGTGCGATAAATGTTAAGAATTCCACAACTCAAAAGATTGTAAAAAGACCGATCTCACTCCAAAATGTTTTAACTGTTCGGGGGATCATTTTACTACAAATTAAGCGCATGTCAAGAATTTCAGCGTCAAAAACTTATTAAAGACGCTATGTCTTCCAATAATATTAGTTATCAAGACGCAAACAAACAGTTCCCCAGAAACTCCTATGCAAAAGTAACATCCATAAATACGGAACAAACTACAAACCTCTCCTGCCTCAAAACTTTCCCTCCATTAAATCCCAATAATTATACACCCACCCAATTCCCATCAAATCCAATTAACAAAATGTCAACTAATAATATATTCTACAATAATAATTCAAATAGTACAAATTCTCGAACATTCAAAAGACAGAGACCAAATAGTCCAGATCCAACATTAATTTTGCATAATGAAATTATATCTTCCCCTAGATCTCAATTACCTACGGGAGGAATATTAGACAGCATTAACTATAAGGGAAATATTAATAATAATCCAGTTGCATCTCCTTCAGACTTGAGCATGATAAATTCAATATTAGAATTAGTTATAGAAATTGTCACAAAAGTTTTAGTAACAAAAAGTATAAACATAAATAAGGAAGAACTCGAAAACTTAGTCAAATTAACTATAAATGGAAACACGTCATCACATTCTCAGACCTCAACCATGCAATAAATATCCTTCAATGGAACTGCCGTTCGGCAGTTTCTAATAAAAATAACTTAGAATATCTACTAGATAGGGGCAACTACTCCGTTGCACTTATATCGGAAACATGGTTTAAAGCAGAAAAATACTATAATTTTAAAGGCTTCAACAATATTCGCTGTGACCGGGACGACGGGTACGGCGGCTCTGCCATTTTATTAAAATCAGACTTAATATACCAAGAAGTCTCAATTCCAACTACAATCAACTTTGAGCATACTTGTATCTCGGTAAATTTTCCATATATACATAAAAAAATTTACTTTGTTTCAGTATACCTTAAACCGAGAACTAGAATATCATTACAACAGTGGATTAACTTTTTGGAACAAATTCCAAAACCCAAATTGGAACTAATTGGGGGCGACTTTAACGCACATAGTTTGGCATGGAACGATGGATATGACGATATCTATGGCAAGATTCTTTTGGAAGCTATCGAACAATGCAACCTAGTAATTATAAACGACGGATCACCTACATTAGCAAACAATAAGAAGTCAGCTGTAGACTTGACCCTCTGTACATAGGATCTGACACAACTAATTACGTGGTGTACTTTAGAAGAACCTTATGGCTCTAATCACTTACCAATACACATACAATTTGGAAGGAATATCCCACCTGCGCAAATTAAACAGACAAAACATAATATATGGAGACTAAGGCTGCTAATTGGGATGTATACACCGCTACCCTTGAAGCAACAGAACCAAAATCATCACTAATGGGCATTATCTACAATATTAACAAAGCTGCCGACAAAGCAATTCCGTTACGAAAATCAAACGCACAAAATAGAAATCATTGCTCAAAGGACTGGTGGAACGAAACCTGTAACATAGCTGCTAAAGCAAGAAAACAAGCTTTCTTAACCTACACACAGGCTCCAAATCTTAATAATCTAACAGAATATAAAAGACTTGATGCAGTAGCTAAAAAAACTTTTAAAGAAACTAAGAAAAAAAGTTGGATAAATTACTGCCAAAATCTAAATCAAAATACACCAATTAAAGAAGTGTGGAACAAAGTAAACCGATATAAAAACAGAAAACAAGCGAATAAACCCCTAATGGACCCCAAAGAAGACTGGATAAGCGAATTCCACACAAAAATCTCACCTCCATGGGTCGAAAACAACATTACTCAACAAATAGCTACTGTAAATAGGAACACTTCTTTCCTACAATCGTTATTTCAGTTATGGGAACTCGATCATTGCATTAAATCAACAAATAATAAATCTCCCGGGGCGGCTAACATTTCATATAATATGTTGCATAAAATGCCCTTAGACCATAAGAAAGCCCTGTTGGAATTGTTCAATTCGATTTGGATAAATAGGATTCCTTTTCCACCGATGTGGAAAGAATACATCATAGTACCTATCAAAAAACCTGGAAAACAGAATGGAAATGCAGATTCATATAGACCCATAGCTTTATCATCGTGTATATTTAAAACCATGGAAAGAATGATAAAGAACAGGCTTGAATATTGGCTAGAAAATGAAAAAATATTACCTGACTCACAATATGCTTTTAGAAAGGGAAGATCTTCCTTGGAACCCCTAACGATACTAGTAAATGACATCTATCTAGGATTCACACACAAATACAGCACTTTGGCCACATTTTTGGATATAACTTCAGCATATGATAATGTTCAAATAAATATACTAGAAGAGAAGCTCATCAATATTGGTCTACCAACCTCCTTTGCCAACTTCATAAAATCAGCTTACTCTAATCGATCAGTTTCCTTAAAGATAAATCAAGAAATTTCGGAATCAAGAATATGTAGATCTGGATTACCACAAGGTAGTATCCTGAGCCCAATCCTCTACAGCCTGTACACAATGGATATAGAAAATATTATATCACAAAAGTCTAAAATCATTCAATACGCTGATGATGTTGTTATCTACACCAGTAGCAAATCAGAGGACAAATGTATAGAAAATATCAACACTGCATTTATAAAAATCCAAAAATACCTAGACAACATGGGACTTTCCATATCCGAGTCCAAAACCAATATATGTATTTTCTCTAGAAACAGAAACAACTATCAAAGACAATTAACAATAGGAAAATATAAACTCTGTATTAGTAACTCTGTAAAATATCTTGGTCTGCATCTAGATAGAAAACTATTATGGAAGGACTGTATCCACCAAATTATCAAAAAAACAAGTAATTCTATAAATATCCTAAGAGCGTTTTGTAGAGCAAAGTGGGGAGCAGACCCAAATACGGCTTTACTATTCTACAAAACAATGGTACGATCAATAATGGATTATGGAAGTCAACTCTATGGAACAGCAGCAGATACACATCTAAATAAAATCGAGATACAACAAAATAAATGCTTAAGAGTTTGCCTGGGATATCTTAAGTCAACGCCCATAAACATTATACAAGCTGAAGCCGTGGAACCTCCTCTTAAACTAAGAAGACAACTATTGAGCAGAAAATTCATGATAAAAACCATTTCAAAAAAAACTTCTTACCTCAATAGTGTACAGTCACTAACAGTTCAAGTTTTGACCCATAGATACTGGCACTTCAAGAAAACCCCCCTCATAGTAGAATCTTTCTCAGAAATAGCTGACATTACAGATATACTCTATTCCAACCAACTCCCTCCAGTTTTAATTTACTCACCTGAACAAATTTTTTCACGTGAAATTAGAACCTACTATTTTGAAAGTGAAGAAGTAGCAAGTATCAATCAAACAAAGTTCAACGAAACAAAAAACAAATACTGGCCAAACTATGATTCTATATTCACTGATGGATCAAAGTCAAAAGAATATACCAGTTGTGCCTTTTACCATTTTGAGGAAAATACTGACAAAAAATTTATTTTACCAAAGGAAGCTTCCATATACACTGCAGAACTAACAGCAATAGTGCAAGCTATGAAATACGTACTCGGCTCTAACCACGACAAATTTATAATATGTACGGACAGCAAAAGTGCAGTAGATAAACTTAAAAATGTTAAAATAAATAGATCAGTTAATCATATTGAAGCAAAAATCCTGTATTTACATAATGAGATACACATCAAGAATAAAGTCGTCATATATCTATGGGTAAAGGGACACGCAGGCATAACAGGTAATGAAATGGTGGATGCCTTAGCAAAAACAGCTCCAACATCAGGAGAAGAACTAAATCTTAAACTACCCCCGTCCGATTTATTCTTAAATCAAAGGAACAAAATAAATGAGATGTGGCAAAACCTATACAGTGCATCAACAACTGGAACAAACTTTTGTAAACACCAACCAAGGATCCCCAGAAAACCATGGTTTCACAAAATACCAAACAGAAACTTTGTCGCCACAATAAATCGAATACGTGCAAACCATGCACTAACACCTTATTATAAGCACAAAATAAAAATTACAGACGATCCACTGTGTAGTTGTGGTAAAATGGGTACATTGGTACATGTTTTACTTGAATGTCCAATAAATATTGTAAACATTAATAATCTATATAAAAACTTAATTCACTACAAGATAAACCTTCCAATAGACCTAAATTGTATTATTTTTTCAGGAAATAATAATATACTTTATGTACTTCATCAACACATCATAAACTGTAAACTAAAATTGTAAAATTACTAACCAATTTTGTAAGCTATTCTGCAAAACAAACTAAATGTAAAGCATTAAAGAAAAAAAAAAGGTGAATACAAAAAAAATAATAAAAAAAATAAACCAAGTAAAAAAAAATGAACCAATTAAAAAAAAACCAAAAAAAAAACAAAAAAAAAACAAAAAAAAAAGAAAACAAAAAAAAAGAAAACAAAAAAAATAAAAACACACACAAAGAGGGCTAAAACCTCCGCGGCGTTGAACCGGGTTGATGCTCTAGCGCGGAAGGAAAAAAAAAAATTAAACACCTTACACTTTACTAATGCTACATATTACTAACAAAACAAATGAATACATCATGCTCAAGTTTGATACTATGAAACAATTTACACAAACTATTTATACAATCTAACATAGTCTGGCTAATTGGTCCTCACCAAAGCCATAAATTCCACGAAAAAAAAAAATATATATATATGGAAACATTAAAAAATGACACAAAACTGTCCATAAACTGTGTTTTTATCTTCTTCTCTAGGTGCTGTCTCCGCTTCAAAAGTTAGCAATCATCAGAGAGATCTTTATTTTTGAAACAGCGGCTCTAAATAATTCATTGTTATTACATCCAAACCAGTTCCTAAGGTTCTTCAGCCATGAGTTACGTCTCCTTACTATGGATCTTTTTCTTGCATAATGACCTGGAGTATTAGATATACATCTCTCATCACATGCCCCATATATCTCAGTTTTCTTCTTATTTGTTAGTTCTCGTTCCTTATTCGTAAGTCTCATTACCTCCACGTTGGCTATTCTATCTACTCATGAGATATTTAGCACTCTTCGGTACAAATCGAATGTGTCTAGTCTCCTCACGCCAATGACTAACTTTTAACGAACTAAATTCTAAACCAAAACACAAAATAATGCACAAAGACGTTGTGAAACACAAGTGAAGTCGAATTCGAAATTTCAAAATGACAGGTACACAAAATACTGACCTGAATAATAACCGTCACTTGACTCTTTGACACTTCTAAAAAATGGCCAAAATGGACGAAGTTTTTGTCAAATGTTCGTAATACGTGTATTTGATTGACTAGAAAAAACGCGCATTCTAAATATCAACGAATCAAAGGTAGGTTAGGAATAGACATCTTATGTATGTAACCATTGTAATGCTGCATTATTTTTGTGTTTAATCACGGAGCTACCGCTTTTTCCGCCTCATCTAACTTAATGCATTAGAGAGAAATCGAAAAACTGTGACACACTGAAAAATGATCATGAGAACAAGAATACTGTTCCAATTACGGGTCTTATTATAAAATTTGACGTTATCAAATATATTATAGAATGTCAAATGTAAGTTTTGCTTCAAAATTTTTGTGCAGAATTACAGCTACATTTGAAGTAGCTTAATAAATTCTTTTATTATTATTGATTAATAAATAAATAAACAATTTATAAAAAATTCAATAGCATATTTTATTCACTTTGACGGAAATCTAAACACAATCATTTCTTTACTGTGTGAATGACGTTAGCTTTGTATGTTTTAAATATTAATTGGCAAAATATAATTATTTACCTTAAAATTTCAAAGCCCAATATAAAATTAGTTGTGAAAACAACTGTTTGTGTAATATAAAGAAACTTCAAAACGCAAAAATTCGACAAAAACCGCAAAAAATTCAACTGACTGACAGCCACAAAAGTAAACAAAGCAGAAACGTCAAACAAATTGTGCTTAAAATATGAAAACATACCGAATCGTCTTTTTTGTACCTATCTCTTTTCAATGCACTGAGTCTAGATGGTTCATAAAAATAACATGTGTTTTTACTTAATAACAAACGGCAGCTGGTTTGTCATGAGTTTCATGCGTGGAAGAGAATGATGCTAGATAAAAAGTATGTGTTTTATCTCGCCAGGTATTAATGACGCACGGGTAAAGACTCGCGGACTCAACTGTAATTTATGGAACCCAAACGTCTTATTCGTATGTCTTATTTTAACATTATTATTTTTTAAACAGAACTTACCTCTAATAACCATGGCCTTAATTTATCATCCAAAAGTATATCAATTCCAAATAATTCGTAACAGTTGTATCTACTGTTTATATTTTCTTCACATAACTGTACCACAGGTGATTCACAGGCTATAATTGTTTTTATAACTAATTGTTGTAAATTTCTCCACAAGGCTTTAGTATCGACATTGTAACCTTGAAGATATTCCATTAATTTAGAGATTGTCCTAAAATTAACAAATCACGAATTAAGTCTTGTTTTACACGGTGGTGGTGCAAGTGACAAACCACGGCTCTTCCAGGCTAGGGAGTTGGACGTGGAGCTATCACATCATCTCGTAAAATATCTCTTCTTACGAATGACGTACAAATGCCTCAGAATTATGCATTTACAAATATGACCACTGGCAAGGACACAGATCACGAAAGAATAATAACCTAATTTTATTAACTTGTACATGCTATGGCTTAGATGGACGCCTTATAAAAATTCCTCGGTTCAGGAGATCAGATGAAACGGAGGTAGGATACTGCACTGCATTCAAATCAACACCATTTAGTGAAAAGAACGGACTTATACATAAGCTTTATTAAAGACGGTTGTGTGAGAAACAAGATCGCACAATTTAAATCTGTCAACAGGATATGTACCGTGAAGGGTTAGACCATTTTATTAACATTACATTAATTAATAAAGTAAGTTATCAATCGAAGTAGCACAGAAAACGACAATAAACATCGTTCCCATACCACCAGCTTGACAACAGGTGGAATACTTTCTTTGGTTACAACCTCCCGAGATTTTCAAAAATTATAAATCATACAAGATGCCGAGGAAATTAAGATGAGAGAATTTTAAATAATTCACAACCCATCTGCTCAGCGTGGTAAAAGTTCCAACAAGAAAGATTCCTTAGTACTCAACAAAAGAGTAAATGAATTAAAATGTATAAACATTTTCAATTTCTTTGCGACACGAAAATGCAGCAGCTGCATAATACTCTGGTTAAATCGGAGAGTGCAGGAAGAGTCTATACCGGTTTCGGAGGTTTTTTCCTCCTCATCAGTAGTCCCATATCCTCTTCTCTCCGATTTCCCCAGGCATCATACTTTGGGCCTTTCTGAATTGCAAAGAACGAAATGTCACGGATGTACTAGAGCTATCTACCGAAAAACAAAGTAAGTTATCAATCGAAGTAGCACAGAAAACGACAATAAATATCGTTCCCATATGTTGTTCTGAAGCTATTTCCTTGTGGCATTTTTATGATTAACTATTTAGATGGGAAGTAAGCCACAATTAAATTGAAAAAATAATTTTATTAACGTTTCGAAGCCCAAATCGGGTTTCGTTGTCAAAATACAAAATACTACTAAAACAAACAAAAATGTTGTTGCTAAGTAAAAAAATTCTTCTAATAATTTATTTAATCTGACTCATTTATATTGGCAATTCAGACGTATAATATACATTTTAAAGTAGAAGACTTTAAAATGATATCGCCAATATTTATGAGTTGCGTTCCTGGGACGACTTTACTAAAAGATAGTTCATTCGATTACATACATGAAATCAATCCCAACTCAAGAATATCCGTCACAAAAAATCATAGCATGTGATCTGTCTTTAAAAAGACAACCAAATGCAACGATGACAGTAAAATTTTCGCGTTAGAGATTCCATAGTAAATCACGAGGGAAAACCAGGAAAAAACCTCGTGACTCGTGATACTATCCCGACATCGTAAGTATTTGGTCTTACATTTAATTTACTTTCAAAAAACTAATACCAAATTCTGACTTTAATATGTTTAAATTATAAATAATATTAATAATACATAGATATACAATAAGTAATACTAAAATATAAAATTTGTACTAACTCGGTATGTTATTGACTTACTAATCGTGGTATTTTCTTTCTATTGACTTCCTCTTTCAGTATGGGTAACCACATCCTACTGCATTTTACCGAGGAATTTGCAATTTATAATTTAAACATATTAAAGTCAGAATTTGGTATTAGTTTTTTGAAAGTAAATTAAATGTAAGACCAAATACTTACGATGTCGGGATAGTATCACGAGGTTTTTTCCTGGTTTTCCCTCGTGATTTACTATGGAATCTCTAACGCGAGAATTTTACTGTCATCGTTGCATTTGGTTGTCTTTTTAAAGACACATCACATGCTATGATTTTTTTGTGACGGATATTCTTGAGTTGGGATTGATTTCATGTAATCGAATGAACTATCTTTTAGTAAAGTCGTCCCAGGAACGCAACTCATAAATATTTGGTATAATATACGTCTGAATTGCCAATATAAATGAGTCAGATTAAATTAGAAGAATTTTTTACTTAGCAACAACATTTTTGTTTATTTTAGTTGTATTTTTGTATTTTTTGTAGTTTGTGTATTTTGACAACGAAACCCGATTTGGGCTTCGAAACGTTAATAAAATTATTTTTTCAATTTAATTGTGGCTTATTTCCCATCTAAAATTGACAACAGTTGTTTGACAACATTATTCCACCTGTTATTTCCTGGGGAAATCGGAGAGAAGAGGATATGGGACTACTGATGAGGAGGAAAAAACCTCCGCAATCGGTATAGACTCTTCCTGCACTCTCCGATTTAACCAGAGTATTATGCAGCTGCTGCATTTTCGTGTTGCAAAGAAATTGAAAATAAAAATGTATACCATTTTTATTCAGTTGCAATGCGAAGGCAAAACAATCTTACTTTTCAATTAGAATACGGAGTGCAGTCCAGTTCCTTGAATCGCGATTTTCGGCTCTTATTGGAGCCTTCATCGGAAAGAACGTAGGCACTGTTCTCCATATTTTAACTGATTCGCATCGAGAGGTTTTCCCACCCATTGCAACTGAAGTGATGATAGTAGGTGGCTAGCGCCATCTGGCATTGAAAAACGAAGTAGTTTTCAATCCTAATAGTAAATTATTAATATTGAAAATATTAAAAATATTACTAAAAGATTTTTAAATTGAAAACTTATTGGTACACTTTCCTGGTGACACCTCCAAGACTTCTACAATTTGCAAGTCAAATGGATGCTGCAGTGAGACGAAAGGGAAGGAATTCTACACTATACAATTCACATCCCCCGTCTGCAGCTGGTAAAGTTCCAACGGAAAAATGCACCTAGTTACTCGACTATAAAATAAAAATGTATACCATTTTTATTCAGTTGCAATGCGAAGGCAAAACAATCTTACTTTTCAATTAGAATACGGAGTGCAGTCCAGTTCCTTGAATCGCGATTTTCGGCTCTTATTGGAGCCTTCATCGGAAAGAACGTAGGCACTGTTCTCCATATTTTAACTGATTCGCATCGAGAGGTTTTCCCACCCATTGCAACTGAAGTGATGTTAGTAGGTGGCTAGCGCCATCTGGCATTGAAAAACGAAGTAGTTTTCAATCCTAATAGTAAATTATTAATATTGAAAATATTAAAAATATTACTAAAAGATTTTTAAATTGAAAACTTATTGGTACACTTTCCTGGTGACACCTCCAAGACTTCTACAATTTGCAAGTCAAATGGATGCTGCAGTGAGACGAAAGGGAAGGAATTCTACACTATGCAATTCACATCCCCCGTCTGCAGCTGGTAAAGTTCCAACGGAAAAATGCACCTAGTTACTCTACGGAGTAATACGACTATAAAATAAAAATGTATACCATTTTTTTCAGTTGCAATGCGAAGGCAAAACAATCTTACTTTTCAATTAGAATACGGAGTGCAGTCCAGTCCCTTGAATCGTGATTTTCGGCTCTTATTGGAGCCTTCATCGGAAAGAACGTAGGCACTGTTCTCCATATTTTAACTGATTCGCATCGAGAGGTTTTTCCACCCATTGCAACTGAAGTGATGATAGTAGGTGGCTAGCGCCATCTGGCATTGAAAAACGAAGTAGTTTTCAATCCTAATAGTAAATTATTAATATTGAAAATATTAAAAATATTACTAAAAGATTTTTAAATTGAGAACTTATTGGTACACTTTCCTGGTGACACCTCCAAGACTTCTACAATTTGCAAGTCAAATGGATGCTGCAGTGAGACGAAAGGGAAATTGAAAATGTTTATACACATTAAATAATGTTTACATATCAACAAATAGGGAACTTGCACATTTTTTTATTACATAAGTTCAGTTTTGTTTAAAAATGAGATTTCCAAAATTTCACGATTCAGAAACTCATAATAACTTAGAAGTACAAATTTAAATTCTTCTGTGATTTAAAATAGTTCAAACGACCCGTGAAGTCACATAGTTGAACTTTATGGTTATATTTAGGTATATTCTTGTCCTTATTCTTTAGTTTATTGGCCTCCACCTACTTGGGTATTTGGCCAGATCATCGTCGTGAAATAAGGGAAATATTTATATTCTAATGACATTTATCATAATATGTCATCGTAATAATATATACCATTTTGTTGAGATTGGAGTTTGATACAGTTTTTGAAGGAAAGGAAAGAAGGTTCACTATGGAAAATAAAAGAAAACACTATAAGTGTTGTTTAGTGCCATTTTGCAAAAGTACAAGTTTTCTATGAATTTAAAATGGTTCAAACGATCAAACGTATTTTCTACTGACTTTTATAATGTCTAATTTAAAATTATATACAATTTTGTTTACTTTGTTGGAGCAGAATGTAAACATATAACCGGACGACGTCACGACGCGTTTTGGGCTAGCTGCAATAATTTGAATTTAGAATCGCCTTTAGGGACCAAACGGAACACAAAACCAACTTTTTTATCTTTGATACATGTTTTAAATTATGTTCTGTTGTGATTTATAACATTTTTTTCGAATTTAAAATTTTATGCAAGTTCCCTATTATAATGAGAAGTCAATAAAGATGATTGCTACGAAAAACTGACAGGGGTGTACGATAATGAAACACAGTAAACCGAATTTACCACATGGTAATTCATGCTTAAGCGCCTAATGCCCGGTATACACGACAACGATTTATCGTAACGATGTGATGCGCACTTCGTTTGTGGAGTTTTATCGATGATGTGTACGAAAATTGGCGCACATTTTAGAGAGGTGCAAACGATTGGCAGGCAGGAACAAAATTTATTCGACAAATCGTTGTCGATCGCAGTTGTATCGTAGTGTTGGTAGTGTGTAGACAGAAGTTGGGCCAATCATTCTTTCACAAGTTTTACTGTAAGCGGAGCATCCGCGAAAGTCAAAACATATCGCAAGAAGATTGTAGCGGAATTCGTGAGGAATGGGAAGAGTTTATCCAATGTTATAGAAATGAAGTTTGCTTGTGGAATAAGAAAAGTAAAGATTATCACGACCGCAATAAGAAAAATGCTGCCTACGATAGATGCTAAATCTACTGATCCTAATGCCAGTAGGGAGACTGTAGTAAAGGGTCTAACCGGTTAAGATAATGAAAATGCCCCAGCGATATTTCAAAAATAAAACTACCATGCTGTTCTACATCAAAAAATGTTTTAGACCCCTAGCCCCACCCATAACCCCTCAAAAAAAAAAAAAATTAAAAGGTGTTTTATCGTTTCTTGGCGATATCTTCGATTCTGATCATCGTAGAAACTTCTTTTCTCTATGGATGCTATACAATGTGCCACTTTTCTCACTAATTACATACATTCAAATCGAAACATTTCTCACGCAGTGAGAAAAATTGGCCACTGCAGTGAGAAAAGTCGGCCATTGCCCGTTTTCCGTACACATGATCGCCGTTTCCATGGTAACATGCACAATACAAACACAATTATTTTTGTCAAACAAAATGTATTGAAGCAAAACTTACCAAAAATTACCTTTTAAAACTGTTCAAATATAAGTGTGAATTATAATTTTACACAAATATAAGTATACATATAAACATTAAGAATATTAAATACCTACATATGCGTATATGTATTTTATTTCAATTTAGCAATTTCAATTTATTCATATAATATACCTAAAAGCACCTAAATGATTTAATTTTGAAGTTTGAACTCTCGACAAAAACGCATCCATAGAAAAAGTACAGTGTACAACACGTGAGAAAATGACATATTTCTCCCTCGCTTGATTTGCGGCACTCGCCAACAAACTTCTGCGCTCGTGAGAAATATGTCTTTTTTCTCACTTGTTGTACAATATACTATTTTCTTTCATTTGTAAGATTTTTTATTGCCTATAGCATATTTTTTTCCAAAATTTTTGAAGCGAAAATCAAATTTTCATCTTAACCGGCTAGACCCCAACTCATTGAATAAATTTAGGTGAAAGTAAGAGTTTCTTTTGAGAAGCCAATCCGTTCACCTCACACTCTGTGATTTTCTTCTCTTTTTGCACAAAATAAGCCAGGCTATCACAAGCGCATCGACGTCTTCTGTCGCGGATGACACGTTTATAGTCTAAGCTTCTGAACGAAAGATTGATAAAACCCTACAGTACTAAAGTTGGGAAATTTTCTCTTTCTCATTCTGACATACGAATCCCAATTTATACAACCTAAATAAAATTGAATCCTTACCACTTATGTCCTTGGCAGGCATTTGCATCTTCATTGGCAGTATATTGACTGGAAAATTTATTTATACTATAATTTGTCAAATGCATATACCTATCCTTTAGATCTTTGGTATCACTACTATATTTTGCTAAAAAATTATTATTGTATTATTCTATTGGTTACTTTATGGTACTAGTACACTTTAGAAGCCAAAAATAAGCATTTTTTCAAGATTTTTTTTCTCAGAACCTTTAATAAAAATGAACATAATACTGTTAACATATATTAATATCTAACTCTTAGAGAATACAAAAAACATCTTTTTTCATTTATGCACGTATACTAATATTGTAGAGGGCGCCAAAGTTGAGGCCTCGAAAAAAGTAGTTCCGATGGCGGACAGTTAATCTCAGGTTTGGGATCTCTGAAATAAAAAAATCGTACAGCATTTGAAAAAGGAAGGTTTCTTACGTAACAATTTACCACCGTTAGTGAAAAATTCCACAAAAAAAAGATTTTACGGAAATTTGAAAAAATTTTGTGAAAAAATTGCTGGTTTTTCTTCAGTTTTTCATGGTTAAAAAATATTTATTTTTTATTTTTTGGCCAAATTGTGGTCAATTGTCACGTAAGAGACCTTCCTTTTTCAAATGCAGTACGATTTTTTTGTTTCAGATATCCCAATCCTGAGATTAACTGTCCGCCATCATTTTTCGAGGCCTCGAGTTTTGCGCCCTCTACAATATTATTGTACGCGCATAAATGAAAAAAGGTATACTTTTTGTACTCTACAAGAGTTGGATATTAATATGTAAAAAGTTTTATGTTCATTTTTAATAACGGTTCTGAAAAAAAAATTCTTGAAAAAAATGATTATTTTTGGTCCTCTAAAGTCTAAAGTGTACTAGTACCTTAAAAACTATAAAAAATATACCGGGTAACTAATCGTTGTTATAACTCATAGGAAATTCTAAGTTTTCTATTCTAGAAAAATATAAAAAAAATAAAAATAAATTACCACTAGCAAACCTGGCTAATCCCTCTTTGTACATATAAATTATTAATGGATTGAAACTAGTTACTAAAACATACAGTCTTAGATCAAATTTGCTACCATTTATTAAATAAGGATTGGAAATGTATTTTTGAACTATAAGGGATGATTTCTTTGGAAGTTGAGACCACTTATTTATCACTTTTATGCCGACTCCTCGCGCAGAAGCAGGCTGAAAAAAGCAACACATTTTATAAATTAGCAAAAAATATCTAACCAGAGAAATAATTTTAAAAATCATGTCAATATACAGAAAATCCAAAATAGAACTATAATTAAAAGTAAAAATATACTCACCGGTTTTATAATCCACATTTCACCACCATTGCCATTTTTATATTCCCAACATTGCTTTAATAATTTAAGTTCCTGAGGTAGAATATACGTATGAGGTAAAAATCCAAACCTGTAATAAATAAATATCATTAACAAACACTAAAAACCTAGTCTAACAATAACAAGCAATTGGACTTCCTAATTCCTAAGTTTTCACCTAACGTGACCGGAAGTAGAGCCAGAAGTCAATATTTGAACTATTCGTGTACATAACTTTGCGTCGATTGATTTACGTTTTCACTAATTTTGAATCATTTTTGAGAAAACTTCAGGTCATAACTTTTTAACCGAGAATAACATCAAAACCGGAACTAAATATTCGAGCTCGACTTTTCAAAACACATATGTACTATTTCTGCTACTATAATGTGGCACTTCCGGTTAGAACTTTTTAAACGGAAGTGATATAAAAACCGGAAGTATATATTTGTTATAGTCTTACGAAGGCGCGTATAATAATATATCGCTCGTACTATATCGGCGACTTTAAAACAGCACTTCCGGTTGCCACTCTGGAACCGGAAGTCCGAGGTCAAATTTCTCACCTTTAATACCATCTTTGGGCTACAAGCTCTCATTTGACACCTCATTTGTCATTATATAATTCGTTTAATAACGGACGAGTTGTGGTTACGGACGGACAGACAGACAGACATGGATAATTATTCAAGGTTTTCACATTTTAATATCGTAAAATGGGTAAAAACAAAAAGAAACTAAATAGTTTATCAAGATCACAAGACACTTATTGGTATAGTGCAATGAGAATATACAGGGTGTTTCATTAATAATAGGAAATATATTTTAACTGTAGATTCTCGGGCTCAAAATATTAAGGTTTAATTCAAATCACCTAATCCGAAAATGAAGGGAGAACTACTTCCAGAACGGTTCTATTTAGAAAAACGATAACTGGTACGCCTATTATTTATCTTCCACAGATAAATCGATTCCATAAATTGCGAATTTCTAGTACCGGTCATAGGTGTCCGTTTTGGGTAGGACATTGGTTATTTTATCGCATAACTTATTTGTCTTTAATTTTTAAGCATTTTTGACATTAGAGTATTAAACTATGAGGTATTCTAGTACTCTTGCTTTAAGTCGGTAAAATACACAGTTATTTTGATTTTTTTTTTAAATTTTGTTCCAATCCAAAAAACGCAAAATTTTCAAATCGATTTTTCTATAAACCGGTGTATCCTACCGACTTAAAGCAAGAGTACCTTTTAGTAGTATAACTCACAATTTAATACATAATCTAATTTCAAAAATGATTAAAACAGTTTTTTCCCAATTAGAAGAGTAAATTAAAAATTACAGACAAAAAAGTTATGTGATAAAATAGACGTTGCCCTACCCAAAAGGGACGCCTCTGACCGGTACTAAAAATTCGCAATTTATGGAATCGGTTCATCTCTGGAAAATAAATAGACGTCATCTGCAAAGAGATCTAGCTCCCTTAGGAAGCATTTTCGGACTAGGTGTTTGAGTTAAACTGTAATATTTTGAGCCCAGGAATCTACAGTTAAAATATTTCCGATTGTTAATGAAACTAGTATTTTTATGGATTTGACTATTAAATCTTTTCGTAACAACAAACCATCTTCAATATTATCAATCAAGAATCTCGGCACGCTTCTTCTTTGTATGGACCTTGTGGCATAATTCGGTTTATGTTAAGAACCTTGACGGCTAGCATTTAAGATAGTCTCTGTATAAATATTTAATCTTAATATTAAGAGCAATCTTGCACGGTTAATATGACAATTAATGACAGCTAAATCCAATGAAATAAATACGTATTATCCGCAATTTTACAGATGAAATTGATACTCTATGACTCTTCACCTACACTGTTAATGTTTAAAAAACTCATACAGAAGTAAAAACTTCGAGATGTATTCTGGTATAAAATCGTTTATTTAAAAACTATCTAAAATGTCATGGATTGCAAAACGTTTTCGTTCTAATACAGAACATCTTTAGTGCATTCTGCCGAGTAGTTTGAAACTAGCACACTGTATATAGTGGTAACCCCATAATATATGGTTTACATAATATAATTTAGTAAAATTTGATGACTACAAGTCGATGTTGATAGATATAATGGAACACATGCTAAAAGGACACCATTATAATAGAATACGTGTCGTAATGGGGTAGTTACTCTGAGAAGAGGGTTGGTTGTTAGGAATACACTATTTGTTCATACTTTATTTATTGAACACTACTAGTTATCACAGTAACTCGTTGGTGGACGAAAGTCTATCTTCTGATTACCTTGATGGTTGAATAATGAATGCTGAATAATGAATGATCTCTTTCTTTACTTGTTACGTATCTATAATCAATCCCAATTGTTTATTATGATTGTTGACACGATTCGACCTAATGAAATAATTATATCAAAATAGCTGACTAAGGTGATCTTGAAACAAGTGCATTATATTGGGAAATTTGTGTCACCTAGTTATTTACAACAACAGGCAATGTTTGTTTTAAGATATTTAAAAATTAAATGAATATGAGTTGCTTTTATTTTGGAATGATAATATAAGTCCTGTACATCCCCTACCCTTACAAGAAAAATTTTCTGAGAGATGTACCTTATTTTCTCTGCCTTTCCGACAAAGAAGAAAATTTTTCTAAACAACGTCACCAACTCATTACTGTGTTAAAGATTTATCCAAATATATACAAATATAAAATACAAATATAATATATACAAATATACAACTTATTACCCTATAAAAAAAATTAGTCCTCAAACATCGTCTATTCTTACTTATTACTTCCTTATATCTCGCGAAATTCTACACTCAGAAATTGTAATGTATATTTTACCTTTTCCCTACTTAAAATAAAATTATAACTTTAATTCTTACATTTGAACTTACTTTTTAATTATACTTCTTTCACTTTTAAAATAATTATTTGATTTTCTGACCTTTTACATACTCTTCAATTTAAAAAATTTCTCCGTTTTCTTCCTCTTCTTCTTGTCTGGTACTTTACTAATACATATTTTCATTTTCTTTATACTTAGTACTTTCTTCGTCGTGTAATAATAAACAAAAATCTTCTTCTTCATATTTCTTCATGATTTCTTTATCACTTACTTTATATATCATGTATCTTCCTTCCTATATTCGTATTATTCCATAATTCTTCATTTTCTAACCCCTACCTACTTGATGGGTAGTTTTTCGCAACTTTATACCCTTGAATTTGCTTCCGGTCCTTTCTCCACGTCCTTAGTCGTGGGAAGGTTTGTTCCAAAAAGACAAAATGGATAGTTGTGCGCTTAAAAAAAAATCTTCTACATTTTGCATCCCTAAATTCCTGTCTGATCTGATATACTCAGTCTAGGTGAGATCCAGTTAGTTTCAAAACACGAAATGGGTATGCTAATATCTTCTAATTTTCATTTTGTACCTTTTTCTTGACAAGAGTCGGTTTTCTCCCTGAATTGTCTTTACTTAATTTTGGTTCTAATATATTAAAAAATCAATGGTCTACTTAATTCATCACAAAACATTAAAAAAAATCATATTTATACTAAAATTCAACCGATATTGAAAACTTGAAATGAAAAAATCTTATTGTCGTTGTCAAAACTTCCACATTCAATAAAAATTCGAAAAAAAAGTGGTAATAAAAATAGACTATATTTTATTTAAAAAATCACGAAAAATCTATTTACCTATCATTATTCTATCTAGCTAGGACTATTCTTTTTCAATCCTATTTATCTATATAACATCTATCTATCTAGGGTTATTTTTCCTATCTAGGGCCCTATACTATGTGCACATCTACTACCTATAAAATTAACCTAAAAGTTAAGAACGAGAAAAACTTATGAATAAACGCTAAATAAATATGTGAGTTTTTGCTATTTACTAAATAATAGTTTTTCCTCACTTAGTTCAGCTTAGTTCGGTTCGGTTCGCGAATGGTCACTAATTACGTCACAAAAAAAGTCTCTATTTCTCTAATTGAGATACAGTCTTACATGACCTCATTTGAATTAAATAAGTATTTTTATGTTATAGAATTTAAGGTTAGTTTACCTTAAAAAAAATTAAAGTAACTTAATATTATACTAAATATCTACATGTACTTGAAGCAATAAAACGTATTCTTCTTAAATAGTACTTTTTACTGTATACAATTCTTTTTAATTATTCGGTTTCCTAATCTTTTGTAGTCAAATCTTCTTTAAATTATCCTTAAAACTTGTCTTTCATTATGATAATTTTTAAGGCTTAATTGTCCATATTCTTTTGTCTTTTTCCTCCAATGGGGTTTCCTTGTCATATATATCTTCCTTAGGTCATTATAACTTGTATGTCTTTATTTTCTTCTTACATCATTACTTTCTTTTCTTCTTAAAATCATTGTATAAAAATTCTTGTATATCCTTGTACATAAATAATTTTATTTTCTTTGTCATCTTCATGTTTTTTATTTCCCTTTTTAGGATTCTTCTCTTTGTCTTGTCCTTTGTAAAAAAAATTCTCTCAATCTTCATTATCGTAATTCCATTAAAAATATTTCTAATTCACCTTTCCTAGTGTATAATTTCAGTAATTTTTATGTCTTATGTAATGCGTAAAACTCTATTCAGCAAATTCCTCATGTATGTATTTCTGACTCGTAATTTCAGGGTCAGGTAACTAAAGTATAATATGCCAAATAAAAGCCTGATATAGCATTTTAATCCGTTCAAGTTAAAAATAGATTTATGTATAATATGTACTCGTATAGAGTTAAAAATAGTTATTATGTAAATAAAAAATCGTAAACACTTTTAAAAGTTCTATCTATAATAGGTATTTAAATCAAAGTTCATCTATTTTCAAAAAAATAAAATATAACATCACTTATGTAGTAAAAATATCAAGTAACTTGTCAAGTAAATGTTTCTTGAAACGAATATTACGAAAACTAGACCTAATTTACTAATTGTATTAAAAAATAATTACCCTAATACTTCCATAATAATTATATATTATGCATTCTATTTACTAAAAGAAAATTTGTACGTGTCTGTGAGACTGTATGCAATTTAAAAAAATAGTTAAGAGTTACTCACATTCACTATTGTCATTGTCCACTACTGTCTATTTGGTTTCCAAGTCCTCTTGAAGCTGGGCGTGGTCCCAAGACTCCGAACTTCATTCCTGCCGACATCTACCATTTCTACCCTGCGGCTAGGTCTCTCCAAATCCATCTCATACTCCATCTACCAATTTTTTCCTTCTCTTCCAATTATAGAAGCTCGCCATCTTTCCTGATCCCTACCTCAGAAGTCCAGTTCGTCTCTCCAGGTCGCCATATAATAGAATACGTGTCGTAATGGGGTAGTTACTCTGAGAAGAGGGTTGGTTGTTAGGAATACACTATTTGTTCATACTTTATTTATTGAACACTACTAGTTATCACAGTAACTCGTTGGTGGACGAAAGTCTATCTTCTGATTACCTTGATGGTTGAATAATGAATGCTGAATAATGAATGATCTCTTTCTTTACTTGTTACGTATCTATAATCAATCCCAATTGTTTATTATGATTGTTGACACGATTCGACCTAATGAAATAATTATATCAAAATAGCTGACTAAGGTGATCTTGAAACAAGTGCATTATATTGGGAAATTTGTGTCACCTAGTTATTTACAACAACAGGCAATGTTTGTTTTAAGATATTTAAAAATTAAATGAATATGAGTTGCTTTTATTTTGGAATGATAATATAAGTCCTGTACACCATGCTTCCCTGCTCGAAGATGCTAGGTACTTGCCAATTCAATGGGCACAGACCAACTGAGACCAACTGAGTTGATGAAAATAGATGAAAATATTTTCATTAAATAGATCACTCTTCAAAACCCCTTCATTCCAATTTTCATGATTCTGTTGCCTTTAGTTCTTGAGATATTTCTAATAGGCCCTTTATCTGCCTCACCCTATATACAGTGTACTAGTTTCAAACTACTCGGCAGACTGCACTGAAGATGTTCTGTATTAGAACGAAAACGTTTTACAATCCATGACATTTTAGATAGTTTTTAAATAAACGATTTTATACCAGAATGCATCTCGAAGGTTTTACTTCTGTATGAGTTTTTTAAACTATGGTTTACAGCCAACTATTGGGATTTTCCCATTGATTTTTTGTTAATGTTTACATGTCTATAAATTATAATAATAAAGCACAGCTTATTGTATTATAGCATGGGGGAAGCCGTCAGTGTTGCCAATTTAAGTCCATAATATATCTAATTGAAAACTAAACGCAGTGTATAATTGAAAGTTATAACTCTCCCCCTCTCTTAGTAACAAATAAAGTGTATGTAATGAACATCATTGAGATGTTAGTAGTGTTCTTTTTCAAAGTTATCGAGATTTATTTTGATTTTACCTGATAAAACTTTCCTTAATCTTGTTTTATTGTAGCAAACAGTATTTTAAACATTCACTTTTATTTGCGCATAAAAGCATTTACGCAGTTATAAATCTATGTGATTCACTAAGATAAAAGGATTTAAAATTGCTCATTTAAAACATAAATAGACAATTAACAAACTTCGCAAATTTTAAAAAATCGTTGATGTGAGTGCCAGGAAATTGTCATCAGCTGAAATTTGGCAATAATTTCGACTATTTCATAAAATGTTTTCATAAATCTTAAAGATATGTACAATAAATTGTGTACTTATATATTTATAGCAGTGCAAATAAATTTCCAAAACAACCATAAAATTTTCTAATATTTTAAAATACACTCACCGGCACAATTAACCGCCCACCTTGTATTTCTGTCAATTTGCAGAAATTGTCAATCTTGGACAACATTTTATGAAAGATACGGTGAAAACTACCTTTGAGGAAAAGAAAAGAATAAAACTATTGAAAAAAAGTCGTTTATCAAGAAATGCTTAGCAAAAATCCGATGTTTAATAATCTTCGAATAAAATTCAAACAAACATTATTTTGAAAATCATAGTCTAATTTAAAAAAACATTATGAATATTAATAATGGATGTTCCGCCTCTGGCCCTTAGGACTTCTTGGTACCGGTTCAGTAATCCATTCATAATATACTGTATATCCCATTGGGGAATATTGTCACACTCCTCTACCTCAGCCGTCTTGAGCTCTCTAAAGGGTGTAGGGGCTGGTAAACTTGCCCTGACCCGTTTTTTGAGGATGTCCTAAATGTGTTCAATTGGGTTAAGAGCGGGACTGCGTTCACTGAGCAAGACTGGTTCACGTATCTTTGAGCATTCACACTACCTTTATCGAACATAACATCAGTACGAATGTCGTAAGAGAAAGCTCCCCAAACCTATATTCACAAAATATACTGGATCCTTTGTAAAAGGTATATTTAAAAGACCCCAATAAGGGTTACATCACATAAACAAAACGTTTTCGGATTAACAAATAAGGAAGCGTTCAAGTATTACGTAACGCAATTTTTGAAGATTTTTGATGCTCCCTCCCCCATGTAACGCAGCGTAACGTTTTTCTGTATCCCCTTCCCCTGCCTAAACGTTACACAACACCCAAGTTTCCATTTGAACCTAAATGAAGGTACAATCCAGGGGTTCACCGTAAAAAATAAACGAAAGTTGGGAGATTTTGATTCCGTAGTTTTTTTTATTTAAGTTAAAAAACAATGCGCCGTAACGTTTTACAGTACCCCCCTCCCCCCTAACTGCGTTACGTAATACTTGAACGCCCCCTAATCCATCATCAGTGTTTAAAAGCCCTAAAATGATAAGTATAACCTAATTAATAAAAGGTCAAACCGGCAAACAAGTGTTTGTTCTCAAAAAAATTGATAGTGTGTAAAAAATTTTTTATTAATCAGCTAAGTACTTTCAACACATTACGTGCCATCAGCAAAGCTTCCTAAAAGGACATTTAAGTTAAGAGTTTTTTTTTTTATAAAAATACAAGATTGAAAAAACTTATGTCCTATTATAAATCCTTCATAGAAGAGCAATTGCCAAACAACATATTAAAAAACATACATACCAGGCAAAGCCCAGTATCTATGTTGAGAACTGTTCACGTGAACTCACAATGGTTTGACGCAGCCATGTTGTCTTTTTTAAAATAGAAAGAATTTAGATGTGAATTTATTAATCTTAAGGGGTTTTTATACCCGAGATCTGTGGCTTTGCCCAGTATCTATGTTTTTTAATGTGTTGTTTGGCAATTGCTCTTCTATGAAGGATTTATAATAGGACATAAGTTTTTCAATCATGTATTTTTATAAAAAAATCTCTTAACTTAAATGTCCTTTTAGGAAGCTCTCACGATGGCACGTAATGTGTTGAAAGTACTTAGCTGATTAATAAAAAAATTTTTAGACACTATCAATTTTTTTGAGAACATACACCTGTTTGCCGGTTTGACCTACTTGAAGTATGTACAAGTCATAGAGTCTTTTTCAATTAATTAATAAAAGACAATGTTGTAAAAGTTGACTAAGGTTAAGAATTGACAGAGGTCATACTTACAATAGCATGCATGCGTGAGCCACCAAAAAGTTATGGATAAAAACCCTTTAAATGTTGCAATATCTTAAATGATACTACATATTATTATAAATAAAATTAATGGATGTTGCAAATATTCCTGGATATTACCCAGGGCAACACAGGACTCTAATCCACATGGATGTAATATGAAAGGGATGAACCTCACATATTGAGAGTTAAGTGTCAACTAAAGGTGAACGAACTTTAGAAGTATGTCAGAGACAAACTGTCAATGTGACGTTATGAACTGTTTTGTTACTTCAGCCAACGAATTTAAAGTTTATGTTGAAGTTGAAAATAAAACATTATCAAATATCCATATATTGGTGTTAAAAATATTTGAACATAAATGTAAAAATTGTGAAATATGCAATTATTAAATATATGAAATGACAAAATGATAAATAGGTACTAGGAGTTATGCTATTTGTCATGTTCATATATTTAATCATTGCATATTTCACAATTTTTACATTTAGGTTCGAATATTTGTAACACCAATATATGGATATTTGATAATGTTTTATTTTCAACATCAATATAAACTTTAAATTCGTTGGCTGCAGTAACAAAATTGTCTCTGACATACTTCTAAAGTTCCTTCACCTTTAGTTGACACTCAACTCTCAATATGTGAGGTTCATCCCTTTCATATTACATCTATGTGGATTAGAGTCCTGTGTTGCCCTGGGTAATATCCAGGAATATTTGCAACATCCATTAATTTTATTTATAATAATATGTAGTATCATTTAAGATCTTGCAACATTTAAAGGGTTTTTATCCATAACTTTTTGGTGGCTCACGCATGCATGCTATTGTAAGTATGACCTCTGTCAATTCTTAACCTTAGTCAACTTTTACAACAATGTCTTTTATTAGTTAGGTTATACTTATCATTTTAGGGCTTTTAAACACGGATGATGGATTATTTGTTAATCCGAAAACGTTTTGTTTATGTGACGTAACCCTTACTGGGGTCTTTTAAATATACCTTTTACAAAGGATCCAGTATTTTTTGTGATTTATGGTATACAGCCAGCTACAGGAATTTTATTTTCCTCGTGAATTTTTTTCATTATTGACACTTGACACTCCTCGGTAAGCCACTGTTTCGGTTATAGTGCATGGAGCAAACCTTTCATTTTGACGCTTGTGGACACGTTGACGTCTATCTGAACCTCTTAAGGCTATTCTCCTGTCATCTAAGAGCAATATGTTCTTCCATTCCCCCACAGTCCAGTCAGCATATTCTTGCACAAAACAAGTTTAGCTTTACGGTGTTGTGGGGAGCAACTGTGGTGCGCGAGCCGCGAGCTGGTCGGAAAGCACTCAAATTTTTTCTGCCAGTTTTCTTCTAATGGTACCTTCACTCACATTAACATTTCTCACCTCAAAAAGATGCGTACAAGCTTCAGAAGCGGTGAAAAAGCGATTTTTCAGCACGTTTACGACAATGAAGCGGTCATCTCGAATTCACGAATGTCGGCCTTGACCTGGCCTGCGGGTGTATGAACGTGTCTCCCGAAATCGGCTGACAGCATCCCATACCGTAGTTTAGTCACTACATCCTTCAGAGAACTCAAGACGGTTGTGGTAGAGGATTGGCACAATATCCCCAATCGGATATCCAGAATATCATAAATGTATTGCCGAACCGGCTCCAAGAAGTCCTAAGGACCAGAGGCGGCAATACCCATTATTAATACTCATTCTCTCTCACTCAGTTAATTGTGCTGGTGAGTGTAATTTCGTTGTATATTTATTTAAATAAAAACGAATTGTTTATGAAAATAGCACCGGTTATGTCTAGCAATACAATTTGAATATGAAAAACTAGTTCTAGCATTACCTCTTTCGGCCAAGCAAATCTTCTATTGTTGGATCTTAGTAAACCTCGTTGTCTGATATAAAGAAAAATTAAACAAAATAAATTTTAACACATAACCGGTGATGTGGAGTCTGTGAGACTCTTGTGAAATTATATCTAATCTTGTAATGGTAATCTTGTAAATCTGATAATAGAAGAATAGAATAATAAAAGTAATAAGATAATAGAATAGAATACTTATAAACAAACTAAAAAGGGGTAGTTCCCTGGGTTGGCTGTATACCTTATAGTTAAACAAACTGGAACATGAAGTAAAAAGCACTTCTATGTAAAAGGTATATTTACTAAAAATTTTTAGAATCCCAATGGATTCAATAAAATGAGTTCATCAGAACGTTTTCAAACCTATCGGTCCATCATTAGTGAATTTGAATACTTGCAAAATAGCCCCAGAACCAAACAATGGTTGTGATTATAAATAGATCTACATTATGTTAAAATAAATTTAAAATGGCTAAACGCCGATGTTCAGGGATTAAACCTCTGGGAACATGGTGAAACTCTACCCGAGGACCCAATCAACCTCGGTCCTCGGGTAGAGTTTCACCATGTTCCCAGAGGTTTAATCCCTGAACATCGGCGTTTAGCCATTTTAAATTTATTTTAACATAATGTAGATCTATTTATAATCACAACCATTGTTTGGTTCTCGGGCTATTTTGCAAGTATTCAAATTCACTGATGATGGACCGATAGGTTTGAAAACGTTCTGATGAACTCATTTTATTGAATCCATTGGGATTCTAAAAATTTTTAGTAAATATACCTTTTACATAGAAGTGGCTTTTACTTCATGTTCCAGTTTGTTTAACTTATAAACAAGATCATCTAGATGGAAAACATTGACAAAAACAACTAAAAAAGCTTTAATATAAAAAATATTAAAATTTGTTTGAAGAATATTTAAATGATACAATACTTAACATAATTTTAAAACTTTAAAAACCAGAATCTGCAAGTTTTAACAATATTTTAGGTTAAGAGTATTTAGGTTTAGTTAAGAGTTTTAGGTTAAGAGTATCCCGGACACGTTTAAGATTTGTTTTCTGAACACCGAATATAAAATTCGGAGGATGTTCAGAGGGAAAAATTCGACCTCAGCGAACGCGCAATATTGTAATGCGCAGGCGTTCTCCCTCTGGTTTAGTCCAGGATTTGCTCCGCGAATACAGCTATAATAACTTTGGCCATTTTTTTATGTCACACGCTTATAAGTAGGCTCACTGAAAAGATGGTGAAAAACACAATCTTAAAAAAAAAGAAGCTTCTACGACCAATAGGAACAAAGTTCTAAATTATTCAAAAATCGAAGTTATTAACATTTAGTGTGAAAATAAGAGTTTTTTTGCAATTATCTCGGTCAATTTCTTTCTTTTTTATTTAGAAACTCGCACTGATTTTTTCACTTTTTATGATTGTTAAAAAAACGAAGGAAAATTAGAAGTTTTCAAGGATTTCAAGGATCATTAGCTATCCCTCATTATCGTTTAAAACCTTCAAAAATCTTATTGAGACCTTCAAAATGAGAACTTACTCTTTAGCGCCAAACTTTGTCATCATTCTTTGGAAATTCCTCCAAAGCCGATCTTTCCTTCCCAATTGAAACGTCCCAGGAAAATGATTAAGTTTTTGTGTTTCCTTTAAAGTCTTAAACATTGGGGATTTCATATGCTTACCCCACGTACCCAACCATTGATTAGACTCTGGAAGAACAAAAATTACATTAGTATAAAAATATCTATCGCAAAATTTAGGTTACTTTTGGGTTAATTTTGAGGAAGCACTAAGGTGACTTCGTTGTTTAGATTAATTCCAGGATAGGCAAAGAGATGAATTGTTTCAAATATGTATAACTAGCAAGTTTTAGACAACACTTAGTTTTTGTGCAGAAAATTGTTTAATAGATATTTATAGTGCCATAGTACTTGTAGATTGTCGAAACTAGATTGTTGTAGCCCATTAGACAGAGTGACAACATTAGGCTAATGAGCAAAGGAAGAAAGTGTAATATTAATTCAGTGTACTATATTATTATATACTTTTCTCCGATGTCTATTCTAAATTAAAATACAAACACTAACAGAGTATCGGACTATAGAGGGTGTCCCCGAAAATAGTGCGTTCCTTAAAGGTATAGGTAGAAGGTACCATGTAGAGCAAAAAAGTCTTATAACATTTTTTTCTAAATTTAACCGTTTGGCCAAAAAACCAAAATACATTTTGGTGTGCAAATTGAAATCTGACAACTATGTACTTATACAAAAATCTAAACATAGACAACCACAATTCAAAAATAGTTGCAGCATTAGCCTTTAGTATTTACATTAAACCCTGTCTTCATCCTAACAAACAAACAAATTCTTGTTTTGTTATTTTCAAAAATGGGGTGGCATAATTATTTTGCAGGTGTAACTGTCTGACATACATTTTTATGGTGTCAATAACCTAGTAGATCACTAACAGTTCTTGTACAGTGATGCCAAATTTTTAAATTTTATGAAAATAAAAGTTCGCTTATATGGCGACCAATGAATTTTTTTTTTGGAAACGGTTAACTTTAGAAAAAAATGTTATAGGACTTTTTTGTTCTACAGTGTGTATTATATCCATACCTTAAAGGAACGCACTATTTTCGGGGACACCCTGTAGAATCGAACCGATGTCTTCAGATTGTGGGACCTATATATTAATATTAATAGTATCATAATCAAAATAAGTACTTGCATCATTGTTTCTTTTACTTTAAATTCATTTCATGACAAAGGACCCCGCAGAAACCTTATGGGAAATGGCTCTCTGTCAAATGCTCTGAAACTTTGGGTTCTGGCAGTCCTTGATGTGTAGAACAAAAGACTCAATGGGCGCGTAGCTCCAAAAAATCATGGTTTTAAGATTTAAGCCTCTGAATTATAGGTACTGTGAGGACGTTTGAGTTAGAATAAATTCATTTTCTCGAGAACGGGGAGATAAATTACGAATCAGGTCTATTTTTATTTTTAAATTATAATTTTTTGGCATATATATCATACTAGTAACGTCATCCATCTGGGCGTGATGACGCAATCGATGATTTTTTAAAATAAGGATAGGGGTCGTGTGACAGCTCAGTTGAAAGGTTATTCAATTCTCTATTCACTGATATAAATGTTAACATAATTATTTTGTGTCCAAAAATTTTTTTTAATTAAATTAATTGAGAAAAGAAGAATGTATATAATTTATTTAATTCGAAATATATTTTACTGTTGTCCGAAAACAGGAAAAATGTTTATTTGATAAATAAATATTGTTTTTCGCTTAAATTCAATATTAAAGCTGCCACCCACCTGCCTCTTAGCAGACTGAACATTTAATTTAAGCGAAAAGCAATGTTTATTTTTCAAATTAACATTTTTTTCTGTTTTCTGACAGCAGTAAAATGTATTTCAAATTAAATAAATTACATACATTCTTCTTTTTTTCTCAACTAATTTCATTAAAAAAATTTTTTGGGCGCCCTGTGTAAATAATTATGTTAACATTTATATCAGTGAATAGAGAATTGAATAACCTTTCAACTGAGCTGTCACACGACCCCTATCCTTATTTTAAAAAATCATCGATTGCGTCATCACGCCCAGATGGATGACGTCACTAGTATGATATATATGCCAAAAATTGTAATTCAAAAATAAAAATCGACCTGATTCGTAATTTATCTCCAGAATCGCCCATTCTCGAGAAAATGTATTTATTCCAACTCAAACGTCCTCACTGTACCTATAACTTTAGACGGTTATATATCTTGAAACCATGATTTTTTGGAGCTACGCGCCTATCGAGTCTTTTGTTCTACACATCAAGGACTACCAGAACCCAAAGTGTCAGGCATTTGACAGAGAGCTATTTCCCATAAGGTTTCTACGGGGTCCTTTAAATAGAAGTATGTAGTTGTTTATGGCCGAATAATACGATTCTGGAAGCTCTGCAAATAAAGTGTTTGTTTCTTCAATTATCTCTTCGTTCGAGCTGATTTTTTATTTACGAGCCATCTCTTCACATTTGGGAACACGTAATAATCGGAAGCGACCAAAGCAGGAAAATAAATCGGATGAAAAAGTAATTCGAAGCCCGCATAATGAATTTTTGACATTGCCATAATGCTTTTATGAGTCGGTGCATTTTCTTGGAGAAACAATACTTTTTTCTTTTGTATATGGAGCCGTGTCTCACTGAGTTCCTGCTTCAGTTTGTTCAATAATGCACAATAAGATTAGTTATTGATAGTATTACTTTTTCAAGATAGCCAATTAAAATTATGCCTTTGCACTCCCAAAATACAGTGGTGACCTTTCTGACCGTTGATCGACTCTTGGTCGCTTCAGAGCACTTGTGACGACTTTAGTTCACTGCCGTGCGTTCATTCTGTTCTCTGGTGTCTAGTAGTGGATCCAGGATCAACAGTTACCAATCGACGCTAAAAGTCCTACCATTGCGCTTCGTAAGGTCCAAACACTGCTGAGAAGTGGTCACACGATTATGTTTTTGGTCAATGGTCAGCAAACGCGGCACCCATCGGCAAGATAATTTTTTCATATTCAAAATTTAGTCAAAATATGAGAGTGCTCTCTTTACCAATTCTCTTTACCTTCAACTGGAACCATTTCGTGACCATTCGTCACATTTTCTGGTGTAACTCTATTGGTGGACTGTCCAATACCTGGTTCACCCAATGCTATTTATCCAACTTTTCTTTTGGAACCAGACTTTTCTTTGGAGGAAGACCAGTCAAGTCTTGGATACAAGTTGTTATGGAAACCATGAAAGACAGAGACATTGGTGAAGACCTAGAGAGATACGAAAAGATGGCGCTCGAAATGCCAGAAAAGCGGCAGAAGTTGTAGGACTCTCGCTTATATTACATACATACATACACTTTTCTTTTGTTTCCTTCGCCGTTTTATTTCTCAAATTCAAATAAAATATCAATTCTAACAATAAAACACTGAAAACGTTTGTTTTCTATACTTCCACAAAATTTATTATAACTATGTGACTACAACTATTTCGGCAGAGTGCCTTTCTCAAGTGATTTAGTTTACTATGGGTTTGCCTTTTTAAAGTCCAACTGAAGAGGTTGAGGAGTGGGGAGCTGTTTGTCTCGAGTTGGTCATTCAGAATTATTATATCTGTATTTTTTAATTTATTAATTTCCATAGATTCTAATAAAGATAGATTAAGGCCTTTATTTTGAATATGCAGAATTTGAAACTCTTCATTAAAAGAATGATTATGATCTAGAAGGTGAAGTGCGTATGTAGAAGTGTCTGTTTTTCTATTGTTGAAAGCTCTTTTGTGTTCTGCTATCCGTTTGTCAAAGGTTCTGCCAATTTGACCGATGTAAGTTTTCGGACAGTCACCACAAGTTAGTTTGTAGACACCACTCTGTAGTTGTCAACACACCACTTCTCTTTCGGCTCTTATTGTTCTTAATATATTTGCTTAAGTTGTTGTTAGTTCTGAAAGCTGGTGTTATTCCTTTCTTTTTTATGTATCTGGCTATTTTTGTTGTTTTCTTGCCAGTATATGTGATAGAGCAGAAGGTACTGGGTTCTTTCTGTGGTGGTGGATAGACTAATTTCAGGGCTTTCTTATGGAGTTTTTGGTTTAAAATTGTATTAATTGTTTGTTCGTTATAGCCATTGTTTACTGCTATTTGTTTAATGATGTTCAGTTCTATTTCGAAGTTATTTTTTGACATGGGAATTTCTGCCAGTCTATGTATCATGCTATGGTAGGCTGCTAATTTGTGTCAGTATGGGTAGGTTTATGGTATACGGAGAACTCATGTTTATTGTGTAGTCTGATAATTGTTACATCTAGAAAGTTTATGGACTTATTCTGTGCTGTTTCTATTGTAAACTCAATATTACTATGAAGTGAATTAATGTATGATAGAAATTGGTCAAGTTGCCTGTTAGTTCCTGAAAAGCATACTAGTATATCATCCACGCATCTCCACCAATATAAGAACTGTTTAAATACGGGATGTTTAGAAATTGTTGTTTCAAGCTGGTTCATAAATATATCTGATAGCAATGAGGTTAGAGGATTACCCATAATTCCCATAATACCCTAAGCCCATTGCTATCAGATATATTTATGAACCAGCTTGAAACAACAATTTCTAAACATCCCGTATTTAAACAGTTCTTATATTGGTGGAGATACGTGGATGACATTATACTAGTATGCTTTACAGGAACTAACAGACAACTTGACCAATTTCCATCATACATTAATTCACTTCATAGTAATATTGAGTTTACAATAGAAACAGAACAGAATAAGTCCATAAACTTTCTAGATGTAACAATTACCAGACTACACAATAAATATGAGTTCTCCGTATATCATAAACCATACTGACACAACTATACACAATTCATCATCCCATCCTACACAACACAAATTAGCAGCGTACCATAGCATGATACATAGACTGACAGAAATTCCCATGTCAAAAAATAACTTCGAAATAGAACTGAACATCATTAAACAAATAGCAGTAAACAATGGCTAAAACGAACAAACAATTAATACAATTTAAAAAAAAAAACTCCATAAGAAAGCCCTGAAATTAGTCAATCCACCATCACAGAAAGAACCCAGTACCTTCTGCTCTATACTGGCAAGAAAACAACAAAAATAGGCAGATACATAAAAAAGAAAGGAATAACACCAGCTTTCAGAACTAACAACAACTTAAGCAAATATATTAAGAACAATAAGAGCCGAAAGAGAAAACAACTACAGAGTGGTGTCTACAAACTAACTTGTGGTGACTGTCCGAAAACTTACATCGGTCAAATTGGCAGAACCTTTGACAAACGGATAGCAGAACACAAAAGGGCTTTCAACAATAGAAAAACAGACACTTCTACATACGCACTTCACCTTCTAGATCATAATCATTCTCTTAATGAAGAGTTTCAAATTCTGCATATTATTCAAAATAAAGGCCTTAAGCTATATTTATTAGAATCTATGGAAATTAATAAATTAAAAAATACAGATATAATTCTGAATGACCAACTCGAGACAAACAGCTCCCCACTCCTCAACCTCTTCAGTTGAAGACTTTAAAAAGGCAAACCCATAGTAAACTAAATCACTTGAGAAAGGCACTCTGCCGAAACTGCTGTAGTCACATACTTATAATAAATTTTGTGGAAGTATAGAAAACAAATGTTTTCAGTGTTTTATCGTTTGATAAAATGAACTTCCATCAAGTAACGGTCGAATCCATCAATTAAAATATGAGTTGTCAAAGATGTGTTACATTGTAAGAAATTTTTAAATTGAAAAAAAAAACAAAGAAAATAATTTACCCGTCAGTAACGGGCATAGTACACAATACCAATGTAAAATGAAATGATCAAAATTAAATAAAAAAAGTGTTGCCTAAAACCTATTTGTAACGGTAATAATTTTAATTTTATTCTATCCTTTTTACCGAAAAACATATGTACTATGTACATTTTAATATTGTTTCGCATATTTGGCTATTCATCAAATCTTGAAAGAGCTCTAAAAAGGGATTAATGGAATGGATAGGGGGCACACCTCTGCTAAACTCACTTCTAATAAGAACAAAACCGGTGTTGGTTAAGGTTTTTCTAACTATAAGCGGAGTGATGGTACTGAGCTTCCACTTGAAATATTTCTTGGCGTTGGGAATTTGTACTTCCGCTTCGACATCGTGCAACTTAAACCTAATGTAGGGTGGAATGTTTGGAAATAAACTTTGTCTAATTGGCCAGTTGACTGCATCTCCAGATCCTGTAACAAAAATATAGCGTTCAATAAAAATGCGATTGAGTAACACTTTGGTAAAATACTATTTATTCTTGAATTAAACAAAAAAAATAGTTTGCCCGAATAGCCCGTTTTCTAGAGCCTAAGTTTTCTAGCTCTAAGTTTTTAGAGGCTAAAAAAATTGTCCGATGACGGACACTAATTCTCAGGACTGGCACATATGAAAGAAAAAAATCCAACGAGATTACTTAAATCAATCACTTTTAATCAGGAATATAAAAAACAGCTGTTTGGCTCAGTTTTTAGAGGTGGTGGCACTGAATTATCTGATTTTCTCTTGGGCGTATGTTTAGTTTTTAGCGGGTTTTCATTTTTAATCTTTTTCTTTCTCTTGTCATTTCTTTTCTTCTGTTTTTTAATTTTTATTACCTCAGAAGCAATCGGTTAGGATTTTCCAAATCCCTGTTAAAAACTTTTGGATAAGAAGTAAACATCCCAAGCTCTTCAAGTAGTAGGATAGTAGTTGACCAGCTTCCTATATAGAAGGGTGCTCGCTTGCCACAAACTTATTTCCTTTAATCAGTATTTTGTTTCAACTTTCTTTTCAGAATTCAATTCGGCTAGCCAAGTCTCCGTGGTACGCACGCACTCCTACCTTTCTTTCCACTACCACTGACGAGTGTTATTAGATTTAGGTGGATCTCCGAGAATGATATAAAAAAAGCTTCTGACTCAACGGAAAGGCAGTTCTACCGCAGAATTAATCTGGCAAGAACTCCACTGGCCGGAACATATTGTCTGGAGGCCAACCGGGCTCTTAAGTTAAAACCAAACCGTCATGTCGCAGAGATTAAGTACTGATTAATCGCTAAGCCGTTCCTTGCTGGCCCGAGTATTGATTGGCCCGTCCCATCTCCATCCTCGCACCAACCGTCTCTCCTATATCGATGTGTGTATATTGTATATGTACTAATAACGCATCGAGTTTGTCACGTCAATTAACTGTATTCATTGTTTGATAACCAACACTGGGTATTGGCACAGTATAAAGAGGAACAGTAGAACCACTCTCCAAAAAGTTGGAAGTAAAATCTTTAGTCGCGCATGGTGACCGCGCAATGTTCCCAGTCGCTTTTGCCCCACTCTCGCATTGCTAGTCGCATAGAAACGTACGGGTTTTAACAGGGAAAACCCGCATCCACCACTGGTGAATTACCAATTGCGTACTGCCGGTATTACTTCTTGAAATCGAAGTGGTTTACTGTCCCTCTTTGTACTGTGGTATTGGCTTTATCAACCTCCGCCGGGAATGCAATACATATTTCATTTCATTATTGTAAAAAGAAGTTGATTTTATTTTGTTGTCTATTTATAAGAATACATTTTTATTTAACCCTCAACTGGTATGGTGGGTCAATACTGGCCCAACAAAATTTAGTTTGACAGCTTAACCAATATTGCAATCGGCGTACGGTACTGGCCAGCTATGAATTCTATTTCCTACAGTACTCTCAGTTGACACCCGACCATCGTGCGTGCAACTGTTTTTTTTTAATTTGTCTTTTCAAATAATTTCAAGATACAAAGCACCCTAGGTTTTTTGAGTTTTTGCCTAAAATTCTTAATTTTTTATTTCTTTTTTTTTTTTACAGGACGAACAGAAATAAGTTGAAAAAAAAGTATTTAATCAGATTGGCGTTTTTTTAAATATATCTATTATTATTTTGTTAGTTTTTGTATCAACATGCAAAAAAATTCAATGTTTATGTTTAATTCAGAATAATAAGGTATATAATCAGTATCCATTTATTTTCGTGTTTTATATTGTTCCTGAACGTTTAATTAATAAACTAAAGTAATTTAGTTGTAAGCGATTAGGTATAAGTTATTGGTATGTTTTAACCAGAAAGATAAATTAAATAGTTTTATTTTATATCTTATTTTATTATTCCGCCAGTTTATGCAATGGTCCTTCCGATTTTTCTTCTAGCTTCTGAGCCGCCAAAGAAGTGTAAGAGAATAGCTTATCATTTAAATTTCAAGAACCTCAGAAGAAATGAAGATGTACTCTTTAACATTGGAATGAATCTTTCAAATGGCTCAGACAGAGAGTATTTTATAATTATATCCGCAATCGTACTATTATCAAATATTGATATATTTTTCTGTTTATACTAATATATCAATAAATAATTGTAATAACGGTTGTCTCACAACACAGATGATATTATATTTTTTGCTATAGACGCACGCTTAATCAAGTTCTCTTAGAAGATCAATCGCACCATACATTTCAACACTGCTAGCCGGCGATATATTTTATGTTCTCCTACACTTCAATCTAATCATAGTAATATTTTCTCGCATTCGTGTCATAAATTCCCGATCACCTGGCAAATTTAACGTCCCAGCTAACGCTGAACTAACCAGAAGTTTCGAAAATGTATTTTTTGATTTTAAATAGTAATAAATTTTATTATGACGACTCTTAACTTGCATCAAATAAGTCTTTTCAAAGTAAACAATATTCAATTTGAACATGATGAAATTAAAACCGAAATAATAATATGGACTATTATTCATTTTTTGAAAGCTACATTAAAAGAGTTAAAATTCCAAAATCAGCCAAACACAATTTTTGTAACAAAAGTCCCACTACCGTGCAAACAGGGTCTTAATTTTGTTTTCACACATTGCTAACGTTTAGTTAGACAAAGCGAGACAAACCTGATAGAACTTACGAAAACGACAAAAGCTATGAAGGAGAATGATGTAAAAATCTTCAGCAGGAATGTAAGAACCTTATATCAAAGTGGAAAACTAAAGTATCTTTGTGGAGAACTGTGAGACATACATTACAACCACACAAGAAGTGCGGTGGACTGTTGACAGACATGACATAACAGACATGAATTTGGAATCGTTTTCATAGTCCAAGGTACAGAACGGGAAATATTATTTGACTAAAATCGACCAACTACAGACTATGCTCTACATGCCCTCTAAGCGATATAAAAAGTGTGATTGGCAAGTTAAATGCCAAAATTGGCAAAGATAACTGCTACCAAGCATATATTGGTAAATTTACCGCCAATGATGACACAACTGAAACCGGAAGCTGAATAATAGACCATGTTCTTATAAACGACAGTACACACTTCCCTAGCCATCAGGATGTCCGTAGTCCGTAGCCACCGAAGTGCCGGCAGACCGTAGTAGGATCAAAACTACACGCAAGAATATTACAAGCAAGGAACATGAGAGGTGGGAAACTGAACCACAGCATAGAAAACGCAACAGCAGTGACACACTAGTAGGAGGGAAAAGTTCGCGCACTATTACTGCGCAGATCGTCGGCCATTTTGTGCGTAGTACCAGACAATGTAGAAAATCGACAGTGTTGCCGATTTGTACATAATTATCAGATTTACTTAACTTTTATGACATTCATATTTTTTAACATAATTTTATACGTATGCCTGTGGGTATTATGTCAATAATTGGGACATAACACAAAATATTGACGATGAATGGCGATTGTATTGTTAATATTTTGCATACATTCCAGAAATTATTCAAAAAAAATCTCTTACGGGCAATAAAGTTGGTGACATCGGCAACACTGATGAACCAACACATCACATCACCACTGGGATGTACTACGCGAAAAATGGCGACCCTGTACTTTTCAACTTCAAAGGCGGCATCAGGGAGTGTCCTTGCTGGTTTCGTTTATTATGCTGTGACTGAACAGGACTATTCTCTTGAAGGATAAACAAGTGGCGGAAAGATACCAGTAGAAGATCAATTAGCTAATAACTACCTTACATATGGAACCCAAAACCAAAATAAGCGGTGAATAAGATGTATGTAAAGAAGTCATAAAATCTGCAGCAAATCGGATACTAGGAAGGGAAGAGTTTCAAAGAAATAGGGGTTGGTTCAATACCGAGTGCGAGAAAGCTACTAGAAGAAAAAAATCATACATATAGGGTCATACAACAAACAAAAACGCGAGCAACTGTTAAATCCTTCAAGGGCTCACAAGACATGAAAAACATACACACAGGAGAAATAAAAGAGAATATGAGACTAAAATGATGAGAGTTGGAAACCCTTAGGAACAACAATGATACAGAAAAACAAACGGCACGAGGGAAGAATTCAAACTGAGACTAAACTATGTAGAGACAAGGATGGGAACATAGTAGCTAAAAAGGAAAAAATCTTATGAGATGGGCATAGCATTTCAAGGATATTCTATGCTCTAATGATGATAACGTTGACTCCCCTGTGCAACTAAATCGTGATGAAAATCAGAATAAGTCAATTCACCAACCTTACAGGAAACCATTCAAGATATCCAAAAAATGAAAAAAAATCAGGAACTGATGAAATTCCGGCAGAACTCTACTAGTGTATCGGAGTGAGCACTCAGCCAACTAAGTCTCCAAGATTATAGCAAGCATATGGGAAGAAGAGCAAATACCTGAAAAATTGAGCGATTCGCTGTGCCAACTACAAAAGAAAGGCGACAGGCTTGAATGTGGCAATTACAGAGGGATAACACTTTTAAACATAGTCTGTAGGTACTATTTAACATAATTTACACTCGCCTAAACCAGAGGTTACGATGATATTAAATATCCTATGCTTATAAAAATTCCGAATATTGCAAAAAATGTTTTACTTGATATTTTCAAAGATGCGGAAATTGATATACTAAGAACTGTTATTGTCTGTATACTCTGATAAAATTGATGACGGATATCAAAGTGGATTCAGTCCTGAACGATCAACAGTAGACCAGATTTTCATATTAAAACAGATACTTGAAAAATCCAGAGAATTTGATATCGACACCTTTCACCTATCTACGATTCCCTATACAAACAACAACTTACGAAGAAATCGTAAGAGATAAGCAAAAATAGAAATTACTATGAAATTAACACGCCACTATCTAACAAAGAAGACAAATATGGTATAGACCAGTGGTTTCCAACCTTTTATGTCTGGCGACCCACCTGCTGATGTTTTTTCATATTCGCGACCCATCCCCCACCCATATGTACGTTATTCAGCTACTGTAAGAGCCACGCCGCGACCCACCTGAAATCCGCCCGCGACCCACTAGTGGGTCGCGACCCACCGGTTGGGAAACGCTGGTATAGACTATAGACCATTAATACTTCTAGTTTCTAATGTCTGGTTGTGACACATGGATGCTCTTGAACACAGATGAAGAGGCCATTAATATTTGAGACGAAAGTCCTGAAAAAATACTAGTTTTCATAAATGAAAATGGAACCTGACGTCGTCGATATAACTTTGAAATATACAATAAGTATACAGTATTAACCGAAACCAGAGACATAGTCACTGCCAAAAAAAATTAGACCTTCATGACATATTTTATTGGCGAAGTACGAGGGAACTAGACAAAGAGGTAGGCAAAGGCTGAGATAGAGGGATGGTGTAGATGAGAATGCCAGTAATTATGATAGCGATAATGATAATAGTTATTTCTTTTCCTTTTCCTTATGAACTTTTATTTACTATTAACTTGTACATTAAGAGTTTTAAGTAAATGTGAATGAATTTTTAAGCAAGGAAGGAGGAGCATCAAATGATGCTTCGCCTTATAGGTTTATTTCACTGTTGTAATAAATCTTGTTCTTGTGGCCACGTTCGCTGGAGTCTTCTGATTGTTCAAGGGAATATTCAGATCATTGTGAATCATACGATTACTGACATACCAGGCTGCGCAATTGATTTAAATACTTTCAAATGATGAACATGTTGCTGATATGAGCACATTGTGTAAATGTTAGGATACAGAAAGTCTAATGCTCACAATCTTATTGAAGGATTTTATTTAAACAGTTTTCGGGCGACCGGTTTCGGCGTTTACAGTTTATACGCCATCATCAAGCCCTTCAGAAAATGAACAAGTTATCAGTACAAGAAATATACAGTGAACAATGTGATGTTTGATTGTAACATTGGGCCCAAGTGTCCTCCTCGATTTCAAACTCGCATAAGTATCCAAATATGTGACTTTGTTGCCTAGGTGTTCAGATTTTACTCTCACAAATCAAAAGTGTGTGAGAGAAGTCAAAAGTTGCTAATTTTAGTGCAATGCAATAAAAACACAAAAAAATATATGACAAAAACAAAGTTGGTTATTAACTGCACAGACGAAAAGAGACTAACAAAACATATATCACGATGTAACATAACTACATTTGTAGTGCCAATTGTGTGTAATTAAAAGGCAAATCCTTTTAATCAGATCTAAGAAAAATTATTAAAATTATTCAGTCAATCATTTTTTATAAAATAATTGGGATTTGAATTTAATAATTTTTCTTAGATCTGATTAAAAGGATTTGCCTTTTAATTACACACAATTGGCACTACAAATGTAGTTATTTTACATCGTGATATATGTTTTGTTAGTCTCTTTTCGTCTGTGCAGTTAATAACCAACTTTGTTTTTGTCATATATTTTTTGTGTTTTTATTGCAATGCACTAAAATAAGCAACTTTTGACTTCTTTCACACACACTTTTGATTTGTGAGAGTAAAATCTGAACACCTAGGCAACAAAGTCACATATTTGGATACTCATGCGAGTTTGAAATCGAGGAAAACACTTGGGCCCAATGTTACAATCAAACGTCACATTGTACATTGTATATTTCTTTACTGATATCTTGTTCAGTTTCTGAAGGGAATAATGATGGCGTATAAACTGTAAATACCGAAACCGGTCGCCCGAAAACTGTTTAAATAAAAACTTTCAATAAGATTGTGAGCATTAGACTTTCTACATCCTAACATTTATTTAAAGACTTTCAATTGAAATCGCTGTATGGCTGTGATGTAAGTTAATTTAGCGCATCCCCAGAGATGGATACCGTTCATCCAAATAGATTTCAATATGGTTTTGCATAGGAATAATTTGTTATTTAATGACGATTTGGATGTCCTACCAACGAGCCAGTACGTTTCCCTGAACTTAAGATCCAATTGCCTGCGTTTCATTTGGATGTGTTTATTACATGTTAGCCTTTGGTCGATATGCAATCCAAATCCAAGGTGTTTCACTTTTGTGCTGACGGGGAATTATTTCTTGGCAAACCCTGTATTTTTCTGGATAAATCACAAAATAAACCGCAATCCACGTAAAGAGAGTAAAAATGGTTCACCAAAATAGATGAGTTACCAAAATACATGTAAATAATTATGAATTAGAGAAGATCCAAAGAAATACTATTTCAAATATAAAAATACAATACATATTTCAAATAGAAAAATTTTGCTACGCCTCTGGGATAAACAACATGATTTTGACCTATATCCTAAAGAGGTATGTAGAATTACACACAATTAGTAAATATTTTCAGAATTTTTTAAAGACCTTGTAACATCTATTTATAAGACAATGAATTATCTGAAGCAAGTTAGAATTTTAAGACTACTACAACACTATTAGTGTAATGGATTTATTTATAGAATACGAATTCTATCTGAACTCTCATTCATAGACGCTTTTAATACTATTTTATAGGTGGGAATGTTTATGAAGCACTTTGTAATGTATAAAATTCGAATGGCTTCCGATTGAATAAATTCCGGATAGTCTGATTCATTGGATGATCTTTTTTTATGATAGTAATGTATAGTTTACATTTCATTTGCGTAAGTTCTTTTCTTTGAAAAGACAGTAATTTGTAACTTGGTCATATTTTTAAGACGACTAAAGTTTTTTTATTTAGCTGTCGAATTGTCGAATAATGAATATGTACGTCCTTTTTATTGGTACACGATCGTCTTTTTTAAGTATTTTTTGTGGTATTGAATCAGATGAGATGAACTAACGTATATCCCTACAGTTTTCGGAAAATCTTAGATTTAAAAGTATTATTGGTAGGAAGCATTGGATCAAGTTACCATTGGAAACCAAAGTCAGTAAACAACTTAACCGATATAAACAATGACAGTTTTGGCAAATACGGCTCGTTAAGATGTCGTACAAACTTAATATTCGTCAAAGTATTTATCGTTTAATTGGATATGTACCAAAACGCGATATTGTAAGAATTTTTAGTGCTCAAAATATTTGTGTCAACGATTTACCAGACAATTAAAGAGTGCGAAAATGGCATGCCATGCATTAACAAAAGTGGAAGACCAAGAGTTTTAACTCCTGCTCGGGAACAGAGATTAATTCAGAGTATGGAGAACCAATTAGGAAAGTCTGCGAAATGTTGGTCAAAGATATAATGTTTCACGAATGACTGTAGATAACCGTAGAACAATTTCTAGAAATAATTTAAAACGATATAACAGAAGAAAAGCTTCTACATAAATACACACCAGCGCAGTTAGAAAAAAATCCTAGATGTTGCCGTGCATTGAGACGTATTCATTTTCCTGGTAAAATTCTCTTTATGGATGAAGAAAAGTATTTTAAGACTAAGTTTTCACTCTAATGGCATATAAAACAACATAATGCTATTCTACACCTAACCAGAATGAAAACAATGGGAACCTTCTCTGGTTACACCTCCGAGGCTTCTACAATATGCAAGCCATACGGATGCTGAGACTAAGGAAGATGAGGGAATTCTACAATTTACAATTCACGTCCCATCTGCTCAGCGCGCTAAAGTTCCAACGAGAATGGTTCTCTTCGTACTCCAATCAGAGTAAATGTAAATCAAAAATGAATAACCATTTTCAATTTCGTTACAAAACGAAAATACAGCCGAACCATATTCTAGTCCAATCAGAGAGTGCAGCAAGCACCTCTACCGGTTTCGAAACTTATTAGTCTCTCATCAAGAGGCACATATAGGTCTGGATCCCGCGTATGAAAAAAAAGTTGATTAATAGCAAGCTGAAAATTTGTTAATAGCTTAAGGGTGTCTAGTCGGATAAACTTTGATATATGGGAACACTGGAACAGGGGCAGTTTTAATTGTGGAACAGGTTAAAAATTTGGAACGGTCACACCACGAAAACGGCACATTTATTTTGTCCGACAGAACAGAGTTAAACTCTCCGAACAGAGATTAAACTCTCATGCAAAAATCAGACTGCTATTTATCACCTGTCATAATTCCTGTCATTTGACATATTCTACATGTTCCACTCATTAAAACGCCCATCTGGTGATAAATAGCAGTCTGATTTTTGCATGAGAGTTTAATCTCTGTTCGAATACTTTAAGTCTGTTCTGTCGGACAAAATAAATGTGCCGTTTTCGTCAATTCAATTCAATTCAATTCAATTCAGTTTATTGATGTCAATATACAAAGTATTTACATAAGTCAAATCGTGGTCGTGGTCGTGGTGTGACCGTTCCAAATTTTTAACCTGTTCCACAATTAAAACTGCCCCTGTTTCAGTGTTCCCATATATCAAAGTTTATCCGATTAGACACCCTTAAGATATTAACAAATTTTCAGCTTGCTATTAATCAACTTTTTTTTCATACGCGGGATCCAGACCTAATATGCTGCTCTCCCTGATCCAACCAAAACAAACCCCAGCGTGCAGTCCCGGATTGCAACGAACGAAATGGCATAGATGCCCTAGTGGCAACTGCTACAACCAGACTAAGTTTTCACTCTAATGGCATATAAAACAACATAATGCTATTCTACACCCCACCAGAATGAAAACAATGGGATCCTTCTCTGGTTACACCTCCGAGGCTTCTACAATATGCAAGCCATACGGATGCTGAGACTACGGAAGATGAGGGAATTCTACAATTTACAATTCACGTCCCATCTGCTCAGCGCGGTAAAGTTCCAACGAGAGGTTCGGAGTTCGGAGGTGTAACCAGAGAAGGTTCCCATTGTTTTCATTCTGGTGGGGTGTAGAATAGCATTATGTTGTTTTATATGCTATTAGAGTGAAAACTTAGTCTTGTTGTAGCAGTTACAGCTAGGGCATCTATGCCATTTCGTTCGTTGCAATCCGGGACTGCACGCTGGGGTTTGTTTTGGTTGGATCAGGGGGAGCAGCATATGTGCCTCCTGATGAGAGACTAATAAGTTTCGAAACCGGTAGAGGTGCTTGCTAGCTGCACTCTCTGATTGGACTGTATTTTCGGCTGTATTTTCGTTTTGTAACGAAATTGAAAATGGTTATTCATTTTTAAAAGTGTTTTACTTGATCCAATTCCGAAATGACGGGCAACGAAGGATTTTATACACGCAATGTACAAGATGCACCGGACGAAGTTAGGTTTAAGGGAAAAGTGAAATTTGCCGATAAAATTTTGGTAAGGTGTGCTCTCTCAGAACCTGGTGAGTCTAAGCCGTTTGTTGGGCGTGTTCGCGGTGAAGCTCTCAATGCTGCCATTTATGTTGACAGGTCTCTTACAAAGCTTGTTCAATATATAAATACTCATCACCCCAATGATGAAATCATATTTCGGTCCGACCTAGCGCCATGCCATTACGCCAGGAGAACGACAGATTAACTGCTCAAAATATAAATTTTGTTCACAAGCGCAAGCGCCACAACCCTCCAAATGTGCCACAGGCGAGGCCTATGGGAGTGTTTTTAGATGTTTTGAGTCGAATGGTGTCTAATAATGGCTGGAAAGCCCAAAATGAAATCAGCTAAAGCGAAGAATTTTGCAAAAATTTCGCGAGATCGATTTAGAAACAGTCCAAAGGCTTATTGCGCATGCAAGACCAAATGTACGTGCCATCAAAGATCACGGACCTCTTTCTGTTCTATAAAAATACATTATAAACCTTAAATATGTAGACTTAATTTCCTGTATTTAGTTAATAAAATAAACTTAACTTGCAACTAGAATATACGTATTTATTTTTTCCGAAAACTTTAGGGACATACGTTATTATACACTAACTTCTCAGAATGGGGTTATAGGTTATACAAAAAAAAACGCCAATTTTAGTCAAAGTAAAAAGACCAGAACACCCTCTTCGGCCCAAGCCCGGACTGGCACATCAGCCCCCCCCCCATCAGCACATATCCTCCTTCTCGGGGATGAAAAAATAAAAAAAATTATTCGTTGCCGCTTCATATAAGTTGCTTTACTTATGTATTATTTATATATTATGATCTGTTCATAATTATGATCAACTTTCATCGGTTCAAAGTGCTCATTGAAGTGAAAACTTCTTTTTTAGCGACGTTGTGCACTTTTTGGATGAAAAAAAAAGCATTGAATTCGCGACCGTCATCGCTTCGCCGAAATAAATTCGTGAAGTCAGAATGATAGTATAATTCCGGTTTAAAGCAATGCTTGTTAAATAATGTGAAAATTATTCAATAGATATTTTTGAAAATCACCAATAAACTTAAATTCTATAACTATTTGGGCAAGAAAATAGGTGAACAAAACTTTTGAATCTATGTGTATAAAAAGCAACTACTAATAATTTGAGTTTAACTAATTTTAATTTTATTTATGAACATGTGTCTTAAACAAAAGAAATATGTACCTATAAACAGTCGAGAATAAACATATTTTGACATGAAAAATGTTATTTTTATTTAAAATGAGACAAAACATGTTTATCCTTGGAATGTTACAAATAATGCGTATTTTTAATTGGAAATAAATCAACCTTCAACTTGAACAAACTTTTTAAAACTCAATCTTTGGTTGAGATGCGACTCTGTGACTATAAAAAGGTTCTGAAACTGTTTTCTCTTATAAAATAATATTTAACGTTATTGCTGTTTTATTGATGTTGGGGTTATACTTTATTGATGAGAAGCACGGAATCGTTTGAATAGCTCTTGTTTCTACTATTAAATCAATGTTTTCGAAGTCTGTTATGTCTGATCAATCGCATAGTTTCCTATTTCTTATAAATTATTTTTAATCGCATTGAATAATCCATGCAAACTTTAAGCATGATTATTATTGATCATCCTTCAACTTGTTTCACTGCATTATAACTTTATAGAAATTTATAAATTTAGAGTGTTGTATACCGGGTGTCCACTTATATTTTCCCCCATTTTAACTGCCTATAACTTCTAAACGGCTTAAGATAGAAATATGTGGTTTTTGATGAAATGTTTTATTTTAGTAAAAGTTTTGTCTGAATGGATTGAATTTTTTTATATCGCTTTCAAATACGAAAAGAAAAATGGCGGATTTAAAAAAAACGTTGTTGACTTTTTTTAATGGAACACCCAGTATATTTTTTGTAAATTTAAAGAAAGGTCATTAACCTTTCCAGCGATATAAAGTTTTTCAAAATCGGTTGTCAAATCACTGAGTAATTAATTTTTAAAATGAGCGGTGCAACGTGGATATCACATACCTAAATAACATAACTAAGCAAAATGATATTATGTCATGTGATTTCCACATTGCATCTTTCATTTTAAAAATTATGTTCTCAGTCATTTGACAACCGATTTTAAAAAATTTAATATCGCTGGATAGGTAAATGACCGTTTTTTCAAGCTGCAAAAAAATATACTGGGTGTTTCAATAAAAAAAGTCAACAACGTTTATTTTCCAAAAATCCGCCATATTTTTTATCGCCATTTTTTATTTAAAAGCGACATAAAAAATGGTCATTTACCTAAAAACTTGAAAAAACGGTCATTTCCATATCCAACGATATAAATTTTTTTAAAATCGGTGGTTGAATGACTGAGCAATTAATTTTTAAAATGAGAGATGCAATGTGGAAATAATATCAATTTGCTTAGTTATGTCATTTAGGTATGTGATATCCACGTTGCACCTCTCATTTTAAAAATTAATTACTCAGTGATTTGACAACCGATTTTGAAAAACTTTATATTGCTGGATAGGGGAAAGACCTTTCTTTCAATTTACAAAAAAATATACTGGGTGTTTCATTAAAAAAAAGTCAACAACGTTTTTTTAAAAAATCCGCCATTTTTCTTTTCGTATTTGAAAGCGATATAAAAAATTCAATCCATTCAGACAAAACTTTTACTAAAATAAAACATTTCGTCGAAAACCGCATATTTCTATCTTGAGCCGTTTAGAAGTTATAGGCAGTTAAAATGGGGGAAAATATAAGTGGACACCCGGTATTATAAAGCGTGTCCTAGATAGAGCAGGTTTTATTTTTTTATTATGTCACTAGAATTCTCCGTCACTATAAATCCTCAAATCACTATAAATTCTTATAGTATGGGAGCGAAGTATGCTAAAGGTGCAGTCAGTCGAGCGCTTTGGGGACCTATTGGGTTGTGAAGAGTAGGTCCTAAAACCAAAAAAAGTTAAGTAAAGTTTTCCATTTTAGTGGGGACTTTCCATTTTTAATTTAAGTTTCCATTTCCAACAATCGTTTTTTCCGATTATAGCGCCATCTATCCATAATTTGAAAAAATGATTCGAATAAAAGTTGCTTATTTTTACGTAAAGAATCCAAATCTGGAATAAAAATTTGGGACTCCTATTTAAGATTTTAAAGTAACCCCCACCCCACCTCCGTGGGGGGTCGCGTTAGGTACCATTCGATATATTTTTCAAAAATATTGATTAAGTGTATTTTGCAGTTTTTCGATCTAATGTTTATTTTGCGAAATACCGCAGGATTTGTATTTAAAATTTTAAATTTACGCCCCACCCCTCTCCGTGGGGGGTCATGTATGGTATCATTCGATAGATTTTTGAAAAATATTGAACACGTATTTTTTAGTTTTTCGATCTCATGTTCATTTCGCGAATTATTCGCTTTTTTTTGTGAAACTTTTTAACTCGCCCATTTCCTTACGCCTCGCTCAAATCTTCAGATTTTTGAAACATACACTGTTTTGAATGTCCTTAACTTACCTTATCTTAATCTGACAATTTCGAGTATTTTTAAGGATAGATTTTTTTTCGGGCCCCCCTTAACGAATTCCCCTGTGTTAAGAGCTAATATATCGTCCCTACCACTTTCCAACTATCGAATGTGAAAAATATCGAATGGGAAATATGCTGTTTGAACTATCAAATATGGACATTTTTCCATTTGGTTGACTGTAAACTGACGAAAATGGGTATATTCAATGCTTTTGTTTTGTATAAATATAACTTAAGGCATATTTATACAACGCTAAATGTCGAATGTGTCACATTCGTTAGTTTGTGTTGTAATTTATAACAGTTATTCAATAATTATAATCTGTAAACTGTCGAAAATGCTAAACTGCTGAGAAGAACAAAATGCACGTGTTTACAATTTGTGCGAATTTTGTTTCAGTATCGCTTCCAAGAAATTCTCGTGAGGCAGTTTATGATTTCATTTTAACGGATTTTCATTATTTGATTATACAGTTATTCGCTATTATACATTCGTTACTTTGAAACATCGGACCGAAACAAATCTTAGATTAATACAAAAAGCAAAGTAACGAATGTGATTTTTTGGAAAGAAAAAAATGATAAGCAGTTCAAATTTGTTATCAATCTAACAAGGATTAAACATTACATACAAAAACTATAAAAATTTTCCCAATTGTCAATGCACTGATTTAGAAGTCTCCAAAAAAGAGTTATTTTGCTCTCCTGAAAAGTACTACTTTTCACATTCGATAGTTGGAAATGGCAGGGACGATATGGTAGAGGTACATCTGTAGGGCACGAGGTTTTTCCCCATATGATAATCTGACGCGCTCGAGTAACTGCAAAAATCCCCGCTTGGGCTCCCCTACCATTATTTTATATCACAATTTCAACTTCAAAAAAAAAGTTATAACAATATGCACTGGATGTAAGAGAAAACCCATAAGATTTAAGAAATTTTTTATCTTTTTATATTCTATTATTTTTATCACATTAAATCTATTGTGTATTGATTCAGTTACTCTTGTGACACTTAATACCCTTTCAGACTAAGACACTGGTCTCTGACACCGGTGTTCAATTTCAGCAAAGCATTGTTTTAAATTAACGACCACAGACGAGCCACTTTGAGTGTCTGATTGATTTTAGTGGCTCAACAATGCTTTGCTGCAATTGAAAACCGGTGGCCGGATACCGGTGTCGGACACCGGTGTCTAGTCTGAAAGGGTTTAGGCCTGGATCCCGCGTACCAAAAAAAGTTGATTAATAGCAAGCTGAAAATTTGTTAATAGCTTAACGGTGTCTAGTCGGACAAACTGATGTACGGGAACACTGGAACAGGGGAAGTTTTAATTGTGGAACAGTTTAAAAATTTGGAACGTCAAATTACGAAAACGTCCCATGTATTTTGTCGGACAGAACATCCAATTGATTTGTTACCCTTTCCATTAAACTCTCATGCACAAATCAGACTGCTATTACTAACCAACAGGATTCCTGTCATTTGGCATGTTCTCCGTGTTCCACTCATTAAAATGCCCAGTTGGTGATAAACACCAGTCTGATTTCTGCATGAGAGTTTAACAAATCAATTGGAAGTTCTGTCCGACAAAATACATGGAACATTTTCGTAGTCTGGCGTTCCAAATTTTTAACCTGTTCCACAATTAAAACTTCTCCTGTTCCAGTGTTCCCATACATCAAAGTTTGTCCGACTAGACACCGTTAAGCTATTAACAAATTTTCAGCTTGCTATTAATCAACTTTTTTTTGGTACGCGGGATCCAGGTCTAGTACTATATGCGACATTATCATAAGCAACAAATGGAACACAATGAGAAAATAAATAATGTTTTGAAAAATGAAAATTTCTACATATTGTTTCAGTTTTCAGTTACAGTTATCACGATCAGTCAAGAAAAGCAAGTATCACTTTTCAATAATATGTGTTGTCAGTTGTCACCACTGTTCTGAATGACATTCCTCTTTCGATTTAACGTAGAACTGATCACTTTTTAGATGTCCCTTTGGAGAAAAGTGGTTCATTCCTTGATGGGAGTCATTCAAAGCTCTTCATATATGTTGTTGAAGCAGGTATGCGACGTCTTAGACGCTTTTTGAGCAGGTTTTATGTGTGCTCAGTAAGATTAAGGTACATTTTTGGAATACGAACCTCTTCAAGATAATGTGTTACATTTCCTTGCCTGTTGTATCGCAGCAGAAAACTATGTCATATTGGCTAAGCATATGGCATCACATGATGTAGGATCTCCGTTATATATCTGTATGCTGTTAACGCGCCTTTCCCAAAAGAAATCTCTGCCCAAACCGTAACTGAGCCATCACCAAAAGCAACCCGGTATGACTGAGTGCAGGCAGCATAACGTTCTCCAACCCTTCTATAGACCTTATTTTGACCATCGTTTCCAAAACTAAACCTTCTTCTTCTGTTATATAGGCAGTACTGCATGTTTTTCTTCAACGGTGCCTTTCATTCTGCCCCTAAGTTGTCATTCCATCTTTTCCTTGGGCGTCCTATACTTCTCCTGCCTAACGGTGACTTGTCCCTAGCTATTCTTACTATCCTTGATTCAGACATCCTGCTTATGTGCTCATTCCACTCTTCTTTTCTGTTCTTTACCCAGGTTTTTATATTGTCTACCCCACATATGCGTCTGATTTCCTCACTTCTTATATTCCAATCCTGTAGTCCTTTTCCAGCAATCCTTCTTAAGATCTTCATTTCGTTAGTTTCCAGATGTCTTCGTGTTTTGCGTGAGTCTAAAACTAAACCTAAGTCTTGAAAAGAATGAGTCTAAACTCATTCGTAAACAATATTTTTCTTACGGCGCCTATTTCCGGATGGTGGCGATCAGCATGGTTATTCTAACTTTGCTTTCTGTTATTCGGAATAGTCTGGTTGTAGATGTTTTGGACCACTTTATCAGTAAACTCTTTTCCAATTCTACTGTCCAATGGACGTGTTCATGGGCAACTGCAAGTCTGCGTCTGTTTTGCACAGTAACAGCTCCGTGCTTGACTCCTGTCTTCATTTTAGCACCTTTACCGGGTTGCCGTTGATGGAGAATTCCCTATTCGCTCTCAAGAAATCGTTGGTAAGTTTTCTGCAGAGCCGAACGACTAACATTATATTGTCTTACCACATCCCTAATATAACAATCTGATGGTATTTTTTTCATCTTTATTAACTATTAACCCTTAACCCGCCAGTCCGAAATTGAAAAACAAATTGTACTGGGTCCCATGTGCCAAGTAATATTTTTTTTGTAAAATTGGTGTTTCTGGGTGTCAAAATGATTGCATATTATAAAAAAAAGCTGTTTCCAGGTATTGTATACATATACGCCTGATTCTTCATTATTCGTAATGCATCACAAGAGGAATATCTTTTCTTAACCTCAAGTCAAGGGACATTATTTGGTGATTTTTACCCTCAAAGGGCAACTTATCAAATTTCATAAGAAAAACAATTAAATGGTATAGAAAATTAGCTTTTGAATTTATTACAGGTACCTCTATGGTAAATTCCTAAGGGCACGTTCACATGACGTTTTCATAACGCGTAATCAACTACAATCAGCGTATTTCAGACATGCGATTCAGTGTACGAATTCAGGCCCATGCAAACTAAATGGGATTTTTCTTGACAACGTTGCCGCTCTTCACGGCAGCGGCCGTGAACGGTAGCATTAGGCAGGTACTTGTACAGGACTATCGCTGTTAACTGCTGTGGAATACAAAAGGAGGATTTATTTATGATAATTCACAGAATTGGTAAACCCGCTTGCAATATACAACCATACTGCTTCTAACATTTGAAACACAGTATACATACATTTTATTCAGGCCGTACACATGCTAATCTGCGTTAAACATATACACACGGCTTTGGAAGGAGAAGAGCATGTGTCCTCTGGTAGTGCACATGGCGCTAGAATGGTGGATAAAAATTGACTGTGTCAGTATTATGGTACAAATGGCAGTTAGTGTTAAGAAATAAACTTCACTTAAGAAGGTCAGTGTAACTCTGAGATATCTCTAAAACTCTATAGAACACTACAAAAGTTCATCCAGTTCTCAAAACAATAATTTCCGCAAAACTTCGTTGATTTGTAATTAATGAGTTTTGAAACTTTTATGGCTTAATAGGTTTCGCGAATTTGTTTATTCCCTTTAGAGACTCCGTCTAGCTTCTCAATACACGTGATAATCGATTTAATTTAATTAACATAAAACAAAAAAAACTGAGAAAATAAATAAAAACATATAAAATTTGATAAATTTTGTGGGTGGCCCTAAATTTTCTCTGACATCCAGTGTAGTTTCCTGAAGTTTATGTCGCCTGTTAAGAGTGTAGGCGCAAATATTTTACGGATCTATCCCTACTTTTTCTTTCTTTACACGGCAAATTACGTGTAGTAAAATTATCACTGGTATAGAAACTGCAGATGTAAACATTAGTAGTTGACAATGACATTGTCATTAGCAGTATAGAGATTTTCGTTCAGTTTTTGAATGTTCTTGGATAACCGTTACTTGTGTAATCGCTTAAATTATAGGATTATTTTTTCACTAACTATGTATTCAGTGATTACAATAATTTATACTATACAATAAAAACTAATATTTAATAGAGAAAAGAGGAAAAGTGATAAAGTGATTTTTTTAATAATATATTGTTACTATGGCACGCTTATATAAATTTTGAACATCTTTAACAACAAATTACTTGGATCACAGAATATATCCTGGTGTATTCTATGCTTGGATCTTCCATACATAATAAACAATAAATAAATTTTTATTAATTTCACGTCTTCAATCAATTATTTATCAAATACAATAGTATTTAATAGATAACTCAAAATATTCCTGAAGCCGTGTCAAATATTTAAAATTGTCACTGTGTGGTCAGCACATTATGTTCGACTGAGATATGACAAAGATAGCGAACGTTCGATTTGGAAAATATCACCACGGACATGGTGTTCATTTTTTTCGAATCCTGGAAAAACTAATACATATTTAAAAAAAATTTAAACGCATAATGAAAGACTACATTATTACCGAGGGCCGAAAGTCCCTTAGAATAAACAAAAAGTTTCTTTTGAATGAGATATTTGAAATTAAAAATCACTCAATTTTCTCTACTTTTTCACCCCTGTAACTTATTAAAATAAACATTATAGAAGTTATCAAGGACTTTCAGCCCTCGGTAATAATGTAATCTTTCATTCTGCGTTTACATTTTTCAACAATACTTATTAGTTTTCTCAGGATTCGAAAAAAATGAATGCATTTGAATAACATTAGTGAAAAATTTTGCGCCCATCCCCTTAATACAATAGAAAGGTTTATCAAAGCATTTCGCTGATCTGGGAGAAAAGTGGCACAACTCACAAAATCCGTAAATCGAGTTAACTTATAAAATTGGCTCCACATATCCTATTCGCGGTGTGCAAGTACTTGGAAAGGGAAACGAGAAACGACCGTGCGCGAGTCGCGGAGAAATATTGCAACTATCTTAAATAATTCATATTGTCAATTGAAATTGTCAAATTGACGTATATTTCATACCTTCTGTCATTGACTTAGAAAAATTATATATTGCTCCACAATATTGATATGATATGCAATTATTATATAAAGGTAAATTTAATTAATTGTATTTTGCTTGCAATACTGCATTTTAATAACGGATTTTATTTACTACATACAATTGTTTACGTTTGCTAAACATAACCTGCATCTTATTTTTTTCTTCTTATTATTTTTTTGGACTATGGTCTTGACAATTATCCAGCAACCAGGACTAATATAATTGGCCAATATAATTAAAAGTGCGAATAAAAGTACAGAGCGTAGAAATAGAGGTCGCTTTGCCGAACTTGCACGGTCCCAATACTTTTACCGGGAAAAATGTCACATAGATGGTGACTATGAACGTGAACGTGTGAAGTTTAGACTTCGAAAGATGGCGGTAGTGTCATTATCTCTTTGGCGGTAAAAATAATACTTTTAAAATTTATAATAATTTAAAAGAAAAGTGACATAACTCAAAATTTTGATCTTTTTTCTTTATTAAATCAAATATTATAGTTTTTTTTGGTTTGACCACTTACACAATTAGAAACATTCACTTTTCCATATTCTTCATTATTTTTAATTTATAAATTTTAGCAGTTACCTTTAAAAATTTACAGTTAAATTAAAATCTAAAAAATCTATTTTTGTCTCCCCTGAAAAGTAGTTTTTGAGTTTTCCTCCGGATGAGAGATTTATGAAAAGTGACTATATAAAGAGAGCCAAGAAATAGGTCTGACACAAATCTTCAAAACTATAATGACAGCTAATTTTGGTATCGATGTAAGATTAAAAAAAATCTGCAAGCATGAATTTTACATTTAGGTTTTTTGAAATATCACTATATTATTGATATATATTCTGGAAATAAATTATATCTCTGTACTTTCCATTTAACAAGGTCAAGTGTTCGGTAGACAATTTTAAATTGAAAAATATTCCTAAACATTTTACAATTAATCTTGATATACATTTTTTTATCTCCACATGCTGTAACGTGTTACAAATTTTTGGACGACATTAACTAATCTCTTTTATTTTTAAATTTAACTTTTGTTTTGACTTGAGATAAAGTTCGATTTTTTAAGTAGCAGGTTTTAAAACAATTGAAGAGCCAGGAAAAACATTATTGGTACATGTAAAATTTTTTAGGAGAGTGAAAATAAAATGTTTCTATCTTAATATTCAAAAATAATAACATAATAATATATCACGCAAAATTAAAGTTATCAAATTTTTAAATTACAATTTCTACAAATAAAATGATAACGGTGGATAATGAAATGATTTTGAAAAGTAATAGTTTTAAGTACTGGTCTAAGAGCTAGCAACGTTTTCGAGAAATCATTTTAAGACGGCTGATTCTTTCATATATTGTTCCCTATGCTTCCTCGAACACCGTACCGGCCATCTGGCTGCTGATATAGGTTGCGTTCATTACAGCGCAGCACACCTGTACAGTGTACAGGTAAACACAAAATTAGGGTGATTGATTAGTGTGAAAAAGCTTAGTAGATCCGCTCTTTTCAATGGTGGTATTAACTTTTTGAAAAATTAATACATACAGGGTGAAAGAATTGAAAAAAAAACAGCATATTTTTACATAAAAAACAGTAAAAACACAAATTCTGGTAAATCGATTCTTCCGGTTCAAGACCTCGACATTATTCATCAAAAAAGAACCTATATACCAAATTTTGTTGAAATCTGAAGTCTCGTTCAAAAGTTATCGTGCTATTAGTCACAATGTATAGTCGCCATTTTGAATCCACGCCATTTTTGTAAAAGGCAAAATCTGAGATGGCCTCATCTAAATTTGAACCTTTATATGTGCAGTATAGTGGTTCAAATTATACAGGGTGAGGCAGATAAAGGGCCTATTAGAAATATCTCGTGAACTAAAGGTAACAGACTCATGAAAATTGGCACGAAGGGGTTTTGAAGAGTGATCTATTTAATGAAAATATTCTTATATATTTGCTACTTCCGGTTATACCGGAAGTTGCCTATAACTTCGTTTTTTTAAATGGGACACCCTATATATTTTTACATTTTCGGATTCTACTCGAAGTCTTATTTCTTAAAATATGAGGTTTTGTATTGTTATACAGGGTAGTTTAAAAGATAATTACGTTCTTTTATTAATTTCGTAGCAACTTTCACACCCTGTAGAATTAAAGTAGTTTGACATCAAAAACTTTATTTATGTTCAAATGATTTTTAATATAGTCTACTATTGTCAGAAATTATTAGTATAGCTAATTGTTGAATTTTAGTACACAGGGTTGGTCGAAACTCGGAATGAGTATTTTCTGAGTTTTCTTAAATGGAACACCCTGTATTTTAGTATTGTTTTGAAATGATATTTTATGGTACTTTTTTATTTCTTAAGCATTCCCTATACCTAACTGCTTTAATTTGTGCTTAATTGTTAATCGCACCAAGAATCTTAACTACGTAAGTATTTTGATAGCTCAACCATTATTGGGAATTTTAACGATCAGTCTAGATAAATATGTATTTATTTCCGAAAAATTATTTGTGACTGAATATTTTCAAGGCCAACCTAATAAAATTTCACGTATTTTTTGTTGCAATTAATGTTTGGCTTGAATCACCAATAACTCACAAATTAAAGCAGTTAGGTATAGGGAATGCTTATAAAATGAAAAAGTACCATAAACTATCATTTCATTACAATACTATAATACAGGGTGTTCCATTTAAGAAAACTAAGAAAATATTCATTCCGTGTTTTGACCAACCCTGTATACTAAAATTCAATATATAGCTATACTAATAATGTTTAACAATAGTAGACTATATTAAAAATCATATGAACGTAAATAGAGTTTTTGATGTCACAGTACTATAATTCTACAGGGTGTGAAATCTGCTACGAAATTAATAAAAACCCGTAATTATCTTTTAAACTACCCTGTATAATAATATAAAACCTCATATATTAAGAAAGGAAACATCGAGGATAATCCAAAAATGCAAAAATATACAGGGTGTCCCATTCAAAAAAACGAAGTTATGAGCAACTTCCGGTATAACCGGAAGTAGAAAATAGATGAAAATATTTTCATTAAATAGATCACTCTTCAAAACCCCTTCATTCCAATTTTCATGATTCTGTTGCCTTTAGTTCTCGAGATATTTCTAATAGGCCCTTTATCTGCCTCACCCTATATATTTCTATCATTAAATGCACAATTGTTTCACATATCGGCTGCACTATTACTGTCTTTAGTGGAAATTAACCATAATGTCAGATGAAAATGCGTTAATTTTGACGTTTCGATTTCTACTTCGAAAATCGTTCACAAAATACAAATTAAACAAATCATATTTAGGTCACACGTCAAAATGAAGTATCTAATTTCAACTGAAATTGTTGTTCACTCCCATTAAACATTTTAACTATTTATAATGGGAAATAAGCCACAATTAAACATATTAAATAATAAATGTTAAAATGCCACAAGAAGGTGGTTTCAGAACAACACATAATATCTACGAACTTTTTGAATTTTTGATTCACCTGGACTTATAGGTATTTTGAGAGTAAAATCTAAAGATAGAAAGTGAATAAATATTTCATTTTCCCTATTACGCTGCATTATTTCCATGAAATATCCAAACGCCAAGTGTTAATGCTTCGTTCCAAGTGTTGGGTATTTGATTTGTCATTAAAATTTTTTTCATAAGTATGTACAAAACTTCCCTAGTTGTTTTCCCACCATTTTTTAGCATTTCTACAGAAAAGACGGGATAACTGTAGAAATGCTAAAAAATGGTGGGAAAACAACTAGAAGTTTTGTACATACCTACTTATGAATAAAATTTTAATGACAAAACAAATACCCAACACTTGGAACGAAGCAGTAACACTGTTACTATTTAAGAAAGGAGATAAAAAGGATCTAAAGAATTACAGACCCATAACTTTACTAAATGTGATATACAAACTATTAACCAAGATATTAACAAACAGATTAACAACTAATTTAGATGGATACCAGGCAAGAGAACAAGCCGGATTTAGAAAAAACTTCAGTACAAGTGACCACCTTTTAACGATGAAGATATTAATCGAAAAAGCTAACGAATATCATATCCCACTATACATGGCATTTATTGACTTCGAAAAAGAATTTGATAGTGTGGAACACTGGGCAGTAAAGAATTCCCTGCAAAACAGCAGAATAGACTACAGATATGCCGACTTACTTACAAATATATATAATAAGGCAACAACAACTATTAAGCTAATGAAACAAACGGAGCCTATTAAAATAAACCGAGGAGTAAGACAACGAGATACCATCTCGCCCAAGCTATTCAACCAAGCGCTAGAAGATGTGTTCAAACAACTACACTGGGATGGCTTGGGTATAAACATAAACGGGCAATATCTGAATCACTTACGATATGCTGATGATATTGTATTAATAACAGAAAGAAGTGAAGAACTACAAAGAATGATGGAAGAACTAGATAGAGAATCGACAAAGATAGGACTGAAGATGAATTACAGTAAAACAAAAACCATGACCAATCAACAAGAAGAACCAATAATTACAGTGGCACAAACAAGAATAGAACAAGTAAGAGTATATATATCTAGGACAAATCACTAGATTAAATAAAGAAAATCAGACCGAAGAAATAAAGAGAAGAATAAGATTGGCCTGGGCATCATTCGGAAAACTGCCTCATATTCAAAAGAACAGAAAATACCCGCAATATCTAAAAACAAGAGTCTTCAATCAATGTATACTCCCTGTTCTAATATTTGACTCTCAGACATGGACATTTACAAAAGAAAATATGGAAAAAATAGCAAAGACAGAAAGATCCATGGAAAGACAAATGCTGAAGATTAAACTATCAGAAAGGAAAAGAAACGAATGGATTCGTAACAAAACAAAAGTGAAAGATGTCTCAACCCAAGTAGCAAAGCTTAAATGGAAGTTCGCCGGACACACCCTACGGCAGAAGGATGAAAGATGGACTAAGACGATTATACATTGGAGACCGTGGAACCACAAACGAAAAAGGGGAAGACCACAAATGCGATGGTCAGATGACCTGAAGAAGCACACTGGGTCAAAATGGATGCAAATTGCCCAAAATAGAAAGGCATGGAAGGAAGAGGAGGCCTATATCCAAGGATGGATGTTTAGGGCTGATTAGATAGATAGATAGATCCAAACGCCACAGATCAGTCTTATAAATATACATATTATATCCGCTTGTCAATAGTAACGATGAAAAATATCATAAAAACGTCATAATAAATTAAAAATTTTGCCAAATTTTTAAAAACATGAAAAACAGACTTACCAGTCTCAATCACGTTTAGAGATGTACAACTTTCAGAAGAATCATCGCTCTTATCTGTAGAATTTTCATCGGTGTTACCCGCTTCATCGTCCAGATTTGTCTCATTTTCACTATCTGAACCACTACAGTCGCTGGAACAAAACACCACAATTAATAAAAAAAATAACTCAAACCACAATTATTAAAATATTACTCGCAATCAATTATGTCCAGCCGCATTTTTTATTAGAAACTAATCGATTGGCGCCAAAATTTTTGTCACTTTTTTTTGTTTACGATTGTGCACGTGTTCTTATTTTAGCTGCCAAATGTAAAATGCTTCCCTCATAAATGAATGTGGATTGAGGATTGTTCGCTGGTTGATCAGCGGACATCGGAAATATTTTGAGCCTTCTCAAAACCCTCGCAAGCACGACAAAGTTTGAAATAAAAGAGGCATGGGCGGCGCACACGTATTTGTTTAATTTTCTTGCGAAGTATTATTAAAAAAAATATATAGAAACTTCCTTCTCTCCTTACGATTAACTGCTGTACAGGATAGGTCTCACCATTTTTCTTAGATTGCTGTCTAATTTATCAGCCGTAATACGAGGGTTGTCTTTTTAGTTCTGCATAAAGACAAAAAATATATTAGACGAACGGCACACCCCAAAAAAAATGGTTATTTCTCGAGATACAGACCATGGTGAGGTGAATGGCTAATTTTAGTCAAGATGGTGCTGAAAACGAATATGAGGTTTATTTTGAATTTTATGTGGGAGAACATTGTCAAAATTGCAATTTTACCCTACAAATAAAAAAAATTAAATTACGTTTTTTTGCGTTTACCTCCTTACAACTCTGTTCCATTTTAACATTTTGTTTCCTGAAATTTTTACAGTATATACAGTCGGAAAAATGAAAGAATACCCATAAACGAACATATAAAACACGCTGTATTTTCCTGTCACCGTGTCACAAAGAAAATTGCCCAGCGCAAATACATGTAATAATAATTATTACATGTACTTGCGCTGGCCAATTTTTTGTGTCCTGTCACCTGCCACGGTGACAGGAAAATACAGCGTGTTTTGTATGTTTGTTCATGGGTATTCTTTCATTTTTCCGACTGTAGTTCTCATCTTTCTGAAGACAATGGTAATTGTTCCAAGCTTCCATTATTATTCTAATAAAAATTATGAATTTTTTAAAGTAAAAGGTGCAGATTCTTGAATTGCAAAGTTTAATCGTAAAAACTGAGCGACAGAATTTAAAATTTAGCTTTTTAATCACGTTTATGTTAAATCAGAGTACGAAGAAGTTTTCTGAAAAGATTTAGATCAAAATGTTTTATAGAAACAAAAATGGTGTAACTTTTAATATCGACGTTATAAATCCCCAAAATAACACTTATTTTTTGAGATACTGACTATGGGTGGTGAATGGCTAATTTTGGTTTTACTTGATGTTTTTGATGGTCCTGAAAATTTGAATTTGGTCCTTGAATTTTAGGTGGGGGAATATTGTCAAAATCGCAATTTTACCCTAAAAATAAAAAAAATTAAATCACATTTTTTGCGTTTAACTCGCTACAACTCTGTTCCATTTTAACATTTTTTTTTGCTAATGTTTTTACAGTATAATATATTTCTCACCTTTCTGAAGACATAAGTACATGTTTCAAGCGTTTAGTCTTATTCTAATAAAAATCATGAATTTTTTAAAGTAAAAGGTGCAGATTCGGGAATTGCAAAGTTTAATCGCAAGAGTTGAGTGACAAAATTTGAAATTTAGCTTTTTAATTACGTTTCTGTTAAAATACAGAGTATAAAGAAGTTTTCTGGTAAGATTTAGATCAAAATGTTTTATAGAAAAAAAATGGTGCAACTTTTAATACCGGCGTTATAGATCCCCAAAATAACAATTATTTTTTGAGATACTGATCATGAGTGGTGAATCGCTAATTTTGGACTTACTTTATATTTTTGATGATGCTAAAAAAATAAAGTTTATTTTGAATTTAAGGTGGTGAACATTGTCAAAATCGCAATTTTACCTTAAAAAAAGCGAAATCACGTTTTTCTTAAAATTAAAATCTGACCCATTTTTTCAATAACACATTTAGATCTTAAACTCCCCAAAAAGCTTCTTCGGACTCTATATTTTAACATACATTTAATCAAATAGATACATTTCAAATTTTGTCACTAACTTTTGCGATTCACGACTCTTCAGCTTTTATTTTAAAAAATTCATAACTTTTATGAGAATAAAACTGACAGCCTACAGCATAAGCTCTCATAGTCTTCATAAAGCTAAGAAATATATGCTGTAAAAATTTCAGAAAAGAATATTAAAATGAAACAGAGTTGTAGCGAGTTAAATGCAAAAAAACGTGACTTCATTTTTTTTTCATTTTTAGTTAAAAGAGCGATTTGGACAATGTTCCCCCACATAAAATTTAAAATAAACTTCACTTTCGTTTTCAGCACCATCCAAAAAAGTAAGACCAAAAATAACCATTCACCGCCCATGGTCACTATCTCTAAAAATAAGCGTTATTTTGTGGATGTATACCGCCGATATACGTCGATGCGATTAAACTTTGCAATTCACGAATCTGCACCTTTTACTTTCAAAAATTCATAACTTTTATTAGAATAAAACCAAAAGCTTGAAACAGGCAAAACTGTCTTCAGAAAGGTGAGCAATATACAGGGTGTAACAAAAATACAGGTCATAAATTAAACCACATATTCTGGGACCAAAAATAGTTCGAACGAACCTAACTTACCTTAGTACAAATATGCATATAAAAAAAGTTACATCCCTTTGAAGTTATAAAATAAAAATCGATTTTTTCGAATATATCAAAAACTCTTCGAGATTTTTTATTGAAAATAGACATGTGGCATTATTATAGCAGGAGTATCTTAAAGAAAAATTATAGTGAAATTTGTGCACCCCATAAAAATTTTAAGGGGGTTTTGTTCCCTTAAACCCCCCCAAACTTTTGTGTACGTTCCAATTAAATTATTATTGTGATACCATTAGTTAAATTCAATATTTTTAAAAAATTTTTGGCTCTTGGTATTTTTTCGATAAGGCAGTTTTTATCGAGTTGCGGCTACTTTTTTAATATGTTTACATAAAGATTTTATGGGGGTGTTGTTCCTTTAAACCCCCCAAATGGTTGTGTCCGTTCCAATTTAACTATTACTGGGATACCATTAGTTAAACACAGTGTTTTTAAAACTTTTTTGCTTCTTTGTATTTTTTCTACAAGGTACCTTTTATCGAGATGTGGCTTCTTTTTAATATGGTTCAAAATATACCTAAAAATGTAAATCATAAATAAATTTTCCTATTATTACTAAGTCTCCATCATCGTACTTAACCATATACAAATATGTAGTGGATTTGACAAATATTCAAAATATCTCGATAGAAACTGACTTTTCGAAAAAGTAATAAGAGGCAAAAAAGTTTTTAAAACAGTGTGTTTAACTAATGGTACTACAATAATAATTAAATTGGAACGTACACAAAAGTTTGGGGGGGTTTAAAGGAACAAAACCCCCATAAAATTTTTATGGGGTGTCTAAATTTCACTATAATTTTTTCTTAAGATACTAATGCCATAAGAATACCATATGTCCATTTTCAATAAAAAATGTCTAATAATTTTCGATATATTCGAAAAAATCAATTTTCATTTTGTAACTCCAAAGGGCTGTAACTTTTTTTTTGTGCAAATTTGTACTAAGGTAAGTTAGGTCCAATCGAACTATTTTTGGTCCTAGAATATGTGATTAAATTTATGACCTGTATTTTCGTTACACCCTGTATACTGTACAAACTTTAGAAAAAAAAATATTAAAATGGAACTGAGTTGTAGAGAGACTTTTACAGTAAAATTGCTATTTTGACAATATTCCCCCACTTATTATTTATAATGTTGTTATTTTGGGGATTTATATTGTCGATATTAAAAGTTGCACCATTTTTTTCTATATTCTATATAACATTTTGATATTAAACTTTCCAGAAAACTTCTTTGTACTCTATATTTTAACATAAACGTGATTAAAAAGCTAAATTTTAAATTTCATCACTCAACTTTTGCGATTAAACTTTGTAATTTACGAATCTGCACCTTTTACTTTAAAAAATTTATAACCTTTATTAGAATAAGACTGAAAGCTTAAAACAGGTACCATTATCTTTAGAAAGGTATATATCTACTGTAAATATTTCAGAAAAAAATCTTAAAACGGAAAAGAGTTGCAGAGAGATAAACGCAAAAAACATGATTTCATTTTTTTTTATTTTTAGTGTAAAATTGCGATTTTGACAATTTTCCCCCATATAAAATTCAAAATAAACCTCATTTTCGTTTTCAGCACCATCAAAAATATAAATTCCGACTAAAATTAGCCATTCACCTCACCGTGGTCAGTACCTGGTGATTTTAGGGTTACCTGCCGCTCGCCTATATAGACTTATAGTACTTGGTTTTGGTTTTCAAAATATGTTCCACCAAGATCGATACACTTTTGCATAGATTCAAACCAATTGGTAAAACAGTCATTCCAGTCTTCAGTTGACACCGGCAAAATCGCCGTTTTAAAGGCATCGATGTCTTCTTATGGCGACTGGAATCTCTGCCCACGAATTGAATTCTTGATCTTTGGGAACGTGAACAAATCGTTGGGACTTAGGTTGGGGCTATACGGTCGATGGTTTAACAATTCGATGTTTTTAAGCTCCAAAAACTCTACTATAAGCTCCAAAAACTATAGACTTAAAGTACGTTTTTGCTTTTCAAAATATGTACCACCAAGATCGATACACTTTTGCATACGTTCAAACCAATTGGTAAAACAGTTATTTCAGTCTTTAGTTGGCACCTGCAAAATCGCTGTTTTAAAGGCATCGATGGCTTCTTCTGGCGACTGGAATCGCCGCCCACGCATTGAATTCTTGACTTTTGGGAACGTGAAGAAGTCGTTGGGATTTAGGTCGGGGCTATACGGTGGATGGTTTAACAATTCGATGTTTTGAAGCTCCAAAAACTATTGTTTTTTGGGCAGTGTGAGCACTTGCATTGTTCTGATGTAGGATGATACACCGTTGTTTGTTGCTTTGTCGGAGTTTCGCGATAACTTCTGGTAAACAAACGTTTATATACCAATACCAGAAGTAACCGTTCTTCGATCATCTAATCTAAAGCAATTGTTGCCACATGATCAGATTTTGACACAAAAATTGCGACCATTTTCTTTGACACACTTCCAGAACGTACCACTTTTGTTGGTTTTTCTTCATCGAGAAACACCCACACAGCGGATTGGCGTCTATTTTCCGGTTCGTAGGAGTAAATCCAAGATTCATCGCCACTAACAATACTATAAACGTTTTTTGAGCTTCCTTTGTTGAACCGTTTTTTGACACCAATTGACGCTAACCGCTTTTCAATTGACGCTATCTCACAGAAGAGCAAATGAGGGATCCAACGGGAAACCAACTTAGTAACACCCAGTTCTTTATATATGATCTTTTGGATCGAGGTCATTGAAACGTTCAAAGATACCTCTATCTCCCGGTACGTTACACGGTGGTCATCCTTAATTAGCTGACGAACCGCATCAAAGTTTTGCTGTGTGACTGTTGATTTGGGAGGACCTGGCCTGGATTCGTTGCTGAGATTGGAGCTACAACGTTGAAATTCGTAATACAATCGGGAACTAGTTGACTGGTTTGATTCTTCATTCTCAAACACAGAAACCATTTCAGCGAGACATTGCTATTGGGATAATCCTCTCCGAAAATTGTAAAAAATTATTGCTCGACAATATTCTCGGCTAAGATCCATTTTTCGACCGAGTTGCTAATTTCAAAAATTCACTGTATCTACACGACTTGTATCGCAATGTAACTCTTGACTTACCTCAACAAAAGATTGAGGTTACATTTGTGTCGGAAGGTTTTATTGGTGACGCCCGCTAAGCGGCTAAATGCAAAACTAATAAGACAAACCTCGTAGCAATAATATTTTTGACGTTTTTCTGGTCTCTGCTTGCTGTGGTATATTATTTATAACCTCTAACATACGAAATACCTCGTATTATTAAACCGTTCGTAACGAAAAGCGCTACCATAACAGGTGAAAACGTTTTCCGTTATATCCTTTATTCGGTTATATCTTCCCTCAGGTGTACTAATTATTTATTGTTAGAATTTGTGTAAATCTTATGTCCTCTAAACTACGCGGTCTGTGGCTAGTTCCATCTACTAATGGTTTATACGTGAGTTAAAGACATAAGAGATTTTGTAAATCGCCAGTTCATAATCTTTCTGCAGATATTAAGGCGGAGGCTTACTCTTATAGTTAATCAAGTATACCTACTTTTGGTCAGTTTGGTCAGTTGTACAAAAGTATATAGTTCCTGTTTTCAATAGCCACTACCAAACTATAGTTTGTTTTTTAACCAGGAGGAGTAAACTAAAGACAGATTCACACCCAAGAAAGTCACTAAAAAAATCACCAAATACCTACATTTTCTTTTTGGTTGATCATATCGGCCTTCAACGGCAATCCATACATATTATATTATAGTAATAGGTCGCTAAAGAGTTCTAAAAACAACTGTTTTTTATAAAGTATGTCCCTGTAAGTTGTATCCATATGGAAAACTTTTTTATTATTAATTTTACGAAAAAAAGTTATTCTTCATAAAAAGCTCTGCTCCAAAACCTAAGATTTAACCATCAAATATAATTTTTTTTGAATATTATACGAGGTATGTCAAAAAGTTTGAATTTCACTCAGGAGTAAAGTAGCTTTATTTTTCACAATATTGAAAATTGCTATTATGAAAAGTTGTTTGGAATTAAAAACTATATTCTAGTATGCAATTACATCCTTCTAATTGAATTTTTTTTAAGAATTATGGATAACTAACATTATTTTCAGTTACCTATTTCAATTCTGATAACTCTTTTATTATTAATTTTACGAAAAAAAGTGATTCTTAATAAAAAGTTCTGCATGGTCTAAAACCTAAAATACAACCATCTTATGTCAAATTTTATCAATTTTATACGAGGTATGTCAAAAAATATGAATTTCGCTCAAGAATAAAATACGTTTATTTTTCACAATATGGAAAATTGTATTATGAAAAGTTATTTAGAATTAAAAACTATGTTTCAGTATGTAATTACATCCTTCTGATTGAAATATTCTGAACTATAAAAGTACTTTACTTTTGATCTAAATTTATCTTTTTTGACATACCTCGTATAAAATTGATAAAATTTGATATAAGATGGTTGTATTTTAGGTTTTAGACCATCCAGAACTTTTTATTAAGAATCACTTTTTTTCGTAAAATTACTAATAAAAGAGTTATCAGAATTGAAATAGGTAACTGAAAATAATGTTAGTTATCCATAATTTTTCATTTTTTTTTTCAATTAGAAGGATGTAATTGTATATTAGAATATAGTTTTTAATTCCAAACAACTTTTTATAATAGCAATTTTCAATATTGTGAAAAATAAAGTTACTTTACTCTTGAGTGAAATTCAAATTTTTTGACACACCTATAATATTCATAAAATTTGATACCTGATGGTTGAATCTTGGGTTTTGGACCATGCAGAACTTTTTATAAAGAATAACTTTTTTCGTAAAATGAATAATAAAAAAGTTTTCCATATGGATACAACTTACAGGGACATACTGTATAAAAGTAGATTGAAAATCTAAAAATTAAAGGAATATAGCACAATACACAAAAAAATCACCGCCACTTAATTAACCTATAAAATGGCATGTGTCAAAATTTGATAAATGTCATTAGTGTCAAAATTTCATAACAGTGGAGTAAACTTGCCTGAGGTTGGACCAATTACAAACAAGCATTACGACGCGGTAAATTTGAATTACTCCTCTTGGTTTAAAAAGAGACCATAGCATTTATGAATGATAGCTTTATGGACTTCAAAAACGATATTTCCATAAACTTTATTTACAATTTACGACGTTATTATTCAAAATTCAGAGTTGACGCAATGATAATAAACGATTTTAATTTCGATACCAATCTATTAAAGTAAATTTTATTGCATTTGAGTGACATTATATCTTCCATAAGATGTGTGCGGTGTCCTTTATCTTATATTTTTTGTTCAGAACTTATAGTTCAGATTTTAGTCATACGGCTCTCATTACCCCTAAGGAAAAAATTGACTAATCGTAAATATCTACGACCTGATACATCAAAATGACTGAGTCTATGGGGGGCTCTTTCCATGTTTATTTATCGAATTTTGAAAATGTTTTCCATCTCGAGGATGAAGAAATTTTAAATTGTGGTTCATTCCCAATAATAAATAAAATAAGATAATATAAGTACCTACGCCCCTGATACACCTGATACAAAGTAAGAAAACCTAAAATAATATCGCAAATATGTGGGAAATTAAAAAATTACAATAAACATGTCGGCGAAATGTCCAACGCAAAAATTTAATGATGTACTTATCTGAATAGAATTTGTGAGTCAATCATGTGATCAACGAAGTTTCCATATAATTTAAAAATAGTTTGGAATCTTGATATTTACGAACAAATAAATTTTACACACCTGAAGAAAACGGTGTTTGCGAATATAAATCGCGGCGGAGTGAATCATGAAAATATAATCTTTTTGACTCGCAGATTACACTTACTAAACGCTTAATATTTTAGTAGGTATGTCTCAAAATAACTACTGTATGCTATTACTGGATTGTACAGGGTATTTTGCGGGGTATACCGAAAACTAGAGGAAATAAGAAAAAAAAGTAGTTAATATGTCATGACTTCTTTTTAAACGCTTTTATTTAGTTCAATCGTTTGCGTCAAATCTTTAGACGTTAATTTGACTGCCTTTTGTTCAATGGAAATAAATGAAATTTTGCAGACATATGGATTCCCGGAAACAATACACGAATAGTCGATCAAAATTTGTTTTATGTTTATGAATAATTGTTTAAATAAAAAAAAAACGATTTTAATGGAAAATGCTTAAATTCTCTTGTTTTTTACAATGTAGAAACTTGAAACTGTTACAGATTGTAGCTAATTATATGAACTATACATAATTTTACTTTTTACTTTATTTGTTTACGTTATGCTTTATATATAAACAATAAAGTTTCAAATTTATCCAGTTTCTGTCCGATATCGATCCAGTTTTCAGCGAAAAAAAGTTATGGCACCGCAGAGGGACGAATGCTGCCCTTGTATTGTCGTCGGCTTCGTCTGTCAATAAAACGCAAGGTTCGACTGTTGACTATGTTGCGCTGTCGTGAACTTGGGCCCGAAAGTGTTTGCGTAAAGACAGGCTTAAAAACCTGCATTGAGCCTGCAAAGCTTACGTTTCATTGAGCCGAGTGCGATCATTAAGGTACGTATCCATACAAGGGTGAACCCCGCTCGGTGTAGCTGCTCAAATGGATACAGCATGCGCTCCCTTACATATAAACCGCAAACCGGTTGAAACGAAGAGTGTACGCTAGGGTGCATCGAAAAAATAAAAGTTGGAAATGTTATATCTAATAGCGTGAAAAAGTTGCTAGTGTTATTTTTCAGCATATTAGTATTTTTAATTTTATTTTTCTAAGCGAATTTTCTGCCCCCCCAACAACCTTGAATTTTATGATATATCTGATTTTTATGGAAATTTCAATTTATATTATTTGGAATAAAATATGTGCTAACTCGATCTAAGATCAATTAAAGAAAACTTAAAATGTTTTCAATTACAAATTTAAACGATATTTAAAGTTTTATTTGTTTTTTTAGTCTCACCGACCCCTTTGAAATGTCCCGCTTCGTGAATCCGTGCGTGTAATTTTCACTTATATTTGGTGCGCTGCCTTACTTTGTTATTATTGTTGTTTGTAAATTAAAGATTTTTAAAATAGACAAATCAAGACCATAGGGAATAAAATCAAGATGTACTGTGGACCGCCCCATTTTTGGGCAACCACCAAATATACCTGAAAATGTTTTACCGAAATACAAACAAGCGATGAAGTTTTTTGGTTGCAAGAGGATAAAAGACTCAGCAAGAAAGAGCCAGAATTTGCTGGTATTGCCGAACAGGTTGCAATTAAATTGGAGGAAATATGGAAAAAGGCTTTAATTCCAATAATTTAACATACAAGAATTATTCAGCTTTTAAAAGCCTATCATGACAAATATATGAAACTTATGAAACCATTTAAGAACAGACAAAACAGTGAATTTTACAAAAATAAAATTCAATGCTTTAAGAACAAAACTAAAACTACACGTTTCGATCTTGCAGCATGCCATTATGACATTCTGATTAATTGTCTTTGTAGCAAATTTTAAAAAGTGCCTCTGGATGAGCGCGAATTTCTATTAAATCAAAGAAGTCCCAGAAAAATGGTGATAAGCTCGATTGATATAGAAAACAAAAACAAATATAATCAGAGAGAACAACGGTAAAAGAAGAAAGTTGCCGACGCAATGACAAAACTTTAGCTCAAGTAAAAAACAGTACCAAGTTTTATGGTCAATCGATCGTGGAAGAACACATAACACTTGTGCATGGGCTAGGGTCTAAATATTTCGGATATGGGTATCCGCTCTCTGGTATATCAGAAAGTATCAAATCTAGCTATTGCATGTGACGAAACAGTCGTAAATACTGGAGCTAAGGGTAATGTAATACGCTGTTAGAAGAACATCTTAAAAAACCGCTTCAGTGGTTTATACGTCTGCGACATTCAAATGATCTACCCGTTGGACATCAAAAGAAGTTTACCAGTGACCAAATCAAAAAACGTGAGGGTCTTCAAATTTTCTCCTATAAAAATTGGGATTCAAACGACTACTTTGAGTTAATTAACTAACAAGAACACCATATTCTCTAGATTTTTCGAGTGACAATCTGCGAGATTTTATTAAGAATCCTAACTTAGACCCTTTTAACATTGAGATTGAGAAATATCACTGCAAAAAACAATGTGTAGAACGATGTGTCAAGCTTGTGACACAAGCTTCTCTAGCAGTTTGTGGAGCGTATTCGAGGGATGGATTTATAAAAAATTGGAATTGATTCCAGAAAAACTGTCTCACTTTAATGCTAAATCGAAAGACATCTTCGAATAGATTGTTTACCATATTTTTTTAAATATTTTGTACCTAATTTTGTAATTTGCTGTATAATTATTTTAGTATTAAAAAACTTGGGTGACGTCAGGGAGACGGATAAGTTAGGATATTTTGTTACAAAATAGTATATTAAGTATGGAGAACGGTAAGGGTTTTATACCGATCGAGGACAATTGTTTGTCTTAGATCGGTTACCCTTAACGTTCGACATGCTTATAACGTTTTTTGCACGATTGATACCATTATAAATTATAAAATTAAACATTTTCGTCATATTGACTAGTTTCATTCATTTTATCAAGATTGATACTTTGGTTGTTAGGTAGTAACTAGGGTGCATAACAACAATGGAGAATTGAGTTTTTATTTAGTTGTCAATAATTTTAAGTACAATTTTGATTATTATAAATTAAAATATGAGCGAAAGTGAATTTGAAGAAATTGAACGGGCTTGGGAAGAAGGGTGTTCCGCAATTATTCCCGAAAAATCCAAAATCCGTTATCAAAATACCTACCAAAGTTTTAAAAAATGGTGCGAAGGCAAGAATTTAAGAATCGAAGAAAAGGCTCTATTGGCATATTTCGTTCAAAGACATATTCAGTTAAAAGCTCCTGGAAGCCTCTGGGCAGAATATTCAATGATTAAATCCACCGTTTTTCTTTATGATGGCATTGATAAGTTTTCAACTTTGATCGCGTATTTGAAGAGAAAAAATGTTGGATACTACTAATGTATGCGATTCTGCAAGAGTTTCTGTTAGAAGTGAAACCACAGCCCAAACAAGTGGGATTTCATTAAATAATTTAACAAATTGTACCATAAGTTTCAATATTAATAAAAAATTCGTTAGTTTTCTTTATTTTTTCAAAAAATAAATTAAAATTAAGAGATTTTTTAACTCGACGGTAAGTGAATTACTTACCGTCGAGTTGGAGTACTTACCGTCGAGTTGGATTACTTACCGTCGAGTTGCTAGTAAATGTCACCTACTGACGTAAAATCGGTCACGGTAAACAGTCAAAAATGATCAATCGTGCAAAAAGAATGTTTTAGTACACTTTTCTTAAGTAAACTTTTTAATTGCCTTGTGAAACCAGAAAATATTTTCCAATTTAAACCGAATTTATTTATTCAAGTTATATAAAGTATTACATTTCCCTTACAAAAAAAAATCGCATATTAATGTATTTTTTCTAATTATTAGTTGCCGTGGGGGGCAGAAAATATTTTTTTATTTCAACGCAATTTTATTAAACTACTAAATAGTGTGTTAGGCAACTTGTGAGTTATTACATTTTCGTTTCGAAATAAAAATTTTTTTTCGTCTGTTAACATTTTTTCAAAATTTTAATTGTCTTGGGGGGGGGGGGGGAGCAGAAGATATTTTCCAATTTCGAAAAAATTTTACCAAAATACTTAACATTGGGCAACTTTTGTGAGGTATTACTTTTCCATCGGAAAAAAATAATTTTTTTTAGCATTTTTCGATGCACCCTAGTCTACACGCCAAGCGGCGATCACCGGCGTATCCACTAAGTGAAGCTACTACACCGAGCGAGGTTTACCCTTGTATGGATACGTACCTTTAGACGGCTTGCGCATCGAAGAACTGCATTGCGAGAAATTAACAGCGTCTACACCGTGCAATAGTAAAGTATTACAAGAGATGTAAATACTGCGAAAACTGTAATAGTCGTAAATAGTGATTCTGATTTAAGAAATGTATGAAGAAATTACAGAAAATGTACAATGTATGTATCAAAAGTTAAAATAAATGCAAAAAAGGTATCTGTCATATACCTACATCCTTTTTTTAAACATGACGATATATTTTAATGTTTGAAAAGTGTAAGACTAAAAAGTAAAAATAAAACAATATGAAAAAAATTTTTTTAAGAAACGCTTTTATTTAGTTATGAGTGACTAAAAGTTAAAATATAAAAAAATCAACTAAAAAGAAAAAAATAAAAAAAATCAAATTCGACGATTATTCGAAAAAAACGTTCGTTAAATAACTGAAAAAATCTAACACATTCGTTAAAGAAAAGCGTGGGGCGCGTCTTCATCGAATAAACGGTTTTCGCCCCACTAGTCCGTTCTTTAACGGTAAAATATTGCAAAACCTCTAAATTTTAAAGAACCGCTTGGATTGGCATGAAATTTGACATACACATAGCTAACAAGTCAAAGAAAAAGTGATATTGTGCCGATATGTGCTTTTGCCCTGGGGGTGGTTTTCACCCCCTTTTGGGGGTGAAAAAATATACGTCCAAAGAAAGTCAGGAAATGGATAAACTGACTAATTTTAAGTAACTTTTGTTCTATAGAGTTTTTTCACTACATCAATAGTTTCCGAGTTATTTGCCAGTGAATTGTTCATTTTTTCAACAAAATAACCACGCTTTTAGACGGTTTTTCGCAAATAACTCAAATAGTAAGAATTTTGTCGAAAAAACATTCTTAGCAAAAATATAGCCTGTAAAAATTTTTAAAAAATGGTGTATATATCACGTCTCTACACCTAGTAGAAGTAGAATTATAGCTAATGAAATATAGGTTCATATTCGTCAAATTCCAAATGGAACACTTTAACGTGAAATAACCAAAAATGAAGCACATTTCGGGGAAAACTCATTACAACTTATTTAAAATGTTTAAAAAAAGCTTCATTTTTGTTTTATAAAAAAAATTTCTAGCATCAAAATTAAACAAGTTACGCTCAAAATAAAGTTAGCCCCTTTTGGTTTTGGTAAAAAAATCGAGAAAATCACCCCCTAATTAGTATCTTAAATGAACTTAATCTTTACGACTTCACAAGTTTCTTGACTCGTGTATATATTGTTTATATGATCTGTAAGTTTCATCGGTTCAAAGTCCTTATTATTGAAAGGGCTGTGGTTAAAAGGGGTTGAACGAGTCACTGATCACGAATGTATGCAAATTTAGAAACACCAAATCTTAATCAATTTTTGTCTAACAGAAAAACAAAAAAATAGATGATATTCAGAAAAGCAAATCTGACTTTTTTGTTTTTCGAGATTTTTGGTATCTAACAATTTTTAAGTTATTTTGAAAAAAAGCATATTTTTCAAAATTTAAATTTTTAAAAATTTTACTTTGAAACCATTTTTTTTCTTCAAAAATAAGCACTTTGAATCGATGAAACTTACAGATCTTATAAACACAACATAAGTAAAATAATTTGTGGAGCGGTAACGATTAATTTCATTTAATATTATTTAGTATTATTTTGTATTTTGACAACGACACCCGACTTGGGCGTCGAAACGTTAATAAAATCATTTTTAGGTAAAATTGTGGCTTATTTCCCATTTGAATATACTTGATAATTTCATTTAAGTTGCTAATTAGGGGGTGGTCTTCCCGATTTTTTTTTTGCAAAAACAAAAGGGACCAACTTTATTTTGAGCGTAACTTGCTTAAATTTAATGCTAGAAACTTTTTGTAAAAGCAGAAATAAAGCTTTTTTTAAACAATTTAAAAAAGTTATAATGGGTTTTCCCCAAAAAGTGCTTAATTTTTTGGATATTTCACGTCGAAATATTCTATTTGAAATTTGGTGAATATGAATCTATTTTTCATTGGCTATAACTCTGGTTCTACGAGATCCAGAGACCTAACGTGAACACCATTTTTTTTACTTTTTTATATGGTATATTTTTGCTAAGAACGTTTTTTTCGACAAAATACTTACTTTTTGAGTTATTTGCAAAAACCGTCTAAAAATGTGGTTATTTTGTTGAAAAATGAACATATTCACTCGCAAATAACTAGAAAAGTGTTGACTTGACGAAAAAGCTCTATAAAACAAAAGTTACTTAAAATTAGTCAGTTTACCCATTTCCGGACTTATTTTGGACATATATTTTTTCACCCCCAAGAGCGGGTGAAAGTCGCCCCCAGGGCAAAAGCACACATCGGCACAATATCACTTTTTTTCTTTGACATGTAAGCTATACGTATGCCAAATGTCATGTCAATCCAAGCGGTTCTTTAAAATTTAGAGCAAAAATCGTGAAAGAATGGACTACACGCTTTTCTTTAACGAATGTGTTAGATTTTTTCATTTTTTTAACGAACGTTTATTTTCGAATAATCCGTCGAGTTTGATTTTTTTTATTTTTTGCTTTTTAGTTGATTTTTTTATATTTTAACTTTTAGTCACTCATAACTAAATAAAAGCGTTTCCTAAAAAAATTTTTTTCATATTGTTTTATTTCGTTAAAGTAACCATTGCTCCCAAATTATCAACAGCTTCCCACATTATGAACATACAGGATTATTAGACGAGCGGCACACCCCCAAAAAACGCTTATCACCACGGTGTGGTGAATGACTAATTTTGGTGATACTTTATGTCTTTGGTGGTGCTGAAAACGAAAATGAGGTTTATTTTGAATTTTAAGTGGGGAAACATTGTCAAAATCGCAATTTTACCCTAAAAATAAAATCACGTTTTTTTACGTTTAACTCGCTACAACTCTGTTCCATTTTAATATTTTTTTCTTGAAATTTTTATAGTATATATCTCTCACCTTTCTGAATGGAACTTGTTTCAAACTTACAGTCTTATTCTAATAAAAGTTATAATTTTTTTAAGTAAGAGGTGCAGATTTCTGAATTGCAAAGTTTAATCGCAAAAGTTGAGTGACGAAATATGAAATTTAGCTTTTAATCATGTTTATGTTAAAATATAGAGTACAAAGAAGTTTTCTGGAAAGATTTAGATCAAAGTGTTAAAAAAAATGGTGTAACTTTTAATATCGAAGTTTCGAGATACTGACCATGGGTGGTGAATGGCTAATTTTGATCTTAATTTATATTTTTGAAGGTGCTGAAAACGAAAATGGAGTTTATTTTGAATTTTATGTGGGAGAACATTGTCAAAATCGCAATTTTACCCTAAAAATAAAAATAAATAAAATAACGTTTTTCTTAAACTTAAATGTTGCACCATTTTTTTTTCTATAAAACGTTGTCATCTTGACAGAAAACTTATTTGTACTCTAAGTTTTAGCATAAACATGATTAAAAATATAAATTTCAAATTTTGTCACTCAAGTTTTGAGATTAAACTTTGCAATTCACGAATCTGTACCTTTTACTTTAAAAAATTCGTAACTTTTATTGTAATACCACTGAAGGCTTGCAACAGGCCCCATAGTCTTCAGAAAGGTAAAGAATATATGCTGTATAAATTCAAAAAACATGATTTCTGTTTTTATATTTTTAGGTTGCAATTTTGACAATGTTTCCTCACTTAAAATTTAAAATTAGCCATTCACCACCCATACCCAGTATCTCGAAAAATAAGCGACATCTTGGGGATTTATAACGTCCATATTAAAAGTTGCACCATTTTTTTTTCTATAAGCATTTTGATATTAAACTTTCCAGAAAACTTCTTTGTACTCTATGTTTTAACATAAACGTGATTAAAAAGCTAAATTTCAAATTTCCTCACTCAACTTTTGCGATTAAACTTTGCAATTCAGGAATCTGCACCGTTTACGTTTACTTTAAAAAATTTTCGTTCATTTTTTTAATTCATAACTTTTACTAGAATAAGTCTTTAATAAGGCCTAGAATAAGGCCTTTGCTTGTGGACTCAAACATAAGCATTAACCCGGCCTAAGGGGAACCAGAGACTCTTTCTCTGAACCCACTTAGGTAAATCTTAACAGGCGCGTCCAAGTCGCGGGGGGTGGACCTGACTATAAGTCGGTGACTAAGTTCTGCTAAGGACCCAGTGTTGCGGGGTATAACGCAACCCCCTGCCCAGAGTTACGGGTGAAGACCTCAACGGCTGACGCAGCGGAAAGGAGTATCTTGAGCCGGTGTGAAGGGCGGAGGAGGAAACTCAGGTTCTAGGGTTAATATAGGATCACACTTATTGGCGGCAGCTGGCTATATCAGAACCGAACATTGGCGAAAGTATAAAAAATGCTGAAACGGCAATGTACCGGATAGTAAACGGCGCAATGGTAGCCATGGAAACGGCGTTTACACAGCGGTGTAGAAAGCAAAGGAGAACTCTCCCAGGACAATCATGATAATGGCTGCAAAACTAAACGGCTCCGAGTACGGGCGCCCCTTAGATGGGGCAGGAGTGCGAAGAATCTCCCGGCCAGCTATTGTCAAACTTAAAGGATATGAAGAAAAACGAATAGGTACCTGGAATGTGCGTAGCATGTTTGAAGCAGGAAAGGTACACAATACCATCAAGGAAATGAAGAGGTTAAAAATTTCAATCTTAGGCATCAGCGAAATGCGTTGGCCTCGACAGGGTGAATGCGCAATAGATGAACATCGTGTTTACTACTCTGGAGAAGACAGCAACAATCATAGGCACGGAGTAGGGATCATTATTACTAAAGATGTTAGCAAATCACTCATGGATTGGATACCAATATCAGAGAGAATTATAGTGATGCGATTCCATTTGACACCAATAAACATCAATTTAATTCAAGTGTATGCGCCAACATCGATGTGTGATGAAGAAGAGATAGAGACATTCTACACATACTTAGACAAGGCTATAAAACAGATAAGAACAATGAGATCACTATCCTAATGGGAGACTTAAATGCCAAAGTAGGCAGTGGAGAAGAAGAAGACACTGTAGGGAAGTATGGTCTAGGCAACAGGAATGATAGAGGAGAGCGTTTCGTAGAGTTCTGTACCGAAAACAACTTATGTATAATGAATACTTTCTTCAAATTACCTAAGCGTCGCCTATATACGTGGAAAGCGCCAGCAGATGCAGTTGGTAATATTGTCCGTAACCAGATAGACTACATAGCGGTCAATCAACGATTCAGAAATACTATAACGTCAGTCAAAACCTATCCAGGCGCGGATGTGCCATCAGATCACAATTTACTCTTGGCTAAGATGACTGTAAGATTAAAACACATATTTAGGAAAAAGCCAAAACCTAAATATAAGAGATACCATTCAGACTAATATAAAAGGGAAATTGGAGACGGGGAAAGCTGAACCAAAACAAAGATGGATGACGCAGGAAATTCTCGATTTGATAGAAAGAAGAAGACTACACAGAAATCGCAATGAAGACCAATATAAGTTATTGTACACTGAAATAAGAAGGAAAATAAGGAGTGCTAAAGCGCAATGGTTCTCCCAAGGATGTAGCGAAATCGAGGAGTATGAAAGAAAATATGATTCTTTCAACATGCATAAGAAGGTAAAAGAATTAGCAAAGTGTGGAAATATAAGTAGTCGTGCGATAGCTGATTCAAATGGAAATCTATTGTTTGACACCAAACAAAAACTGCACCGATGGAGGAAATACATTAAGGATCTTTTTCAGGATGATCGACCAATACAACATAACATAACGGACGCGAATATAGTGGACCACCTATAACTAAAAGCGAAGTGGAAGATGCTATACGCTTGTCAAAATCAAAGAAGGCCATGGGACCTGATGAAATACCCACAGAGGTTTTAAAACTACTAGGAGATTGCGGAAGTAAAGTATTGGTTGACTTGTTTAATGCTATATATAATCATGGTCACTTACCACATGATTGGCTGAAATCTACTTTTATACCAATTCTCAAGAAAGCGAAGGCAAAAGAATGTCATGATCATCGAACCATTAGCCTAATGAGCCACGTACTTAAGGTCTTTCTGCGTGTGATCCATGCGAGAATATATAAAAGAATCGAAGAACATTTGGGCGAAACTCAATTTGACTTTAGAAATGGACTAGGTACACGAGAGGCCCTGTTGGGGTTGCAGGTATTAGTACAAAGGAGTAGAGATGTAAATGCTGATGTGTACCTATGTTTTCTTGATTTCGAAAAAGCATTTGACAAAGTATCACATACTAAGATGTTAGATGTTCTAAGGCCAACTAATATTGACGATAAAGATCTAAAACTCATTGCTAACCTGTACTGGAATCAAAAAGCCACAGTTAGAGTAGACGGTGATCACACAGAAGAGATTCAAATTAAACGTGGAGTAAGACAGGGATGTATTCTTTCACCATTAATTTTTAACATTTATTCAGAAAAGATGTTTGAAGAGGCACTCAGTACTACACAAGGTGGAGTTGTGATAAACGGGAAACTGATAAATAATCTCCGATATGCAGACGACACTGTACTGATTGCCAGTAGTGATACCGAATTACAATATCTATTGGATTCTGTGGTAGCACAGTGCAGTAATTATGGTCTCCACCTTAACATCAAAAAAACAAAATATATGGTCGTCAGTAAGGATAATGTCATCGATGCTGGAATTCACGTTAATGATGTACAACTTAAGAGAGTTGAAGCTATAACATACTTGGGAAGCAGAATCACTGATAATTGGGATCCATCCACCGAAATACGTTGCAGAATTGCTCAAGCCAAATCAGCATTTTTCCGTTACAAGAAAATTCTATGCGTTCATGACATAAATTTGAGTCTTAGGACAAGAATTTTAAAGTGTTACGTGTTTTCCGTTCTTCTCTACGGAGTTGAGTCATGGACCTTAACAGGAAGAATGCTTAAGATGGTTGAATCCTTTGAATTATGGTGCTATCGAAGAATGCTGAGAGTAAGCTGGATGGACAGGGTGCGTAATGATATTATTCTGAGCAGGATGAAGAAAGGCAGAGAACTGGTAAAAATGATAAAGTCTAGAAAACTCGAGTATTTTGCGCATGTTTGTAGACATCCGAAAAAATATAGCATTCTACATCTAATTATGCAGGGTAAAATATTAGGCAGAAGAAGTCGAGGAAGAAGAAGAACATCTTGGTTAAGAAATTTGATGCAATGGTTTGGTCACACTTCGGAATCGCTCTTCAGATCTGCTGCGAATAAAGTTATGGTAGCCAACATGACCGCTAACGTTCGATAAACGGACATAGCACCCGAAGAAGAAGACTAGAATAAGACTGAAAGCTTGAAACAGGTCCCATTGTCTTCAGAAAGGTGAGAAATATATACTATCAAAAATGTCAGAAAAAAATATTAAAACGCAACAGAGTTGTAGCGAGATTTTTTTTGCAATTTTGACAATGGTTCCCCACTTAAAATAGATATTCAAAATAGACTTCATTTTCGTTTTCACCACCATCAAAAACATGAAGTAAGACTAAAATTAGCCATTCACCACCCATCGTCAGTATCTCGAAAAATAAGCGTTATTTTGGGGATTTGTAACGTCGATATTAAAAGGTGCACTATTTTTTTTTCTATAGAACATTTTGGACTAAAACTTTCCAGGAAACTTCTTTGTACTTTATATTTTAACATAAACGTGATTAAAAAGCTTAATTTAAAATTTCGTTACTCAACTTTTGCGATTAAACTTTGCAATTCAGGAATCTACACCGTTTATTTTAAAAAATTCATAACTTTTACTAGAATGAGACTGAAACCTTGAAACAGGTCTCATTGTCTTCAGAAGGGTGAGAAATGTATCCTTTAAGAATTTCAGAACAAAATATTAAAATGGAACATAGTTGTAGCGAGTTAAACGCAAAAAACGTGATTTCATTTTTTTTTTTATTTTTAGGGTAAAATTGCGATTTTGACAATGTTCCCCCACATAAAATTCAAAATAAGCCTCATTTTCGTTTTCAGCACCATCAAACATAAATTATGACCTAAATTAGCTATTCACCTCACCGTGGTCAGTACCTGGTCATTTTGGGGGTGCGTGCCGCTCGCCTATATGAAAATTTCGAAAACGACAGGGTTATCGATATTTATCATAAAGAAAAATTTTAAACAACTTTATTGGAACTTTTGATAGATCTATTATGGAAGGGTTCAGTGGCTTACAATTTTTTGTAGGATGTCTCACTAAGGAAATACACTGACGAGCATAAATTTTAATTTGTTTTAGAAATTATTATTCTTTTTTAACTATTTTCGGTTGTACACTTCGCGTCATAAAATACTGGTACAACTCTTATACGCTCTGAGCTTCGCTGGTGTCGCTCCTAGCGGTTACTATAATTCAACTTTTACCGGTAATTTTTAAATTTATTATTTAATTGTTATCGCTTAATATTTACAACGCAAAAAAGTAATTAAATTGTAATTGATTTTTTTAAGATTTTTCTAATCATTTTGACGTTCTATTGATAAAATATCAATTTCTTACTTCGGATACTTTGACAATAATCGTGTAGATGGCGCTAAGATTATAATAGATTATTTATAATTAGATATTACGGAACATTAAAAAAACTTAAATTCAGTATTTAAAACGTAAGTATATTTAAGGTAAAAATATATACCACAGCTTTGACCAACTAATATTGTTTATAATTAATGTTTTTAATTTTAAATTAATCACTTTGACATTTATGTCAAATTTCCGGTAAACGTTTACAAACTTGTCACTACTGGCGTTCGCGAATTTGTAAATATCCCCTCTACGGACGAGCTCACAGCGTATAGCCGAAAATCGTGTTTTTCAAGTTGTGTAAGTTGATCTTGTCACATATGTCATTCTAATTTCTAGGGCAACGTTGTCAGTTCAACGAAAATATTACAGTGAGGACGTTTGAGTTGGAATAAATTCATTTTCTCGATAATGGGTAACTCTGGAGGTAAATGCCGAAACAGGTCGATTTTTATTTTTAAATTATAATTTTTTGGCATATATATCATACTAGTGACGTCATCCATCTGGGCGTGATGGCGTAATCGATGATTTTTTTAAATAAGAATAGGGATCGTGTGATAGCTCATTCGAAAGGTTATTCAATTATCTATACACAATTATCTATGCCACTGGGTGCCTAGTGCAACTAATCCTTGTTTTATCTCGTCCTCTATGTTTTGATTTTCTTTTTTCAGTAAATTTGCCGTTCCTACAAATGTGGTTCCGTTGTCACTGTAAATGTTGTTGCACTGTCCTCTGCGTGCCGTAAATCTTTTGAACGCCGCGATAAATGCATCTGTAGACATATCGCTTACTACCTCGAGGTGTACTGCCTTTGTTGACAGGCATTGTATTTATCGGCCCGGCATAATATATCCCTCTATTCGTAAAGGGATGACTCGGGTTCACTCTGTCCTTCGACAGATCTCCCATTAACTGTTGTGCTACTTGACTTTTATACCTCCTACCAAACATTTTGTTAGGTGATTTTTCACGGTTCTTCTTCCGTTTATTATCCAGTATTTCCTCTTTATGTATTGTAATGTCTGTTGTAGCCCGCTATGTAGATTTCTTGTATGACTCTCTGATATAATTAATTTTGTTAGTGCACTGTCCTTTGGTAAAATTATCGGATGTTTTTCCGCGTACTGTAGATTCGTGTGCCTCAGCCTTCCGGTGACTATTAGAATCCCTTGTTTATCCAGGAATGGTACCAATGATGCTAGTTTGTTCTTCCTGTCTAGTTGCTGTTTCTTCTCCAGCTTGTCGATTTCTTGTTTGAAGTTGGTGAGCTGTGTGAGCTTTATCACTTTTAATGGTGTTTCCTCTAATTCTCAGACTGTAAGTTGTCCTTGATTTTTGTCCTTCTTCTTTCTGCAGTTGTTTGCAAATCTCATACAATATAATAATACTCTTCTCATTCTTTCTAAATTCGAGAATATCTCGCATATGTCTTCCTTTATCGTTGCCATGTGCGCCGTTACTTTCGTTTTGACTTCCTCCTCAGTTGTTTCAGGTATTTCCTCTGCCGTCTGCCTAAGTGCTTTTTTACTTATCAGCCAAGTTGGTCCCTTCCACCATAACTCTGCTTCTAATAACTCTGATGCGGTACTTCCACGTGAGAGGATGTCCGCTGGGTTTTCCTTCGTTTTCACCTTATGCCAATTTTTTGGTCCTATAACGCTTTTTATCTCCTCTACTCTGTTGGCGACGAACATTTTCCACCTTTTTGACGATCCCTTTATCCAAGCCAGGGTTATTGTTGAGTCCGACCATGCATATACTTCAATGTTCTCCCTGTTCAATGCTTGTAGGGTTTTCCTCATTAAATTTGCTAATAGTACCGCGGCACACAATTCTAATCTTGGTAATGTCGTTTTTCCTTTCAATGGTGCGACTTTCGATTTTTCTATCATTAGATTCGTTTTAATTTCCTGGCCTAACACCCTTGAATAAATTACCGCTCCATATCCTTTCAGAGACGCATCTGCGAATCCATGTAGTTCTACTCTGATTGTTTTATTTAAATTGTTCCACCTGGTTATTGTGCCTGGTATGCTTTCCACCGGCTTTGTTGCGTGCTACTTAATTCTTTATTCCAACTGGTCTTTTGCTCCCAAAGTTATTGTATGAACATTCTCGCCTGAATTACTACTGGTGCTATCCATCCTAATGGGTCATATAGTTTTGCTACTTCTGACAGTATGTGTCTTTTCGATATTTTCTTTGTCGTCGTTATTTCTATTTTGAATCTGATTGTATCTTCTTTAGGTGACCAATGTATTCCTAACGCCTTTCGTACTAATTCTTGATTGAATCCTTTTAGTCTACATTCCTCATTTCTTCTGGTACGTTCTCCATTATTTTTTCTTCGTTGCTCAACCATTTTCTAAGTGTAAATCCTCCTTTCTGGATTCTGTCACATTACACCATGTATAATCCTAGGGCTCAGTGGAGGCTGTTCTTCAGATAAGGGAAACACCAATAGCGATAAAAGAATTTATTTATAAAACCGACACTAGGGTAATTACCCCGGGAGAACTTTGAGTAATGACACTTGGGCCAGATTGGCCGGCGGGCAGTATGTCCAATAACAAATATTCAGAATTCATATCCGATATTGAACAGTGAAAAGCCACATACTGTCAGAAGTAGCAAAACTATATGACCCATTAGGATGGATAGCACCAGTAGTAATTCAGGCGAAAATGTTCATACAAGAACTTTGGGAGCAAAAGACCAGTTGGGATAAAGAATTAACTATAACGCAACAAAGCCGGTGGAAAGCATACCAGGCACAATTAATAAATCTTGAGAAGATAACAATACCCAGGTGGAACAATTTAAATAAAACAATCAGAGTAGAACTACATGGATTCGCAGATGCGTCTCTGAAAGGATATGGAGCGGTAATTTATTCAAGGGTGTTAGGCCCGGAAATTAAAACTAATCTAATGATAGCAAAATCGAAAGTCGCACCATTGAAAGGAAAAACGACATTACCAAGATTAGAATTGTGTGCCGCGGTACTATTAGCAAATTTAATGAGGAAAACCCTACAAGCATTGAACAGGGAGAACATTGAAGTATATGCATGGTCGGACTCACAATAACCCTGGCTTGGATAAAGGGATCGTCAAAAAGGTGAAATATGTTCGTCGCCAACAGAGTAGAGGAGATAAAAAGCGTTATAGGACCAGAAAATTGGCATAAGGTGGATACGAAGGAAAACCCAGCGGACATCCTCTCACGTGGAAGTACCGCATCAGAGTTATTAGAAGCAGAGTTATGGTGGAAGGGACCAACTTGGCTGACAAGTAAAAAAGCACTTAGGCAGACGGCAGAGGAAATACCTGAAACAAATGAGGAGGAAGTCAAAACGAAAGTAACGGCGCACATGGCAACGATAAAGGAAGACATATGCGAGAGATTCTCGAATTTAGAAAGAATGAGAAGAGTTTTATCATATTGTATGAGATTTGCAAACAACTGCAGAAAGAAGAAGGACAAAAATTAAGGACAACTTACAGTCCGAGAATTAGAGGAAACACTATTAAAAGTGATAAAGCTCACACAGCTCACCAACTTCAAACAAGAAATCGACAAGCTGGAGAAGAAACAGCGACTAGACAGGAAGAACAAACTAGCATCATTGGTACCATTCCTGGATAAGCAAGGGATTCTAAGAGTCACCGGAAGGCTGAGGCACACGAATCTAAAGTACGCGGAAAAACATCCGATAATTTTACCAAAGGACAGTGCACTAACAAAATTAATTATATCAGAGAGTCATACAAGAAATCTACATAGCGGGCTACAACAGACATTACAGTACATAAAGAGGAAATACTGGATAAAAAACCGTGAAAAATCACCTAACAAAATGTTTGAAGTGTAGGAGGTATAAAAGTCAAGTAGCACAACAGTTAATGGGAGATCTGCCGAAGGACAGAGTGAACCCGAGTCATCCCTTTACGAATAGAGGGATAGATTATGCCGGGCCGATAAAAATAAGTACTACGAAAGGCAGAGGACAAAGGATAAAGGATACATTGCAGTATTTGTGTGTCTGTCAACAAAGGCAGTACACCTTGAGGTAGTAAGCGATATGTCTACAGATGCATTTATCGCGGCGTTCAAAAGATTTACGGCCCGCAGAGGACAGTGCAACAACATTTACAGTGACAACAGAACCACATTTGTAGGAACGGCAAATTTACTGAAAAAAGAAAATCAAAACATAGAGGACGAGATAAAACAAGGATTAGTTGCACTAGGCACCCAGTTGCATGTCATACCTGCATATGCGCCACATTTCGGAGGATTGTGGGAAAGCGCAGTGCGAATAATGAAATATCATTTGAAAAGAATCAGAGGGGAAACAGTATTAACATATGAGGAACTGAGTACGGTGCTAACACAAATAGAAGCCTGTATGAATTCGAGACCATTATGTGTATCATCAGAAGACCCAGAAGGGAAAATAGCAATTACACCAGCCCACTTCCTTATAGGGAAAGAAATTTTATCACCGAATCGGGAAGAAGAGCTCACGACGTATTTGAAGATGCCAGCAAGGTGGCGAATATTGGAAAAAATAAAAAGAGATTTCAGGATTTGGAGGCAAGAGTACCTGCAACAGTTACAACAAAGAAATAAATGGCATAAAACGCACCCAAACGTAAAAAGAGAAGAAATAGTCATAACTAAGGAAGAGGATACACCTCCAGGCAGATGGCCATTAGCGAGGGTAATAGAAACACACCCTGGAGCGGAGGGATTACCCACAGTAGTGACAGTGAGAAAGGCAAACGGGAAAATAACAAAAAGACCCATACATAAGCTGATAAAACTGGAAGAAGAGAAACAGGAAAAACCAAAGAATACATCAGGATCAAGATGGAAGAAAATACTCATCGCAATAATGTTTTTAACACTATTAAAACCCATGAATGCAGAACTGTATAAAATATACAATCCGGAACCAGGGTTATTTACAGAAGACCTTGGAGAGGTTTTCATAGACCAGGGAACATTCCGAATAAAGGTGCTACTCGAAAAAGGAAGAATTCCAAAGGAGCACCAACTGATACTCTTGAATACTGATACTGAAAAAAACTCTTGGTCGAAATTTATTTTTACTCATTTCGTCATTCCCCGTTAGAGGACAGTCTAACCACACTCTGCTGCAAATATTTTAATATATGCAGTTCTTCTTCGTTTCGTTATGATTCAATTCAGTCTACTTGCATAGCCTCTTTGAAAAGGGGTAGACCCCGAAACACGGTGTCAGAGGATGGCAAGAGATTCGAATAGGGAACTTGCACATTTTTTTTGATTAGATAATAATGTTCAGTTTTGTTTAAAAATGAGATTTCCAAAATTTCACTCTTCAAAAACTCGTAATAACTTACGAAATACATATTTAAAGTCTTCTGCGGTATAAAATAGTTCAAACGGCCCGTGACGTCACATAGTTTTGCATTAGTTTTGACTATGGTTATATTTCGCTGTGTCTAGGTACACGCTAACGTGTACGCAAATAAAAAAGTTAGGTAGACGCGAATTAAACTTCATCAAGCCAGTGACGTCATTATTTAGCTTGCGCAGTGACTATACATTTTAGTACATGCTATTTTGATATGTTTAGTGTTTGTTTGATAGAAAAATATTTGTTAAGGGAAGGAAAGCAGAACTATTCAGATGTTTCAAACTTAATTGTAATAAATCAATGTATATATATAAAAGTATATATTTAGGTTAGCAAAATAATTATATGTATTTAGTTGACATGACATGTAGGTACAAAATATTGTTAAAATAATTTTTATATGTAAGTGAATTATTATAATCCACTATTCTAAATGCAAAATAAGCCACAATTTAACTAAAAAAATTATTTTATTAACGTTTCGACGTCCAAATCGGATGTCATTGTCAAAATACAAAAATTAATCAGATTAAATAAATTATTAGAAAAAATTTTTTACTAAGCAACAACATTTTTGTTTAATTTAATAATATTTTGTATGTTGACAACGACATCCGGTTTAGACGTCGAAACGTTAATAAAATCAATTTTTTAGTTAAATTGTGGCTTAGTTCTCATTTAGAATAGTTGATTACAAAAATTCCACAAGGATAATAGCTTCAGAACAAGTTAATTATTATTGTGAAAGCTTTAGGTCTTCCTTTTATTTTAATCTTGGACGGTAATACTATTTCATTTATAACTAAAAAAATATATATTAATTTATAGTCTCTTATATTTTTCGTACTGTTTTAAAAATGTTCTTAAACTCGTTAAAAGAACTAAATAATTGTCCACACTCCATAGTTAATTTAAAAACAAACACTAAACAAATAAAAAATAAGAAATCACTGACACTCTAACTTTTTTATTTGCGTACACGTTAACGTATACCTAGACACAACCTTATATTTAGGTATATTCTTCTTCTCCTTCTTTAGTTTATTGGCCTCCACCTACTTGGGTATTTGGCCAGCTCATCGTCGTGGAATAAGTCAAAAATATTTATATTCTAATGACATTTATCGTATGTCATTGTAATAATATATACCAGTTTGTTAAAATTGGAGTTTTATACTGTTTTTGAAGGAAAGGAACGAAGGTTTACTATTGAAAATAAAACCATTTTGTAAAAGTAAAAATTTTCTATGAATAGTTCAAACGATCAAAAACACTTGTAACGTCACATAAATGTATTTTCTACTGACGTTTATAACGTCTAATTTAAAATTCTGTTTACTTTATTGGAAAAATGTAAATGTACAACCCAGTGACGTCACGACGCGTTTTGGACCACCTGTTTTAATTTGAATTTTTAATCGTCTTTAGGGGCCAAACGAAAGACAAACAAAACTTTTTTATCTTTGATACATGTTTTAAATTATGTTCTGTTGTGATTTATAACATTTTTTTTGAATTTAAAAATTTATGCAAGTTCCCTATTGAATCAAAACGAAAACGATTATTTTCTTTTCTTTTTAAAAAAATATGAGTCACCTCTCGACATCCAAATGTACTAATATTTTTACAGATGCGCCCTGGTCTATATTGGTAGTTTTAGGATCTCTTCTGGTTCAAACCTCATTTGACCAGTGAAGTCCTGCCTTACATCACCTAGCACAGGGGTCACCAAATATTCCCTGAGGGTCCGTTTCGAAAACCTATGACACTTCCGGGGGCCGGATTTATGCTGCCTTTGTCTGACTATTCTGATTCGATTTCTTTGTGGATTCTTGTTAAAAAATATCCCCTATAAACAAATCAGAAGGGTGCCGGGCGAAATTTTTGGGCAGAAATTGTTTAATATATTTTTTAACAAATTCAAAACATCACCTTTTTTGCCCGAGAAAATATGTTTTTAGCATCGCAAATGCATATTTTCGCATTTTTCAGATTTTAAATCGCTTATAACTCGAAAACTATCAACTTTTCAGAAATATCACAAGATACCTTTATTGTTTTTAATTACCCAAGAAACCTAAAAATGCATTTTTCGAGACAAAAAAGTAATTTTGAATTTGCTTAAAAAATTGTTTCACCCGGCACCCTTCTGATTTGTTAACCCCTCATGATTTAGAAAAATAATAATATCTGATTGCTTTTTGGTTACTGTATACTTTTCTGTAAGTTTTCCTGGTACAATAGTTAAATAAAATATAAATTCATTTGTATTGTTTTGATGTTATTATCAGTATACATATTTTGAAAATTGTATTGTAAATTGTTACTGAGAATATTTTAAAAATTTGGAATTTATATTTTGAATGCTGAGGTTTTTAGACATCTTCAATTTTGTAGAAAGGAAACTGAGGAATTTAAAATAAATATAATCATAGTACAAAATGCTAATTAACATGTTATCTTTTCTACATTAGTTTCAATGCAAGGTGTTTGTTGCAAACTTATTAAATCTGAAAATTATTTTAATTAAATGCACATCTGAAAAGTACTCCTACTTAAAATATAGTAGAAAGGAAATGAATATAAAAAAATCCACATGACAATTTTATATTACAGCTTACTTAATTTCAAAATTAATGATTAGTAAGTATAACAATAAGGGGGAAAACTCTTTACAAAATAAAATTATCAGAGAGAAAAATGACATTTTTTATGTACAACCCGTCTAAAGTTTGGAGTGAGTTTAGTGCAAATGAGTCTCATTAGGGAGTTGAGATAGTCATCTGTTAAGTGAGGTCTCTACCGATTTTTAATAAAGTTCATTCTTGATAAAGCGGCTTCGCACACATAGTTGAGCCCAACATAGTACACAATTTCATGGCCAAACATTTTCAAAATTGCCAAACACTAGGTATATTCTGAATTTATTGACGGTCCGCACAAAATTAGCTCACGGTCCGGATGCGGACCGCGGTCCGCTAATTGGTGACCCCTGCTATATACTACACACATCGGCGTACGTTTCACTTTCTATTTTGACTTAATTTGATTGAAAATGCATCGTACCCCATGGGAAAAGTTATAGCGGACGGACTATAATTTAGTAGTATTTTGTATTTTGACAACGGCACCCGATTTGGGCGTCGAAACGTTAATAAAATTATTTTTTCAATTTAATTGTGGCTTATTTCCCACCTAAATAGTTAATTATACCCTATTCCACGAACATACGACTGTTGTGGATTATCTCCACAACGAATATTTTACTGTGCAAATTATGAAGAACGAAAGTAAATTGCAAAATACATTGTTGCTTATTGGAACAATTATTAGAGCCATTTACTTTCGCACTTCTTATGTTGCACACTAAAATATTTGTTGTCGCGATAATCCAAGACAGTTGTATATTCGTGGAATAGCCCATATAATAATATTTCTTATATCCGGCAAGTCAGATAGCTCAGGCGGTAGGATGTCTTGACTTCCACGCAGGTAGGCCGGGGATCGAATCGCAGCATCTGCGAGTACATCTAGACATTTTTAAAAATGTCTATAAGCTAAATAAGCCTGAATAAAATGAGTACTTTGAGTAAAACCAAAGGTAATAATAGGAGGTTGAAGATTAGCACTGGCCCTGTTACCTTCCTTGCATGCCGTAGGCCCTAGAGATAGCAGACTATCCTGGTATAATCTCGAAAAGCCGCATTAGCGGTATAAAACGCGAGACTATTACAGATTTAATATATTTTTTGTAAATTGTAAGACATAAATTAATGAAAACTGTCATGTTTGAAAGTCTACCTTGAAATGAATTATTTGTTATTTAGAATATGAATTAAAGTGTTTATATTTACCTGTTCACATCATCTGACAAAGTAGGTATGTTGTGGATGGCTTTGGGTTTGACTTTTCTCACTTTATGGTTGCCCAGTTTAGCTCTAGTTTTTAATGAAACTTTACTCCTATGGGTTTTAAGAGCAGCTGTTGGAGATGGTTCAGGTGCTGCAACAGATCCTTTCATTTGAAGACATTTACCTTCTTTATAGTTATTACTAATAAAATTTGTATCTGTATTTGATTTTAATTCATTTTGAATGCCATTGGTGTTTGATCTAGGTACTGTAGTTTTAATCACAGCTGTACTAGGATTGAAGACCAAGCTATCGCTACAAATATAGCTAGTGCTTTTTAATGAGAGTAATTTTTCTCTTAAATCCTGAATTTCTCTGGTGTATTTATCTGGGATGGCTTCACATCGTTTATTAAAATAAGTGCTGGTGTCAAAACACACTGGAATCTGATTACTTAGTGTATGCATCTTAAAGTTTGAGTATGAACAAAACTCATTACAATAGGGGCTTGCTGATGAACTTGTTTTAAATTTGTTTGGACTAGGATATTTATCTAAAAGATCACTTCTACTGTATAAATGGCCTCTGGGAGATGTATTGTTATAACTATGACTGGTAATTGATTTATCCGGGCTTCTTACTTCAGATTTCTTCTGAAACGTAGGAATTTCAATCTAAAAAGAAAAGATAAAATTGAAGACACTTTAATTGGATTAAAAACTACATATATATTTCCACACAAATATCTGAATTTCAAACTTCTTTTGAATATTTTGAATGATTATATTTGAATAGTAAAGTTATTGTTTTTAATAAAACTTAACATTATATTGGAAACTAACATCCAATTTATATTGGAAAAAAGACAATGAAAAAAAAAATGGAAAATAAATAAAAAAAATAATAATAAAAAAAAATAAGTAAATAAAAAAAATTACAACGAAAGGAAATAATTTCAAATAGAAATAAAAATCGTTGAAAAATTAGATATAGGTATATAAAACAGTTCTTTGTAAAATTGGAGCAGAATTGTGATTGGATACCTACCTAAACAAACCAGTAAAAAGCAGGAAGCACTCCTTTAGAGCTTCCGCATAAATAATACAAATAATTCCAAAAAGGTAAAATGGCGAATGGACATGACTCCGAAGCCAATAATGCTCAAACACACACAACATTATTCCAATACAAGATTTGGTGGAAAGATTTATCGTCCAACAATAAACTGGCTTACTACCCAGGCATTTTTAGATGTGTTTGTCTTATATATGTAATAATTATCATATCTAAGGACATATTTTGACTTAGTAATTCTATTCACTAGAAAAACTCTATATGGCTCGATACTTCATTACAGAAAGAAGGATGTAGTTCTATGAATCAAATATATATTTACAATTATTGCCTTCTTCTCTGGTGGTACATCAAACATTTAACACACATTTTCTACACATCTACAAACTTTTGTAGATTTATTCTATTATCACAATTTCTTCAATAAAGAATTTGTGATCTTAGTATATTTACTGTAAAGCCTTGTTGCCAATTATTTTGGTAAAATAACAGAAAGTGAAAAGAAAAACAATATAATACTGTGTTCAACATTTTAAAAATATGTTAAAATTCTGTAATAAGACTTCTGTAATTCCTAGGACTTTAGCAAAGAGTGATCATTTGTTTTTATCCAATTTATCTGTCTAATTTAAAGGCTGTATGACACTAAGTATGCATTTTTTTGTATCATTTCTGATATAGAAAGTTATTTATATTTTCTTGTATCGTATGTTGCACATACATTTGTGCCCTGTAAGAAATGCATAGTGTCATACGGCCTTAAGTCGCAGAAAAAATCTGGATAAGTCTCTACACAAACGAAGTATAGTAAATCTCTGGACTCGGCATTGAATGATCTAAATAGGCTTATCTCAAAGTCAATAGAGGGATAGAAATGACCACTTTTTTAGATATTGAAGGCGCATTTAATAATGTTACCACCAACTCTTTGAAAATAGCAATGAGTAGATGAGGTACACTTGCGGTAATATGCAGGAGGATAAGGGCTTACTTGGAGAATAGGATACTAATATCCATTCTGAGCAAAGCAACTAATATCCACTCTGGGCAAAGCAACTATCAAAAGAGCAGGTGGGGGCATCCACAAGGAGGAGATCTGTCACCTCTACTTTGAGCAATCTTGGTAGATAATCTTCTCAAAAATCTGTACACAAAAAACTTTTATTGTCAAAGATACACTGAGAATATTGCAATTGTTGTCACCTAGAGGACAAAACAGCAGAACACATTTTGTGCCAGCCTGGCATATGCGCCAGCCTGGCATATGTCTGATTCTTTGTATTTGATGAGAAGCCTGCAGCCAACGGCTACATTTTTCAGTCTCGAAGTTATAAGTCTCTACATATATTTATCTGGACTTGTGTTATTTTCATAATATTGTGATAGAATCATAATCTTTTAAAGGTTACAAATCATCCTTACAATTTTGTGTAGATAAAATTAGATAATTATTATTTAACATTTTCAAGAATATACAGAAAAGCCATTAGGTAGAATTGTTGAAATCAACATACATTTTGAAGATAGTAGTACAGTTTTTTTTTGTTACAAGTTTGGTTATTTTGCCATCTGCCAAAAATATACAAACCTTCATTTCATTGATCAGATCAGAAACAACCATTTTGTGTAACAAACTTTTCAATGTATTATTGTTTTTTTAATTTTATGAAGTTCCATATTATGTTCTCTATGTCGTACAGACCAATAAGTCTCCTTCTGATTTTATCAAAAATCTTCGAAAGATTAATCCTTAACAGAATAGAAACCACAATACTTATAGAAAACCTGATCCCAGATCATCAGTTTGGTTTTCGCCCAAATCACTCAACCATACAACAGTGCCATAAATTAGTCAACAAAATAAAAGAGAGCCTAGAAGGGAAACAAATCTGCCTATCAGCATTCCTCGACATACAGCAAGCATTTAATAGAGTGTGGCACGAGAGTCTTATCTTCAAAATAAAAACTCAGCTAGAAAAATCTCAATGAACTAGAAGAACAGCTTAGATGCTGGAAAATAAAAATCAACACAAATAAATCTTGCCAAGTAAATTTCACAAATCGAAGAATTAGATGTCCACAACTACACCTAAATAATTCATCTGTACCAATAAAAACAGAAGTAAAGTACCTAGGCCTTCATCTAGAATCTAGACGAAAAACTTACTTGGAAATCACATATTGCAGCCAAACGACCACACCTCGACCTAAAAGTTGAAAATATGAGCTGGCTAATCAACAGAAGATCACAACTTTCATTAGAAAACAAACTGACCATCTATAAAACAATACTCAAACCAGTGTGGACATAATAATATGGAATCGAGCTGTGGGGCTGTAGCAAACCATTTAACAACAAAATACTACAGGCATTCCAGTCAAAGATTATTCGTACGTTAGCTAAAACCCCATGGTACGTATCAAACTAAACCCTTCATGTAGACCTGAACATTCCTTTCATCAATGATGTGATCGCTGACCACTCCAGAAGATACATGAATCGCTGAAGATACAAACCATCCAAACTATCTCATAGACGAATTATTCAACCCTCCACTGATTGACAGACGCCTAAAAAGACTTTGGCCAGAAGACCTAGCTGCTAGGAATCTTAGTGTAAAAGTACGAAATTCATATACTTTTTTGGGAATTTCTAAAATAAAAAGTACTGTACCAATTGTTTCGAAAATTTGCATGAGCATTTATCATAAAAAGAAATACATGTAAAACTATTTTCATAAAAAAATATTGAAAATTTAACGATTTATGCGCCATCTACTGGCACCGTGAAAATAAAAACATAGCTCCACTGCTGCAGTGATTGAGACTAATAGAGACACTGAAACATAAAATTTCAAAGTTATTGTTGAAATATAAGTTATTTTCTATACCATCAACTAGGGGTTTTTTGATCGGATAAAAAACGTCAATTTGGCGGTATTGGAAACTGAAAATGTTTTAGCTAATTTTAAAAAAAATTTTCAACAATTCGTCATTTTTCCAAAATTTAATATTTTTCAAAAATCCTAGTTGATGGACTGATGGTATAGGAAATAACTTATACAAGAACAAAAAACCGCTAAATGCCGTAAAAATGAGTGGCGCATACAATATTCCAGCTACAAAAGATCTGATATGAAAATTACGTGGCGCGAAAATGTATTTTCATTTTGATGCAAAACAAAATTCTAGTTTTATTTTAAAAGATTTTTCCATATTATTTGCTAAATTTGAAGTAAACGCGCCACGAAAGAGTTTCAAAATTCAAACTGTATCAAATTTACTCTTTTGTGGCGCGTTTACTTCAAATTTAGCAAATATTATGGAAAAATCTTTTAAAATAAAACTAGAATTTTGTTTTGCATCAAAATGAAAATACATTTTCGCGCCACGTAATTTTCATATCAGATCTTTTGTAGCTGGAATATTGTATGCGCCACTCATTTTTACGGCGTTTGGCGGTTTTTTGTTCTAGTATCAGGAGTTTTTCAAGTTATATACAAATTAAATGTATGAAGTTTAATGCAATTTTTCTCGATTACACGTTAAGCTTTATAAATGGTCACCTTTGTCGCATTATCTCTCAAATGATCTAGTGTCCATCGAATGTACACTAGATTTTTTTTCTAGTCGAAATAGATTGACTAAAAATATTGGGATGGCCGGTAAATGAACTCGGATTGCCCGTTGCAGATCAAATTTAGCGTCGTAACCACTACAACTACATAAACCATTTCGGGAATAATCGTTAATTGGATTATACTTTTGTAGCTTAATGACTTCTAAACGGCTTAACCGATTTTGATCACTAAACATGAGTTTGAAACGTATTGACAAGTAGTATCTGATGCATCTGAGGTCAAGTATGAAAACTAAAGCTGTTACAGAAATTATTGAGCTTGAAAAACCGTTTTTCCCCATAGGAAATAGATTTGATCATACTTATGAAGCGTATAACTTAAAATTTCGAATTTTCCCGGATATGACGTAAACAACGTTAGATTCGCCTAGAGTACTTCTACAAACGCTCAGTTATTGGCGCAATTCGTAGGTTGAAATTTTGAGTAATTGTCGAAAAACCAAAATTTTTAAAGTTTAGTTTTTCAATTTTTCGGCTATACTGAGCCGTGTGTATGTCTGAGCTTGATCGCTTAGGCACCATTTGAAAGCTTAACTCAACCCTATTGATGTGGTGTATTTGCGATTTTCAAGTCTCTCCTTGAACCTAAGACATATACGTCCAAAAAATTTGCCATTTTGTATCTACCTAGCCCTATAGCTGGCTTACGGGTTAACTGATTTTGATCACTAAACATGAGTTTGAAACGTATTGACAAGTAGTATCTGATGCATCTGAGGTCAAGTATGAAAACTAAAGCTGTTACAGAAATTATTGAGCTTGAAAAACCGTTTTTCCCCATATGAAATAGATTTGATCATACTTATGAAGCGTATAACTTAAAATTTCGAATTTTCCCGGATATGACGTAAACAACGTTAGATTCGCCTAGTTCGCGTATTTGCGATTTTCCTGTCTCTCCTTGAACCTAAGATATATACGTCCAAAAAATTTGCCATTTTGTATCTACCTAGCCCTATAGCTGGCTTACGGGTAGTCAGAAGTCAAAAATTACACCGGTTCTGAATCGGCCCTCACACCCTCTTGAAACACAGAAAAAATATTCAGATCGGTGTAACTTTTCCACATACATACATACATATATCCACAAACATTTTCCCCCTTTTTAAATAAAAATTGAGTTCTAATTCTGAGCTCGGTAACTTTTGAACGGTATAACCGATTTTCAAAATTAAACATGCGTTGGAAAGGTAATGATCTGTGCTATCAGAAGCCGCAAAGGTCGAACTTAAGTTTTTGAAATGTTTGGGAGTTTTGGGGACGAGAACGAAAAACAGACCCTAAATGGGAAGGGCCGTAAAATCCACAGCCTTGGACCAAAATGGAGAAGTAATATATGGATGGACGAGTCTTTTCCTAAACTTTAAGATGGGATTTGGCTCAATTTTCAATTCAGTCAGGTTTAGAAAATCGAAAATTTCGTGTATAATATATAGTGTAGCATGTAGGGGTGTTGTGCGCCACTGGCGAGAACTGCCATTCTCTGGTAATTTTCAAAATTAGATGTGCGTTGGAAAGGTACTGATCAGTACTATCAGAAGCCACAAAGGTCGAACTTATATTTTTATATTTTTGAAATTTTTGGTAGTTTTGAGAACGAGAAAGAAAAACAGACCCTAAATAGGAATAGACGTAAAATCCATACCCTATGACCAAAATGAAATGTTCAAATATGGATGGGCGAGTCTTTTCCTAAAATTTAATTTTTTAATTCAGTCAGATTTAGAAAATCGAAAATTTCGTGTATATATAGTGTCGCATGTACAGGGGTTGTGCGCCACTAGCGAGAATTGCCGTTTTCAGGGGTCGGGTTGGTCTCATTCTCTCCCAAATGATCTAGTACTTACGACACCAGTGATAAGACAATCCGAGTTCATATCCCAGCCATCCTAATAATTATGTAATTATGGCCGGCAAATGAACTCGGATTGCCCAATCAAACTTAACATTGTAACCACTACAAGTACATAAACCATGATTGATTAATAACATTGATTTTTTCGATATAAACTAAGTTTCGATAACCAATAAATCGAAAACTATTAATTTTATCAAAAAAATATAAAACATTTTTTGCTTACAATTAATGTTTTTACCAACATTTGCGGTCAAAATATAATAAAAAATTTCCACCCTTGAGATGGGGTGGCAACCACCCCATGGTAAAAGCGTCTTTCGGCATCATATAGATTTTGATCCTTGGACTATCCACTACTTATTGTCAAATTTTCAAGCAAATCGATCCATTCTGTAAAAATTGCGAAGTGAAAAGTTTCAGTTCCTGGACTAATTATACTTTTGGAGCTCTATAACTTCTGACGGCTGAAATTATGTTCACTAAACATGAGTTTAAAAAGTATTGACAAGTAGTATCTGATGCATCCAAGATCAAGTATGATAACTGAACTTATTACAGGAATTATTGAGCTTGAAAAACGGGTTTTCCCATAAGAAATAGATTTGATCATACTTATGAAGCCTATAACTAAAAAATTCAAATTTTCCGACATATGAGATATACACCGTTAGACGCGTCCTGAGTCCTACAAACGCTCAGTCATTGGCGCAATTCGTAGGTTGAAATTTTGAGTAATTGTCGAAAAACCAAAATTTTCAAAGTTTAATTTTTCAGTTTTTCGGCTATGGTGAGCAGTGTGTATGTCTCAGGTTGATCGCTTAAGCACCATTTGAAAGATTAACTCAACCCTATTGATTTGGTGTATTTGCGGTTTTCCTGTCTCTCCTTGAACCTAAGATATATATGCCCAAAAAATATGCTATTTTGTATCTACCTAGTCCTCTAGCTGGCTTACGGGTAGTCAGAAGTCAAAAATTAGACTGGTTCTAAATCGGCCCTCACACCCTCTTGAAACACAGAAAAAAAATTCAGATCGGTGTAACTTTTCCACACACATACATACATACATACATACATACATACAAACATTTTCCCTTTTTTAAATAAAAATTGAGTCATACTTCTGAGCTCGATAACTTTTGAATGGTATTACCGATTTTCTAAATTAAACATGCGTTGGAAAGGTAATGATCTGTGCTATCAGAAGCCGCAAAGGTCGGGCTTAACGACGTTCTACACCTTCGTTGCGGGGTATGCCTCTCGGAGGAAAGGGGGGGAAACTTATATGCAAGCGAAAGTTTTTAACAATGCATTTATAGCAGAATACTCAAATCATATGTTTCAGTTTTGAATACTTTATAAAAATAAATTATAATAAATTACGAAAATTACGGAATAAATTACGGAATTAATTATAATAAATAAATTAAAAATAAATGGTACGGTAAACAATCCTTATTTTTTAATATGTTATTCCTTACAAAAAAACCTTTAATCTAAGCACAAATAATTAAAAATCGTAAATTTGGGTCAAAAGTTATTAACTTTTTAAGAATTCTCATAAGAGCCCATGTTAAAACTTAACTTTGACCCTTAATAGTAATTAAACGGCACGGTAAAACAATTTTTTAAAAATCAAGTCTTAGTTTTTTGAAGTAAACTATAACATACTAAAATTTCATGCAAATCCTTAATTCTTTGCCGAAGGTGTAGAACATAGTTAAGTATTTGAAATTTTTGGGAGTTTTGGGGACGAGAACGAAAAACAGACTCTAAATGGGAAGGGTCGTAAATTCCACACCCTTGGACCAAAATGGAGATGTAACATATGGATGGACGAGTCTTTTCCTACACTTTAAGATGGGATTTGGCCCAATTTTCAATTCAGTCAGGTTTAGAAAATCGAAAATTTCGTGTATATATTAGTGCCGCTTGTAGGGGTGTTGTGCGCCACTGGTGAGAACTGCCGTTCTCTGTGGATTTCAATAATCACTTTGAAATTTTATGTTTCAAGATTTCTATTAGTCCCAATTACTGCAGCAGTGGGGCCATGTTTTTATTTTCACGGTGGCAGAAGATGGTGCATAAATTGTTGTTTAATTTTCAATATTTTTTATGAAAACTGTTTTACATGTACTTCTTTTTATAATAAATGCTCAATTGGTACAGTAAGTACTTTTTATTTTATAAATTCCCAAAAAAAGTATATGAATTTCGTACTTTTAGACTAGGATAGCCCCTTAATGAAGTAGATTGTAAATTAGCAATGAATAAATAAATAAAAAAAAATGTTCTCCATGTAATTTATTGGAGTGATGCATAGTGAATTTTAAAGTTTATATAAAAACATCTTTAGTTTTAAAATGAGTACTATTTTAACTTTGATGACCATACTTCAAAGTTAATAAATCAAGAACATGAATTATTGTTTAAAGTATATACAAACCTTACTGATCTTCACAGGCTCCAATCTCGACTTCCCTTTTCCTTGCATGCTACCTAAATTTTCGATTTGATCATCAATATCAGCGAATTTCCCACTGGTTTCATATGTACCTGCACTTTTACAACACTCAAAGCCAGTTGATTCATTAGACAATTTTGGAAGCCCTGCCAAATTGTTTGAAAGTTGACAATTATTTGATATATAGGAGGTAGGAAGTTCACAAAGATTTGATCTAATTCTCGAAAATTCATATCTCATATCTTTTTCTTGCCACTGGCCCTTTACTGTAACAATAATCAGTACATATATAAATTATTTATAAAAAATACATTTTTTATATTATTTAACATTAAAATAGTGCTTAATATGACTAGAAGCAGATGAAAAGTAAATACTTTGCTTAAAATTAATAATTTTATTTGTCACATAAACATCAACATGGCACTTAATAATATACAAGAATTCCTAACAGGTCATGACTTATCCCTTTCACTGGAAAAGTGTGAGGCAATATGGTTCACAAAGGGACACAGGAGAAACATCCCACCTGTTATCCAAGTTAATGGACCTTGGAATAACATTCCAGCAACACCTCAAATGGGATACACACATAACAAATAATATCACAAAAGCAAAAAAATTTCTCAATGTATTAAGAGCTATAAGCAGAGTATGGTGGGGAGCTGACCCGTGCACCCTTTTAATGGCATTTCAGGGACTTGTGAGATCCCACTTAGACTTTGGTGGACTCTTTATAAAACCAACCAATAAATCAATCCTAAATAAACTGGATTCAATCCTTTTTGAAGGTGTTAGAATAGCTCTTGGTTGTATGAAGTCGACTCCACATGCAGCACTATTAGCAGAGGCAAACTTACTAGAACCAGAACAAAGAAGGAAACTATTAACCATAGGGTTTTTGAAGAGAATTTTATGTATTAGAAACCACCCTCTAACCGAATTAATTTCAAGTACCAGAAGAATATTAATAAATAGACCAGCCTTTTGGAGAGATGACAATACTTGATAGCTGCTTTAGCTGAATTCATGCCATATCTCAAGGACATTTACAAGTCAAACAACTTCCCATGCTATGAAGTTCCTTATAATACACTGTGTAGTATAGTGAAGACAGTCCCTTTGAATCTAAAAAAAAAATGATCCCATGATCAAAGAACAATTTTTTATAAACACACCATACCTTTATATTCACTGATGCATCGAAGAAAGACCTTACAACAGGGTTTGGAATCAGTATACCAGATATCAACATAAAATGCAGCTCAAAGTTACCAAACCACCTCTCCATATGTAAAGCGGAGGTCATAGGAATCTATGAGGTAATTAAATTAGCATTTAGGAAAAACTTATTCAGAATAATCATTTTTTCTGATTCAAGCAGTGCAATTGAAAAAATCACCAGTTGTGCAGTCAAAAATGTATCAGAGTTTTGGCCTATTGAAACAAAAAGACTTATAGTTCATCCAACTGGAAATGTCTTTGACATCAAATTAGCATGGATATTGGGACATTCAAATATCCCGGGTAACGAAGAAGCTGACACCCTAGCTAATATAGGAAGAAATTTGAACATACCAATGGCCATGCCCCTCGATGTCCAAGACGTATATACTCACATTAAGTCTAAAGTGTATGATGAATTCAGAAATAAATGGAACAACCTAATCAGAATCAAAAACTATCAATACCGAAAAGTACAACCTACCTTTCCTAAAAATAAATGGTTTGCCATTCTCCCATTCATAGATCGAAGACACATCACTACAATTATTAGGTTACGTACAGGGCACTGTCTAACAAAAAAAACTTGCATAGAATGAATCTGGCAGACAATTCCTATTGCGAATATGGGTCCATAGAAAATCTTAATCACATATTTTTTGAATGCCCTATTAACTCCATTCCAAACTGGGATATCTACAATTTTTTTGCCAATAAAGGACTTCCAACCCCGATAACAATATATTCAATTTTACATAACGTAGATGAAGAATCAATCAAAGTAATTATGAAGTTTCTTAGCATAAACAGTTTGAAACTATAATGCTCAACTAGCTACACCTTATTTCTAATTCATGCTTATTACTAATAGGTTGTGTTTGTTATTGCATAACGCCCATATGTTCGCTTACTACAGTATAGGTTGTGTATAAAAAGTAAATATTTAGTCAAAGTTATCACCATAGCCAATTTACTTAAAAAAAAATCAAGAAGTAGACATATTCGGCGGGCCCGACATGGTCATGAGCCAGTCAACGTCGTGATCGCCAACCTGATCGAGCTGGCCAAATTACATAAAGCAAGGCCAATAACCAAGCAAGCAAGCAGCAATTATTTGTCACATATGGGCGATTCCACGAACATACGCCTGTTTTGGATTACTTCGACAACGAATATTTTTCTGTGCAACATAAGTACGAAAGTAAATGGCCCTAATAATTATTCCAATAAACAACAATGTAATTTGCAAGTTACTTTCGTTCTTCTTATTTTGCACAGTAAAATATTCGTTGTCGAAGTAATCCAAAACAGGCGTATGTTCGTGGAATAGGGTATATCTACATAGCTACTGCATGTCAACTCCAATATAATGAAGGAACTAATGATCAAAATGATGAATACCGATCCAAATTCAACATATATCTACAGAATTACCAGTCTTTATATAAATTTTAATATCACTGAAGCTCTTAGGTAAATAAAAGACAAGCTATATAACAAAAAACAGTGGTGTTTGATCATATGCAATTGTTCTGAAATTCAAAACTAGAACAAATGATCATTTATCAAATACATGTCCCGTCATATTCTAGTCTTCTACTAATAGTAGGGGAGGAAAGTACAGTAGGCTACCGTAAGTTCGGCCTCGGTTAGTTCGGTCTCCGCTTAGTCCGGCCGGCTCTCTGAGCATTAGTCACACACTTTGTACATCAAAAATCACTAAAAAAAAAAATTCAGAAAAAAAATACTGACTTTTTTGTTTAAGAAGCCAAACCACCAATGTGCAATAATATTTTTAAATTTTATTAGGTCTAGAGTTCTGTAAGTATTGTTTTATAGTATTTTTGTAACAGTCTATCTTTTCATATGTGTTAAATATATGTCAGAGTATTCCTCTGTGTTGTCTTCTACTTAATGTACAAGTGTTTTGTTTTTGCTAGATCCATACAAACAATAAATGGACATTTTTAAGATAAGCATCAGTTAGTTCAGCCACTTTTAAGTTCGGCCCAGGGTCCGGTCCCGAGGTGGCCAAACTTCGGGAGTCTACTGTATGCTAAATTTGCAGTTACTCAAGCGTTATGAGGACCTATTGAGTTGTGAAGATTAGGTCCTACAACCAAAAAAAGTTAAGTAAAGTTTTCCATTTAAGCGGGGACTTTCCATTTTTTAATTTAATTTTCCATTTCCAACAATATTTTTTTACAATTTTATTGCTGTCTATTTATAATTCGAAACAATGTCTCGAATAAAAGTTACTTATTTTTACGTAAGGAATCCAAATCGTTAATAAAAAATGGGGGCTCCCATTTAAGATTTTAAAGTAACCCCCCCCCTACACCTCCATGGGAGGTTGTGTTTGGTGTTTGGTGCCATTCGATAGCTTTTTCAAAAATATTGAATACATGTTTTTTGCAGTTTTTCGATTTGATGTTCATTTCACAAAATATCGTGGGGTTCGTATTTAAACTTTTAAAATTTACCTGCCACCCTACTCCGTGGGGGTCCTGATGTTCATTTCGCGAAATATTCGCTTTTTTTGTGAAACTTTTTGACCCGCCCATTTCCTTACGCCCCGCTTAAATCGTCAGATTTTTGAAATATACACTCTTTTGCATGTACTTAACTTACCTTATCTTAATCTGGCAATTTCGAGTATTTTTAAGGATAGATTCTTTTTTTCGGACCCCCCTTAACGAACTCCCCTGTATTAAGATACAATTTATGGTAGGGGTACATTTACAGGGTACAAGGTTTCTCCCCCATGTAATTTTCTAACGCGCTCGAGTAACTGCAAAAGTCCCCGCTTGGGCCCCCCTACCATAATTATTATCATATTATGTTCATTCAGTGACTCAGCTGAACTCAGAAATCTGAACAGAGATGTATCAAAAGCAATTCGTAAAGATCAGAGGAAGTACAATACTGAGAAAATACAAAAGGTGATTGAAGAAAATGGAAATATGAAAATACTCAGAAGAATGCTTTGTTATGGTAAAACGGAAATTGTTAAACTAAAAGACAAGGAAGGTAACATAACAACAGACAGTGGGAGAATGCTAAAGATAACAAAAAGTTTCTATGAAGAATTATATATAAAAGCCAGTTAACAGAAGAAGACAAAACACAAATTAGAGAATGCAGAGTAATGAACCAAAGATCTGAACTTCTGCCTAAAATAACGATAGAAGAAGTGAAACGAACCCTAAAGGAAATGAAAAACAACAAGGCTCTGATAGACGACCAAATAGTAATAGAAGCTGTTAAAGTAGGAGGCAAGAAACTGCTGGAAGTAGTAACTGAACTATTTAACCTATATCTAAACCAAGGTATAATCCCTACAAAATGGAACAATGCAATTACTATCCTAGTACACAAAAAAGGAGATATATCAGACCTAGAGAATTATAGACTGATAAATCTGTTGTCACATATCTACAAATGGTTTACCAAAATCATCACAAAATGCTTAGAACCAAAACTAGATTTATATATTAACAGCATAAGGAGCAAGTTGGGTTTAAGAAAGGTTATGAAACAACTAACCACCTACAAACACTTACAATACTATTTTAAAAATGAATGTGTTGAATATAATAAACCACTCATGTTGATTTTCATCAACTTCAAAAAAGCTTTTGATACCGTGGAATTACCAGCAGTATTAACCCTTTCAGCGCCGCTATAATATTTCCAGCCTCAGCTCCTGTGCCTGCAGAAATAATCTCCTTTGAATACTTAGGTGCCATGGACGTGCTTACGCATCAACAGTACTGGTCAATTGTCATCTTTGGACATGCGTACATGTCACCGGAGCTGAAAGGGTTAAGAGCATTGGAACAAAGCCGAGTAGACTATAGATACACAAGTTTGATAAAAAAAAAAGTAAAACATATATACAACAATGCAACAGCATCTGCTAAACTCCATGACTTTAGACTTTAAACCAATGAATATAGAATTGAGCGAGTAATTAGACAGGACGACACTGTCTCCCCCTAACTATTTAATGCAGCTCTGAAATATGCATTTAAAAAACTAGATTGGGCTAAAAGGGAATAAATATTGATGGTGAATATTTAAGCCACATGCACTTTGCAGATGATATTGTCATTACAGCCGAGAGTTTAAATGAAGCTCACAAAATGATGGAAGAAGTAAAACAGGCAATAGAAAAAGTAGACTTGAACATAAACTTTCAAAAAACAAAACACCAATTTCAAAAAAGACCAATTTAGTTCCAAGTGATGTTATGAGAGTAGGTAGGTACAAAGTACATCAGGTTTTTCTTCTTCTTGCAGTACCGTCTCCTATCGGAGGTTGGCTACCATCACAGTAATCTTAACTTTGTTGGCTGCAGCTCTGAACAACTGTATTGAACTGCACTCATACCACTCCCTTAAATTTCGCAACCAGGAAATCCTCCTATGTCCCACATTTCTCTTTCCCGAGATTTTTCCTTGGATTATGAGTCTTAGCAGAGAGTACTTTTCTCCTCTCATTATGTGGCCTAGATACTCCAGTTTTTTCGTTTGTATGGTTTTTATGACTTCACATTTATTCCCCATCTTCAGCAAAACATCTTATTTGTTACTCTTTCTGTCTACGGTATTTTCTCCTGTAACACCACATCTCGAATGCCTCAATGTTTTTGATGTTTATCTTTTTCAGTGTCCAAGCTTCCATGAAGTACAGCAGAACGGAGAAAACGTAGCACCTTAACATTCTCGTTCTTAAGTTTATATTTATGTCCCGGCTGCATAGGAACTTTTTCATTTTGACAAACGATTGTCTTGCTATCTCAATTCGCCTCTTGATTTCTCTTGTCTGGTCATTAGTATCAGTGAAGCAAACCCCTATATATTTGTAGGACGTAACTCTTTCAACTAGCTGATTATTTATGGTTAAATTCACATTGGTGTATAGCTTCTTTGTTACAATCATGAATTTAGTCTTTTTGATGTTAAATTTTAGACCATACTTATTGGTATGAGTGTTTATGTTTTCCATCAAATACTGTAAATTTGCTAGGTTATCTGTTACTATTAGCGTGTCATCAGCGTATCGTATATTGTTAATTAACTCTCTGTTAATGTTCATACCAATGTTTTGCTCACGGAGCGCTTCCTGACATATTGTTTCGCTATATACACTGAGGTGCCAAAAAATCGATCCACTAAAAATTTGGTCATTTTTTATGTTTCGAATCGCCTAAACCTGTTGTCCGATTTAAGTGATTTTTTAATCACTTTATAGTCTTATTCATTGACAATATCGCTGTAATAATATTGTTTCTAGACAGTCAAACTGTCATTATATACCAGGTGTGCGAATCAAAGTGTTTTTTTTCTCAAAGTTCACATCACTCTCTGGACTATTCTAGCATTTATAAAATACCGAAATTAAAACCCAACTATAGCCTCAGGTTTTCTTAACATTTTGTCTTTCGACTCATTCACTTATGTTGGATAATAAAAAAGTTAGATACTTTAACAACTGGCCAAGTTCGTCATCAGTACAGAGTATTTCTAAATAAGTGCGACAAACTTTAAGGGGTAATTTTGCATGAGAAAATAATGATAATTTGCTTCATAATCATATGTCCGCAAACGCTTCGTTTCCGAGATACGGGATGTTCAATTTTTTTTTACAAACTGACAATTTACTTATTGCTTTAAAACCAGTTGAGATAATATGCAAATCAAATTTGGTGGGCTTTAAGACGTATTTATTGCACATTTTTTGACATACAATTAAGAATTTAATATTCACCATTGGCGTGCAAACGGGTATTATGACCGATAATATTACCCATATGCACGCCAATGGTGAATACAAAAATTCTTAATTGTGTGCCAAAAAATGTGCAATAACTAAGTCTTAAAACCCACCTAGTTTGATTTGCATATCTCAACTGGTTTTAAAGCAATAAATAAATCGTCAGTTTAAAAAAAAATTAACATTCCGTATCTCAGTAACGAAGAGTTTGCGGACATATGATAATAAAGCAAATTCTCATTATTTTATCATGTAAAATTACCCCTTAAAGTTTGTCGCACTTATTTAGAAACACCCTGTACTGCTGACGAACATGGCCAGTTGTTAAAGAACCTAACTTTTTTATTATCCAACATAAGCGAATGAATTGAAAGACTAAATGTTAAGAAAACCTGAGGCTATAATTGGGTTTTAATTTCAGTATTTTATAAATGCTAGAATGTCCACAGGGTGATGCGAACTTTGAGAAAAAAAAACAGTTTGATTCATACACCCGGTATACAATCACAGTTTAACTGTCCAACAACAATATTATTACAGCAATATTGTCAATGGATAAGGCTATAACGTGGTAAAAAAATCACTTAAATCGGACAACAGGTTTAGGAAATTCACAACATCAAAGATGGCCAAACTTTTAGTGGATCGATTTTTTTGCACCACAGTGTATATTGAATAGTAGTGGAGAAAGCACACAACCCTGACGCACACCTCAATGAATCTCAATTTCTTCAGTTAACTCATTATCAACCTTAATTTTTGCTGTTTGTCCCCAGTACAACCTGGATATGATGTTAATGTCGCAACTGTCGATGTTTTTGCTTCTTAGCATTTCATACAGCTTTTGGTGTCTGACTTTATCGAAGGCCTTCTCAAAATTTATGAAACCTACGTAGAGGTCTTGGTTTACATCCAAACATCTTTGCATTAACACACTCAGACCAAACAAAGCTTCACATGTTCCCAGTCCACTTCTGAATCCAAACTGTGTGGAATCAGGTTTTTAGCTATATCTATTTAGGGCATGAAATGAGAATAGGAAAAGACAATCAAAATTGTGAGATTCAGCTTCATATAGGCTTAAGATGGGCGGCATTTGGCAAGATGTTACATGTTCTACAAGAGGAAGGAAAAAGTTTACAACCAGTGCTTACTGCCGGTAATAACATAGATAATATGGTTCTGAAACCATAACTTTGACTAAACATTCTGCAAAGATTGAGAATACTCCAAAGAAAAATGGAAAGAGCAATGTTGGGAATAACAAGAAGAGATATGGTAACAAATAGGATAGTGAGAGAGAGGATTAAAGTGACAGATATCATAGAAAAAATTGCTCAAGCCAAATAGAGATAGGCTGGACATGTAGCACGTTCAAATGATAATAGCTGGACCAAAAGACTCATAGCATGGAGACCTATAGAAGATAAAAGACAGAGGTAGACTACCAAAAAAATAGGTGAATGACTTAAGAAAAACCGTGGGAAATTGGGTACAGAAGGCACAAGATAGAGAACAATGAAAGAATGTAAAGGAGACCTGTATCCAACAGTGGATGCTGCAAGAGGTTGAGGAATGATGATGATGATATGTTCATTTACCTATAAAATCAGCCCAGAAACTATAAAAGAAGCCAAGGATGAACCATCGACTAGATGGACAGACGATATAAAAAGAGTAGCAGAAAACTGGCTACAAAAGGCTCAATGTAGAGAACACTGGAGAGAACTGAGGGAGGCCTATGTCCAGCTGTGGACATGATTGGCTGATTGATGATGATGTTCATTTACAAAAGTCAATCCATATACTCCACATGTTATTAGAACACCTGAGTATGGTTCCAACTAAACACTAAGTACATTAAAAATTTAAAAAACAACTTATGCTGTTTTGCAAGCTTGGATAATATGATTTAACAACTCAGTGAGACCTCATAAAAAGTTGGAAACTCCTTTAATTATTGAAGACTATACCATAATGGTTGAAGAGAATTAAAATTCATGCCTTTCATGCCGTTTGAGGACACATGTCCTCATATAAGAAAAAATTGTTCTAAGCCAACCATAATCCCTAGAATTTGTAAATCTAGAAAATAAATATCACAAAAAGATCCAGTGAATTAAAGCAATTATATTTTTTACATTATTCTAAAGGATGAACTATATTTTTTAAATAAACCTAAAAAGCATAAAACTCATTATTCAAATTGAGATTAATGGAACTTCTAAAAGAAAGAAAATGGAGATACATGCGTGATTATCAAAATAATCATAAAATGTACTTACATTCATATTCGAATTCCATATTTTCGTATTCTTGGCTACGATTATATTTCTTTGGAGTTAAAGTCTTTAATTCTTTGCTTTTTCTTCTACAAGGCTCATTCGTTTCGCTAATAGAACGTCTCCTTTGAGGTCCTCTTTCACACATTGAACACCAAGTCCTGTAAGAAAACTTTTCTTCCTTGCTGTAACGGTCGAAGTTACAATCCCCCATGCCGTTCTTAAGCCTATAAATTTATATAGGGCTATTGATGTACAATATCTCAATCAAAAATCACTTAAACTTAAAATTTAAGACACAGGAAAGAAAAATGAATGCTGTGCCTTGGTACCGTTTTTAAATGGGAGTGGCTATTTCACCCAACAACCGGTAGATTGCTGACATGTTTGCAGTCACGTTTTAAAACTTCAGTTTCGGATTTTTAAAAGCATTGGTTACATTTAATTTTTTATTTTAGGATACAATGTTTGTCAAAATTAACAATAAAATTCCGAAACAAAAATCACGGAAAATAACAGACTCATTATTTGAAGAAAAGTACACCTCTTTATCGGAGGGAGGACAAGTCGGGCAAAAAAATCAGTAGAAACAAGAGATATGAAAGAAGAATCAGTATAACTTTTGTGATTTTTCGATATACTAGGTACCTAGTAAATCATTTTGAAAACTGAAGATGCTCAGTACATACATATTATAGTAAATTATAAGAGTTTAAGATAAAAAAGTATCTATGAATGCCAGTGGCGGCTGGTGGGGTAAAATTTTGGGTAGGCCAAGCCAGCAAATTACATATAGCTATGTGTAATCAGTGGCGGATCCAGAGGGAGGAGTCACGGTGTCATGACCCCCCCCCCAAATATTTGAAAACCCACTGATCCTATTGGTGGTAAGACTAAAAGTGACCTTGCATCAGAGAAAAGTAATCACCCTCAAGATCCATGACCCCCAAAAAAATAGCCGCCAGTGGGTGTACCTAATACATATTTTTTTTTGTGTGAGAGTGGGAATCTTCTAAAGACCGTACCAGATGAACCGTACCTGGCGTGTGTTGGATTCAGAGTAAACGGAGTACATCCGAAAGCAGTTCCCCCTCTGGGGGCCTTGTCTCCGGATGCGTCCGTGTTACAATGGGTGCGTTCGGACGACCACAGCGGCTGGACAGCTGAGCCAGCAGTAGCTGTCAGACGTCACCGCTGGAAGTCAGCAGCTGAGAGATTTACTAAGCTTTCCCTATCACGGCTGGATGCAACCACTCAGCCGATTTATGCTGACAGCCAGCCGATATGGTCGTCCGAACGCACCCAATGCCTACCAACTAAACCCGCTCTCGGCTTACGCGCGTGGCACGTCTTTCCAGACCGTTCTCTCGCGCGCACAGCCGCTCTTTTTCTGTTCTTTCCTTTTTCTCTCTGTTGCTTATATTGCTCTTGTTTACCCCTGTTGTCCACTGGCGAAGCGTCCATGTAACCATTGTTACCATTGGTAACAGTTAAAATTTGTAAATAAATATTTTATGACTACTATGAAATAATTCCATTTATATTTTTTAAAAATAGAAATATTTGTTAATAGTATCTACCTAATTCAGTAAAATAGTAAACTAGACGCACGAAAATATCAGCGAGTTTATGTAAAATCGGTTGCACGTTATTATAATACGCCCTTACCACAGTATAAAGAGGTTCCATATTTATTATACTGTGCCCTTACCGTGCGCCGCGCCGTTTACCACTTCTGTGAGTGGCAACGATAGTAGGATATCTTTGACTGGATCGTCTCTGAAAATTTTGCGGGGACGATGGCTCTGAAACCGCGTATTGGTGTTACCAAATTTTAATTTGGTGACGCTAGGTAGGGCCGGTGTCTATCGGGACAGAAAATACCGACCGTAAGAATATCAGACTTAATAAATGCAATTTTAATTATTATTATAATTATAGGTAATAATTATAATTCCATTTATGAAGTCTGTTATTCTTAGGGCCGGTATTTTCTCGATTAAACTCCGGTTAGTTAACCGTACCGGCCCTTTGGATTCGACTAGTTTATAACTTGTAACTGTACTTGCTTATTATACAGATAATATATCTATACCTTTTTATCCTATATAAATCATATTAATCGATTTTAATTACTTGTCGAAATATATTAATTAACAACAACATTATTATAATATGACATATAATAATATTGATTATACAGTACATTGTAGTGTATAATCAATAAAATAAAAATTATTTAATATTTTAGGCTAAAAATGACAAATGAATGTACTGATTAGTATACTAATTATACAATTTGGATTTTTTAATAAAGTATAAAGGTGATATAATACATATTTTACCTAAAAACAACAAATATGTTTTTAGTTTGTAGATACTTAATATAATTTCTTAAATTTTTAATTTTTTAATTTTATTTCATCTATTTTTATAATAGACCTGGATCGCGCGTACCAAAAAAAAGTTGATTAATAGCAAGCTGAAAATTCACGGTGTCTAGTCGAACAAACTTTGATGTATGGGAACACTGTATATATAAAAATATTTATAAAATACATTATATATATAGATAATATATAATATATCTGGTATATATTTAATATCTGGTTTTGGTAACACTTTAGAAAAAGTCACGCGTCGCCACTGCTGTTGTCTCTCTCTTTCTATAATCAGTAGACTGTGATGAAAGCCGATTTTGCGTCATTGTATTTCGAAGAGACACCGAGAAGAGATGACTTTATTCGCTTTAAAGTGGAGAAGGTTCTTTCAACTGAAGCGCTTGTTGCAGGTATTGTAGCAAGTAAACAAAATAACTTGTAGCTTTCAAGAAGAATTTCATTGGTTTCGTTGTCAAACGTACTTTTAATTAGTTCTAACTCTTATCGTGAAAATTTTCACGATGAATAGCAGAAAAAATCATCTCTAGTTCAGTTTTTAATAAGGATTTATTAAAAAGTAGTTCATATGTATCCATCAATGAGTAAAAAGCTTTTTGTGGAAATTTAGCGCCATATTCTGTGTGAATCTTTTATTATCGCCCAATTCCAGAAATAAATTCCGTTTGTTTAAAAATATGTTACAATAATTATAGATTATGTTACAGTTACATATTTTTTATCAAAACTTAAAAGAAAATTTATATTACAATTCGATAATTACGTTACAATTGGCGACGATGGTTGGCGAAGGCCCGATCGTCTGGTGCCTAAACAGCAAGCATAAGACGACAATATAAAAATCGTTGTCCGGCAAGCGACTTAACTTCAAACGCTTTTTGTACGGAGATCTTATGTGAGCGGGGTCGGCCGGCTCCGAACGGGCCTATTAATGATATTTAAAATGCCTGGATACGATTCAATGCTTTCTGTGATAATATATAACATAGTTGTTTTAACGGAAGCTAATGTATTGAGTGATTTAGTACATTTAAAAGTTATTTACATGCATTAACATAATTTTTGAATATATGTTTTTCAATTTTAAAGCTGTTAAAATTATTGGTTAGGCCCGGCCTATCCTGCCTACCCCCAAAAGCCGCCACTGATGAATGCAAAATATATATCCCAACACAAATTATATGACTTAAAACTATTAAATATTTTAAAAAATTAAATAAAAATATATTTAATGGCAAGACACATCTAAAGAAATGACATAATAAGGGATGCATGTGAGCAATAATTAAAGTACCATAGGGGAAAAGAAAGCAACTAGGATTTACACATAGAGTAGTCGGGCTAGACGAAAAAAGGCCCAACCTTGTATGGCGAGCTGCCCCAAATTTTACGATTCTAACCTTTGGGGGATCAGTAGTATGTAGTTTAAATTTAAAATCGCGACTGAATTCCGCCGTTGCGTTAGCCGCTATCTTGATTTTAAAGGAGAACCGTTATTGCTCAATATCTCTTTCTTCTTCTTCTGGTAGCACTACAACCCGGGGTGGGTCTTGGCTGAATGCACAACTCGCTTTTATCTCGAGCGGTCGTCCATAATAGTTGGGTCAGTGAGCCCCATTGTTCTTAGATCTGACTATATATTGTCTCTCCATCGCATTCGTGGGCGTCCTTAAGGGCCTTCTTCCTGTGGGGACTTCCTCCCAGATCAGTTTGGTAAGGCGGTTTTTAGGGAGCTATGGACATGGCCAAGTCCATCTTAGGGCCGGTTGTTCGAACGCTAATCAACAATGATCATTATCAAATATTTAATTACTGTTACCAACTGTCAATGTCTACTTTGTTTGGGTTGCTGAATTACAATTATGAAATTACTTAATTAATTATGTTAATAATTGTTATGTTAATTGATTACCTAATCTCATAATTATAATCAATTATGTTTTCAGCAACCCAATAAAAGTTGACATTGACAGTTTTGGTGACAGTAATTAAATATTTGATAGTGATCATTGTTGATTAGCGTTCGAACAACCGGCCCTTAGACGCTGAGATTTAATTTCTTGGACTATGTCACTCGCCCTATACATCTGCTTGACCTCAGCATTTGTTCTCATTCGGTATTGGTTGCTATTAGGGTCGTCATAAGGTCCAAAGATTCTTCTGAGGATTTTTGTCTCAAAACTAAGTTTTCTTTTCAATATCTCCGCTATTTTCAAAATCGGCTTAACTCAAATGACCGGATGAAAAAAACTGTAAAAAGAAAATAGCATTTGTTATAATTTCAGTTCCTACTATTTTTGTCGAAGACTTGAAAATGGCGGAGATATTGAGCAACAACGGCTCCTTTAAGATCAAGATGGCTGCTAACGCAGCGGCGGAATTCAGTCGAGATTATAAATTTATACTACAATTGACCCCCCTAAATATTAGAATGATAAAATTTGAGGCAGCTCGCTATGCAAGATCAAATGCTATCCCGACTGGACTAATCAAGAAATGAACTGGATACTATAAAATTGAAATAAAAATTGAACTATTGTAAAAATGACACACCAATAAAGATATTGGTCTGACAATGACAACCTGTTAGAAGTGTGTAATATCCTAACTAATGTTTTTCTACGACCGTCTATTTTTTCATAGATAATAGCACCCATTACTGTACCCGTGAGTAATAATTCATTACTCACGGGCTGAAGTTACTCACGGGTCATTACTCACGGGCTGAAGTTAGATTCAAGTGGCGCATGCCACTTTTAATATTAATCGCATATACACTGCAAATAAAATTACTTAAACTTGTTTATTTAATACAATAATTATTGTAATTTATACCAATAATTAACTTCGAAAAATTTTTAAAGGAATTTTAACTGTAACAATGTCAGTATATTTTTTACGTTTATATATAGTTTATTAAAAATTTTGACGTTTATCATTTAATTTAGTGACAGTGACATTAGCGCATTTTGTTTATGTTAATTGGAATTTATAACTAATATTGTGTTTGTTTTTCAAGTTATATTGTGTTAAATATGTTATAACATATTATGTATAGTTATATTATTATATTATATATAGATAAATGTAAATATACATTATAACTATATATTATATGAAATACGTCCACCGACAACAGCCATTTCCTATTTATTAGATTCACTGACAGTAGGTACAAATTTAAGCTTATAATTTTTCGGAAACGAATAGAACTTATATTGACTATTTCTAGTTGTATTTTTACAATAAATAAGAATTTAGTAATAGTAGGCAACCAATTATTCAGCCACGTACTAGGGGTAAATAGCATTTAGCACTCGCCTACGGCTCGTGTCGCAAACTTCATCATCGTGAGTAATAGCCATCATTACATGCTCGTTGAATAATATACTATTTTACGCGAATGACTAATAGTAATAGTAAAAAAAGAAAAGCAAAATTTCATTATTTAATATATTCATTCGCTGTGTTTATCGTCAACGTAAGTTTAACAAAATACTTCTGGACTAATTCGATATAAATATAAAAAATAAAAATTTTTGTTGAAACGTACATTTTTCTCTGTCATAAATAAATAATTGCTACAACTTTTATCAAGTTTGTTTTCAACTATACCTAAGTGATAGATAAAAATGATTTTGAACGTTTGTTGAAATTCATAAGTTAATTCAAACCAGATATTTTCATACCGATCGACCGCGTAGACACTTCCGATTCAAAATGGTGAACTTTGCAGAAATTTTAATTTTTGTGAGTTGTATGTTTCAAGAAAATTAATTCTAGAGATATAAATACCTGTAAGAAAATATTCTGTTTACAGTCAAATGTTGAAGACGTCATATTTACTAATAATGCATTTTTTCCTTGAAGACCTTGCTTATATTTTAAAATTTAATATTAAAATCAAAAACACCACGTAAAAAAGGAAGTAACGTTTTACCGCGTGTTGAACAGTTGAACGAGCATGCCCGTGCGTGTCATTTACGTATCTAATATAAATATTTAGGGAAAGGTGTTTATGATTAATATTTACGCATTTTGTATTGTATTATTTTATAGTACCGTTGATTGAATACACGAATACTTCGTGTATTCAATCAACGGTAGTACGCATTTTTAAACAATCAGATTAAAATATTGCAGCTAGTGAAATTTGGTTTCTTTTGTTATGATATAAACTGCGCGCCAGAAAAAATGTGCCACCTATAAAATTTCATTTACGCCCGATTTCATAATAAAGTTAAAGTGGACTTAAAATTTAAAGTTGATTTTAACAATTCAATTTTTATTATAGTTAAAGTCAACTTTAAATTTAAAGTCCATTAATTTTATTATGAAATCTGGCGTTAGTAAATTTTATATTTTTATATAATATTTCTCCATTTTCTTTTAATTTGTTTTAAATTAAATGAATTATCATCATCATCATCATCATCATCATCATCTTGGTGCTACAGCCCTTAGAGGGCCTCGACCTTCTCAAGCTTTCTACGCCATTCTGTTCTGTCCCTTGCTTGCATTTTCCAGTTGCCGACTCCGATCTTCTCGGCATCCTGTGTTACCCCGTCCATCCACCTCAGCTTTGGTCTAACCCGTCTTCTCATTCCCACGGGTTGCGCTGTTAGAATCTTTTTTATCATGTTCGATTCAGGGGCCCGGGCTACATGTCCTGCCTACTGCAGGCGGTTTCGCTTAATTATAGTGATAATATCTTTTCCACCAAACGTATGCTTGTAGATATTCTGCAGTTCAAAGTTATATCCACGCCTCCATATTCCGTTCTCACAGACCGCTCCGAATATCTATCTTACGTAGCACCTTTCTTTCAAAAATCGACAGAGAGGATTCATCTGTTTTAGTTAGCGTCCATGCCTCTGATCCATATGTGAGAACGGGGACTATCAATGTTCTATACAGCCTTATACGAGTTTTTTGAGACAGACGTTTGTTAGCTAAGTACTTTGATAGACTATGATAACACTTGTTTGCAATTATTATTCGTCTTTTTATTTCCTCTGATGTGTTATTATTGGGGTTAACCGATGTCCCTAGATATATGAACTCTTTGACCGCTTCGAAGTTTTGGTCATTGATGATTAGATCTGCGTCAACATTTCCAGCTCTTGTGTTTGTGTTAGTCGCCATGAATTTTGTTTTATTTCGATTTATATGTAACCCCATTTGTTCTGCTGCTGCTACTAGCTCGGTTAGGATTTCTGCAGTTCTCGCTCTGGTTCTTGTTGTAATGTCCACGTCATCTGCATATGCTAGAATTTGGACAGATCTATTGAATATTGTTCCCCTACTATCTATATTAGCGTCTCGTACGACTTTTTCTAATGCTACATTAAAAAGTTGACACGCCAGCGCATCTCCCTGCCTTAACCCCCTATGTATTTCAAATGGGGTTGAAGAGTCGTTTTGAATTTTTACTGCTATCATCTTCGCCATTGTTACTTTTATCATACATACGAGTTTTTTTGGAATTCCTAACTCATTCATAGCGTTGTAGAGACTTCCCAAGCAGCAAGAGTTAGTCGAATATACGTCGATACTAAGTCATTTGTAGACCTTGACGTCGATTGACCTTAAAACGACATCGATTAGGTGTCGATTTGTAGACGTCTTTTCGACATCATAATATAGACGTTGATTTAACGTCGATTGTAGGGCGGTAGAATTTATCGACCAAAAATGAACGTTGAAAAGACGTTATGAAAGTAACCATCAATATTATAGTTATTTGATATAGAAATATCTATAAATCAAACTGAAAATAGACATTAGACAAACGAATGCGTAGGTACTCTATAATGTACCAATACTTCGCGCGTCAATTCTAAAGTTTAGTTCAAAGTAAAAACACAGTAAAACATCAGAGGTACAAAGCAAAACAACATTATTTTAATCGTTAGACCTATAAATTTAATATTAGTACCTATAACAATGATTTCACTCATCGATCTTCAAAAAACTTATCATTAAATAAATTCAAATTTTGCGCGAAACTTTCTCATTGAGTTGTCATAATGGCGAAAAAGGTCCTGTCCACAAAATATCGAGTTCATTTTTTTAACCAATCAAATTATTATTACTTTGAAATACTATGTAGTGATTGGCTAAAAAAAGTCTTGCCGCTATCTGTGTATTTTGGATGACAATTGACGTTTTTGACAGTCAAATGTCAAATCAAACAAAATGGCTTTGTTGGTTATGGTGGTGTATGCCGTCTTCTGTTAGTTTACGTTTTCCTGTTTTTCCATCGTGTTCAAGGAGTTCGCTTTTTTCCATCCATTGGCTCCTCGTTTATTAAATTAGTTTATATTTGGATTATTTCTTATTTCATCGTCTTTTGGTAGGCAAGAAGCAACTGAAATACAAACACCGACTCTGAACGAGTCTCTAAATTTTGATAATAGTCTTCAGGATACAAATGGTAAGTTCTTTTATTTATGGGAGTAATTTTGCACAACACTACCTTATTGATTTGCCAAAAATATTGTTGGTTTAAAGCACACAGTAAAAATTGACTTGAAAAAGCTTCCAATAGTGTAACAAATCATCTAATTTTTATAGTTATTACTGATACTATTAATGTAAATGGTCAAATTGTGTTTTACCCAAACTTACAATTTTTTATGGGCATAGGTACAACCAACGATATAGGTACACAATGTTAGCATGCATTCCTTATAAGTATCAATGAATAATTGCAAAAAACTAATGGAAAACCTTCTGTACTTTATTCAATGTGTTGTAAATATGTTTTGTTTCTAGGATTGAAGGTTCTACTTAAACATATATTAACAATTAAGGAACAGAACAGAAAAATTCTAAATATTTTGGAGAAATCAAAACCATTTAAAAATTCAGATTTACCTGATGACTTCAAAATAAAATTGCCAATAGAATCCTTACAAGACCTGGAAGAACTAGAAATATGTTTGGCAGAAGAAGAGAACTTCAACACTTTTGTAAGTTGTATACATCTTGTACCCAATTGTAGAAATTAAGAAAATTTAAATTTTTTGCTGATTTGTTTATAATAGAAAATTATTCCCTTATTAAACTTTCTTTGTATAAATTAAAAGAAATTAGTTGCACCTAAATGTAAAATAACTTTTTTTTAATTTATATTTTTTTAGAAATCAAACTGCGCCTCAATTTCAAACCTGAAAGATGTTACCCAGAAGAATAATAGGATATTAAGATCTCTTTTGACAGATAATATTGCGAAGCATTTTAATTACTTCGGTAACAACTGGCGGCATGACAGAGTATCAAATAAGCGACCATTTAATTAACTGCGCTTAAACAAAGTGGTTCTAGGTGAGTCTTGTGGTTTCAATTTTTTTGTTTTTTATTAACTTGCTTCGATTGTAAACACGGATTGTGAAGAAAATAAGGAAAGGTGTTTATACGGGGTGTTTCATTCTAAAATAGACATACTTTAACTACAGATAGGGCATGCCTAGGTGTTTTGCAGAAGGTTCATATTTAATGGGTTGTACTCCTTTAATAACTTGAGGTATAGGGCATTTTATCTATTTTGCCCAGTTTTTTCTTTCCAACTGCCTTGTATATTGTTTTTTAATCTTTTTTGGTCTTAATCTTTTTAAATTTCCAAACCCAGATTTAAAAGAAAAGTTAAGAAATTATATTTTATGTGAATGGGTTGTAATATTATTTGCAGAGTGAAAAAACTCATTTTTAGTACAAACAGTTTTAGTCCGTATTGTGTAATTATGTTTCTGAATGAAACAACCCATATATTGTATATTTTTTGATACACTGAATTTTATTTTTATTATAGATGCAGTAAAACAAGGAACTGACTTTACAACTCATGAAGTTGAGAACGCTATTAAGCGCTGGTTAAAACATGCTCCTAACCGTAACAAGAAAAATTACTAATTTGGAATTGTTTTAATTTTAGTTTTTTATTTGATTAAACATGCAAAGGTTTTATAAAGAATCTGTAGGTGAACGCCAAATGTGTAGGAGGGTGGCTAAGGAACTTAAAAATACGATTGAAGGTCTTAATAGTAATTTAAATCAGGCTTCTTCCCTTGTTAGTAAAACAGTAGTACATAGTGATACCGTTAATATAATTTCTAGTACTGATGTCACTAGAAGTAATTTAAATCAGACTTCTTCACTTGTTAGTAAAACAGTAGTAGATAGTGATTCCGTTAATATAATTTCTAGTACTGATGTCACCAACTCTAAAGTTAGTTCTGAAAATTTAATTAATAGTAATAATATTAGTGAAATTGAAAATGACAGGAGCATAGAATCTGACTTTGAAATGGATTTAGAGTTAATAAGTTGTTTAGATAATGCAAGTAACTCCAATAAATTTCAAAAAAACTCTTACGACTTACATGGTGAACTAAAGAGATGGGCAATTCGTAACAAAGTCACTCATAGTACAGTAACTGATCTTCTTCATGTGTTAGTTCCAGTTCATCCAGAATTACCTCTGAGTTCTAAGACTCTTTTGAACACACCAACTACTATTACCTTAAAAAAAGAACTAACTTCAGGCAGTTATGTTCATTTTGGATTGGAAAATTATCTTAAATTCTATATTTCTACAAATGATTCAATAATTTCAAACGATATTCTAATATCTTTTAATATTGATGGTTTACCTCTTTTTAAAAGCTCTTCAGTGCAGTTTTGGCCTATCTTGGGTTTAATTGTAAATAGCAGTATAAAAGTGAAAACATTCGCTATAGGTGTTTTTTGTGGAAATTCTAAACCTAGCCCACTGGCTGATTATTTGAATGACTTTATTAATGATCTTAAATTTTTACTGGAGAATGGTCTAACCTTTAAAGATAAAGAATATAGGATACATGTTCATAGTTTCATTTGTGATGCTCCAGCTCGAGCCTTTATAAAATGTATAAAATCGCACAACGGTTATTCAGGGTGTGATAAATGTACTGAAGAAGGAGACTACTTTAAACATAGGATGATTTTTAATAACATTTTGGCACCAAGGAGATCGGATCAGTAATTTTTGCTAAAATCTGATCAGAATCATCATACTGGAATTTCACCTTTGGAAGTCTTAAATATAGGATTGGTTTCAAAATTTCCAATTGACTCTATGCATTGTTTATACTTAGGTGTTATGAAAAAACTTCTTCTCACATGGATATGTGGTGACTTGCGTGTTCGGTTATGTGGTAGGGATGTTACAAACATATCAGAAAACTTAGTTTTTTATGGAAAATTTGTTGTCTCAGAGTTCAATAGAAAACCTCGAAGTCTTTCAGAGGTAGCTCGTTTTAAAGCAACAGAATTTAGAACTCTTTTGCTTTATTTAGGAGTCCTAGTTTTAAAAAATATTGATAAGGCTATGTATGAACACTTTCTTCTATTGCATTCTTCTGTTACTATCCTGTTATCTAAAAGGCACTTAGCAAATTTTGGTTGTGATATTCCTAGAAAATTACTGGACTGCTTTATAACCCATTCCAAAGACCTGTATGGATTAGAGTTTTTAATTTATAATGTTCATGTATTGTGTCACTTGAGTGAAGAAGCTCGGTTGTTTGGTCCATTGGACCAGATTTCTGCTTTTCCTTTTGAAAACTATTTAAATGAAATAAAAAAGTCAGTGAAATCACCTAATAAACCATTAGAACAATTGTTTTGTCGCCTGACAGAAGCTAATACTATATCATAATTAATGATAGTGTCACAGAGAAATGTGAAATTCAACATTTTAATGGTCCACTGTTACATTTATCTTTTAATTCTACTAAACAGTATAATAAGCTTAAATATAATAATATTGTGTATACTGTAGAAGCACATTCCAATGTCAACTGTTATTGTCTAAACAACCAATATTGTGTAATAAAAATTAATAACATAGTTAATGCTAAAAATGAATATTTTTTAATAGGTCAAAAGTTTACATCTTACGAATCTTTCTATAATTACCCTTTTGAATCAAAATCACTTAATATTTGCATCGTAAGTAAACTACTTCAAAATATGGAACTTTTTAATCTCGACAGTATAATTACAAAATGTATGTTATTCCCTCTTGATCCACCCAACAACAGTAAATGGTTATCATTTCCTTTATTATAAAGTAAATATTTTAGCATTATTATGGAAAAAAACAAACTTCAGCAGACTTTTACAAAAATAAATTTTACTTTTAATGGAGGAGGGTATACTTTTGAGAGGGACATTTGGCCATTTATGAAAAAAAATTAAATTCTTTCAAACATTTAGAAATGAGCAATGTAAAAGTATATTTTTATTTTTTCGAATCTAAAATAAATTAAATAAATAGTAATAAATTAAAGTCTTCTATCAGATATTGTCAAAATTGTAAAGTGGCAACATATGGTTTTTAAGGGTGCATTTAAATTTAAAATGGTGGGAAAATCAAAATTGTAAACTGTTAAATTACTTTCATAAATTCTTAACCAAAATACTTCATAGAATACCTACCTCGCATATTTTTCCATGTTGAATTAAAATATCATTGTCAAAAAATACTTTGATGAAATTTGGTGATATTTCACTGAAGCGCAATAACTATCTTTACAAAGTAATTTTTAAGAACGATATTTTATTGCAACATGGACTAAGTAAGATAGGTATTCTATGAAGTATTTTGGTTAAGAATTTATGAAAGGAATTTAAATGGTTTGCATTTTTCGTTTTCATCCCATTTTTAACGTAAACGCATCCTTAAATTATTGATGACTAATTGTTAAAGTTGTCATTTCCTTTGAATCACATCCCGCCATGACTATTTAAACATATTATTTTGAAAAATTAGCTTGCATATAAAAAAATTAATAATTATCTTGTGTTCTGCCGAATATTTGTTTTAAAATTTTATTTCGATAAAAAAATATTTGAAAAACAAAACAAAAATAAAAATTCCAATATTCGAATGGTCGTAAGTATTTTTTTTTAATATAAACACAAGTTTTTAAGGATAAGTATAAAATTTGCAAGATGTTGATGTATAAAATGTAACATCTTTATTTAAAAATAGTCAAAAAATTTAAAAATAAAAATATTCTCGATTATGTTCAAATTTTTAATGAATTAAATTTTTTGACTATTTAAAAAAGTATGTTTTACACATCAATATTTTGCAAATTTTATGAAAAAGATTATTATTAAAAAGTTATATTTATTAAAAAAAAAAATACTTATTTATGACCATTCAAATATTACATATTTTTAAATAGCCATGGGGATGCGATTCAAGATTTTCAAAAAGATACATTGTCAAGTATGATACATCACTAGATTTGAAATTTTGTGAAGAACAAAATTGTCACAAAAAAATTATCTCATTTCCGGTTAAACCGGAAGTAATAATTGAAGCACCGCCAAAAGCTGAATATTTATGTGATTTCAAAATAATCGGTTTATAAACAAAAAAGTTATTCACTGTTACCTGATCTCGTCACCAGGTATATCTTAGCCACCCTACCTGCCATTTGCTTTACAAAGTTTCTTGTATTTTATATCCATATGTCATTTTACAAAGTTTTTTGTATTTTATATAATAAAAGTTTTGACAGAGTTTTTGATTTCTTTACTATTTGACACAGGTTACGTTTGTTAGAGCAGCAGTTGCTAATCGGAAGACACATGCCCTGTTTATTTTTTAACTTGAAAATGCTAAAAATGAAGTGCATGTACATCCAATTGACGACTGAAAGCTGCCATTCAAAGAAACTATACCTGCGATAAATAACTTCCAACGTCTATTGTACGTCTATATAACGTTATCAGTGAGGTATATCTCGTCGTCGATTAGACGTCATAAGTCGACGTCGTTTCAACTATGACATTGTGCCGTCGAATTCACGTTGAACCGACCGTTGTTTCGACGTATTTCGACGTCGAGTAGTGACATACATTCGACGTCTCTTCGACTGACTCTTGCTGCTTGGGTTGGTCTTAATACACTGTTATAAGCAGCTTTAAAATCGACAAAAATATGGTACATATCTATGTTAAACTCTTGCGCTTTTTCCAGGATCTGTCGTAGTGTAAATATCTGGTTAATGGTTGAACGTCCACGCCTGAATCCTGCCTGATATTCTCCTAGAAACGTTTCGGTATAAGGCTTCAATCTCTCGTGCAAAATGTTTGACAATATCTTGTATGCTGTATTTAGGAGAGTTATTCCGCGGTAATTATTGCATTCCAGTTGGTTTCCCTTTTTGTGTAACGGGCATATTAAGCCTAAGCTCCATTTTTCAGGCATTTGCTCCTCAGACCAAATTTTACAAACAATTTCTCGCATCACCTTGGTGAGCTGCTCTCCACCGTGCTTAAATAACTCTGCTGGGATGCCATCTCTGCCTGGGGATTTGTGGTTTCTTAGTTTTTCTATAGATATTTTCACTTCTTCTACCGAGGGGGGTTCCACGAGTTCCTCATTTCGGTATTCCAGCTCTATATTGTTAGTAGGTTCCCCTTCCAGTAACTCTCGAAAGTGCTCTACCCATCGTAACAGGATATCCTCTTTGTTGGTAAGTAAGTTACCTTCCTTATCATTACAATAGTTGATTCTCGGTTTGAATTCTTTTCTAGAATAGAATAGAAATAGAATAGAAATATGCTTTATTGTCACTGAAAATTTTTACAATTTTATGGACAAAGCTTACATACAGTCAAAAGAAAAATAATATCAACAAGAAATAACAAATAACAACTACAATTCAATAAAATTAGATAAATCGTCAATATACAGTAAATAAAATATAAAACCAAAGACAAAAACAATTAATTGCAAAATTTATATACATTGCAAATTGAAAGTTAAACATACTTACAACAACTAAAATACAACATTAGGAATTGACAGTTTAAGCTACTGCGTATGAAACCCAATTTTCTTAGTTATTTATTAAGAAATTCTTCTATTGAATAATATGGTCTTTCAGATAGATAGGCTTTTGTCAGTTTACGGAATTTTGGGAAAGATGTTGCAGATTTAAGTTGTAAAGGCAGATGGTTGTAAAGTTTTTTTGCGAAATATAATATAGATTTCTTTACTAACTCAGTGCATGGGATCGGTAAATAAATAATCAAAGATTGAATTTCTGGTGGAGTAAAGATGATTGGGCCTTGCTGGAAAGGCATGAAGGTGTTTACGAATTAAACAAACCGTTTCTAGAATATATAAAGATGGAAGTGTTAAAATTCCGTGATTCCTGAAGTAACTTCTGCAATGCGTAGATCTTCTGAGGCCAAACAAATACCTTATTGCTCTTTTTTGCAATTTAAAAATAACATCAAATTGAGCAGCTGTACTAGAACCCCAAAAAGGAAGACCATACCGAAGATGAGACTCGAATAATGAAAAATATGTTATTTTAGAAGATGCTAAATTGAGTTCCCTTGAGACAGATCTTATTGCAAAGCAAGCTGAGGCGAGTTTCTTACTTAACGAATCGATATGAAGGGACCATTTGAGGTTGCTGTCTAAAAAATACCAAGAAATTTTACAGAATCAACGGTACTGATCTGACTGTTATTAAGAGGCAACGGTTGAAGAGCTCCTTTATAGGATAATGCTACTGTTTTATCTACATTAAAAGAGAGTAAATTAGAGTCAGACCAGGTCTTTATCGTCAGTAGATCCGAAGTTATAGTTTCATGAAGAGATGCTATAGTTGAGTTGCTCCAAGTGATACTGGTATCATCAGCAAAAAGAAAAATTTTCCCATCGATTTTTAAATTAGTGATGTCATTTATAAAGATAAGGAACAGAAGAGGACCCAATACTGAACCTTGCGGTACTCCACATACAATGTTTTTGAGACTAGAGTCAGTATCATTTGCTCTAACTAGTTGTTTCCTATTATTCAAGTAAGATTGGAACCAATTCAAAGAAATACCTCTAATTCCATAGAAATTTAGTTTTTTAATCAAGATGTCGTGATTTACACAATCAAAAGCTTTGGCATAGTCACAGAAAACAGTGGCAGTATAAAAATTATTGTTTAGTGCTTGATAAACCTCATGTAGTACAGAAAACATGGCATCAGTGGTACATTTATTAGTTAAAAAGCCGAATTGATTTTGAGATAAAATGTTGTTATCAACGATAAAAGACATAAGTCGAGTTTTAATGAGTCTCTCAATAATTTTGGAGAGTACCGGTAGTAAGGCAATAGGTCTATAGTTGCAGGCATTAGATTTTTCGCCACCGTTATGAAGAGGAATATAATAATGGCTGTCTTTAGGCACTCTGGAAATTGACCTTTTTCGAAGGAATCATTAATAAGTGAGACGAGGATTTCCAACACATTTTCTGTGAGATTAGAGAAAATTTTTATAGATAGTCCATCAGTACTACAGGATGATTTGCTTTTGATACTATTGATTGTTTGGGTCAGTTCAGAGTTATCGACTGGTTTTAAAAAGAATGAATTCGAGACCTTTCTTGAATTAGGGAGATAGGAAATGGGATCTTTTTGCGGCAAAATAGTTGATGTTATATTTTTACTGACATTAAGGTGAAACAGTAGCGATCAACAGGTAGCGAAAACGCGTTTCAAGTTTGTGGCTGTAATTTTGAATATTTTTTCGAGATATTTGGCACACGTATTCGTAATATAATAAAGAATGGCGGTACAGAGCCCAATTTGAAAAATATATTAATATGTGGAAATTACTCTGTAATTAAATGCAATATTAAAAAAACGACCCTGTACCGCCATTAAGAAGAACCAAAAAATACACTTTCTTCAAATAAACTTTTTTATCCGATGCCTAGATTTTGTGTCATTTTGGAACTACTAATGAAATAAAAAATTTTAGTAGTTCCAAAATGACACAAAATCTAGGCATCGGATAAAAAAGTTTATTTGAAGAAAGTGTATTTTTTTGTTCTTATTAATGGCGGTACAGGCTCGTTTTTTTAATATTGTATTTAATTACAGAGTAATTTCCACATATTAATATATTTTTCAAATTGGGCTCTGTACCGCCATTCTTTATTATATTACGAATACGTGTGCCAAATATCTCGAAAAAATATTTAAAATTACAGCCGCAATCTTGGAACGCGTTTTTGCTACCTGTTGATCGCTACTGTTTCCTCTTAACGAAGTAATCGTTTAGACTCTCAGGATTTGGAAGGGAAAATGATTGAGCTGTGTGAGTTTTATTTCGAAGATCGTTTATTATAGACCAGGTTTCTTTTGCAACACTTTTAGAGCTTCCCAGACGATTTTGATAATAGGCTTTTTTAGCTGATTTGACAAGTTTTAGATAAGTTGTCCTGTACTTCGTGATATATTCAGTGACAGAAACATTGGTAGTAAATTTCTTGATGTATAGAAGTGAACGCATATTCTTGGCTGATATGCGGATACCTTTCGTAACCCAAGGTTTTCGATGTTTTGGCTTAATAGGAATTCAAGGAAAAGCTTTATTGAAGATGCGGATAAGCTTATCTAGAAAAACACTGAAATTATAGTCCACGACCATAGAAGGAAACTGCCACTCAGAAGTTAAGCATAAATTTTGGAATTTACGAAAATTCTGGGCGGAAAAAATCCTACCTAAACGTCTGGGTTTTGAGGAGGGTTTGTTGAAGATGTTAAACTTCGTATACACTGCTTCATGATCAGATAGTCCCGCATTAATAACTTTAGAGCAGACATCAAGGGATGAGAAATCTGAGACAATATAATCGATTATGGTAGATGTAGTTTTTGTAATCCTTGTAGGAGAATTAACGTGCATTGAGAGACCATACGATTCAAATATGTTGACCAGGGATACTTGGGTAGCACAAGCAGCAGCATAATTAATGTTGAAGTCACCGCATAGAATTTTTCTGCTTTTATGAGGCAGGTCATCTTACAAATTTAGCAGGTTCTGAAAAAATAGTTCCACGGCAGAGTCAGGTGATCTATAAATGCAAATAATGTAAAGACTAAGATTTTTATTATAAACTAAGGAAAACTCAAAGACGGATTCACTTAACAAAAAGTCGTATTTTGTTACCGGAGAAAAATCATTATTTCTAGAGATAATTAGGGTGCCTCCATGAGCCGAACTTGGGCGATCATACCTGGCAATTGTGGTATATTTTTCTACAAAAAAAGGCTCGTTGACTTCAAGCCAGTGCTCTGTAACCGCAACTATCGGGGGAAATCCTAATTCCTCCAGAAACAAAAATAATTCATCAGTTTTATTTCTTATAGAACGAATATTAATCAGAACCATGCCAAAGTTGTCATCACTAAAATAATTTGAGGTTTCTAGTCCCTCAGAACACGTCGTGATGTTTAAAAATTTCGCTTTGGAGAGCCAGTGGAATAATAGCTTCGGTGGCATTCCCTTGACGTTTGTAGGTGTATAATTCTTTCCGAACTGAGGTAGGACCTATAAGCGGCAAGATCAGCTTCCACTTCAGCTGGACCAATTCCGTAGGCATGGGTAAATTCTAGAAGAACTTTTCGTAGTTCTTCGGTCGTAGTAGGTAGTCCTTCGGAAGCCAAAAAAGAGTTTCACGCTGGTGTTGGTGTATCCATCATAAAATACAGAAGAAGGCTGTTCGTGAAGAAAAGCAAGATGTAGTTTAATTGCTTTTAAGATATCCGGTTCCCTTAATCTTGCAAGAAGGTATCGACTGTTCGAGTTATTAGTTAGTCTAACTCTTGGTGGTGTTAAAGGATCCAAATTTATGGATGGTTCCAAAGTATCTTTCTTAATAAAATTGATATGGGAACGGAAAGGCTCTTTAGATTTGCAAACTGTGATGGCCTGCTTGTCTGTAAATATATTTGTGTTTTCAACTTCATTTTTGTTGTTGCTTGGAATGGTAATTGGATTTTCCAAGCTAACCGGGCTTCTGATGTACTTCGGATTCATATTTTGTTCAGATGAAGTCTTTGGTTCAGAGTATGATGATTCTGTGGACCATTTAATGTTGACACCAGGTGGCCAAATTTCCTTATTAAATAATAAGTCGATGGACGTTTTTGATTTTATGCCTATTTTGAATGAGGAACCAGTTGCTGTGTTGGCGTCTTGAAGTAGGGCGTAACATCGAATATATTCCTTAATATCTAGCTTCTCTTTAATGTAGTGAACTACTTGAATAGGGGTGTAAATTGGGGTTAAGTTGCTAATAACGACAAAGTGACATCTATCTTCTGCAATTTTTGATTTTTTGACTGGACCTGCTTCGAAATGAGTGTCTTCAGTTTGGGTACCTGTAGTGGCATATACTATGTTTCTCTTCACTACCTCTTTCTTCGTTGGTATAGCAGGTAGTTTGTTTGAAAGGTTACTCATTTGATTTGATATTTCACTTATGTTTGAAGAGAGCCTCTCTAATCCCAATTTGATCTCAGATGAATTTGAATCTTGGACTTGGACTTTAATTGTGTCAGTGGAACAGCCGAAAAAAACTGACGATATATTGAAGATATCTTGATTCATCTGCCTCATCGATTTTAAAAGATATTCAGGATTTAGCAGGTTATTTAATTTATGGATCTCGTCAATTTTTTTTTGTCAGATGGTCTAATTTGCCGTCATTTTTGGTTAATAAATCATATGTCTCGATGAAAATTGGCAAATTATCATTGAGTTTTTTTGTCACATGAATTAAGGCGTCAAAATTCTCTTGTGGTATTTGATTTTTTGATAAATCGTTTATTTTTTCATTTAAATATCTGAGGCTAGGAGACTCACATAAAGAACATAAGAATCTTTTTTTTTTTTTTTTTTTTTTTATGGCTTTGGCAGTTTGCCATACAGCCAGTTACATGTTTTTTTTTAATCTCATTAGGAGCAGTAAAAAGTTTATGAATTATTTTCAATTAAATATAGACTAGAATAGATAAATTTAAAGTTGGAAATCAATACAACAATTAGTGAAAAGAAGAGAAAATTTTATATATATACATACACATTAACAAGGGTCACACGCTTCACGTCCAGGGGCCCATCAGGACATTATAATATAAAACATATACAGGAAAACTAGGCCACGGTAAATAGGATTAAACATATAAAGGAGAGAAAACAAAGGTAAACAGTAAAAACAAATTATTATTATTATTTTTTTTTTATAACTAAAGAAAAATATTACATTTGGCCAAAAAATCGATTATGCAGTCGTAAATTAATCTGTTTTGAGTCGCTAGAGCAGATAAAACGTTAAACGGAGATTTACCGGTAATGTGAACTATATTATTATATAATAAGGTGGATTCCAGATTATTTTTGGCACAACCAAAAATTACATGATCTAGGTCACCTTCTACTCCACATTCCACACAGTTTTTACTCTCAACCACATGAATTCTTGCAAGATGAGCAGGAAAGCAAGCATGTCCAAATTTTAGCCTAGATATCGTTGTTATATAACGCCTAGGGACATTATAGGTTCTATGCCAATGTGAAACAGGGACAGTTGTGTGTAAAGAAGTGTATCTATTTGGGTTGGTAAAGCAAAACTCAGACCATAGGTCACTCCATTTATGTTTCAAGGCTGCCTTACGTGTGGCAACCAAATCAGAAATACTTGGTAGATATTCTGTGGTTTCCCCTGAATAAATACTTAATTTGGCTAAATGGTCCACATGCTCATTATGTTTAATCCCACTGTGTGCTTTTGCCCATATAAATATCACATTTTTTTTATTTTCTTTAAATTGTTTCACCAATTTTTTAATTAATATTATATAGGGATTGGAGTATGTGCTTGGAAAAGTAGGTTGGTTAATAGCTGTGAGAACTGACATCGCATCTGTAACAATAATAACGGAGGATTCCCTGTTAGAAACAAAAACTAGGGCTTGATATATGGCAATTGCTTCCGCACTAAATATGGAAATATTTGCTTTTAATTTGAACATTTTTTCTACCTTTCCCATGGGGATGTAAAAGGCACATCCTGTACCGTCTCCTGATTTGGAGGCATCCGTGTAGATAGTACTGTGGTAATCCCAATTGGATAAGATGCTTGTTATAATGTTGTTATTTGCTCTTCCAGTGTTTACTTAATTTGGTTTAATAAATTTAACGTCATAAAAAAATGTTTCAAAATCATTTGTATCTGTGTGTGATTTTAAGTTAATAGCTTCATCAGCAGAAACTGTGTTTTCTCTAAGAGCTTCACATAGGGTTGGAGAGTTTTTCTTCATCCAATATTTATTCGTTAAATCATAATTGTTTAAATTTATTAATTCGGTATAAAGGAAAGTGTTCTGGTGTTTAATTTTCAGTAAAAATTTTTCGGCCAGGAAATGTCTTCTAAGAGAAATTGGAGGCTCAAGTGCTTCAACATAAAGGGGCTCAATAGGAGTTGTCTTCATGGCTCCAATACAGATCCGCAGACACTGGTTTATAAATATGTTTAATTTGCTTAGTAAGTTCTTGCTGGCAGATCCATATAACCAACATCCATAATCTACGATAGAGCGAATGTACGTCCTATAAAAAAGTAAGGAAGTCTGAACATCTGTTCCCCACCAAGTTTTAGTTGTCATTTTCAGAAAGTTTAGGCCTTTTTCACATCTATTTAACATATATTCTATGTGAAATTTCCATGTGAGTTTGTGATCCAGTATAATGCCCAAATATTTAACTACCTTTTTAAAAGGAATTTCTCGCTGTTTTACTATGAATGTTTCTATATTGGGAATATTATGTCTACTGAAAATGGTCATTACTGATTTTGTGGTCGACAGTTGAAGGTGATTTTCTTCCAACCATATTTCTACAACATTGTAAGTATCCATTAAAAATCCAAAAGCTTCATCTCTCTTCTTTGTTTCGCAGTATATGCTGAAGTCATCTGCATATTGGATAATCTTAAAAGGATATTTTTCCAACTTTAATTTATGTAGGTCAGCTGTGTATAAATTGAGAAGCAAAGGACTTAAGACAGCTCCTTGTGGAATCCCTGTAAAAACATATCTTGGGCCTAATAAATGGTTGTTAAAATCCCTGACATAAACATGTCTTTCTGAATATAATCCGACAATAGCATATACTATTGCCTTAGGAATTTTAAAATCAATAATCATTTTTTTACTCAAAATATTTAAGCTTAAGGTGTCATATGCTTTCTCAATATCAATAAAAATTGTTGGAAGATAGTTATTTCTAGAGAAATTATTTTGAATATTTGTTACTAAGGTTGTAAGTGCATCTAGCGTACCCACTCCTCTTTTGTATGCAAATTGATAGGGCGTAAGCAGGTCTTTTTTATGTAGCCACCATTCTAGCCTATGTTTTAGCATACGTTCGAAAGTTTTTTGCACACATGATAGCAGAGAAATCGGTCTATACGAATGGGCCAAATTAGGGTCTTTACCTTGTTTAGGAATCGGTGTGATTATAATTTTTCTAAAGTCTTCAATGCATTCACCTGCAAGCATCTCATCAAAAATTTGTAGAAGAAACCTTTTTGCTATAATTGGTAGGTTCTCTAACATTGGATACTTTATTTGATCAAAACCCGGGGCAGTACATTTTTTATTTATTAAAGCATAATTTAGTTCATTAATGTGAAATTTTTTTGCCAAAAAATGATTTTTATCTAAGAACGTTTGTTCGATATTTACAGTGGAAGGAACAGTCTGGGGAGCTACATGATTAAAAAACTCATCTATTAAATCATCATTATGTGGCTTACCCAGGTTTATTGCTTTACGATTCATTTTTTTTGCTTGTTTCCATATCATGCTCGCTGGAGTATTTTTGTTGAGATTGGAACACCATTCAATCCAACTTTTTTTAGCTTTTTCTTTTAATGTTCGTTTAGTAAGTGCCATACATTTTTGGTAAGCAAGAAAATTATCTTCTGTGGGGGTTTCTTTGTATACTCGCAGTAAATGTTTTCTTTCAGAAATTATGTTGTCACATTCTGCATCCCACCAAGGTGAAGGTGTTCGATTTTTGCACTTAAATGGTCTGTATTCTCTTAAAGTTCTTTGTGCTGCATTATTTATACAATTGATTAAGAATGCATATTTTTCTTTGGTGGTTGGATATTCTGCATCAGTAAAATTATAAAAATAGTCTTCCACAATCTCTTTATATTGCTCCCAATTAGCTCCTTTTAGGTTCCATCTATATCGCGGAACTGTGATATCCTGCGGAATTTGTTGCATTGCAAGAGTTATTTTTATCATAAAATGATTCGATCCTAGTGTGTCAGAGTAAACTGCCCAATCTATATCACTAGCTACATCCGAGGAGCAAAAGGTAACATCTATCATAGAAACATTGCAGCCTGGCCGGGTAATGCACGTAGGTTCGCCCGTATTCATAACTACAAAATCACAATTATTACATGCTTCGATGAGTTGTTTACCAATAGAATCGTTTTTATGCGATCCCCAGGTAGAATGATGCGCGTTAAAATCCCCACCAATAATACATGGAGTTGAAAATTGCGAAAAAATATTTACCCAATCAGTCGTGTTGGTTTTAATGTCCGGTGCCCTATAAACGGAAACTATACTTAAAATTTTATTGTTGAATTTAATATTAATACCACAAACAAGAAGGTCGACATTAAAATTGGAAACTATGCTTAATTCTAGGTGTGAAATCGATTTTTTGACCAAAATGCAAACTCCAGAAAAACCATCTTGTCTATCCTTACGAATTACATTATAACCTACAAAACTGTATACTTTGTTGGGTTTAAACCATGTTTCACTTATTATTGCCACATCAATATTATTATTTACAAGATAATGCATTAAACTATTTTTATTGGAAACAGCAGAACGTGCGTTCCACTGACAAATATTTAATGTCTTTAGTAATGGAGTGAAGGTTACTTTTTACATGTGTCCTCCAACACTTTATTTATTCTTGTTTGAATTAAATCATTATTTAAATTTTTTATATCTTCAATAGTATGAATACTTTTTAAAAAATCAACTATACAATCTGCAATTGACTTTACAATGTTTTTATTATTTAAATCTTGATAAGTTGGTGGATTATTATTTCGAGGCAGTGGTTGATTAGGGCCAAACTGAAAAGGGAACATCGGTTGTGGAGGAGGAGTGTCATTAGAAATTCGACGTTTTTTATTGCTGTTGCCGGTAGGACTACGTGTAGGATGTGTGGGCAAAACATAATTGCTATTTTTCTTAAAATTGGAGTGTAAAAAGGAGTTAGAATTTCCAGACCTGGATTCAACTGCTGGTAAAGGCGGAAAATTTTCGTTGGACAAAATAGAAAAACTATTTTTAACAGATATTCCCGAATAAGACATTTCATATTTTTCTCTTGCTTCAATAAAGGAAATATTCTCCACAACCATAATATTCTTAATTTTACGTTGTTTCTCATAATGCGGACATTTTCTTGAAATGGAAACATGGTCATTAGTTTTGCAATATATACAGCGAATTTCTGAATCGTTACAAACGTGATTTTCGCCTTTTACGTTACTACATTTAATGCACAATTCCTCAACCCTTTTACAGTTCCCGGAAATGTGTCCAAAAAGCAGACACCGGAAACATTGAGTAATTCTGCTGAAAAACCGCTCTACCGAAAAATAAACACTATTTATTGAAATATAATTGGGTAAAATATTCCCTTCAAAGGTTACAATGACGGTTTTTTTGGGGACATACTGTATATCACCATCCTTTTCTATTCTACGATGTGTACGTTTAACATCAACTACTGTTGCGGAAGATGTTATGTTATCTAAAATATATTTCGTATCGTATTGAGTATCAACATCTCTTATCAAACCCTTAATTTCCAATAAATGATTTGGTATAAACGCTACAAGATCATTTTCTGATAAAAGAGGATTGTTTACCAAAGCATTGGCATCAGAACATGTTTTTAGACAAACTTTTATTCTATTTTTTCCAACGCTTCGAATTTGAATAATATTCTTAACGTTCAATTTCTTATGCAAAATATCTGCCACACATAAAGGATGCAACCGACCTGCATTTTGAATATTTTTCCGTTCGATATAAACACAAATATTATTCAAATTATACTTATCTCCATTCCTTAGGTTAAAAAGTTTAGGTATTTTGTTTTGTTTATGAATATCCTTTTCATTATCACTAATGAGCTGACGACTGGTTCCAGCTGTTGCTACAGAACAAGCAGTGGTATCCATCTCTTGTACGGGGACCGATTCATAATTCGCATCACTTTTAGAGTTATTTACACTCACTGTCTGGTTAATCGTTTCACCTAACGGCGTCTTTATATTTACAGCTTCCCCCATTTAGGGGGAGCTATTTACACTCCGTACACTTTATCGCAAAAAGAGTTTAAACTAGTTTACAAAGTAAAAATTAAATAATTAATAGCCGATATCGGTAATTATCACTGGTTTTGTTGATAGAAATACGTCCGGTACCTATGAAGTCTATCACGATACTGAACATAAGAATCTTAAATGACAATTTTTTGGGTCCAGTAGAGTTTTTGCCGTTGTTTTGTTGAGAGTAGAACATTTGAGGCAAAAATACCGTTTGCAATCCCCATGGCAACGTAAAATATATTTTTCGTTTTGGGAAAATTCAGCTAAGCAAATTTCACAATTATTATTGTACGCCATGGTGTCAAGGTAGGTTGAATATACAAAATTTTAACTAGGTCGTTGAAAGTTAGTCGATGTGATGAAAGTAATAAAATGTAAACACTTACAGCTAGTATTCACAACACAACAATCAAAACAAATAACAAAACACAAGAAACAAATCAAAACACACAACCGTTCGCTTCCAATCCTGGCGAACAAAGAAAAAAGATATAATACTATAAAAAAAGATATAAAAGATATAATATAAATTTCTAATAATATTTATTTGATGATAGAACTTTCTTGTTTCTCCGTGACTCATATGGCTTTCGAGCCGTTCTAATATGTCATTTTCCGAGTCTCGTTTCTTTTTTCGGTGTATGCGTTTTTCCTCTCTCCTTAAGTTTTTGTATCTATCTATTGTTGTCCTAGTTTTCCGTTGTTGCATGGTCCTAAATGCCTCGTTCTTCTCATCTGTTATTTTTTTGCAGTCTTGGTCGAACCAGTCGTTTCTTTCTTGGGTTCGGGATATTCCTAATGTGCTTTCGGCTGCTAATTTCAGAGCCTCCTTGCAGTTGTTCCACATTTCCGTGCTTGACTGGTCGACTGCCCAGGTGTGTTCTAGGGTTTCTTTTATATGCGACTGGAACTGTTTCTCTATGTTTTCATTTTTTAGCATATGTAAATTATATTTTACTTGTCTAGTGCCCCTTTCTTTCTTGGCATTGGAAATTCTTTGTCGTAACTTGGCACCTACCATGATAAATGGTCTGAGTCAATATTTGCGCCTCTGTAACTTCTGACGTCCATTAGGTTTGTAAAATGCCTTCTGTCAATTATAACATGGTCAATTTGATTTGTGGTGTGTCCATTTGGTGATATCCAAGTTGCTTTATGGATATTCTTACGATTAAAACATGTACTTCCCACAATTAAGTCTTTGGAAGCTGCCATACTAATAAGTCTTAATCCATTGTCATTAGTAACGTCGTGAAGACTGTGTTTACCAATATAATCTTGGTAGCATAATATCTCCTTTCCTATCTGGGCATTCATATCTCCAATGATTATTTTAATGTCGTTTTTGGCACAGTTATCATATGCTCTTTCGAGGTCTTCGTAGAATAAATCTTTAATTTCTTCGTCTTTTTCCTCGGTTGGCGCGTGCGCATTGATCAGGCATATGTTGAAAAATTTTCCTTTTATTCGAAGGATGCATAAACGATCATTTATGGCTTTAAAACCAATAATAAATTTTTTTATTTTCTTTGATACTAGGAACGCAGTTCCGAACTCATGTCGGTTCGGGTTGCAGCTGTAATAGATATCATGTTCTTTTTTCTGCATAATGCCGGTTCCTGTCAATCTCATTTCTTGAATAGCTGCAATGTCTATTCTATATTTTAGGAGTTGATCTTGGAGCAGCTTCAGTCCCGCTGTCCTATACAGCCAGGGCCGTCTTAACCCGGGGGTGCAAGGGGTGCGAGGCACCCGGGCGCCAAGTCCAAGGGGCGCAATCTGAACACTTGCTAGGCTCAAACTTGCGCTTTTTGTCCTTAAAAAAAACTACAAATAACAAAAACATACAAATGCACTTTCGGTATTTTTTACAAAGGCTATAGACCTGGATCCCGCGTAAGAAAGAAAAGTTGATTAATAGCAAGCTGAAAATTTGTTAATAGCTTAAGGGTGTCTAGTCGGACAAACTTTGATGCACGGGAACACTGGAACAGGGGAAGTTTTAATTGTGGAGCATGATAAACGTGTCGTCCTGACAAGTTTATGATTGTGAAAAATAGCAAGTTGTTTTTAAGTTTATTCGATAGCCAACGTTATGTAATATATGCGAAAATGTTTGTCCGACAAAAATGTTGGGCATTTTAACCAGTCCGACACGTAGAACATGTCACATCACAGGAATTATGTTGGTGATGAATAGCAGTCTGATTTTTTCATGAGAGTTTAATGAAAGGTTAAAAAAGCAATTGGAAGTTCTGTCCGACAAAATTAATGGGAAGTTTTCGTAGTCGGATATTCTAAACAGCTAAGATATAGACAAAAATGCTGGTTATAAATAGCTTTCCGACAAAGACGAAATTTAATTAAGTAAATTATTCCTTACCAAGAATGACTGTTGTCGGAAAAAAATAAGGGGTAGATTTTGTAGTCGGACAATTTAAAAAAATAATTTTTGAAATTTCAATAAGGGGTGATTATTCATGTCAAAAGTACCTGCAATCAATTGCAATCGATATCTTTCGATTTATCTCAACATCATTTAGATACCTCACTGTAATACATTTATTGTAGATCAGCCAAATTATATTATGGATTGAGTGATCTAGCTATCTTTGTCTGCCACATGCGCGGGATCACTTGGTTAAAAGAGATAGATAGACCACCTATCGACTTTTTGCACTGTATTCCCTGTCTACCCTTATGTCTATGAATACATTTCCATTTAAGAAAAACTGTCACTTTTGACAATAATTCATAATAAATTGCAATCGTAACTTCAAATTTAAACTAATCGATTTATTTTGGCAGCAAATTATTTCTTGCCATGTGACATATTAATTACATTATTATTTCATTTGTAGAAAGTTGAGAAAAATAACGTTATACAATTTTAGTAATAATTTATTTAGGTACCCTTTTTCAATCAAGCAAAGCATTATAGCACGAAGAATGATATTCAATAGAACTTTCACAATTATCTGGCAACTGAACCTCATTGAATTGATGACCAAGTGTTTTACTAACTTTGTAAAATGTTCGAAAATTACTCAAAAATGTTCCGTTGAATGGTTTCACTTTTGATTTGGCGACTTAAAATTTAAACTGTTGACACTCAAAAATAGACACAAAAACACTCCATAGTTAATATAAATTTTAATTTCCAACACACGTGGCAAACAGAAACTCAGAGACCATGTACTTTCAAATACTACTTTGTATAGCACAAAGTGTCACACTGACAAATGCAGCCTTCTAATACATACTTCTAAGCATAATGTGTCATATTTACGTCTATTCTTATAAGCACCGAAGTTTTAGACTTCACATTTTTCAATGTCGTTTACAGGGTTAAGATTTGAGTATGGAAAAAAATGTATACAACGTTTTTTGTAGAAAATTTTCCGTACTTTCTGATGCGCCTAATTAGAGAAGCCTAAGAGATTGCTTTCACATGTTCTTTGACATTTTTTATTGTCATTTTGAGAATATCTAGAACAAACTCCACCCAAAAAAATAATTGTTTTGCAATATATACATGCATTGATACTTACCTCACTGTTTTTGGAGTGTGCATGTATATATATGCACATGCAAATATGTGAATGTACATAATAATATACAACTAAAACAGCTTTATCAATATGTGACTAAGTCATTCTGAAAAAATGTTTTTTATTTATTTCCTTCGATTTGCCCAAACTTTTTGTCCGACATATAACTTTTTGCGTTACAAAATATAATTTGTACATAAACAAATCAAAATTAGCTTGCTATTTATCACCAACATTTTTGTCTATATCTTACATGTTTAGAATGTCCGACTAGGAAAATTTCCCATTCATTTTGTCCGACAGAACTTCCAATTGCTTTTTTAACCTTTCATTAAACTCTCATGCAAAAATCAGACTGCTATTCATCACCAACATAGTTCCTGTGATGTGACATGTTCTACGTGTCGGACTCGTTAAAATGCCCATCCTTTTTGTCGGACAAACATTTTTTCATATATTATATAACGTTGGCTATTGAATAAACTTAAAAACAACTTGCTATTTTTCACCATCATAAACTTGTCAGGACGACACGTTTATCATGCTCCACCGTTAAAACTTCCCCTGTTTCAGTGTTCCCGTGCATCAATGTTTGTCCGACTAGACACCGTTAAGCTATTAATAAATTTTCAGCTTGCTATTAATCAACTGTTTTTTCTTACGCGGGATCCAGGTCTACTATTAAGGCTTTTAATTACACCTACGATATAGAAATGGAATATGAAACCCATTTAGATTATTCCGACAATAATTTCAAAAAGGTGACGATACACTATTTTGACCAATATTGAATGTGAAGTGACAATGAATCACCATATTATAAAAATTATCATTGTATCCGAATCGCCACGGAATCTTTTATAGCTGTTTAGACGCTGCGATACACATCTTTGGGACTACCTCAGGGTAGCATCCTAAGTCCTATATTATACATACTGTATACTGCTGACTTAGAAACTAAACTTCCTCAACACATAAAAATCCTACAGTACGCTGATGATGTTGCGATATATGCAGAAAATAAGTCAATAGATAGATGTAATAACTACCTTAAATCGACATTGAATATTATAAAAAAATGGGCGACCGATAATAACTTAACAATATCAGAGAGTAAATCAACCATTGTTACCTTTACTAAAAAACGATATGTTCCTCAAAGCCATCTACAATTTGATAATACTAGTATTCCTTATAAAACTTCAATAAAATTTCTTGGCGTATTTTTAGACTCCAAATTAAATTGGAAAGAACACACAAATTACATATTACGAAGAATGGAAAATGCAATGAATATCATGAAGACTGTAAGTGTCAGTAACTGGGGAGCTGATCCAAACATATCAATATTACTATACAGAAATTTGATAAGATCAATCTTAGACTATGGATCTATTTTTTATGGCTCAGCATCAAACTCTGTACTCCAAAAAATCGAGAGGATCAAAAATAAGGCACTTAGGTTATGCACTGGTTATCTTCGTAGCACACCTATATTGGTCATGGAATGTGAGCTTAATGAACCTCCACTTTCATTACGCAGGGAATACCTAAGTGATAAATTTATAGTTAAAACAGCGGTTAACGATAAACTGCTATTAAATAAAATTGTTCATTTAATCACCTCATACCTAACTCATTATTACTGGCAAAAAAGAAACTGCTTTTAGTTGTGGAAAGCTTCCTCAACGTTTCTAATTCCATTGGCGACATACACCAAATAGAACAAAGCTCGTCTCGAAAGCTAAATTATGAAGATTATTTATCTCCAGTTAACTGTCATTTAAGTAATATTCGTGCGACAGACTTCCTTACTAAAATAGACCACCTTCAATGTGTACAAAAAAACTGGGGGAGTTATTAGAAATTATATACGGATGGTTCAAAAATGGAAGGAAAAGTTGGATATGCTATATATTACCCACAAAAAAGTATAAAAATAAACAACAGATTATCTGATAAAATGACAATTTTCACAGCTGAACTCATTGCAATCAAAGAAGCATACAAAATATGTATTAATCAAAAAGAACTCAATTATGTTATATTTACAGACTGCCAAAGCATTGTAAAGACATTGAAATATAATGTACATAATTTTGCAGAAAATTATATCATCAGTGACATCATAGCAATGAACAGTGAAGCTTTGAAATCGGGCAAAAATATAATATTGTGTTGGATAAAAGCACACATTGGTATAAAAAACAACGAAATAGTAGATGATCTGGCTAAAAAAGCAACAACGAAACGAAGGAATCCACTCTGCATACTTATCAACTTCCTATGGGAGACATAATTTCTATTATGAGATCTATCAAACGGACGAAATGGCAGGAACAATACAATAATTCAGACAAAGGAAATTATTACAAAAAAATCCAGCCTACACTTCCCATCAAGACATGGTTTAATCAAGTTTCCAACAGAGGCTTTATCAAAACTATTTGTCGAATAAGAAGTAATCACTGTCTGACTCCAGTCTACAAAAAAAAAATAGGACTTGTAGATAATGATGAATGTTTATGTGGAGAGCTAGCTGATCTACAACATATGCTGTTAGAATGACCTTTACATTTTATTGAAATATCAAACTTTTTTGCCAATCTAGTTCAAGTTAATGTACAATTTCCTTTTAATTTTATATACCTTTTACAATCAAACAATCTAGATGTTTATAAAATTTTGTACAACCATGTTAATTGTTTAAAATTAAAGCTCTGAGAAAAAAAAAAGAAAAAAAAAAGAAAAAAAAATAATAATTAAATAAAATAAAAAGTTACTAAGATCTAAACCTCCGCGAGGTTGAATCGGGTTTAGGTCTTAGCGCGATAAAAAAATATACAAAAAAATACATAAAAAAAAACTAAAAAAAAAACTAAAAAAAAAATAAAAAATGTAATAAAAAAAATGTTAAAAGATATATTAAAAAAATAATAAAAAAAAACAGAGTAAAAAAAAACCTAGTAGTACTAATAGTTTTAAATTTAGATACTAAGCATATATTTTGTAAAAGAGAGAATTCAAAACACATTGACTGGCCAGTTGGTTGCTTAAACCAGTGCCAATAAAACATAAACACACACAGACGCTGCGATAAATTGTTGCGAGTGATTATAAACTGCAACAACTCGATCGTTACAATACAATGCAATCTGATACCAACTCCAATTCAATTACAATTCCGAAAAATCGCTGCGATTTACCGTTTACACACAATGATAAATTGAAGCAACTTTAAAGTTAACTTCTATTATTATACAGTGCGGGTAGTAAGTGTTACCCCCCTGTTAACTTGTTTATTTTAAGTATATTATAGCATCAACGTTTCGAATATCAACATGAGACTGGTGAATGCCCTTGTATTCTCAATATTTCTATACGGAGCAGAGACTTGGACTCTTCGCGCATGCGAGCGCCAAAAAATTGATGCCTTTGAGATGTGCTGCTGGAGAAGAATGCTGCGCATACCTTGGACAGCTCATAGGACAAACGTTTCCATTCTAAACCAACTAAATATTAAAAAAAGGCTGTCCACATTATGTCTGCAACGAATTCTGCAATTCTTTGGTCACGTGGTTCGCAGAGGTGACGACAGTTTGGAGAGATTAATTGTTTCTGGAAACGTTCCGGGGAGAAGATCAAGAGGACGATCACCAACTAGATGGTCTGACCAAATAAAGCATTCAGCTGGAAACTCATTCTGCGAAGCTCTTAGAGCAGCTGAAGATAGAGACCAATGGAGAAACATTGTTAGGAATATTGGAAGAAATCACGATCCTCAGTAATGGGGAAACGACAGGAGAGAGAGATTGCAAAATTAAGTAAAAGATTTGAAATGTTGAGGGAACATAATTATAATTTTTCTTTCATGGAAAGTATACTGAGTTGGAGAAACTTCGAAGAACACTTAAAAAACAACACAATGTTTAAATTTACGAAAAAAATTAGCGCTTGGAAACAGATCTGATATAGATTATGAAGATCTACTCCATGAGTTAGAATAATTGTTAGCAATATTTTTTAAAAATATAGACACAACTCCACTCGATATTTGAAGCTATATATAGGGTGAGGCAGATAAAGGGCCTATTAGAAATATTTCGAGAACTAAAGGTAACTGAATTATGAAAATTGGAATAATGGGGTTTTGAAGACTGCTCTATTTAATGAAAATATTTTCATCTACATGGTACTTCCGGTTATACCGGAAGTTTCTCATAACTTCGTTTTTTTTTAATGGGACACCCTGTATATTTTGACATTTTTGGATTCTCCTCGATTTCTTCTTTCTTAAAATATAATGTTTTGTAACAGTATACAGGGTAGGTTAAAAGATAATTACGTTTTCTTGTTAATTTCGTAGCAATATTCACACCCTGTAGGATTGTAGTAGTTTGACATAATAAACTCTATTTATGTTCAAATGATTTTTAATATAGTCTACTATTGTTAACAATTATTAGTATAGCAAAATTTTTAATTTTAGTAAAATTAGGTCTAAACTCGGAATGAGTATTTTCTGAGTTTTCTTAAATGGAACACCCTATATTTTAGTATTGTAATGAAATGATATTTCATGGTACTTTTTTATTTCTTAAGCATTCCCTATACCTAACTGCTTTAATTTGTGCTTAATTGTTAATCGCACCAACAATCTTAACTTCGATGGTATTTTGACAGTTCAACCATTATCAAAAAATTATTTGTGACTGAATATTTTCACGGCCAACCTAATACAATTTCACATATTTTGCCAACCTAATACAATATCACAAATTAATAAGAAAACGTAATTATATTTTAACCTACCCTATATAATATTACAAAACCTTATATTTAAAGAAAGAAGAAATCGAGGAGAATCCAAAAATGTAAAAATATACAGGGTGTCCCATTTAAAAAACGATGTTACAATCAACTTCCGGTATAACCGGAAGTAGCAAAGAGACCAAAATATGTTCATTAAATAGTTCACACCTCAAAACCCCTGTACAACAAATTTCATGATTTTCTTACCTTTAGTTCTCGAGATATTTCTAATAGGCCCTTTATCTGCCTCACCCTGTATATTCTAAAATAATTTACTCTCCGTTTTCCCAAATATTTCTACATATCTAAGGATAATATTTAACATTACCAGTAACAATAGCTGAAAGAGAAAGGTCTTTTTCTAAACTTAAATTGATAAAAAATAATTGGCTGTAATAAGTCGAGAAAAGCAAGTAATAGCTATTTGTATAACAAGGGAGGAAAGTGCTACTTTCCCTCCCGAGAACAGTAATCATTCAAGGGAGGAAAAGGCACTTTACTCCCATGTTATACATATGGTTTTTCCACCTTCCTCAAATAACAAGTCATTTTTTCATTTTTACTTAATTTATTTATGTAACTAACCAACAAAATTTATTAGAACTAAAACTAACAAGTAGGTACAATATAACTGTCAACTGTCAAATATAAGTCAAATTATTAATGTAAACATTGTCAAATCAGAATAACAATTTACTGTTTTTTTACCATTCTGCAAAATACAGAGTGTTTTTAAATAAACGTTAAAATGTATAGATACTTACGTAATAGAAAATAGGTATTGTACAGGGCGTCAAAAAGTTATATTTCATGAATGAAATACCATGACGTCACTTTTACTTTTCCTCCCTAGGGAGGAAAAATATTTTCCTCCCTAGGGAGGAAAAGTACAACTTTGCTCCCTACAATCAGGTCCGGAAAAGTATACTTTCGGTAGAGGTAGGTGGAAAAAATAGATATCACCGCAGCAATACAAACTTTTTCCAACTTAAAAGCTAGAAAAGTTAATTTTGATATAACTACTTTAAAAAGTATGGTATAGTTTATAAGATCTCTTTTGAATATTGAAATCATGTTTTTTAATATACAAGGTGGGCCAAAGGAAACAGTCCACCTCGATATTTGGCAGTAGTTATTAGATTTTAAGGAAATGGAGAAATATTTTGATTTTTATTTTTATATTGCAATTTTTAGCATATATTTCATACTGGTGACGTCATCCATCTGAGCGTGATGACGCAATCTATCATTTTTTAAATGGGAATAGGGGTCGTGCGTAGCTCATTTGAAAGGATGTTCAATTCCCTATTCAGTAATATTAACATAAATACCACTATTTATACAGGGTGGCCAAAAAAATAATTTTTAAATTAAATGAAGAAAAAGAAGAATGTATGTAATATGTTTAACTCAAAATACATTGTACTGCTGTCAGAAAATAGAAAAAAATGTTTATTTCACAAATAAACATTTCTTTTCGCTTAAATGAAGTCACAAACAGCCTCCCACCTACCTCTTAGCAGTTCGAACATCTAATTTAAGCGAACAGCAATGTTTATTTGCCAAATAAACATGTTTTTCTATTTTCTGCAGCAATAATTTAATTCAAAAATAAATTTTTGTCCACACTGTATAAATAATGATATTAATGTTTATATTTCTGAATAGAGAATTGAACATCCTTTCAAATGAGCTACCACACACGACCCTATTCCCATTTAAAACAATCATCGATTACGTCATCATGCCCAGATGGATGACGTCACTAGTATAAAATATATATCAAAAAATTGTAATTTAAAAATAAAAATCGACCTGTTTCGGCATTTCCTTAAAATCTAATAACTACTGCCAAATATCGAGGTGGACTGTTTTCTTTCGCCCACCCTGTATAAATAAAGCCAACATAATTAGTTTTAATTTTAGTGACCTATAACCTATATAATCTTCTGACAAACGGGGGCGCAAAGATGAGTCTTGCACCCCGGCGCCGTGTAGGGTTGAGACGGCCCTGTATACAGCGTTCTTACATTCCAAGTACTAAATGAATTATCACGTGTACTGAAAAGCTAGAGCTAGACTAAGCTGGTAAAGAAAATAAACAAATTCGCATAACCAACTATAGTCATAAAATTCTCAACTCATTATTATTTACGAATCAACGAAGCTTCGCGGAATTGATGGTTTTTGTGAACTGTGTGAACTATTGTAGTCAGTGGCGTAACAAACTCCGTCGGGGCCCCCCGCAGAATTGGAAATGGGCCCATTTAAAAAATTACTAAATGCGGCTTGTGTAACAAAAACGTAGATATGTAATGGTTAGTGTATGCATGTACTGTTTATAACAACTTTCATTTTTTATCTTTATTGGTATAGAATAAAATAGAACAAAAATTAATAGCGTAGGCGCAAAATTTCGTGCCAATGCTTTTTAAAGCATTCATTTTTTTCGAATCCTGAGAAAACTAGTAAGTATGTTTGAAAAATTTAAACGAAGAATGAAAGATTACATTATTAACCGAGGGCCGAAAGTCCCTGAAAAGTTACAGGTGTGAAAAAAAATATTTAGTATGATTTTTAATTTCAAATATTTCATTCAAAAGAAACTTTTTGTTTATTCTAAGGGACTTTCAGTCTTCGGTAATAATGTAATCTTTCATTCTGCGTTTAAACTTTTCAAAAATATTTATTAGTTTCCTCAGGATTCGAAAAAAATGCATGCATTTAAAAGGCATCTGTCCGAAGTTTTGCGCCTACACTCTCTAAATGATTACATTATTACATTGTATTATTCTATGGTATAAACAATTTTCTTCGTGCACTCCTATCAGCAAATATATCCACAATTTTATTAATATCTATCTGAAGGGCAACTTCGTTTTCAAATACATACTTATAAGCGCTAGAGAAGATAACCGTGCTTATAACATAGTACTACGACTACTAAGATACGGTTTTATTAACTTAAGTTTAAAGATGTACGCATGACACACTTCTGGTATGCAAGCACTTCTTTCTTCTTCTTTTGCCCTTTAATTCGTCCAATTCTGAACATAGGCTTCCCCCAGTTTCCTCCATTCGCTTCTGTTTAGTGCTTTCTGTTTCCAGTGCGTTCCTCCTATCTTTTTAATGTCGTCTCCCCATCTCATCTGGGGTCGTCCTCTTGCTCTCTTTCCTGTCCATGGTCTCCATTGTTGTATCGTGCTATTCCACCTATTGTCCGTTTGTCTAGCGTTATGACCTGCGAAGCTCCATTTTAGCCTGGTTATATGTTGGCCTGCGTCTTTGACTTTTGTTCTATTTCTGACCCAGTTGTTTTGCTTTTTGTCTGTCAATTTTACTCCTAACATTGCTCTCTCCATGGCTCCTTGTGTCTTTATTATTTTATCCATGTTTGCCTTGGTCAAGGTCCATGTTTGGCATGCGTATGTGAGAATTGGGAGTATGCACTGGTCAAAGACTCTTGTTTTTAAGTATTGTTGTATTTTTTTATTCTTTAGGACCCATTTTAATTTTCCAAATCCTGCCCAGGCTAATCTGACCCTTCTTTTTACCTCCGCTGTTTGGTTTTCCTTATTTATTTTTATAATCTGTCCCAAATATATATAATCATTAACCGCTTCTATTGTGGTGTCGTTTAGTATTACGTTTCTATTGTCTTGTGTGTTTGTCATTGTTTTTGTTTTGGCAAAATTCATTTTTAGACCTATTTGTTCGGATTCATTTGCTAGTTCGGTTAGCATGGTTTGTAGTTCTTCAAAACTTGATGCTATGACTACTACATCGTCTGCATATCTTAGGTGGTTTACTAACCACCACCTAAGATGCAAGCACTAGTGCAATGAAAATCTATCAGAATAATTTTGGCTGCATCATAAATAGAGCTCGACGATTCCAATTACATATGTCCTTAATGATTTTCTGAAAAATTGCAGTTGCTCCAAAAACTCATTACTTAAACTGACGACTGACGGGTACGCAGCAACTAATTTACTGACTTCTGCAAAAACTTCTGGATCCGATTTGAAAAGATATCCACTTCTAGGATCTAAGTCTTTAAAATCGTTGTTCATTTTGTACATACTCATAAATCCAGCTTGAATTTGTTCAATGACTACATCGAGATTTACGAGAAACCCGCCTACTCTATAATAAATAATATTATGTTTCTTCAGGGTTTGAGATGCGTTGATCATGTAATAATTCATCAAAATGCTTCTTAACTCTACCAAACATTTTGATTTTAAAAGTACAGAGAAAGCCACAATTAGTAGCAAAATCTTTGGATTCTTATAAAAATGACGTAAGTATAGTTTTCCTAAAGATTTGATAAAAATTCTTTACAGTTATGTAAAGTACTACTTTATTTTGTAAAATAGATGGGAAGGAAAATTCAAACTGTTCCATTTTACTTTTTAAATTATTAGTTGTCATTCTCTACTCACGATATGTGGTACCTAGTTAATATTATTTTAGACAGTGTTTTTAAAATTAACATGTAGTTCTGCTTTACACCATGCTCAGTTTGAAATCTGGATGACCACCTAGTCACCGATAGCGTTTTTAGAGGAAGCGATTTTGGTTGGAAGTTTTTCTGCATTGTTTGCTAAATCGAATCGAGGGAAGTTTTTGAAGATGTCCTTCTTCTTAAAGTTCCATGTCCTAGCGGAGGTTGGATATCATAATGACTATGGTCACTTTGTTGGCTGCTGCTCTGAACAGTTGTAATGAACTACAGTTAAACCATTCTCTAAGGTTCCTCAGCCAGGAGATGCGTCTTCTTCCTATGCTTCTTCTTCCTTGGATCGTTCCTTGCATAATAACTCTCAGCAGCTCACATTTCTCTCCTCTAGTAATGTGACCCAAATATTCTAGTTTTCTTGTTTTTATACTGTTCAAAATTTCTAACTCCTTATTTAAACGTCGTAGCACTTCAACATTGGTAATCCTTTGAACCCACTGAATTTTCAACATTCTTCTGTAACACCACATTTCGAACGCTTCTATTTTTCTTATGTGTTGCCTTTTCAATGTCCAAGCTTCCATTCCGTATAGTAATATAGAAAATATGTAGCATCTTAGAGCCCTCAATCTGAGAGGCAACTGAAGGTCTTTGTTTGTAAGCAGTGTCTTCATTTTTATAAATGCTTGCCTTGCAGTTTCAATTCGGACTTTAATTTCTCTGCTTTGGTCATTTTTGTCATCAACCCAGGTTCTCAGATATTTGTATGTCTTTACTTTTTCTATTTGGGTTTGTTCTAGTATTAACCTTTCATTTCCATGTTGTGTTTTTGATACAATCATAAATTTAGTTTTTTTCTTGTTTATTTTGAGTCCATATCGAATGAAATAATCGTTAATTCTATTTAACAATTCTTGTAGCGACTCCAGGGTGTCTGCCATTATAACGGTGTCATCAGCGAATCTTATGTTATTTACTATTCTTCCGTTTATAGAGATTCCATCACTTAGTTCCGCTATCGCTTCCTGAAATATGGCTTCACTGTACACGTTAAACAGTAGCAGCGACAGTACACAACCCTGTCTTACCCCTCTCTTTATATCAATATTCTCGGACTCTTGTTCGTCGATCTTTATATTGGCCTTTTGATTCCAATACAGATTGATGATAATTCGTAAGTCTCGTCTGTCTATATCTCTGTTTTTCAATAATTCTATTAGTTTTTCATGTCGTACTCTGTCGAACGCTTTTTAGAAGTCGATGAAACAGGAATAAATATCCAGGTTCATATCTAAGCATCTTTGAGAGAGGGCATTAAATGCAAACAATGACTCTCTTGTTCCAAGTCCTTTGCGGAACCCAAATTGGGTATCATCCATATCATTTTCTAGCTTTCTGTATAATCTTCCATAAATCACCTTTAGAAATATTTTGAGGGTATGGCTTATTAGTGATATTGTCCTATAGTCTGAACAATCTTTGGCATATATTGTTTTAGGTATTGTTACAAAGGTGGACACCAACCATTCCTGAGGTATTTTTCCGGTTTTATATACTTCATTAAACAGATCCAGTAGTCAGGGTCGCCGAGAGGGCGGTACAGCCGGTACATTTTACCGGGGCCCGGCGATGTAAGGGGCCCTGCGTCGACCAGACCAAAGACGTAATTTTTCCTGTTTTTTTTTGCTCTTCACTTTATGTCCATAATACGTTTAATTAATCCTCGGCTATATTTAACATGACCTTTAGTTGATTTGGTGTAAAATTTTAACAGCAATAAATCACAGAAGTCAAATGCTGCAGTGCAGTCAGATAACTTTGGATATGGAGATTAAAAATATAGCAGCGCTTCTAGAAATTGATTGAAGAATATAAAGAAAAACGGCGCAAGAAGCCTGTGAGATTTCTTGATGATTGCCTGGGCCTAGTAGTGATGCGACTGATAATTTTGAGCCCGACGCAATATTTCGATGTGAACTATGTAATATTGTTAAATAATAAGCAATTTAACCAGAACATTTAATGCGGCAAATGAAATTAATTCGCTATTTAACATTTTGTGGACATTCCGAGATGACGATGACGAGAATATTAAGAAAAAAATTGATATATTGCGCAAGTTTTATTAAAGAAGACATCAGTAGAGAATTGGTAGATGAAATTTTTCATTTGAGAGCGATATACAAGGATAATATTGGTAAATCTCAACTTTCTCCAATCTTCTTCTTTACGTGCCATTTCCGCGACGAAGGTTGGCAATCAACATATTCTAACTTTTGACACTACTAACTAGTTTTGATGGGAAATAAGCCACAATTTTACAAAAAAAAATGATTTTATTAACGTTTCAACGCCCTAGTTAATTGCAAAAATGCCACAAGAAAATAGATTCAGAATAACATTTTGACACTGCAGCCCGAAAGAGTTCAGTTGAGCTGGATCCAAACCATTCTCTGAGATTTCTCTACCAGGACATTTTTCTTCTACCTATGCTGCGCCTTCCTTGAACCTTTCCCTGCAATTTCTCCAATAGATTTACTTAATAATATTAAACATCTCAAATTAGATTCATTATTTCCTATCGTCGTTATTGCGTTAAGAATATTTTGCACATTACCAGTGACAGTCGCAGAAGAGAAAAGATCCTTTAGTTTTCTTTCCCTCTTAAAAATGCTGTGTATCTACGATAAAACAGGATTGGGTAACTCGCCTATCAACTTTGTGCATTGAGAATGATTTAGTAAAATCATGCGATTTTTCGAAAGTTATAGACATCTTTTTCAATCAGAAAACTCGAAAAGCACTTGTATTATAAATATTTTCACTATTATACATATAATGAAAATTTAATAAAATTTAATAAAATTTATGTTTGAAATGTTTCTTATTACATATTTTTACTATTGATAATTTTATTTCTATAAAAGTTGAACAATTTTCCCCTCTTCACTTTTTGCCGGGGGCCCGGTCGTCACTTCTTGCCGGGGCCCGCTCTTCCCTCTCGGCGGCCCTGCCAGTAGTACAGGTAGAGTTTCATCGTCTAGACATTTCAGTAATTCTGCAGGTATTTCGTCTGGACCTACAGTTTTTCCGTTTTTTGCGTTTCGTATTGCTTGTTCGATTTCCTCCATTATGATCTCTGGTCCCGTTTCGCTATCGATTTCTTCCGGTTCTTGTCTATTATCTTCAAACAGATCTGTTATGTACGCCTTCCACTTTTTTAATTTCTCTTTGACTTCTATAATAAGTTTTCCATTTATGTCTTTAAGAAGGCCATCTTTCTTTTTTCGCTGTGTTGGTATTTGTGATTTCCTTTATTTTCTTATGCATATTAAAGCTATCATGTTTTTTAGAATATTCTTCTATTTCACTGCATTGATTTGTCAGCCAGGTGGATTTGGCCTCTTTTATTTTCTTTATTATTACCCTCTGTATTTCTTTGTATTTTGCCTTATTCCTGCCTTTATGTTTCCTTCTTTCCTCCATTAACTCTAGGATTTCTGAAGTCATCCATGTCTGTTTTTTTCTTATTTTCGTCTGTAATATTTTTTTTCCTGCCTCTACTAACGTTTCTTGTATCATGTTCCATTTGTCATTAACATCTGTTGTCTTTATCACGTCTTGTTTGATTTTCTTTAAGTTATCATTTATTTCTTGTTTTAAACTCTGGCGTATAGGTTCTTCTTTTATCTTTGAGACATCGAATCGTGGTATATTTGTTTGTTTTTGGATCTTTTTTAATTTTATCTTCATTACGCCTACTAGTGATTATGGTCTGAATTTATGTCAGCTCCGGGGTATGTTCTCACAGATTTTATAGTGTTTTTATATCTGGATTTGATTAAAATGTAATCTATCTGGTTTCTTACAATGTGATCTTCCGAATCCGCCGGTGATTTCCAGGTATAAAGTCTTCTTTTAGGTAGTTTAAATTGTCTGAAGATGTACAGGAACTGTTTATAAAAACGTTGCGTACGCATGAGTGAAATAATATATCAATAACACATTTTTACATAATATATTAGACGACAAGATGGGGCCCCTGATATATCGGGGCCCCCCGCAAGTTTCATGCTGCGGGGGCCTCTGTTACGCCCCTGATTGTAGTGTTCTAATAAAGAGTTTCTGAGATATCTAGTGTTATACTGGCCTTACAGTGACGTTTATTTCTTAATAACAATGGAAAAATATCGAAAGAATTACATTGCTGGAAAACGGAGCAACCCTAAGGGATGCGCAACACAATTTAATATTAGTGGTTCAACTGAGCAGAGAACTTACAAAAGATTTCTTGAGACCCGATCTCATCAACAACGACCTGGTACGGGTGCCAAAAGGAAGACAACAGTTCGAGAAGATCGCGTTATTTCACTATTGCTGGATTGCGAATTCTAGGACGCAACTGCTAGCGATGCTCCAAAGCGATATTCATCAAGTCCAAGGACCGCAGTAATCAATGTTTCCACTGATCGACGAAGGTTAAGAGAACAGGGTTTGACAGCTTGCAATTCAGCAACGGAGCCATTACTTGCTGCTGCTCACAAAAGACGCAGACTTTCATTTGCCCGTAAATACGTCAATTGGATAACAGACGATTGGAAAAAAGTATTGTTTACGGACGAGTGTAGAACATCAATTTATGGTAAATGGTAATTATGGTCGAAATAAGGTCTACAGAAGGGCTGGAGCGCGTTATGCAGCCTGCACTCGATCACATCGGGTTGCTTTTGGTGGTGGCTCAGTAATGTTTTGGGAAGGAATTTTTTTGATGCACACACGGATCTCGTCTGAATTGATAGGGACGCATTAACAACACACAGATATATATAACAAAGATCCTAAAATATTATGTAGATCAGGGGTCACGAATTATGTTCCCTGAAGATCCGTTTCGAAAACCTATGACACTTCCGCGGTTCGGACTTAATGCTACCTGTGCCCGGTTGTTCTGATTCGGTTTTTTAGCGGATTCTTGTTGAAAAATATCATCTCCATCATAATAACAAATCAGAAGAGTGCCGGGCAAAATTTTTAGGCAAAAATTGTTTATCACTTTTTTTTTAACAAATTCAAAACATCATGTTTTTTGCCTCCGAAAATATGTTTTAACATTTTTGGTTCATATTAAACAAAAAAGATCGTTTTTCTCAAAAGTTGATAGATTTCGAGTTTTAAGCGATCTAAAATCTGAAAAATGCGAAAATAAACATTTTCGAAGCTTGGAAACTCATGTGTAAATTATTACTTTTGAGGTTGTCAAGTGCCTAAATTTAAGTTTAAACATTCAATTTCAAGATTCTGATGAGTAATCGGGGCATATTTCAATTTAGACCGTTGTTTTTAATTGTTAATTACACGCGTCCTCTTGACCCTTAATCAGCCGCGGCGGCACGTCGCACTGTATGTGGTGCGTATCGCACTATATGATTGGCGTATTTAATTAGCACATTGGCAATACTTAATTAAATAAATAAATTATTTAAAAAAACTATGTTAATAATATATTATACAATTTAAATGTCAAGTATTTGTTGGGAATTTTTCGCATTAGTACGTACAATATATATGTATACATGCGACAGAGACGCATCATAAAGTGCGACGCCCGACGATTAACAATTAAAAAACAATGGTCTATATTGAAATAAGCCCCGATTATCCGTTAGAATCTTGAAACTGAATGTATAACCGAAACACTAATAATTTACAGATGAGTTTTCAAGCCTCGAAAATGCATATGCGTAAATAAAATTATCAATTTTTGAGAAAAATGACAAGAGACCTTTTTTGTTTAAAATCACTATAAAAAACCTAAAAATACATTTTTCGGACAAAAATATTATTTTGAATTTATTTAAAATTGTTTCCTATATAAAAGAATGTACAACCAGTGATATCTGGAATGAGTTTAGCGCAACTGATTTTCATTTGGGAGTTGAGATTCATCAGTTACCTGAGATCTATACCGATTTTTAATAAAGTTCGTTCTTGAAAAATCGGCTTCGCACATATAGACCAGGGCGCATCTGTAAAAATATTAGTACATTTGGACGTTGAGAGGTGACTCAAATTTTTTTGCAGAAATTGGTTAAAAATAACTCAAATAATAATATTTGAGTTATCCTCCCTCTCAAAAAGGTCCGGAATATTGTTTAAATAATCAAAATGTCAAAAAATTAAGGAAAAATTCGATATTTTTCTTCGTTTTTTGATTATAACTTTAAAAGTATTCATTTCTGAGAAAAGTTGTACTGACATAAAAGTTGAGTAATTAAATTTCCTACAATATAGCGTTAGTTAAAATTTTTAAAAATTGTCACCCTTGTTGCAAAATAGCAATAATTGCGAAAAGAACATACAAAAACAAGTATTCGCATTATACGTTTATCAACCATTTGTGCTACACTTAGGACCTTCATATTTTACCCAGAAAAACTTTATGATACAGTAAAACAATACTGTAAATTTCATTAAGATCGGTTTAATAGATTTTGCAAAATAAATTTTGCAATCCAGCTTTCGCAAAAAAAAATCATTTTTTCAAAATATTACAGGACTGAAAATAAAGCAGATAGCAAGTTGAAATTTTTATTGCTTATAGAAGTGTACTGTACCTTTCAGTTGCAATTTGCAAAACTAAAATCAATTAACTACCACGGCGTCAGGAATTTTTTTTTAAATAAACATTAAATTATTGGTGCTACGCGCAGGACAGCCGATAGTTTGCTCTGATTGGGCATTCCAATTACTTTTGATAATGATTGATACATTTTAATTTTTATTACATTTGGATATAAATAAATAAATTTGTTTATTGCAAAATAAAAACACCTTTGAAATAACACTTTTTTTAGCAAAAACTTTCTTTGTTCATATATTTTAACTTAGAGAATAAAAGTTTATTATTTTTATACATATTCAATTGTTTAAACAATATTTCACAAAAAATAATAAAATTTGTTTGATTTTTGTGGAATTAAATTATTAAAATACAACAAAATATAGAGTAAGAAAATAATATATTAGATAAAGATTGGAACAAATTTTGATGGAAATCAAGTTGTGTGAATCGAACACCGCTGTCTTGCGCGTAGCACCAAAAATTAATGTTTACTTAAAAAATTTCCTGACGCCGTGGTAATTAATCGATTTTAATTTTGCAAATTGCAAATGAAAGGTACAGTACACTTCTATAAGCGAAAAAAAATTCAACTTGCTATCTTCTTTATTTTCAGTCCTGCAACATTTTAAAAAAATGATTTTTTTTTTGCGAAAGCTGGATTGCAAAATTTATTTTGCAAAATCTATTAAACCGATCTTAAGGAAATTTACAGTGTTATTTTACTGTATCATAAAGTTTTTCTGGGTGAAATATGAAGACCCTAAGTGTAGCATAAATGGTTGAAAAACGTAAAATGCCAATACTTGTTTTTGTATGGTTTATTTCGCAATTATTGCTATTTTGCAACAAGGGTGAATATTTTTAAAATTTTTAACTAACTGTATATTGTAGGAAATTTAATTACGCATTTATGTCAGTACAACTTTTCTCAGAAATGAATAGTTTTAAAGTTATAATCAAATAACCAATAAAAAAATCGAATTTTTCCTTCATATTTTGACATTTTGATTATTTAAACAATGTTCCAGCCAATTTTGAGTGGGAGAATAACTCAAATATTATTATTTGAGTTATTTTCAAGCAATTTCTGCAAAAAAATTTGAGTCACCTCTCAACGTCCATCTCAAGACAGATGCGCCCTGGACTAATATAAGTTGAGCCAAACATAGTAGATACACAATTTTATGACCAAACATTTTCAAAATTGCAAAACACTATATTCTGAATTTAATGGCGGTCCGCACAAAACTAGCCCACGGTACGGATGCGGACCGCGGTCCGCTAATTGGTGACCCGTGATGTAGATAAAGCTATATTTATTGGCCATAGTGTGCTGCTAATGCAAGATACTGCGATACCATTATAGACCATACACGGCAGGGATTATAACACAGTATCTTGAAGATAATGGTATTTCAAAAATGGACTAGCCTTCTCAAAGTCTAGAACTTAATTTTATTGCTCATATTTCTCAAAAATCGTGTAAGATGTCTTATACTTTCTCCAACAACATGTGTGAAGACCTTCGAATGGCTCTCATTGAGGAATGAACCACTTTTCCCCAAAGGGACATGCAAAACATGATCAGCTCTATATGCGAAATCGAACGATGAGTGTCATCCAGAACCGTGGTGGCAACACACATTCTTGAAACGAGTAATTCTTGCCTTTTCTTGACTTTATAATTCAGTTCAATTGACGCGCAGTGTACAAACAAGTCTTGGAGACAGTTATTGAATTTCTTCAAAATTTGCAAAAGAAAGTGTGAGGATCAGTTTTATTTATTTAGCGTATGGCTTAAGTATATCACAGAATATATTTAGATTTATGCATTATACAATGCATCACAAACAGATGTCCAATTTTTTTATATATTCGATTGACCCTTCGGTTGCTATTACAAAGTCTATAGGGTCGCCTGTGTATGCTCTGCGTGGGCAGTCCTGAACAATGTGACTGATCGTCTGTCTTGCAGCGCCGCAGTCACAAGAAGGCGAGGAGAGTTTACCCCATCTGTGGAGGGAGTCGGCGCATCTTCCACAGTTTGTTCGAATTCGATTAAGGGCTGCCCAAATCTTACGGGGACGTTCAAATTCGCCAGGTTTCCCTATGATGTCCGGTAGACTATGGTAATGCGGATCTGTCCTACTTTCCCAATCTTCTCTCCATCGGGTATTTAAGTCAAAGTTGGATTGCTGCAGCGCTTGAGCAGATTGTAGAGGGGGTAACCTGGATCGGAGACGGTTTCCAAGAATATCGGGGATGTCGTTGTGGACTAGAAGCTGGCGACTGTCCATTATTTTGTTATATTCTTTAACCAATGCATGTTCGCGGCGTAGGTTGGGTGGTGCTATGTTACTAAGGGTAGGTAGCCACATTGTAGGGGTGGGCTTAATTGTGCCTGTTATCATACGCATAGTACGGTTTAGTTGGGTGTCGACCAGGTGGGTATGCCTGCTATTTAGCCACACTGGAGCACAGTATTCTGCCACCGGATATATCAGGCCAAGAGCAGAGGATCTTAATGTTGATGCTGTGGACCCCCATGTAGTGCCGCAGAGTTTCTGTATTATATTGTTGCGTGTTTTCAATTTTGCTGCTGTTTTCGTCAGGTGTTCTCTGAATGTGAGCGTTCTGTCTAGAGTAACCCCAAGGTATTTCGGGTATTTATTGTGTTTTAACAGCTTGTTATTAAAATACACTCGCAATTCTCTGTTTGCCAACTTGTTGTTTAGATGAAAAGCTGATACTTCAGTTTTTGTAGTACTTGGCTGTAGTCTCCATTTCTTAAGGTATTCGCTGAGGATGGATAAGTCATTCGTGAGAGTGATTTCTGTATTTTCTAAAGATTGGTGGCTTGTTGCAAGGGTCCAGTCGTCAGCATATCCAAACTTCCGAGATTCGGTTTCAGGCATGAGGATCAGTATTATAGTGGAATTGTAATACTACATCTGAAGATTCTTTAGCATTATACTGTGTCCGAGGCATTATTCTTATCTATTTGTCTATACTTTAGGATATCATTTATTGGTATAACACTCATTGGCATATATACCTAACAATGGGATCAAACAAAGACATCGAAGTTTAATATTAACAGCCCTAAAAGCCTTCACGATGGACATATGATATCAGGCGGATTAGTAAAAACTGGCAACAATCAGCACAAAACCGTGAAGTGTGGAAACAATTGGGGGAGACCTATGTCCAGCAATGGACGTAAATTGGTTGGATGATGATAAAAGACATGTACAATTATTTTTTACAGCTTTTTAATTTTTTAATGGACATCTTGTCTGACATACATGATTAGCTACTGGTATATCTGTATACATTTAAAACAAGCGGTTATTTTTTTTATAGTAAGTTCCTCATAAGTATTATTTAGTATGGTTAAGCTTTTACTATGTTGTAAATTAATGCAGATAAGTTTGTTTGATTAAGTTAGAAATCGCGAGACATTTTTTATTTGTATAAAGCAGCGTTTTCCAAACTTATTTTTCCGTGGCCCGGTTATTTTTGTCTTTATCTTTCGTGACCCACTAATTTTTTTGCCTACCCTGGTGTGAGTGTACAAGAAAACGTATTTAAATATTTATTAGTTTTATACATGGACGTATAAATAAAGATCTTTATTTATACGTCCATGGTTTTATATAATTTAATAAAGAATCATTAGCTCAAACAAAAATGTAATAAAACAATCAAAATCAAATACTTTATAAATGAGAAGTATGCAGTTGTTTCTGGTTAACTAAAAATTTCACGTTTGGAGGAAAAGATGTCAATTTTATCCTCACGTCTGGTTTGACTTCCAAACGGTTCCTATATTTATTTTTGAGGAAAACCAGTGTTGACAACCCTGCCTCAAACTTATAGGTCGTAACAAAAGGAATTAGAAACTTTATCGCTTTTTCTGTTAAAAATGGGTACTTCTGGCGGCAAGCCAGCCAAAAATCTATCAGTGTTATTTTGTGAAATATGTCTTTGAGTGCCCTATCACACGATAGTTTAATTACTGACTCAATATATAAATCCGGAAGTCCAGTCTTGGATTCTTCGTCCATTTTAAATGGATTCCTTATCCATGCGATGGCGAGGCGACCCGGCATTTTGCTTTCGTGGCCCGGTACCGGGTCGCGACCCAACATTTGGGAAACGCTGGTATAAAGGATTTGGTATTATTTATTGTTTGCATAACTGGTTCCGATACAATTCTGTGAATTATTGTAAATTAGACCAATGGCCTCTCACACTATAGCCCGATCAATGAACACAAAACTTTTCGAAAATCTCCAAAAAAATAAAGGAAGGATGAAAATCTGGGAATAGGTATTTGAAATTGTCTATTATTATATAAGAAAAAGTTTACAATTCTTCATCCCCTCCATTTTAAAAAAATTGGGAAATACGGGGTGAAAAATATTTTCTCGCGGGTGAAAAAAAATATGTTCAAAATAAGTCCGGAATTGGATAAAATGACTAATTCTAAGCAATTTTTGTTCTATAGAGTTTTTTCACTAAGTCAATACTTTTCGAGTTATTCGCGAGTGAATATGTTCATTTTAAACATAAATAAAACATGTTTTTGGATGGTTTTCCACAGATAACTCAAAAAGTAAGTATTTTAGCGAAAAAATATTTAGCAAAAATATAGCTAATAAAAACATGAAAAAAATGGTGTACCTATGCATGAAGACTCTAGACTCAGTAGAAGCAGAGTTGTAGCTAATGAAATGTAGTTTATTATTCGTCAAATTCCAAATCGAATATTTCAACGTGAAATAACCAAAAAACGGAGCACTTTTTGGGAAAAACTCACTACAACTTTAAAGTGTTTAAAAAAGGTTTATCCTTGTTTAAAAAAATTTCTAACATTAAATAGAATAGAATAGAATAGAAATATGCTTTAATGTCACTGAAAATTTTTACAATTTTATGGACAAAGCTTACCTACATACAGTCAAAAGAAAAATTTACTAAAATTAGATAAATCGTCAATATACAGTAAATATGATATAAAACCAAAAACAAAAACAATTAATTGCAAAATTTATATAAATTGCAAATTGAACATACTCACAACAAATAAAATACAACATTAGGAATTGACAGTTTAAGCTACTGCGTATGAAACCCAATTTTCTTAGTTATTCATTAAGAAATTCTTCTCAGGGCCCCCGTAAGGGTTACTGGCGCCTGTGTGCAAAAAAGGATTTTGGCGCCCCTTAAGGCATTTTGGATCATGTTATTTATTTACTTTTTGAAGGTAGGTAGGTGCTTGAAATAAGCCAAAAAACTGAACTTTAAAAATCATATCTATAGTTCATTCACTCAAGGTAAAATATTGTAAAACCTACGAATTTTTAAGAACCGTTTGGATTGACATGACATTTGACATACACATAGTTTAGCTAACGTGTCAAGGAATAAAGTGATATTTTTTTTGATTTTATTCACCCCTTTTTGGAGGCGAAAAAACATACGTTCAAAAAAGTCCGGAATTGGATAAAATGACTAATTATTGAACAATTTTTTCTACTTATAAACTTTTTTCACTAAGTCAATACTTTTCTAGTTATTTGCGAGTAAATATGTTCATTTTCCAACAAAAAAAACGTGTTTAGACGGATTTTCGCAAGTATCTCAAAAAGTAAGTATTTTATCGAAAAAAATATAGCTTATAGAGAAGTGAAAAAGATGGTGTAATTTATGAAGTCTACAGACCCAGTAAAAGCAGAGTTGTAGCTAATGAAAAGAAGGTTATTATTCGTCAAATTACAAATCGAATATTTCAACGTAAAATAAGTGTTTAAAAAAAGCTATATTTTTATTTTTTTAGGTGTTTTTTTTAATATCAAAAGTAAGAGTAAGGTACGCTCAAAATAGTGTTTTTTGGTAAACAAATTGTGAAAATTGCACCCTAATTAGCATCCCAAATGAAATTAATCGTTACCCCTTCACCACAAAATAGTTTACTTATGTATTGTTTATATGATCTTAAGTTTGATCGATTCAAAGTGCTTATTTTTGAAAAGGCTGTAGTTAAAAGAGTTTGAACGAGTCACTAGTCATGAATGTATGCAAATTTTGAACAACCATAACCAATTTTTCTCTTACAGAAAAACAAAAAATCCAAAATATGTATTCAGAAATGCAAAACCTTACTTTTTACTGCTTGAAATTTTTTACTGAGATTTTTGGTATCACTAATAATCTTAAGTTATTTGAAAAAAAAGGAATTTATTAAGATTAAGATGAAGATTAATAACTCGAAAAGTATTGACTTAGTAAAAATCTGTATGGAACAAAACTGGCCTATAATTAGTCACTTTATCCAATTCCGGACTTATTTTGAACGTATGTTTTTTCATCCCCGAGAATACCCCCAGGTACAAAAGCACACATCGGCACAATATCACTTATGTTCTTGTTAGCTATGTGTATGGCAAATTTCATGCCAGGGTGTCCCGAAAAGATTGGTCATAAATTATACCACAGATTCTGGGGCCAAAAATAGGTTGATTGAACCTCACTTACCTATATACAATAGTGCACATAAAAAAAGTTACAGCCCTTTGAAGTTACAAAATGAAAATCGATTTTTTTTCATATATCGAAAACTCTCAAAGATTTTTTATTGAAAGTGGACATGTGGCATTTAAATGGTAGCAACATCTTAAAAAAAATTTAAGTAAAATTTGTGCACCCCATAAAAATTTTATGGGGGTTTTGTTCCCTTAAACCCCCCCAAACTTTTGTGTACGTTCCAATTAAATTATTATTGTGGCACCATTAGTTAAACACATTATTTTTAAAACTTTTTTGCCTCTTAGTACTTTTTCAATAAGCCAGTGTTTATCGAGATATTTTGAATATTTGTCGAATCCACCACATATTTGTATATGGTTAAGTACGATTATAGAGACCTGTTAATAATCTGAAAATTTATTTATAATTTACATTTTTAGGTATATTTTGAAAAAGAAGCTACATCTCGATAAAAGGTGACTTATTAACAAAAGACGAAGAGGCAAAAGTTTTAAAAATACTGTGTTTAACTAATGGTACCACAATAATACTTTAATTGGAACGTACACAATCATTTGGGGGGTTTAAAGGAACAAACCCCCATACAATTTTTACGTAAATATATTGAAAAAGAAGCCGCATCTCAATAAAAATTAACTTATCGAAAAAATACTAAGAGGCAAAAAAGTTTTAGAAACGTCGTGTTTAACTAATGGTACCACAATAATGAATTAATTGGAACGTACAAAAAAGTTTGGGGGGGTTTAAGGGAACAAAATCCCCATAAATTTTTTATTAGGTGGACAAATTTCACTAAAATTTTGTTTCAAGATGTTCCTGCAATAAGAGTGATACATGTCCATTTTCAATAAAAAATATTTAATAGTTTTCGATATATTGAAAAAAATCGATTTTCATTTTGTAATTTCAAAGGGCTATAACTTTTTTCATGAGCACATTTGTACTAAGGTAAGTTAGGTTAAATCGAACTATTTTTGACCCCGTAATGTGTGGTATAATTTATGACCATTCTTTTCGGGACACCCTGTATAAGCGGTTCTTTAACCTTTCCGGAACCGTGCTATAAAAACTTACGCTGCAGGCCGTGCGGGGCAACTATGTTACCCCACTAAAATACTTTAATAATTCATTTAAATTTTACATTATTGTTTGGAAAGTTATATAATAAGGCACTAGTAACTGAAATAATTTGTTTTTATTATTAAAAAGATTAAATTTTTTTTTATTTTTACGTGTAATTACAATTTGATTTTATTCCTGATTTTTACAGTCAGGGCATAAAAATGTTTTACTTCTCGATGTATGGTACAAATTGGTTTTCTGCATGTACTACATGATATTTGAGTCTTTCTATCACGTGCCCTGGCACAAAATCTGCATCTTCGACTTGTATATTGTTGAATGTCTCTGGCAGGGGTTTCTGGCACTGTGTGCCCCGAGGAGTTAATGTCAATTTTAGTATAAAATTTAAATTATATTTGATAATTTTTATAAAAAAACGATTTAGTAATATATTTTCTAAGATTACCTGGAGGGATAAAAAAACATAAAAATATTTTGAAAAGTTATAAAGCCAAAACCGCATCTGGGGTAACCAAGTTGCCCCGCACGGCCACGGAAAGGTTAAAATTCACAGCAAAAACCGTGAGTAAGTGGACTATTATTTGTAGACTAAAATATCAAATTGAAACAAAGCAGAACAAAATCGTAACAGAATAAATTAAAATGCCTGGCTTCTGATATGTTCTTGCAAATGGGAATTGGCAGTAATTGGTTGATATACTAATAAAATTTCGTGTGTGTTTATACTTAATCCTATTTAATTTCTCAACTTCTATTTTAAAATTAATTTTTGTTTTTTTGTTTGTTTGTTTTTTTTTGCAATTTTTGACTCCGGTTTTGGCGCCCCTAAAGGATGGCCCCCGTGTGCATTGCACACTTTGCACATATGGTAGCGGGGGCCCTGATTCTTCTATTGAATAATATGGTCTTTTAGATAGATAGGCTTTTATCATTTTACGGAACTTTGGAAAATATGTTACAGATTTAAGTTGTAACGGGAGATGGTTGTACAGTTTCTTTGCGGAATATAATGTAAATAAATGTGAATAAATGTAATGCGGCTAAAAGTAAGTGAGTTACGCTCAAAATATTGTTGTTCCCTTTTATTTTTTGGTAAAAAAATCGCGAAAATCACCCCCTAATTAGCTTCCCAAATAAAATTAATCATTACCGCTTTACAAGTTACTTTACTTAGGTAAATATTATTTATATGAACTATAGGTAAGTTTCATAGGTCCAAAGTGCTCATTTTTGAAAAAAATTGGTTTTAAAATAAAACATTTTTTTATTTAGAAAAAAATTCCAATTTTTTCAAGTTAACTTAAAAATTATTAGTAATACCAAAAATCTCAAAGAGTAATAAAATGTACGTTTTGCTTTTCTGAATATTTTGAATTTTTTGTTTTCTTCTTAGACAAAAATTGGTTATGCTATGGCTGTTCAAAATTTGCCTAAACTCGTGATTAGTTACTCGATCAAGCCATTTTAACTACAGACTTTTCAAAAATAAGCACTTTATACTGATGAAACTTACAGATCATATAGAGAATACATAATCAAAGTAATTTATGAAGCGATAATGATTACATTTATTTGGGGTGCTAGTTAGGGGGTGATTTTCGTGATTATTTTTACCAAAAAATGAGAGGGACCAACAATATTTTGAGCGTAACTCCTTACTTTTAGTGTTAGACTTTTTTTTGAAAAACAAAAATAAACATTTTTTAAACACTTTAAAAAAGTTGTAATGAATTCTCTCCGAAAAGTGCTTCGTTTTTTGGTTATTTTACATTGAAATATTCGATTTGGAATTTGACGAAGAAGAACCTTCTTTTCATTAGCTACAACTCTGCTTTTATTGGGTCTAGAGACTTCATGCGTGCACCAATTTTTTTCAATTTTTTATAAGCTATATTTTTGCTAAGAATATTTTTTTCGATAAAGTACTTACTTTTTGAGGTATTTGCGAAAAACCGTCCAAAAACATGTTTTTTCTTGTTAAAAATGAACATATTCACTCGCAAATAACTCAAAAAGTATTAACTTAGTGAAAAAACTCTATAGAACAAAAGTTGTTTAGAATTAGTCATTTTATGCAATTCCGGACTTATTTTGAATGTATATTTTTCACCCCCGAAAAAGGGGTATCTGCATCCCCTCCATTTTACAAAAATGGAGGGATGCAGAATTGTAAACTTTTTCTTATATAATAATAGACAATTTCTACGACCTATTTCCAAATTTTCATCCTTCCTTTATTTTTTTGGGTCAGATTGTTCTTTGATCGGGCTACTAATCAAACCAATCACACGAAAGACTCTAACTCTAAACTAAAGAATTAATTATTGCTTGTAAAATAAACAATTCATCCAAACACATGTTACTATAATGGATCTATCTATCTTCGAGCCTTAATCTATCCATTTTTGGAAATAGGCCTCCCCTTCTCTTTTCCACTGGTTTCTATCCAGCGCTGTGGTCATCCATCTGGATCGGGCATGCCTTTTGAGGTCGTCCCTCCATCTCATCTGAGGCCTTCCTCTTCCTGAGAGGAACTATAATGGATATCGATATTAATTTCAAACAAATGCAGCCTAAAATGCATATCTCGACGTTTCTTTTCGATCGTCCGATAAAATTAATCATTTGCGTTAAATAGTGAGCGAATAGTGAGATTAAATACACAAGTTAAAGTCCCCTAAACCTACTGCTGTGAATTTAAGTACAAGCTTGAAACGAATCTAAATCTTGGAATCAGACTAAAAGAAAAATACGACATAGATAAAGCTATAAACCACCTCACCTATCAAACTCAACAAGCTGCATATCGAGCTACATCATCAACAACTCCAAAGCAAGAAAATATAAATACATAACACTCCGAATTATATTGGAACTAAGAACTAATAGTCGTTTGGATAGTCAAGCGGAAGGGGACTCAACCGCACATCACTTCGCTGTGATGTATGTGAGTTGAAATCCTGGCCTGGTGAACGGAAAAACAAAAAGACTAACGCAGCAGTTTAAAATTCTAATATAAGAATCTGAGGGCCTATGGGGAAACAGTACGGTAAGTGATAAGGGCTTGCGGCTCAGTGATATTCCTCTATCTATAGATCCCTACCGGAAGGGCGTCCTAATACTGGTGCGTGCGTGCGTGCGTGCGTGCGTGCGTGCGTGCGTGCGTGGTGTGTGTGTGTGTGTGTGTGTGTGTGTGTGTGTGTGTGTGTGTGTGTGTGTGAATGTGTGTGTGTGTGTGTGTGTGTGTGTGTGTGTGTGTGTGTGTGTGTGTGTGTTTGTGTGTGTGTGTGTGTGTGTGTGTGTGTGTGTGTGTGTGTGTGTGTGTGTGTGTGTGTGTGTGTGTGTGTGTGTGTGTGTGTGTGTGTGTGTGTGTGTGTGTGTGTGTGTGTGTGTATGTATATCTATAGCCGAAAAGAAAAATAAGTGGTAGAAGGCAAAGAAGTCTAAATCTTAATGACACACAAATATAATCGACTAACCAGACAATTCAGATCAGCGCTACATGATGCACGTATGCCACATTTGAACACTGCATTAGTACCGTATCTAAAGAAGATAATTTAATATGGAAGGCTCAAAACTCTTAAAAATACCTACATAACACAACCCACCAATTAAGAAAGATGACGGTACTTGGAGAAGATCACACCAGGAAAAAGCGTCAGCATTTGCAGAATACTTAACTGGTAGGTTTTTTTTATAAAACACCAACCAGGTATATAATAACGATGTAAACTTAATAATAGACTTCCTGGATAGTTAGACCTGAATCCCGCGTAAGAAAAAAAAGTTGATTAATAGCAAGCTGAAAATTTCTTAATAGCTTAACGGTGTCTAGTCGGACAAACTTTGATGCACGGGAACACTGGAACAGGAGAAGTTTTAATTGTGGAACGTGATAAACGTGTCGTCCTGACAAGTTTATGATTGTGAAAAATAGCAAGTTGTTTTGAAGTTTATTCAATAGCCAACGTTATATAATATATGAAAAAATGTTTGTCCGACAAAAATGTTGGGCATTTTAACGAGTCCGACACGTAGAACATGTCACATCACAGGAAAAATGTTGGTGATAAATAGCAGTCTGATTTTTGCATGAGGGTTTAATGAAAGGTTAAAAAATCAATTGGAAGTTCTGTCCGACAAAATTAATGGGAAGTTTTCGTAGTCCGACATTCTAAACATGTAAGATATAGACAAAAATGTTGGTGATAAATAACAAGCTAATTTTGATTTTGTTATGTACAAATTATATTTTGTAACACAAAAAGTTATATGTCGGACAAAAAGTTTGGGAAAATCGAAGGAAATGAATAAAAAATAATTTTTTCAGAATTACTTAGTCGCATATAGCTACTTTAGCTATATGCGATATATGCTGATAAAGCTATTTTAGTTTTATATTATTTATATTCACATACTTGCATTTACATATGTACCTACTGTTGTGATCTTACTTTTGAAATCTAATGATGTTCTCAGATGTAATTTATCTTAATTACTTAATCAATAATTATCTCATTAATCAAACAGATCAAATACCAATATAGTGTCAATCTCAGGGCTAAATTATAATATCAATTACTTACTTTTGTGGCTTCAAAGTATTTCTCAGTGGATTCCTAATCGGGATAGATAAAAGAGAGTAAAATAATACACACATACGCATTTCAATTAGAAATTATAAAAAACGTTTATTTTATCTAAATGGCAATATCTGCTTAATATTTCTTATATCTTATCTTCTATCTTTATTTAATACAACAGTTACAAAAATGGGAATCTTATTTCTTTTTGTCTCCAAATTTATTTTATTTATAATGAACTATTATGATTTATCAGTAACAAATTGATTGAGGTTTGATGAAATTTTTATAGTGATTGTGTAGCTCAATTTTCAATGTGTTATTTAATACACAAACCATACATTCATGTCATAACAAAACAGACTGACCTTTACTGATGATTTGACAATGTCTTCACACAAAACACGTTTCCTATTGGCTTGGGTTGCGATCCAAAGACTCGTCCCAGTCTTCCAGTAATGCCTCTGCTCCTTTGAAAACTAAGCCTCGTACAGCCCTCGTTCCTGCCTTCTCCTGATGCCGTGTTCTACCTTTTTCAAACACTTCCACTAAACCGGGATACTCTAGACTCAAGGAGTTATATACTACCTCGACTCGGTCTATCACTCGTTCCACGATATCTTACTTTTTATTTTTTAAAGACAAAACTAACCAATCCCGCGTTTCACTTTTTTGTCACTCTTCTCGAAAACTGGACTTCGCCTCTCCTCGCTCAAAAACATTCTGACTCTCCTTGCTCATTCATTCTCCACCTTCCAAATACCCCTTCCAGCATTCAAAAATGAACCAATCCAAAGCAACTTTCAATTATCCGTATTTACCAACACAAACTTTCCTTTTTCTAAATATCTTAATGGATTTCAAGAAAAAATAATATTCCCCATTTCAATTTTACTTTCCACATTACCTCTTTACAAATTTAATAACCTATTATCTTATTTACTAGAATATGAGTTATCGGTGATTATTGACACCTTTCCACGAACACTTTCTTTTTAAACATCACTCTAATTGTTTACTTGAGTCGTATTGTTCCTGGGGTTCGTAAACACTTCTCCGAAACACTTTCTTAAAAACTACCTATACATAATTTGTTTTATACAGGGTGTTCCAAATTTACATGCCCGCGGTGGAGAAAAACGAAAACCTTTATTTTTACTTGAATTTTAAATATAGCTATAGACTTTTATTTCTTATGTCAAATAGGAATATAACACTACATACATGCATACTCCAAAAACAGTGAGGTAAGTATCAATGCATGTATATATTGCAAAAAAAATATTTTTTTGGGTGGAATTTGTTCTAGATATTCTCAAAATGATAATAAAAAGTGTCATAGAACATGTGAAAGAAATATCTTAGGGTTTTCTAATTAGGCGCAAAAGAAAGTATGGAAAATTTCCTACAAAAAATGTTATATTCATTTTTTTTCATAATCACATCTTAACCCTGTAAACGACGTTGAAAAATGTGAAGTGTGTAAAACTTCGGTGCTTATAAGCATAGACGTAAATTTGACACGACATGCTTAGAAGTATGGGTAGGTATGTAGAAATAATATAATAGAAGGCTGCATTTGTCTGTGTGACACTTTGTGCTCTATACTACACAAAGTACTATTTAAAAGTATATAGTCTTCGACGTTCTTTTTGTCTCGTGTGTTGGAAATTTTATATTAACTATGGAGTGTTTTTGTATCTATTTTTGAGTGTGAACAGTTTAAATTTCAAGCCACCAAACAATTCGACGAAACATTTTTGAGTAATTGTTGAACATTTTACAAAGTTCGTAAAATACTTGGTCCTTAATTCAACGAGGATCAGTCGTCAGATAATTGTGAAAATTTTTCGTGCTATAATGCTTTTTGAGTTAAAACAAGCTTGATTGAAGAAGGGTACCTAAATAAATTATTTATTAAAATTTTATATCGTAATTTTTTTCAAATTTCTACAAATGAAATATATAATGTAATATATCACATGGGTAGAAATAATTTGCTGCCAAAATAAATCGATTAGTGTAAATTTGAAGTTACTTCTTCTCCTTTTTTGTTTTTGGTTTCGCTGCAAGGCGATTACCAGCACGATTTATAAGCGATCTTGACGTAGTCTGGCTCTGAGCCATACCAAAATCGCTGACTATGTTCTTGTAAGGAAGCTTTTGATGAGTTGTGATGATTATAATTAAATGAGATTAATTGGGTCAGGTTAAGTATGATTAAAAATTAAAACATAAATTAAATGACAAATAGCAACATAATATAACACGGATACATATAAACAGTTGAGCCTTGCAATTTGTAAGCTTATTTTGTTAATTGCTAGAAAACGCATTGCAGTTTATAAGCTTATTTGGTTAATTGCAAGAAAACGCATAATTACATTGACTGATTCTTCCGTTAAGGAACTTAGAATATTGTATATAGAGAGCGGTGTTTTGAAGTTCATGGAAATAAATTTTGTGTATATATCAAAATTAGGAATCACATTAATCGGGCATTCAAAAAAGATGTGGTTTAGATCCTCGAGACGACCACATTCACAAAAAGGATTATCTTTTATATTCATTTTATACAGATGTTGTTTTGTTAAACAATGGCCTGTGCGCATTCTAATGATGGTGGTAATGTGTCTTCTATTTCTATATGGAAAATTTGAATACCAAGGTTTTGTAGGAAAGAAGTCTTGAATTGTTTTGTATTGCGAAGTCTTCTTCTGGACTAAAGATTTCCATTTTTCTTGGTACTCTTTTGTAATTTTTCCTCTGATGATTGATAGGGCATCCTGGGAATTCAGTTGTACTTCCATGGGTACATTCAGGTCTCTTCCTATTTTTGCCAGTATGTCAGCCTGGGTGTTACCAAATATATTAGAGTGTCCAGGTATCCAGGAAAGGAGAATTTTGGTACCATTCTCATTGGCTGAAGATATAAGTTTCTTTGTTTTTAGGGCCCTTATATCTGCTGAAGCAGATAAGTTACATGTTTTAATATTGGTTATTGGATTGAGCGAATCAGAAAATATTATAGCTTTCTTTAGATGTTTTGTAGTTGTGACTTCCACCGCTTGATGTATTGCTATACTCTCTGCTTTGCTTATGCTTAGAGCTCCAGGAAGTCTTGAGGAGAAATTATATTCAATACTCGGGATGCATATCCCAAAACCTACCCTTTCTTTGTTTTTTGAGGCATCAGTATATATAAAGGTATGGTCTTTCCCATATTGTTCAGTAGTCATAAGGAATTTTTCTTTAATCATCGGGTCATATTTTTTGATATTACAATTTAGAATTGGAAGTGGATTCATTAGTGTATCATAGTCTAATTCATAACATGGAAAATTTGGGCTTTTGTATATTTTTTTAAAATATGGAAAAAAATATTCTAATGCCGAAACCAAGTATGGTACATTATGCCTTGTATAAAAATTAGGTTTGTTTATAAGTCTTTTACGTATTTCAATTAGGAGTAATATTATGGGATGATTCTCAATAATGATGATTTTACTTAAAAATTTAGAGGCTAACAATAATCTTCTATGTTCTAGGTCCATTTGGGCAGACTCTGCCAAGATTGCCAAATTTGGTGTAGACTTCATGCACCCCAAACATATCTTAAGTCCCTCAAAAAATACTGCATTGAGTTTGTTGTTGCATTTTTGTGATATTGGGTTGAATAGGAAGGAACCATAATCGAGGTGAGATCTGATCAAGGCATTAAAAACCATTAGGAGTGTTCGTGGGTCAGCTCCCCACCAGACTCTACATATTGCACGTAGGATGTTAATATTTTTCTTTGCCTTGAGTATAATATTGTCAACATGTAAGTCCCATGATAGATGCTTATGAAAAATTATGCCTAGAAATTTCACTTCATTTTTTAGAGGAATGGCTGTGTTGTTGATTTTGATTTCTGTTAGATTATCTCTTCGACTACCCTTTGTGAACCATACAGCTTCACATTTGTCTTTGGATAAGGACAAGTCATGTTCTGCAAGCCAGTGTAATGTGTTTTCCAATTCTTTGTTTATTTTACTTACCATGCTTTGGATATCATATCCCTTAATATACAAAACCAAGTCGTCTGAATATCGACATATTTTAACTTCATTATTGCTAATACAAAACAATTCTGCTATATAAATATTAAACAAAATGGTACTTAAGGGAGAACCTTGAGGTAGCCCCTTAGTTGCCATGAAAGGTCCCAAAAAGTCACCATCATTAGATCTTGAATATAAAAGTCTGTTCTGTAAAATTTTGAACACAATATTATTTATTGCAGATGGAATATTTCGAAGTTTTAGTTTGCTATAAAGTTTGTATATATTGACATTATCATATGCTGCTTTGATATCAAGAAAGATGGCCAAAACCGATTGGGAGGATTCAAAGGCTTCCACAATTGTGGAATGAAGGAGGGTCAAGTTGTCAGCAGTGCCTCTTCCTTTTCTAAAACCTGTCTGATGGTTGGTGAATGAACAGTTATGTTCTAAGGACCAATCTAGGCGATTCTTGATTAATATTTCTAATGTTTTAAGCACACATGAGGATAAAACTATTGGTCTGAAACTACTGGCCAAGAGTGGATTTTTGTGTGGCTTTAAGATATTTATAACATTATGGTTTTTCCAATCTTCAGGCAGGTTGTCACCATTTAGACAATTATTGTAGATATTCAACAGAAAATGTTTAGCTTGTAGTGGTAGATGTTTTATCATAAGGTAAGGAATGTCGTCCATACCTGGTGCCGATTTTTTTTTATTATTTACAGCATTGTTAAGTTCCCAGATTGTAAAAGGGGAAACTTGCTCGTTTATATCGTCAAGCTCAAAATTTGGATCAATAAAAACTGCAGACATGTTCTGTAGAATTTCTGTTTTAATGTTATCTGCGGGGTTATGAAATGTCTGGCCGTAATTTTTGTTATTTGAGAATTTTTTAACTTTGTTCCAGACATAGGTAGTGTTAGATTCCTTATTTAATGATTCACAGAAGTTTATGAATTTATTTCTTTTTTTAATTCTGAGGTTTCGTTTAGTTTGGGCGATTATACGTTTAGCGTTTATATAGTTCTCTAAGGAAACAGATTGTTTAAAGTTTTGAATTGCCTGTTTGCGGCTTTTAATCCAAAGTGAACATTCTTCATCCCACCACGGATTTGAAGGTTTACCCTGTGTTCTACAGCTTTTATAGGGAATTGAGTTATCTGCTACTTGATTAACTACCTCCAAAAACTCATTGTAATTAGAGTTTACCGGTAAATCAAGCATTCCTGTTATCATCCCAGTGTGGAATGTATACCAGTCTGCTCTTTTAATATTTCTCATTTTGTATGTTTGTGTATAGATGCTATCATTTTTGTTAAACTCACAGTTGTTTATTATGACAAAGGTGGGGAAATGGTTGCTATTTCCACAATCTTGTATGACACCCCAAGTAGAACATAGAGCCATATTATTACTTGCTATGGCTAGATCTACAGCGCTAAGATTATTATTAGGAGGTTGAAACAATGTTGCTGATCCATCATTTAGGATAATTAATTCTTTATCAAAAATAAAATCATAAATATTTTTTCCTCCCTTATTGGTAGGACATTTATCCCATAGGGGATGGTGAGAGTTCAGATCACCTAGTATAATTAAGTTTTCTGTAGGTATGTTTTCTATTGTTGAGCTCAAGAAAGGAAGAGTTATGGCATTATTTGTATTGGAGTAAATGTTTATTATGTATAAGTTACCAATTTTTGTTGTTATGTATTGGATTTGGTCTGAGTTGTACTTCTGAATTGTAGAAAAAATAATAGATTTCTTGATACAAGTAGCTACTCCACCATATCCATCATCTCTGTCCTGTCTGACAACATTATAATACTTCAAAGAAAAATTAAAATCTTGTTTAAGCCAAGTTTCATTAATAGCAATTATGTCAGGGTCTTCTTTGAAAATTAAGTTCGTTATGTTTTCCCTGTTTGATTTAATGCTTCTAATATTCCACTGACTAATTTTTAATTTCTTTTTTGAATTCATGATTATGTGATTTGATATATGTTTAATTAATTAAAATCAGAATCAGATTTATCCTCTTGGTCCATATAGGACTCTACGTTTAATCGGGAAAATAAATGGTTTTTAAGTAAATTTAAGTTTTCTGATGATGTATTACTAATAAAATTTAGGCATGAGTTTAAAAAGTCATTTGAAGAAAAGGTATCAATATTTTGAAAGTTTTGCGATGCACTGGATTGCCAGGCTTGATTGGAGTTTTGTGATAAATTAGCCGAGGTTCTTGATTTGAAAGGTTCTGAACGAGAAAATGAGCTAGTGGGGGAAGAGGTTGGCTTTTCTGGTCTTAATTGCTGTGTATATGTACTCTTTTCATTTGGTTGCTAATCTTGACGTTTTTTCACGACTCTCCGTTTGTTGTCGGAGTTCAGAACCACCTGTTGAAAGGAACGTTTTACTGTAGATGATCTAAAATTGTTTGTTCTTCGTTGCGATGGTTCTATGGTGTTAGAATTATTTGTACTGGTACTTGGAGTATTTTCTAACGGCCTGCTGTTATTTTTAAAATTTGGAAAATCTCTCGGGTTATAAATAAATTTATTATTTGAGATGTATGATTTTGGAATGGCTTCACTTGCCTCAAAAAATGTCAAATTTTCATACGCCATCAGTTCTTTAATATTCTTTTGCCTTGTATATTCTGGGCAGCTCTTGTCAATAGATTTGTGAGAGTCCTTGCAGTAAAAACATTTTGTCATGCATACGTCTTCATGTTTGTTTTCCCCGCAATTAAAACATCTTTCTTTCCCTTTACAGTTTGTTTTTGTGTGGCCAAATCTAAGACAGTTATAGTATTGTGTCACTGGGGCAATATATGTGTCCACTAGTCTTGGTATGCCATAAAAAAACACAGTTTTGGGCATAAGAACGCATCGAAATGTAAATAGTGTCGTACCTGTGGGTTCATAAGAAGTTACTCCATCTTTAATTACTCTTCTATTTAATCTTTTTATATGTAAAATTTCAATGTCATTTCCTGTATCGCAACACCGAAGAAGTTCTTTTTCATCAATATCTGTATCAATTTGTCTGACGATACCTTTGCAGGTTACGAAGTTAAAGTTATCTTGTATCCCTGATTTAGAAGTTGAGTGTTCTTAAGTAGCATGTTAGCCGAGTGAAAATTGGCAAATTCAACTGAAACTCTATTGAGTCCTTTACTATCTATTTTTTTAACGTCACTAAGTTTGAGGTTGAATATATCTCGAGCTATTTTAATTGTATTGAATGTGCCAATTTTTATATTCGGTATATTTGTAGATTCAAGATATACTACAAAAGGTCCATGATCTTTTTCGGAGTATGTATTAACCTTTTTTTCTTCCTGAGAATTATTGTCGGAAGTCTGATTTTGATTTTTTTCGGAATTATTAGTCATTGCAATTTTAGCCGGAGAAGAAGTATCAGGATAAGGGGGGACTGAGCCCCCCTTTTCCTCACTCATTGTAAGAAAAAAACAGTTAATGAAGTATTAATAACTAGAAAGCAAAAAGAAATAAAAAGAGCAAGCAAAATAGCATAAAAGAAAGCCGCTTAAAAAAAATATAAGCAAAAATGCTCAACTTACCTATATGCAAACACTTAAGCAACAACACCGGCGGTTGTTAGCTAGGTTAAGACCCTAAACTAGTGGCAAACTTTAACTGCTGCAAAACAGAAACTGTTCACACCTCGAAAGCGTAATGTCTAGTTTAGAAATATTAAATTTTTGGAAAATATTTCTTAAATTTAAAATACGTGGTCTGACGTTTTTGAAATTTGAAGTTACGATTGCAATTAGGGATTCCAATGAACTGTCAGTGGTGGTCGGTGGATGGCTAAACTGACATGCCCATAGACATAGTTAAGGGGGGTGGTCATGGCGTATCTAATGTTTACATTGAATATTGACAAATTTGTAAAGAATATCCTGTTTGGTTTTGTTTTTTTGTTAATTGTGTAGCGAAATTTGTGAAATTGTGATAGCAAATTAAATATGAAGTGGTTTAAACATTGGATACGCCTATGGATGACAGTTTCGCCATCCAGCAGCCATATTATATCACGTGATTTGGAATGCCTAATTTATTATGAATTATTGTCAAAAGTGACAGTTCTTAAATGGCAATGTATTCATAGACATAACGGTAGACAGGGAATACAGACCAAAAAGTCGATCGGTGGTCTATCTATCTCTTTTAACCAAGCGATCCCGCGCATGTGACAGACAAAGATGGCTAGACCACTCAATCCATAGTATTGGCGTTACACCTCGATGCACAGACCGGTCCTTACTTTGCCTAATCTACTAATTAGAATGTATTACGTATTACAGTGAGGTACCTAAATGATGTTGAGATAAATCGAAAGATATCGATTGTAATTGATTGTAGGTATTTTTGATATAGAATAATCACCCGTTATTGAAATTTCAAAAATTATTTTTTTTTAAATTGTCCGACTACGAAATCTACCCCTTATATTTTTCCGACAACAGTCACTCTTTGTAAGGAATAATTTACTTAATTAAATTTCGTTTTTGTCGGAAAGCTATTTATCACCAGCATTTTTGTCTATATCTTACATGTTTAGAATGTCGGACTACGAAAACTTCCCATTAATTTTGTCGGACAGAAGTTCCAATTGATTTTTTAACCTTTCATTAAACTCTCATGCAAAAAGCAGACTGCTATTTATCACCAACATTTTTTCTGTGATGTGACATGTTCTACGTGTCGGACTCGTTAAAATGCCCAACATTTTTGTCAGACAAACATTTTTTCACATATTATGTAACGTTGGCTATTGAATAAACCTAAAATCAACTTGCTATTTTTCACAATCATAAACTTGTCAGGACGACACGTTTATCATGCTCCACAATTAAAACTTCCCCTGTTCCAGTATTCCTGTGCATCAAAGTTTGTCCGACTAGACACCGTTAAGCTATTAACAAGTTTTCAGCTTGCTATTAATCAACTTTTTTTCTTACGCGGGATCCAGGTTTAAGTGTTTTAGTATGGTATAACTAGACCCAAACCCAGACATCCAAAGTGAAAGTTATGCTCCAACACCAAATTGTTCTATATGGTCCACATAATGTTCAGAAAAAACTCACACCATTTTGAGCGTCGGGTTTAGGGGGAGAGGGGGGAGAAATCGTCAAATTCGTAGTTTTTTACGATTTTCGTCAATATTTCTAAAACTATGAGGTTTATCATAAACAACCTTCTATGCAAAAATGTTACACATTAAATTTTAAATAAAAAAGGCCCTATGCACAATCCTTCTAAAATGAACGGTTCCCAAGTTACGGAGGTAGTATAGTATAATTGGTCCAAAAAAAGGCCTAACCCAGACATCCAAAGTAAAAGTTTTCCTTCAACACCAAATTGTTCTATATGGTTCACATATTGTTCAGTAAAAGTTACACTATTTTGAGCGTCCGGTTTGGGGGCAGGGCCGGACTGGCTCCTAAAAAAGGCGCCAACCCAAATTCTAAAAAAGGCGCCAACCCAATCTCTAAACAAAGGCGCCAGACCCCCTTCTAAGCTTTTGCATCAAACTTTTTTGAAATCCTAGTGCATTAGGCCTGGATCCCGCGTACCAAAAAAGTTGTATAATAGCAAGCTGAAAATTTGTTAATAGGTTAACGATGTCTAGTCGGATAAACTTGGATGTATGGGAACACTGGAATATGTGAAGTTTTAATTGTGGTAACAGGTTAAACATTTGAAACGTCAGACTACGAAAACTGTCACATGTATTTTGTCGGACAGAACTTCCAATTTATCTTTTACTCACTCATTAAACTCTCATGGAAAAATCAGACTGGTACCAACTGAGCATTTTAATAAGTCAGACACGTAGAACATGTTAAATGACAGAAATTATGTTGGTGATAAATAGCAGTCTGATTTTTGCATAAGAGTTGAATGAAAGGGAAACAAATTAATTGGAAGTTCTGTCCGACAAAATACATGGGACGTTTTCGTAGTCTGACGTTCCAAATTTTTAACCTGTTGTACAATTAAAACTTCCCTGTTCCAGTGTTTCCAAACACAAGTACATCAAAGTTTGTCCGATTAGACACTGTTAACTTATTAACAAATTTTCAGCTTGCTATTATACAACTTTTTTTGGTACGCAAGATCCAGGCCTACATGTAAAGTAAATTAATATTACTTGTGAATTTTTTTAAGTTTAATATTAATTTAAAACAATAAAGTAATTTACCATTTTTCAACTGCTTCTACAGAAGAATCTACTGGTTCAAAAACATTGATCAACAATCATGATCATTGGTGTTCAACAGAAGGTACTTTTAAAATTATTTCGAATTCTTAGAGCGCTCTAAAATAGCAGAGTAAACCTCGATAAAAAAGCCGCAATCACACTGTTTCAGGTGATCCGTAAATGAGCAGTGAATGGCCTAATGTCAGTCGCTCGCAAACGGAGCCCTCGGAGAACTGGCGAAAGTTCTTTGTAATTCAAGCCTTAGCGTGGGCAAGGGCTCACTGCCTCACCGGACAGTATAATTCTCTCCTAATCGCGGGAACTATATGGATAAGTATTTAATCACTTAGGAAAAAATAAAACAAAACGAAGTGAGAATGGAGCGTGTCACCGGTGGTGGTGCAGCTTTAACAAGGTATGAATGAGATGATAAGGTGTTCATTCTAGTAAAGGGAACAAAGGAAAAATTCTAAGCGAAGAGGGAAAGAGGAAGAAAGAGACTATGATCTTCGGAAGAATGGGATCTGTTCGAAGATCTCCGGTCAGTGGTAGGGACCTGACCAAGACGGATCTCCCAGGGGAGACAACCTTGCAAAGGAGCTCCTCATTAATGGTAAGAACAATGGATAAACTTACCAGAGTTTCAAATAATTTAGTGAAACTAATGTCCGACCATACAAACACGAAGGTCGAGATCAAGAATGAGGTAAAAAACTTAAAGATAGTCACCAAAGACATGAAGAGCAATCTCAGACAAGTCGCCCTCGGCAGCATTGAGAAACGAAATAGAATAGTAGAGCACACCGGTGAGGAAGGAACGACTAAGGAAACGGCAGGAGTGTCCACACAGGTCGGCTTCGAAGAGTTCTTTCCCGAAAAACTTAGTGAAGAAGAGATAGAAATGATCGCAACGGTTCTGAACTCAGGAGAAAGAGGCTTTAAAAAATAAAGGACATCATAAAGATGGGAAGAAGCTCACTATAGGGTCGCCAAACCGGGAAGATAGGATAAACCTACATGCGACTTAGTAGTGGTCATGGAATCAGTGAGGGGGAAAGGTTTCACGACCTGACAAGGAAAAACAGGAACTGGGAGTATGTGCAGGAGGTACATACAGACCAGGAAAGGTGGAGTACTTCCAACTTAGTACTATAAGCACGATGACAAGGACGGGTCAGAAGGAAGAGAACCGGGAAAACCGTCAGAATATTTTCATGGTCCCTGTAGAGAAAAGGGTGACGGAAATCGACGGGGACAAGAGACTACTGGCAATTGTTTCTAAATTGAGGAAAGACATGGAGATAGTGGGGACCAGAGAGGCGTCCCTAAGAGTAGTGGGGGCTACAAAGGTAGGAAATTCAGGAAGCTCCTGGAAGTTACATTTATGGGTATGGACTTTCACCTCGCGCAGGTGGAGTATGAATGCGGGGAAAGTAGGATGTAGACGCAGAAGGTGATCATGAAGGAAGGTAGAAAATCCCATGCCGAATTGCTCAAGCAAATCAAGGGTAGCCTAGACACAAAGAAGGAGGCGATTAGCATCACAAGCGCTAAGAATACTACGGACGGGACTTCACCCTCAAAGTGGCAGGGAAAGAACAGGCCAAGCGCCCGAAGAAGAATATCGTGGCCCGCACGGAGGAAGGAAAAATAGAGAAGGGAACACAAACGTCATGGTCGGACTGACACACATCACAGCCAAGAAGCCTCTGGAAAGAAAACATATACCAATTGACTGGAACTCGTGCAAGATTCTAGAGAGACTGCATGCCCAGCGCTGCTTTAGATGCCTGCAGTTCGGGCATAGTAAAACCGACTGCAAGGGAGAAAACATGACGGACTCCTACTACAGATGTGGCAAAGGGGGCACCAGGCACGATAGTGTAGTAGTAAGGCGACTTTTTGCCTCACTTGTAAAGAATCCGGTCACAGAGCCGACAGCTTACAGTGCCCGCAGTATAAAAAACTCATCCTCGAAAAGCGGGGGCTTAAGAGACACCTGGCCACAAGGGATGAGGAAAGGGTGGATGAAAGCACCTAGGACCAGAACTCAGACAGCCTATAGGTATGTTAGAGAGATAAGAACCATCTAATTCGAAGTTCCTTTAAATAAATATGGGAAGGGCGAGGGCCGCTCACGACGTTGCAGAGGTACTCACACGAAGGGAATGTTATCACATTTAGTCTCTCAACAAAGAATCATTAAAGATAAGAGATCTAACGTGACCATATACGTGATGAACCGAGGAGTTGGCATCACCAGACACTTTGTTAAGAATCGGTATGTTGAAGTACAAGTTTGATACCTGATGGTGTGCAATTGCTATGTTTCACCAAATGTCCCGCTTTGAGTATATGAAGAGTATATTGACTCGATTATCAAGAGGCTGGGACGGAGAGTGTACCGGTCTCCGGTTACCGATGGTAAAACCCATCGTCTATTTGTTGACTTCAAAGCCGCGTACGACAATGCTAAGAGAACAGTACTATACCAATCAATACATGAGTTTGTTACACCAGAATAACTCGAATGACCAACTCCGACCAACTAGAATGACAATGTCTGACTTAAAAGAGTGCGTAAGTATAGAGAAATATAATTCTAGAACTTTTGAAATAAAGGATGGACAAGGGGATGCGCCGGTAACCTGAATGTGAACGATCGTCCATGGAACCAAAGAGTTCAAGATGGGAGAGGGAAATACCTATGATAATGGAGGTAATACGTAGGTAATAGTAAATACTTTCCGGACATCTCGCTGGTTTCAACGTTACTTCTAAACAGGGTCGTAAGCTGAACTGTTTTAAAAGAAGAATCACTCAGCTTACATAAATATGTGAGTTTTGAACTAGCGAGCAAAAGGAAGAAACGGAAAGATGAAGATATCGATCTAAAGAGATTTTTAAATGAGTAAGTCTTTGTGGGTGCTTTTAGCTTGATTGGTCTGAGATGCGAGGATGTGAGTGAGTTGATCGAGGATCTGAGTGGGGCACCGGAGTTGGCTTGTGTTAGGTCAAATGGGTGGTATGAAAGAAAATAACCGTACTGGTAGAATGAGGGGCTTGAATATCAGAGAACGAATTGTATGAGAGTAAGAATGGAGTGGAAGAGGTTATTAAAATTTCAAGCAGGAAAAAGATAATCAATGAATTAAAGCGAATGCAGAACCAGTACAGAAATGAGATTACATGATTGAAGAGAGAAAAGTGGAGTAACCTGCTTCAGGATCTCAAAAGAGGTATCTGGGGACAGTGTTTCAAGATGGTGTGTATCTAACAGAAGGTGAAAAGACACACTATCCCCTGCCCGAGGAGAAGAGACTGTTTAATACGGGAGCGCTTTCCTCAAGTGGAGAACAGACGTTTAAGTGTTACTTGTTTCATAGAGGCGGTACCCTTTACTGATTTGGAACTCGGCGAGGCCGTTGGATGGATAAAGATCCGAAAGGTACATGGCATAGACGGAGTCATACCGGAGAAGCTAAGGCTCGCCGCACAACTGAACCATAAGAGGTCAGAAAAACCTTTGTGCCATTTTCGAGCTATGTGTGTTGGCCTTTGATTACCTGATACGAGTTGAATTTTGTTGTACCTACTGGCTTCATTATGATGTATGATTCTAGGGTGCAAAAATCCTGTATGTATGATTTAGTTATGGCGCGCAGAAAACTGCACTCATTAGGCCAATTGTGGGATGTAACACTATTGTAATATAATATAAACAGATGACATTGATACCTACGAAAGGCTCCTGAATCGTAAAATAGCCGCGCGACTCATCTAAGCTATTTATTATAACAGAAACCGTGGATACGAAAGGCGCCCGAATCTTAAAAATGGTCTTCGAGGGCGCCGCGCGTCCTCGGAGCAGATATTGATACCAACAACAGGTCTTCGAGGGCGCCGCGCGTTGCATCTAAGCTTTTTATTATAATAGAAACAGCGGAAATTGATACCCACGAAAGGCGCTCAAATCGTAGACATAGTCTTCGAGGGCGCCGTGCGTTGCATACAAGCAATTTATTATAATAGAAACAGTGGATGTTGATACCTACGAAAGGCGCCCGAATCGTAAAAATTGTCTTCGAGGGCGCGCGCGTCCTCGGAGCAGATATTGATACACACAAAGGCATTTGAATCGTAAAAATGGTCTTCGAGGGCGCCGTTCGTCGCATCTAAGCAATTTATTATAACAGGAACAGCGGACATTAATACCTACAAAAGGCGCCCGAATCGTAAAAAATGGTCTTCGAGGGCGCTGCGCGTTCTCGGAGCGGATATTGATATCCATGAAAGGCGCCCGAATAGCCTACGTTATTTGATTATCTGATATCTGGTATTTTGTTGTACCCACTGGCTTCATTATGTAGGTTTCTGGTGCCAAACGGCGAAATCACAAGCAAGTAGAAACATTTTTTAGGGGAATGGTAGCTGCGTCATATTTGTGTAACAGTTCAAAAAAAAATTTTTCAGCGTTTAATTTTTTTAATGGATAGATAGTAACCAAGGCAAAAGGCGCACCGGCCCGATGGCCGGTGGGCCGGCGGGCCAGTCCGGGCCTGTTTGGGGGGTCCGTTTATTTGATATGATATACAATAGTTATTACGCATATGAATCTTAAAATTGTAGATTGCCTTTCTAAACCAGTTTTAATTTAATCTCTCTAATGTTCGATTACAAATTCTTTTTTATAAAATCGGCATCACCGCGCTGAAAACTCTCATAAGGACTGCATTGCCTATGTTCCCTATTCTGTAAAGTCAAGGTGGGACGGACTATAGTAACATTTTCTCTGTTCTTTGTTTGATTGGCTTGTGATAGATACTCCAATGCAGAAAGATTTTTAGATTTTACATACTTTTATTCATAGAGGGCGCCGCAATCCGCAATGTTCAATCTCAATCTCTTCATGAAATTTTAAAGAATAAAACCATACAACATTTTCTACTGATTTTTCTCTACGCTAAAACCAAATATTCTAATTTTTTATGTTGAATGTGTATGTATGTACTGTGTATATGCGGAATTACACGCTTCCTGGTCACGGAAATCAAACGAGCTATTTTATCTTAATAATATGAAACTACATGCTTTCTTTACCTCGTATTATTTACATTCCCATTTCTGCAATTTCTTGATTTCCGTATTGGAAATCAAAGAAAAACCAGTGGATCATCTATGGGCGTTTTCACATTAGCCGACACGACAGCGGCCCAGCAACGACACGTCACCTTTTTTACCTCAGCACCTTTTTTACATAGCACGACCTTTATCGCCGACACAGCACCGATAACCGAAAATTTTTTTAGATTATAATATGATGGCAGGCTTTAATAAATTAAAATTGCTTTATTTATTATATTTGAGGAGAAAAGAAAAACAAAAAAGTAGAAGTCAATTATGGGTCCATCCAATAATAAAAGTACGATATTGGAAAAAATTGAAAAATTTTTGAAAAATTGTGCTCTGATACACATTTGCATTACATTTTCTTATCTGCCTGACGTGCCTGAGCAAAGAATACAATATCTCTCACAAGAACCGACACGGACGGCGATTCTTTTGTTGTTAGCATGTACTTAATTTTAGTATCGAGTTGGCAAGTGTACACGCGAGTACACTGAGAAAAGTCTCGCACATTTCTGGCGTGTATCAATAAAATTTTAGTTGCACTGAGAGAAAGGTTGCATGCAGGGCCGGCTTTTGTTGACATTCTTAATATGGCGGAATTATTTTTGATTTACAAAAGGTTGCAAATACAACACAAAGTAATGGTGAGAATTATATTGATTAAAACCATGGATAAAATACCTTTTTTATCCTGATTTTAGCATTGAAAGACCAATAATAACATATATTATAGGTTTGTTCCAACACGACCGAGAACCGTCACGAAACGGTAACGCTCCTGCGCAGTAAACAAAATCCGTTCCAACAAAAATATGATCGTCCTCGGATCGTCCTTCCCACTGTTCCAACAAGAATTGTGATCTTTTAGTGACGGTTTCGTGATGACCATTTCAGTAATTGGGCAATAGGGTTTTTCATTGATTGTCATTTGTTTCGAGCTTCTGTCATGTATCACATAATATTAATATATCTACGGCATACGTCTTTGGTTTTTATCATTGGATTACCGTCATCGGACGATAACTGGGCGATACGGTTACGAACATGCGCACAACAAGCGGTACAAGTAGTTCCGTGACGGTTTCTGGATCGTCCAAAAGTTCATGTTGGAACAAACCTTATAGTGGCGTGACATTCACTAATTATTCTTTTTGGCTTATATTGATACAACGATACAAAATATAATTTGTTGTTTTCACCAATTTTGAAAAAGTGTGAACAAGTTGGTGAGAATTTGAACGACTTGGTGTGACCTAATAGGCTGTCTGTCCGTCCGACCGCGAATATAACTCCTTCAGTCACTATACCAGGTAGAATGACAAATGAGGTGTCAAATGAAAGCTTATAATCCATGGATGGTACTCAAGGTGAGACATTTGACCTAGACTGTCTGTCCGTCCGACCGGAAATGTAACTCCTCCGTCACTATACCAGGTAGAATCACAAATGAGGTGTCGAATGAAAGCTCATAATACATGGATGGTACTAAAGGTGGGAAATTTGACCTAGGACTTCCGGTTTTAGAAATGCGACCGGAAGTACTCTTTTAAAGTCACCGCAATAGCACAAGTGATATATTATTCGACGCGCATTCACAAGACGAGAACAAATATATACTTCTGGTTTCATGATTGTCTGTCCGTCCGACCGCGAATACAACTCCTCAGTTACTAATACAGATAGAATGACAAATGAGGTGTCGAATGAAAGCTTATAACCCATGGATGGTATTAAAGATGAGAAATTTGACATCGGAGTTCGGTTTTAGAGTTACAACCGTAGGTACTGCTTTAAAGTCACTCAAAATATGATATGAATGTAAAACAAGATGACAAAATTAGTAAAATCGTAGATCAATCGACGCAAAGTTACACGAAGAGTTCCAATATCGACTTCCAGTTCTACTTTCGATTACTTTGGGTGAAAACCTAGGACCAATTACTTGTTTGTCGAGGTATTTCCTAATTCATTATATTCGTTATTTCGTAAAATAATTGAAAAATAACAGCCTTTGTAACCGTCACGGAATCCAATTCTTTTTGGATGACAAATGTTCGTGATCAACAACAAGAAACTGTATGTTAAAATCGAATGTCAATATTTTCAATTTTTATTGTCTTGGAAACCAGCCAAAACATTCCGTACATTCCAGCCAAAACCAGCCAGTACATTCTTTAAAGTCGAATATCGGGGTAAATAAATAAAAAACCAATAAGTATTGTACTTTTTTATTTCTATAAATATAAAGATGTAATAACTGAAAAAATATATATAGTATACAATAAAAACTAATAAGCAATCGAGAAAAGAGAAAAAGTGATTTTTTAATAAAATAAGTGATAAATTCAATAAGGCAAACACTCTTACAAAACGGCTACCATAAAACCCAAATCAATAGGAGCATTCAGAAACATCTAAATCCCATTCCATCTAATAAAGAAAACTTGCCGCCCGATCAACCCAAAATCTTTCTACCTTTTATCAAAGGTGTCACTGACAAGATTAGTAGAATTCTTACCCCTCTAAATATCAAAACCGTCTTCACTACTCACTCCAAGTTGTGCAATCTTGTCAGATCCGTAAAAGACCAAATCCCCAATGAAGACCATGGTGTCTACGAGATACCTTGTTCCAGTTGCCCACGGACATACATAGGACAGACAAACCGACGAATCCAAAACCGTATCTACGAACATTCCATATCTGTAAAACATTCCGACACTACTTCAGCCCTTGCCCAACATCATATTCAGACAGGTCACCAAATAGATTTCGAGAAAACAAAAACCATCGCCCCTGTCCGCTCCTTAAAATCGAGAATCATCCGTGAAGCCATCGAAATTGAAAAACGCCCTCACAGCCTAAACACACGCGATGACGCCAAAAGACTGCCGGCAACATGGCGACCGCTGCTTCGGCAAATCCCCACGTCAGTCGATCCCACTCAGGCCTCTCCCGCGCATACAGTTCCCGCGCGCACTGAGAGTATAAAAGGAGCTACACAGGCGAAGACAGGTTTCAATCCGATAAATGCAGGGGATATAGAAAAAGCTATCCACACAGCAACTGGCCAAACCATGGTTACGGTTCACAGCCGTAGCAGAAATGCTAACACTTCCACTAAAGAGCCCACCTACCTCCTCTGCATTACTGGTATCGACGTGGATTACTCCGAGCAGGAGGTCACCGACTTGCTCACAGAACAACAATTCCCAGTCGAAAGACTGTGGAGAGTCAAAGCCTATAAAACAGGCAGGGACTCTAAAGTGATCAAGGTGGTGACCAAATCCTTGGAGAAATTCACGTCAGCATTGAGCCGAGGCATAACTCTAGATGGTGAAATCTACAATGCCGAACTTCCACATGGCTCCGACCCTACTATCCCCACCCCAAAATATTGCAGCAAATGCTGCATTAACGGACACTCCATCGACGAATGCCCTCAAAAAGCATTCGTCTGCCCCCACTGCGGCGGCAACCACAAATCCAGCGCCTGCACCAAACAGCAGGAACCCAAATGCCCGAATTGCGGCGGTGACCACCCCGCATACTCCAACAAGTGTCCACAAAGACACACCATCCCCTCCGCCCAACACGAAATACAGCTACTAACGATCGAAAGATCATTCCCCCTTTCGAACTCCCAACAGAAACAAAGAACATCTTGTCGATTCAGACTGCTCTTTTGCTGAACTTGTTGCCCGAACTTCGCGAACATATCGCTGCAATCACGGCTAATTTAATTAGCCAAGTCTACGACCACTCGACAGTGGTCCACGGGTACGGGAGCAATGTCACGGTGACATTCCGCTCCAACCACTAAAACCCTCCCTTTATGGATTTCACCCTAGGCACAGTCAACTGTCAGGGTCTCTCCAAAAAGAGACCCCTCATCAAGAATATCCTGTCGAAGCACAACATCCAGATCCTCGCACTCACAGATACTCTGTCGAAAAGCGATCCACACTTCGCAGGATATTCGATCATCCATCGAAGCCGCTATCAGGTTTCACGTGGGAATGGTATTCTCGTGAAACACGGAATACCGCACACCACACACACATTCCCACAAAATTTTCGTCCACCTGATGTGGACTTCCTGGCAATTGACGTGCATATCCCCAATAACGAAACCCTCACGATAGTCTCTTACTACAAACACCCGGGTCAGCCACTCAGCAGGCACTTGCTTGAGTATTTTTCAACGCTTAGCAAGGCCGTGCTGATGGGTGACCTAAATTGTAGACACACTCAGTTTGGTGATCACCGTTTAAACCCAGAAGGCATCCGCCTCACGGATTATCTACTAGACCTTCCCATTTCAAGAATCACCAACACTGAATTCACGTTTTTGAACGCCAATGGGGCCTCTATTGTCGACCACATCCTAGTTACTAGTAACATTCTGGATCGGTTCGGGGATAGATGCCACATAGGCGATTCAATAACGTCAGACCACTTACCTCTTCTTGTCGACACCGACATACTAATTCCAAAACAACCAAACCCTCCAAGATCTATAAGAGACTATCGTCACGCTAACTGGACTGAATTCCAAAACTTCATCACACAAAATCTCCCTATGTTAGGCGAACTCGATACTAACGATAGTATCGACACCAGTGCAACCGAAATCGAGAACCTCATCACTGAGGCGATCACGCACGCAATTCCACTCAAACAAATAACCTATACATCCCCGGCACTTCCACAATACATCATTGCCAAAATCCAACAAAAACGACGTCTTCTACGTCAATACAAGGCCAACAGAAACCCACTAATCAAAACAGAGTACAACCGGATCTGTGCCAGGATAAAGAGGGAGATATCTGTCCTAACGGCTCGCCGGTGGGAAGATGCTACCTCAAAACTGGACTACAGAGACGGAGGTAAATTCTGGCAAAAATTCAAAGTCCTAACAAAACAAAAACTATCTCAACCATCCCATCTGTTGGTCAACAATCACATAGTCAATTCCCCAGAAGGGAAAGCCGAAGCATTCAGAAATTCGCTTCAAAACAATTTTCAAACTCCAGATAACCCGAACTTTGATCGCATATTTAAATTCAACACAGAATACATTGTAAATGTTACTCTCAACCACTACATTCCAGTCTATGATCCTATCATGGACCCCCTCACAGACAGGGAAACGGAGAGCTTTTGCCAAATCGGCAAAAACAGCGCTCCCGGACCTGATGGCATCAACCGAAGGTGCCTCAAAAAACTTCCAGAGAGTATCATTCCTCTTCTAACTAAAATATTCAATGCATGTCTCAAAAACAGCCACTTTCCTACTCCTTGGAAGGTGGCCAACACCATCATGCTTTTGAAAAAAGGCAAACCCCCAACCGACGTGGAATCCTATAGACCAATTTCATTAATCAATACTCTGGGTAAAGTTCTTGAGCTAATCCTAAAAGAGAGGCTCAATGACTTTCTCGAAAACCACAATATCATACCAAAATTCCAATACGGATTCCAGTCAGGTAAATCTACTAAACATGCATTAATAGATTTCACTACCAAAGTTACTCAAACCATCAACGATGGTTCATTCGCCATAGCCACATTTCTGGATGTGCAGAAGGCTTTCGACCAGGTCTGGCACGACGGGCTTGTTCGGAAACTTCTGGACATCGGGCTACCATTGCAATTTACCAAAATTGTACACTCCTACCTACACAACCGTACTGTCAGAGTTAAAATAGGCGATCAAAGGTCCACCCCCTTCACTCCACAAGCTGGAGTTCCCCAGGGTTCAGTCCTAGCACCGCTGTTGTACATCATCTACAACAGCGACATCACTAACCAAAATATCCCAGGTACTCGGCTGTTTCTCTATGCAGACGACACGACTCTGCTCTCAACAACCTCTCGATACAACCCAAGACTCCTCTTCAGAAGAGCCCAGGCTCTGTTGGACGGCGTCGGCGAATGGTGTTGTAAGTGGAGAGTCACGCTGAACGCGAACAAAACAACAACAATTGTGTTTCGCGCCCCTTCTGTGTCAAATAGAATCATACGCAATGAAGACGACCAATATCCACTGAGACTGTTGGGAGAAAGGCTTGTTGTTAGCCCGACTGCGAACTATTTGGGAGTACTGTTCACCAGGACTCTCAACTGGGACGCAGATCTAAAGGCAACTTTAGATAGGGTAAGGAACAGGGCCAGACTTCTCAACGCTCTCTCGGGAAAAATTGGCAAGACACACAAGAAGACTCTCATTCACACTTACAAGACCTTTATTCGACCCGTCATGGAGTACAAATCGTGTATCTACTCTCTTTGTTCAAGACAAAAACAAGAGAGGTTGTTGAGAACAGAACGCAGAATCTTGCGTAGATGCAACTATGAGCACTGGCGATATCCCTCAAACGAAATCCATAACATCTCGAACACCCCCAAAATCACCGAGAGAATAAACTCTCTGAACAGGAACTTCACAATCAAAGTAATCAACGGCCCCCCTTCCGACACACAAGAATCTCTCAAATGTTCCTGTTCATCTTCCGGCCACGTACTCCACCGAAAGCCCAAACGCAAAAAGATTCATGTACCGTCCGCTCTAATGCAAACATGCATTGACGAACTCCCGGTGGAGTACGAAAACATCCTTGAGGCTACCCCGTTAGCCTACCGTACCCACCTCTAACATTTCCTCTTCCCTACCCCGAACAGGGAGAAGTTGGTTTTTTGCGGTTTCCCAACTTCATTGCACAATTATACCTGTTCGTCCCAAGAAAATAGCCGCAACTATTTTCTCCACTCGAACGCACACTGTCCACGCTGCGCTCAAAGCCACCTCCTGACCGCCGACGAGGGACGCAGGTTCGCCTGTCGTTGTACAATGGTTTCTAGGGAGACTGGTCGAGAGCAAAGCACGGACAGTACACGTAAATGTCTATGGAACCAACAACAATCCATCAAACTTTCTTCTCTGTTGACTTCTTAGCCTTCTGGACACCACCGTCCGGCATAACCCAGGATCCAAGAACACCAGGACACGGCGCTTTCCCCAGTGTGTTTTTCGGACTGTTTGCTTTTGCTGCCAACACAATACATTCACCTCACACCCTGAAGAGGACAAAATCCTAAACGGGGAAGCACATTGAACGCATTTCTTCTAAACATTATCTAGACAAGCAAATCAAACAATGTGGCTGGCTGGCTCGAAGACAGGTCGTCACTCGACACTGAGGAGTAGGCAGATTGAGACCTCAGTGCCGCTTGACCGTTCTCCTAGAGAACAAGACACTACTGGTACGTCACGAGTGAGGGGAGTAGGCAGATTGAGACCCCGAACTCGAACGGAACCATACCCCTCTTGATAATGGCTCCAAAAAGGGTGCCGAAACGTCGAGTTATAAATTCTCAACGCGGTTCTTCCCGAGAACTTAGTAATTTTCATTTACCTGACCGCGGAAATCTTTCCGAACATTATATATATATATATATATATATATATATATATATATATATTAATGTGATATTCAATATTAATTCAAATTTTACATATCTTAACAATATCTTAACAATATATATATATTAATGTGATATTCAATATTAATTCAAATTTTACATATCTTAACAATATATATATATATATATATATATATATATATATATATATATATATTGATGTGATCTTGATTATTGATATGAGATAATATTCTTATTTGTCATTTAATTTAATCAATGCATTAATAATAATTTAATTAATTAACCAGATCACATATCAATATGTTTTCAATCTCAGGGCGAATTATAAAATTAATTACTTACTTACGTGGCTTCTCAGTATTTCTCAATGGTTCCTAATCGGGATAGGAAAGAAAAGAGTAAAATAATACACACATATGGGTTACAATTATAATCAAAATATTGTTTATTTTATTTAAATGGCAATCACTGCTTAATATTTGCTATATCTTATTATTCCTAAACATAACATTTACACATGGGAATCTTATTTCCTTTTGGTTTCCAATTGAAAGTTTTTATTAACATTTAACTATTATGATTTATTAGCAACAATTCTATTTAAGTTTGATGAAGCTTTTCTGATATTATTGATTATGTTCTTCAATTTTAAATGTGGTATTTAATACGAAAAACCCATACATTCATGTCCAAACAAATGAGACTGACCTTTTTCTGGTGAACTGAGAATGTCTTCACACAAGACCCGTTTCCTGCTATCCTTGGCTGCGATCAAAACCTCGTCCTGGCTTCCAGTAATGTTCTCCTTTGAAAACTAGCTCGTATAGCTCCCGTTCCTGCTTCTGTCGTGATGCCGTGTTTCTACCTTTTTCGAAACTTCAATCAGCTACCGGGACACTCTTGGCTCAAGGAGGTTCTTTTACTCTCAACCTGGCCTACCTCTCGTTCCACGATAGATACTCCACACTCACGGAACTACACCGGCTTTCTCCTCTCCGTACACTACCGTCTACTACTCGACTTCACTTCTCGACAGCTCAAAACATTCTGATCTCTATTTTCAGTCATTCACCTACTTTCTAAATATCCCTTCCAGTTTCACAAATCAACCTTCCACCACCAACTCTCATTCGCAGTCTTCCTCAAAACCAATTTTTAATCTTTCTAAATATGCTTAATGGATTTCAAAAAAAAATAGTTAATTCCCATTCTAAAATTACTTTCTACTATTTACAAAATTTAATGACCTATTATCTACTTCAACTGAGTCTTATTTAGCATAGGCTAATGATCGAACCTTCCGCGAACAACGATAATGACCTATTATCGATTTCCACTGAGTCTTATTTAGCATAGGCTAATGATCGAACCTTCCGCGAAAAACGATAATGGTACGCGCCATTCACTTTGTTTATTCTAAGCGCATTGTCCCGAGTTTCGTAAGCTTCTTCTAATCACTTCTTAAAATTAAATATAACAATTTGTTGTATACAGGTTGTTCTAAATTTATATGCCCGTGGTTGAGAAAATTGAAAATATTTTATATTAAATTGAATTTTGTTTATAATTATCAAAATTTAATTTTCATATCAAATAGAAATATAACAAAATATATATATATATATATATATATATATATATATATATATATATATATATATATATATATATATATATATATATATATATATATATATATATATGGAAACGTTTTGATCATTATGGTCAGAAGCTTATATTCCATATGAAAGCAGCCTTTAGCTTTTTTTTGTTGGAACGCAAGTATAATCAAGAGAATGTAAACCTATTATGAAGAGTGTATTGTCAATTATCAAGCATTAATTTGAATGTTGAAACAATTTCAAGTGATATTGGATCAAACTTTTTGAATTAGCTAAATTATATAATGTTACTCCTGAAAATCCTGAATTTCAAGTAGTCAGTCATAAATTGTTTTATATATTTGACCTAAGTTATTGTTTTATACAAACTACAGAAACAATTTAATGAAACATAGTTTATTAAATTTAATTTAGGTTTGCTGATAAAAGTATACTTTATGGAAGTTTTTGTGAGTATTGGATTCTCAACTTTTTAAACACAGCACGTGGCTTGTGGAATGAACACATATAAAATATGACTTTGTGCTCTTCCTGCAGATGCATTTGGTACAGTAGAGGTCAAAGAAAGGTTAGAGAATTTGTATGATATTTTAGATTCAAATTCTTTGTGAAATCCCAATAAATACAAAATTAATTTTTTATACGATAGTTTATAGTTCACGAAAAAGCTTAAAATAATTAATTCACATAATCAAGATATCTCAAAAAGAATTAAATTGTATAAATGTTGGAAAATAACAATTAATAGTTGTAGGCTATATAAGAAAATATATATAGAAAATAAGTCTATACAAAATATTATGAGCTACAAACTGATACAAAAACCAAATACTAACGCCAAGCCAAACAAACAACTGTGACAACAAACGCCGATCCTGTACAAGACAAATGTCACCAAAATTATTTGCTATTCATACAAAGTGAGAAATGGCCGATCTGGCACATGCGCATAAAAATTTAGTTCATAGATAATCCGTTTGTGTCGGTTCTTGGGAGATATGTATTCTTTGGCCTGAGTAAGTTGTTCATATTCATCATCTAAAATCTTGAATATTTCTTGCCAACTTTTTTCTCTTAAAATTTTATTTTTATTATTTTCGTTTGTCTTGTCCCAGAGGCAAGGTTGACTTTCTACCAATTCAATCAATGTGACGATATTAAATTTAAGTCATTTTTTATTTAAAAGCTGTTTAAAATACACAAGAAACAAACTTTTCCCTAATAAAAGTAATCAATCTAACCTAGACCACAGAATAGAAAACAAGTTGTTGTTCTTTATTCTGTGCCTAGACCTAGAATGTAAATAAAAATCATAGAAAAAGAGGGTTAGTTAGGATAAAAATCGGACCGGCACGCGTGGGAGAACTGCTTCTCGCCGACTGTCGGCGGCGATGACGACACATCATCGACATGTCGGTGAATGTGAAACCATTCTTATAGTTTCAATCATGATACTATAAACAAAGAATACTCCATCCAACATCACCGTTGGATGGAGTATTCTTTGGATGTTGGATGGAGTATTCTTTGCTATAAATAACAAGATAATATATATTGCACATCCGGAAGTCGTGACGTAACTGGAGACCGACAAGTTCGTAATGGTTCGTAATCATTCGCAATGTCCGATTACTTTGAATTGTTCGCGGTTGTATTTTATATTTTATTTTTGACAGTTATTTTGACTGGAATCTCGACCCTAAATGTTTTTCGAATACATTGAAGTTTAATGGTATTTTGCTAATTGAATAATTTCATCACATAAGACCCGTTTGCCATTATACTAATTTCAGTACTGATTTCAGTACTAAAAATATTGGTTAGTTGCGCGAGTCGATTTAGTATGAAAAATGTCAGTTTGTGCCAAGTTTGTGTTTGCAACTATACGAATTGTAATCAGCATATAGGCATGCGCTATGCGCTCTACTAAATTTACATGAGCTTTACTCAAGGTTCATAGATAGTAGCTTTACTAATTGATATTGCAAGTTGAAATCCATTAACTTATTAACAATAAAAGATGGGAAGAAGTATTTTTGCAAAACTGGCAAACTTGGCTTTTATTTCTGCTACAGATATATCCACACCTAGTTTGGCTAATTCTGCCTTTATTTCTTCCAAAACTTTAATTCCTGCGTTCCTAGAGAGGGTGCTTTGGCACATACAAACATTGATCATTGATTCGATTTGTAAAACTCTATTAATGTTTCAATCTGCCTTTGGCTCCACATGTTGAAAGTTGAAATCACTATTATTATTATGTACCTATAAACAAAACAAAAGTACCTAATATACAATACAACCTCACTTTTTAATATTGTGTCAATTTCAGTACAAGAAATTAGAACATGTTTTAATTTTTAGTACTAAATCGGCGCGCGCATCTAATTTGTAGATACAATATTTTTAGTACTAATTTCAGTACTAAATTTAGCATAGTGGCAAGCGGACCTTATGCATACAAATCCCATTTAACTTTAACAAGAATTCAAATTTAACTTCCGGTCTCCAGTTACGTCATGAATGCGCGAACTCGGGCGTACTTGCGCTACGGGAAAATACTGTCTTTATTTATAGTATCATGGTTTCAATGTAAATTACAGTCCACCGACACCGCTGCCGGTGTCGTGTCGCTGTCGTGTCGGCTAATGTGAAAACGCCCTATGTAGTGGAATAAACCTTTTTTTGTTCTGTGATGGAACCATGGAATAAAAAATCTCATGATGTCACTGTCACCTTTGGTTGTCACTGTCACTTGTCAATTGTCAACCTGGAAAACGACTTGTCGAAGTCGCATAGTTTTTATAAGTTTAAATAAACTAAATTAAATATAAATACTTCGAGAATGCAATAATTATTATTCTTTAACTAGACCCACAGCTTATTAATTAGCAGAAGTAGTAGCAGACTTATACTAACTAGCATAAGGAGAAACATATTAACATAACATGGCAGACTTCATAGATTCTGAAGCAGAAGAAAGTAGTGAGGTAATGTGCAATTCTTTTATCGATGATAATTTTCTTATTGTAAATAATAGTAGATTAAATCTGCACGTATAGCAGGCTTTTACATTAATCTTCTTCATTACTCCATGTCGTATGCTTCCTTGTTAATGTTTACTATATTTAGATCTATTCCTCAGTATTGTTCAATCTAATTGTAGATTATCATAGCTTTTTATTATTTACTGTTATGCTCTCGTTTGCGTTTATCCTAATACCATTGCAGTTTTTGTGCTTGTGATTGTATACTGCAGAATATTCATTCTTCAATACAGTTTCTAAATTTATTCATCCTCCACCCCTTAACTATATATCCTATATGTTTCTCAATACCTCTTTTATCCTACTTCGTTGCTAGTTTATGATAGAAAGCATAGAAAACCACAAACTTTGATATGTCTTGTATTGGCTCATCTGCACATAGTTTTACCAAAGAATATATAGCTCCTAGAATAAGCTTTTATATGAAACAGATGGTCACGTTTATAAGCAGGCTTGTTGACGAGGGATGTTGCGGCCGCAGTGTGGGTGGTGGTAGTCCATAGTCGCTGTCAGCTCTATGCACCTCCATGGCACCTACTCAGTTGGAACGCAAAATCCTATGCTAAAACGTTACAGGGCCGCACCTTTCTATCAGAGTATGTATTCGATGGTTTTACTTGTAAACTTTATGATTGTACCAGCAAAGATTCAGAGAATCCACAACTACAGATGCGATCCACATAATTACACAAACAATTCAATTGTTTATTTCAGAAACCCGTCAAGTGCAAAGATATTTAAATGTCAGTTGACGGGTTTCTGAAATAAACTATTCAATTGAGAAATGCCATGAACACAACATACAACTCCACACCCTTTTCGTAGATTTCAGACAAGCCTCAGTCTGTATTGGAAGATATACATTATTTATTGAAATGAAAAATCAAGATATACAGTAGAACCCTGATTATCCGTGTGCGGATTATCCGGGCTGTGGATTATCCGTTGTATGATTTTGTATTACTTAAATTGCATTTTTGAGGTTTTATCAAAATAGCGTCACTGTAAACCACTAGACGGAAACTCTATATGCGGAGAGGGAGACTCATAATGAAAGATTTATTTGTTTTGTTATCTTTTTATATTAGGTATATATGTATGGATATACGTACATATGTATTATAATAAGAAATACATGTTCGGATTATCCGTGCTTTTCAATTATCTGTGCCAATGTCCGGTCCCGGGGAGCACGGATAATCGGGGTTCTACTGTACTGGCAAAGCTAATCATATTAACAAAAATGAATATGGATGGATCTCGAGCTAAAGTAACAACAGAAGAAGGTAGCACAAAATCAATTGCAATAGAAACAGGAGTGTGACAAGGTGATTCCCTGTCAACCACACTATTCAACATAGCAGTAGAAGCAACAGTAAAGGCCAGCGAAATTAAAGAAACTATAGTCCACTTCTTCTTACAAATAGTAGCATATGCAGATGACATGGTTCTTATTGGAAGACACAAGAAAATATTGAAAGAAGCAGTAACAACCCTGACATCCTGACAAACCTGAAAAGAGGTCTAAAAATTAATTAAGGAAAAACAAAATATCTGCTCTAGAAGAGAAGATAATATGACAAGAGATATCAAGATAGAAAACTACACTTTTGAAAGAGTTCAACAATTTAAATAATTGGGTGTAATAATTGTAAATGCCAAAAATAAGAGAAGTGAAGTAGTAATGGAATGGAGCAAATACTAACAGGCAACAAAACATACTGGAGATATCATAGGCTAATAAAGGACAAGAGCTTATCCAGAAATAGAAAACTGAAAATATACAGAGTTGCAATCAGACCAGTAGTTACATACGCAGCTGAGACAATGTGCCTCACAGAAAAAGAAGAAATATTAAAAATATTTGAAAGCAAAGTCCTCAGACAGATTATGGGCCCGATAAGAATAGCAATGAAAAGAAGAATGAACCATGAACTAAGAGACATAATGAAGGGAGAAGATATAGTTAAATTTATTAAAGCGCAGAGACTGAGTTGGCTGGAACACATAGAGAGAAGGAAAAACAACCGACTACTGATTAAGAAGATCATCAGATGGAAGCCAACAAATGACACATGCCCTTTCTGATCACACCGATTCAATTTTTTTGTAACAAGCCTGTTTTATTTTTATCTCCAACTCTTGGCCTTGAGTGTTTCTATTTTGTCCATTACAGTGAAACCTTGATTATCTGTCTCTCCATTAACCGTCACCTCTGTTAACCGTTAGGGCACATCAGACGTTGTATTGACTACATAAGCAAAAATTTTAATGTAAAAAAATAAAAAAAGTTAATTTGATTTGTGATGAGGACACAAACAGCTATCGATGGCTGACAGATAAAAAAATCGTTGAAATGGCAATAAAGGCGGACCAAACAGATTCAGAAGCTGACACAGACTTGGAATTTGACTGTAGATATGTTGATGAAGCTATGACAAATATTTGCGTAAATAATCTAAAGAAGCTGCATCGCACATGCAATAATTCATCGAGTGGTATTCTTAACAAGAAGAAGCCAATAAAGTAGGTTGCATGATCTTATGCCGATTAAGAAATTCAGCTGTCACAAAATATGAAGCAACAGTAAAACAAACAAAGATTTCAGAATATTTTAAATTGGTTCGATTGTAACACAAATCCCTCTTATATTGTCAAACAAAACATACAAATGAAATTTGAGAGTTGTACTATGAATTTTTAATTTTTTTAATGTTCTGTTAACCGTCTTTTCGATTATCTGTCATACCCTTGGTCCGGTGCCCTGACAGATAATCGAGGTTCTACTGTATATGAATTTAGGGTTTTTTCGTTTAAAAAAATATCTTCCTGGTAATTCTGTAATCATTTTTATTTTAACTCTTTATAATATTTCTCTTCTTCATGCAGGCATTATAATATTGTCTAGCTCTAATGTGTGTCCCACCTTGACTTTACAGTACACAAACATACGGCAATGCAAACAATAAATTTTCTCTCTCTCTCAATCCTTATGGGAGTTTTTAGCGCGGCGATGCTGATTTTCTTCAAAAGGAGTAGAGCATCATGTACCTAGTACTAATCTGTTGGCATCCAATGTAAGCCAAATTGTTTAACAAATTTTACCATGTAGTTAAAACATACATCTTGACCAGTGTTTGGCATTGTGGCTATTTAGCAAGGACAGAGAGTAAGTAATCGTAACCACACTTTTCAATTTTTAACATTCAAAATTTCACCCTTTTCAATTTTACTAAGTGAGATTACTTACTTTTAGGTTCACTGATGATGGACTGATAAGTCCGAAAACGTTTTGAACGTAATCCGTTGGATTTTTAAAAGTTTTTAGAATTTTTATTAAATATACCAACTACACTAGGGAGTTTTACTTCATGTTAATTTTATTCTTCAAAAGAATTTTCAATCGAACGTTACCAGGGTCCTAAAAATGTAAGGCCCTAAAAATGTTAAATTAAAACTAACTCGTTACAGTCAATAGCATTGTAGTAAAACAATTTTTTTCATTGTGTTTTTTGAGTGATAGTCATTTTCGAAAAGTAATCAGCAATTTTATAATCGGAGATATATGTAATATTTAACTTTTTTTGGTTAAGTATGTTAGAACATCCAACATTAAAAGTGGATGTTGTTCTATGGTTGTTAATTTATGTATTGACAGTATAGACAGTTCTATAAAAAGTAATGTCAAGCAAAATATAAAATAGATTGTCAGTCAAGTTTAAAGTTTTATATTGTCCTACAGTTGAGAATAAATAAATAAATTATAATTGTTGATGGTCAGTTCACCTAAATTAAATTATAACAAATAATATCCAATAAGCTTATAATTATTACTGATAACATTGTATTGAGTAACTCATTGCTTATTTGGAAAATTTGGATCCTAATTGCACTTTATTGTTATTCTTAACGACTGATTTCCAACCTGAAATTAATGTCATTTTAATGTGTTTACACCCTCATAATTTAGTATAAATTCTAAACTTGAAATTAATTTTAGTTATTTCATTTGATTCGTTGCAGTTCATATTGACTGTAGTTATTATTGTGGTATTTTTGTGTTATATAACAATAATTGCATTTATTAATGAAGAACAGTACTCTGAAACATCCCGAGGGGATAAGTATTTATTCGCTTAAATACATTATTATATAAATGTTTTATACAAAATTATTTTTTAATTTATTCACATAAAGGTATTTTTTGAAAAAAAATGTTTTAGAACCCCTGACAGCCACAAAATATCAATAATATTAATTCCCAAGTTATTTACATACAGTTATACTATAGAAAAAAGTATATTTGCTTAAAACTTGTTTCTGCTAAAATTTGGCATCAATGTTGGTCATAAGAACCTGTACTGTAAAGTCAAGGTGGGACACACTTTAGTAAAGTCAATGGGCTATATACATCCTAAAGAGAATTTGCAGTAAACTTAATTCCTATTACAATATTCAAACATTTAAATGTACAGTAGAACCCCGATTATCCGTGCTCCTCGGGATCGGAAGTGGCACGGATAATTGAAAAGCACGGATAAACCGAACATGTATCTCTTATGTATAATATGTACCTACCGTAAAAAGATAACAGAAAAAATAAATCTTTCATTATGAGTTTCTCTTTCGTCATATAGAATTTCCGTCAAGTGATTTATAATGATGCTATTTTGATAAAACCTCAAAAATGCAATTTGAGTAATAGAACATCATAGCACGGATAATCCTCAGCATGGATAATCTGCACCCGGATAATCGGGGTTCTACTGTATACTGTAATATTTATTTATTTATTTATTTACGGGATTACCCCCATTACAACACATACAGTATAAAATCAATCTCTGTAATATCTACTAAACTAGAGTAAAATAAATCTTAATTACATACTTATTAAACAAAAACGAAATATTAATAGTTATCCATTACACATATTACATCTATTACACAAATCAGTTCAAATAAACAAAAAGTACCTGTCAAGCTCTTTTAATCCGATTCTTAAAACCAGCCAAGGAGACACCAAACATTTCCAAGTTATTCTCGTTTATAATTTTTAGTGTTCGCTCAATGGGCGAATGCATACCATAGTTTGTCCGATGAAAAGGTATATAAAACAAATCAACATGTCTGAGACTTCTGGAGGGAACATATAAATTAATAGATTGGAGAAGTTCAGAACAACAAATTAAACCATTTATTAATTTAAACACAAATACCAAATCAGAGTTATCTCGTCGAGTTTTTAATAAATTCAGGTTGAGTGTTTTTAAAATATAGGTATAATCATGATTAGTAATGCGTATGTTTAATTTGTATGCACAATATCTCAAAAATTTATTCTGCAATCTCTCCAACGTAGTAGAATGAGCTTGGTATTGTGGAGACCATACAATAGATGCATATTCCACTTTAGATACAACCAAAGCATAATATACCGTTCTTAAAGCCCCTACAGATAGTCTCAGACAGTTGCGAATGATAAAGCCCAAAGATTTTGATGCATTTTTTCGCCTTTATTTTGTCTGTCTTTTAATTCTTTCCAAGCTTTACTGAACATATCCCTTTGCATATTTGTTTGATCACTATTTATTTTGATTGTTGAGTTCTGTAGTCTTTTCTTACTCCTTAAAATGTCCTTAACAACACCATTATTGGAAAAAATAGCTCTAAGTGGACAAGACTTACCACCCGTGTTCTTTCCTACTCGAACAACCTTCACTAAATCCTCCAACGCTTCATCTTTTCCCATTTGTTTCATAATTTCCTCGACTTTGGCTTTGTCTTGTTTTATCCTATCTTCAATATTCTCAGAATTCAATTCGGGAACATTGAATAACATAATATTGTTAGATTTTACAATTCTATCATTTATTTCTATGAACATTTCCTCAAATGGCAAACCTGGCGCATTGGAGTTGCATTTCAGTTCATCAATAGTCTTCCTTAGATCACAAATCTGATTATCCTTTTCGTGTAAGGATTTTTCATTGGCACACTTAAGTTTCTCTACCTCAACCTTTAGATCTTCAACCATAGACTTCAAAATTGGTACTAACAGTAAACCTTGCTCACAGTCCTCACAAAGATATTTTAATTTCCTAGTATCTGCTGCCAATTGAAGACATCTTACTTCTGTAGCTGTTATACTGGCACAATTAATATGTATAGCCCTCTTACATCCATCACACTTGAAAGAAGTCTTATCCTCTGCAGCATCTTTCTTGCATAACAAGCATTTGCCCATATTTGAATATTCAACAAAATGTCAAAAATAAACCCTTTAATAAAGATAGTAAGTCACTTCACTGGTATATGGTAATTACTTATCTATCACTATCAATTTGTCCTAATTGCTTCAAGTTTTTGTTTAAAAAAGAAAAACTAAAGGTACAAACTTTGCATTGCAATTATTGCAATTTACAGACAAACAAATTGTTTTTCCAAAAAAGAAAGATGATCTTCAAATTCCTTGTACTATCAGCTTATTTGATATAACTTTAATAATTAATTGTTGATATTTACTTGTAAAACAACAGTTTTTTAGGAGCAATTGCTAATTACATCCATCGAGGTTGATTTCTAATTTTAAACTATTTGATCTTATATAGTTATAATATACTAATTTTTTAGTACATTATTTTTCTTAGTATTGAATAATTTTTATGATAAATATAATCCTTACATTTGAATAATTTATTTCAAGATTCTCTATACTATATAAATATAAAGAGGTTCAAAATTGTGGAATACATTCATTTTTTCGAGAATAGGCCACTTTGGAAAAAAATCCTGAGACAGGTCGACTTTTATTTTTAAATTACGATGTTTTGTCATAATAGTGACATCATCCACTTAAGTGCAATGACGTAATCAATGATTTTTTTAAATAAAAATAGGGGTCGTGTGGTACCTTATTTGAAAGGTTATTCAATTCTCTATTCAGTAATATAAACATTAACATCATTATTTATACAGGGTGGCCAAAAAAATAATTTTTGGATTAAATTAATTGACACAAAAAGAAGACTGTATGTAATTTATTTAACTCAAAATATATTTTACTGCTATCAGAAAATACAGTACAACCTGCAACATCCGGACCTGTCATATCCGGACCTCCCCATATCCGGAATGTATGAATGACAAAACGTTTCCGAGACTATAAAAGAAGTGGTCTTGATATCATGCCTCTTGGCAGTTTGAACATTTAATTTAAGCGATAAGCAATGTTTATTTTTCAAATAAACATTTTTTTTTCTGTTTTCTGACAGCAGTGAAATGTATTTTGAGTTAAATAAATTACATACATTCTTCTTTTTGTGTCAATTAATTTATTTCAAATATAATTATATTACTGAATTGCGAATTAAATTACCTTTCAAATGAGCTACCACACAACCCCTATTCCTATTTAACACTTTGGGTGCGGATGCAGTGAGTTAAGACTTATACTCTGAATTAAAATTAATTTTCATCTTAGAAGTTCATATATTCAATGGCATACATGCGAGCCGTCCGCACATTGGTGGATGCACCATATGGCTCACATGTATGCCATCTGCACGTAAAGTGTTAAAAAAATCATTGATTACGTCATCACACCCAAATAGATGACATCATCACACCCAAATGGATGATGTCAGCATTATGGTTATATAGTTCAAAGAATCATAATTTAAAAAGAAAAATCGACTTGTCTCGGAATTTTTCTCTAAAGTGGCTTATTCTCAAAAAAAAAAAATGAATTTATTCCATAATTTTGAACCTCTCTGTATAGTAGTGAACAAACTTAGTAAATCCAGAAAAAGAAGAGGATGTTATTTATGAAGTGATGGATCGACAAAATAGGACATCTAATATTATTGTCTTTAACATAAATGAATCGAATAAACCGATTCAAGCAGATTGTACTAAAGAAGACAGTAAAACAATAACAAACATTTTGAAGGACTTCCCAGTGGACTCAAATAATTTAAGATTGTTTAGGTTGGGTAAGTTTGACAACAAAAAAACTCGTCCCCTCAAAGTTATCCTCCAATCAAGTGAAGATGCCCTAAAGGTCCTAAAAAATAAAGCATCAATAAACATTCCTGGAATCAAGATTTTTGCTGATCAAACCAAAAGACAAAGAGATTATTATTTTACTGTAAAGAATCAACTTGATGAATTGATTAGAGCAGGTGACTCAACAAAAACTATTAAATATATTAACAATAGGCCTACCATTGTCCCTAAATTTATAAATAATAAACCAAATACTGTTAGCAATTCAACTTCAATTGATGAAAAAAAACTAAATGCAGACTCTAATTTACTTTTTAATACCGATATTATATATTTAAATGCACAAAGCGTTTTAAAAAATATCGATTAAATAAGAACAAGCATTGCAAATTATAACCCAAAATTAATTTTGTTAAGTGAAGCAAGAACCACGCAAGATATATATGATAAAGAGATCATGATAGAAAATTATAAATGTATTAGATGTGATTTAAATAGTAGGTACACTGGTGATGTATTGTTATATATTCAGAATAATTATGAATTTTCTTATGTTAAGTCATTTGTCTTATATGGTAATTACTGGTGTAGATTTATAAGGATAAATTTAATTTCTTTAACTTGGATTGTTGGATGTCTTTACCACTCGCCACAAGTTCAGATGCGAAATTTTTTTGAAGATTTTGAAGAAATATGCGATAGTGTATTGTCTAGGAATAATAAGTGTGTATTAGTAGGTGATTTTAATCTTGATTTTCTTAGTGATAGTTTTTATACTATAAAGTTTAAAAATCTAGTTTCAATATATGGCTTAAATCAGCTTGTAACAAAACCAACTCGCATTACCGAAACCAGGAAAACATTAGTCGACTTTGTTTTAACAAACCAAAATAATATTTCAGTAAATGTGCATGATTGTCCAAAAGTAACTGACCATTCTATTATTTCTCTCAATTTATTTAATACAACAGCTACTGACAGTATCATAAAAAAATATAGAAATATAAATGAAAACAATTTAAACACTATTAAAACTAACTTAATGATGTTTAATTGGAACTTAAATACAACAAATATTGACACTATCTTTCATGAAATTATAACTAATTGCGAAAAAGAAATTAATAATAATGCGCCTATTCAATCGTGTAAATATAAATCCAATATACCATGGTTTGATAATGAGGTGTTTAATCAAATTAGAATTCGTGATAAAACATATAAGGAGTTCAAAAATTGCCGGGAAAATGAGAAACAAAATAAATGGTCATTGTTTAAAACTCATAGAAACCATGTCGTTAATTTATTAAAAGCTAAAAAAGATAAGTATTATCTGGAGAAAATTGATAGGTTTAAAAATAATCCAAACAAAATGTGGAAAACATTAAAAAATTTAATTAATGTTAAAAACTTTGATATTCCTATGTTTTGATATAGATGCGGAGCATAATGTATTAAGCGATCGTTTGGAGATTGCAGAAAATTTTAACAAATATTTTGTCAGGAGTATAACAAATATTGTCGAAAATATTGATTCTATAGATTCCTGGACCAATACCAATAATAATTTATATTTAAATTTGAGTGAATTTAAACCACTGTCAATGTTAGATTTACGTAAAATATTTTATAGTATGGACAACAAGTTCTCCATACATGAAATATTAAATTCAAGGATGGTGAGGGAAATTTTTGAATCAATTTGTCACGTTATACTGAATTTTATAAACACTTCTCTAATGACAGGTAGATTTCCTACACTTTTGAAAGTGAGTACAATTGTTCCTATTCAGAAGATTTTGAATACAAATAAAGCTAGTGAATTTAGGCCCATTAACACATTACCCCCAATTGAAAAAATATTAGAGATAGCAGTTTATGACCAACTACTAGAACACGTGGGAAAAAATTCAATTTTAATTCGACAGAAACATTCATGTGAGTCAGCTTTACAGTTGACTCTCTGTAAACTTAAAAACGATATTGATAAAAACCGATACGTAGTAGGTGTTTTTCTTGATTTTAAAAGAGCCTTTGAAACCATTGATCGCCAAATACTCCTAACAAAACTACAAAATTATGTAGTTTTAGTGATAGGAAGCAGATCGTACGTTTTGATGGGGCATTATCCTCTGAACATTATATCAATGTTGGGGTACCACAAGGCAGCGTATTTATGTATATATATATATATTAATGTGATATTCAAAGATCGGTGTGCTCAAAGCACTTGATTAGATAATTAACTAATTAATTAAATTTAATTTTAATGATGCACTTATGATTTAATCACACTATTTAATGCTCTAATCTCAGGGTTTTATATTCTCGTGCTTCAATATCTCCTTTGCTTTACATATGATAAATAAGGTCAAAGATTAACGGAATAAAACACATATATGGTACAAAAGCATCTATTGAAATAAATTCACCCTCAAAATATCCTCTAAAAATAATATCTCCTATTCTGATTATTGAAATAACCCTACCACTATCTAAAGTACTTATTGAAATTTGCGTTATGAATAATTCTACAAAAAAATAAAACTGTCTCTCGGATGATGAGTTGTCCAAATCCTTGTCTCTGGTCGCCTACAATTTACTCTTAGCAGCCCCCTATGTAGTCAGCAATCTCGCAACAAATTATTGCAAGCCTATTGTCATTAATGACCCCCTACAGATGCACGTATCTTTCAAAAAACAATGCTAGCCTTTTCTCCTCTCGATAAACTGAATCTATTTCTCGTTCCGGCATGCAACGGTGACTCTTGGAATATAAGTAGAACAATATAACTTACAATGCTTTACGTGATGAGCTTCCGTCAGGACACTTATTTCAACAAACTCACAACTATTCACTTATCTGCCTTACTACTTCAGGAGACTCTTAGAGATCACCACTAGTCGACTTAACGATCATTTAACAACTGACTCTTCTTCCACCCTCTAACATTTCGCTAAACTCCCATTCTTCATACCTAGCCCCTCCTTTTTCCTTCTTCACCAATCCGAGTTCCTCAATTTTATCCCCATCTACCTTTCAGATAACAAACACCAATTTTCCCTACCATTAGAAATTTCCTAAAACTAATTACATGCCAATCGGTTTTTTTTTCCTTTCTTAATATCTAAACAAAGATTACATTCATTTAAATTTCTAAATACAATTATTCCCTCGCCGCAAAAGTCCATTTGGGAAACCCGGTCTCATTGTCCAAACACATAACCACTTTCTTATCATACTAACTGTACAAAGAAAATACTTAATCCCTATTTAAATTTTGTTTACCTACGGCCATCCAAAGATAATTGACTTTCATTTCTTCGAAATGAATTTTGGTATATTTTTATTATATGTTTTAACTTTTCTAAAATATTAAGATCGAAACCATATTAATTCAAATTTTACATATCTTAACAACTCCCCGCCATTTGATTTGCCGAAAAAATTCTGTTATTTATTTAAATGACACAAGTTTTTTTTTAGGATCAAATTATTCCATTATGTTACCAAACTCTACTCATGATACTTATAAATGTCGTGAATGTTAAAAATACCCCGTATCTTGCCTGTCTCTATATGCGCTAATTCATAACTATTTACCCCATTTTCCGTATTGACCCTATATGGACCTTCAAATACCGGCATCAATTTAGCACAAATGCCATTTTGTAAATTGGACACCCTCAGTGCCCTCACTAAAACTTTATCCCCTTTCTGGAATGTAACCGGCCTTCTTCTTCGGGTCCTCTCTTGCCTTTGGAGATATTTCTCTCCACTTCGTCTCAATCTTCGTTGAACCACCTCGATCACTTCTTCGTATTGTCTGGGGGCGGTGTCTTCCCACGGTCTCGTAGGCATTGTTCCTTTCATTACATATAAAGGCGTCTCCTTGGTAACCGTATTTGGTGCACAGTTCAAATACGTCTCTATTTCAAACACTTTTCTGTCCCAATGTCGATGATGTTCTTCCGCAGCAATTCTTAGAAATTTTGTGACTTCTTGTATAAAACGCTCTGATGGGTTGCTCTGTGGATGTCGGATGCTTACAAATTTTGTATTTATGCCTCTCTCTCTTAATTCCCCTTTAAAACGGTCATTCCTAAAGTATGTCGCATTGTCCAACAAAATATTGTCTGGTCTTCCCACTGTTTCGATAAAATCGTCTATCTTCCGAAGTATTTCAGCTCCTTTCGTGGTTCTACATGGGTACAGTTTTAAATACTTTGAGAAAACATCCACCATAACTAATATGTGTTTATTCCTCTGTGTTGTTGTTATTAAATCGCTCAACATATCAATGGCGACAATATCCAGTTTCTTCCGAGCTATGACGTTTTTTGTGATGTTTTCGTTTTTGAAATTCTTACTTTTACACTTTTGGCATGTCTCGCAATTTCGAGTCATCTCTTTGGCTATTGTATAGTCCTGTCGACAAATGTAGTTCTCCCTGAACATAAGCCACACCTTCCTGCTTCCAATGTGTCCGTTGTCACAGTGTAATTTTGCTAAAACTTCTTTTGCCATCTGTTCCGTGATTACATATAGTTCTTTACCATCGACCCTCTTAAAATATAAGTTATCTTCTTGTTCGGCCCTTTGCTTTTCTCTTTCATCCAGTTGTTCCTGATTTTCCCTGATCTGAGCCAAAGAAAATAAGCCTGCTTCTTCTCTCATTATGTTCATGCCAACGTGGAGAGTTTTGTGGTCCTCTTTGCGGAATTGTTCATCTCTCGTCAACGCATCAGCCAAGATATTGTCAGTTCCTTTGATATATTTAAATTCAAAATCATACTCTTGAAGTAAAAGAATGCCCCTATGAATTCTATTATTTACCAGCCTATTTTTCATTATATGTACCAAAGCTGCATGGTCTGTTTCAACGGTGAATTTTGCCCCTAGTAGGTAAAACCGTAATTTATTTACACAAAATAACACACTGGCGAACTCTAATTCAGTAACGCTGTACTTTCTCTCATATGTTTTGGTTACACGGGAGACAAAACAGATTGGCACCTCTACATCGTCTTGGATCTGTGATAACACCCCTGCGAATTTTGTTATGGAAGCATCGGTCCGGAGAATGAAAGGTTGATCATATCTTGGGTGGTGTACTCTTACAGCTGTGGAGAAAGCTCCTTTTAAATTTTTGAAAGCCATTTCTTGTTCCGTTCCCCATTTCCACCTAACATTTTTCTTAAGTAATGCTATCAACGGTATTTCTTTTGTGCTGATGTCTGGTATTAGTTTTTTGAAATAGTTTACCATTCCCAAAAATCCCCGCAATGTTTTTAAATTGGTTGGCCTAGCGTAGTTATTTATAATTTCGATTCTATCTTCTGCAAGACTAATCCCTTTTGTGTCTAATTTGAATCCTAAATACAGTATTTCCTTTTGGAAAAACTGACACTTTTGAATATTTAATTTCAATCCCGCTTGATCCAGTTCTTCTAGCACAGTGTGAATATGTCGTAGATGGCTTGTTATATCCGGTGAGAAAATTAATAAATCATCTATGTAATGTACAACAAATTCTTCATGCCTATTTAAGATTGTGTTCAATGCGCGAACCAAAGCAGCGCATGCACTCTGTAGGCCAAATGGTACCACCCTAAATCGGTATACCACTCCGTCGATCGAAAAAGCGGTATAATTTCGACATTTCTCTGCCAAAGGTATTAACCAAAAACTATGTTTCAAATCGATTTTGGAAAAAATGTGTGACCCTGTGATTCGTCCAAATATGGCTTCGATGTTCAAAGGCGCTTCGTATTGCGCGATTGTGTGTGAATTAATGTTTCTTGCATCTAAACATAATCGCAAATCACCACTCGATTTTTTAACGCATACTATCGGGTTGATATATGGAGAGTCACATCTTTCTATCACCTTGTCTTCGATCATTTTTTTAATTTCCTGTCCGACGCTTTGCCTGTATTTATACGGGATTGGATATGTCTTGGATTTAAAATTTTCTAAGTTTTTAACTTTAAAAGAATGTTCATAATTTTTAGCCACTCGGCTTTCTTCATTAATCAAATCTCCATAATTTTCTAGAATCTTCTCTACTTCCTTTTCCATGTTTTCTCCACATTTTAATTTTCTTTCATCCTCATTTTGTTCGCATGTGTTCACTGTCCATAATATTTCTTCATAAAATTCTGGATTCTCGTCCATTATTGCCATTTCTTCTCTGTCCTCATCCTTTATTTCTTCTTCTGTTTTTTTTTATCTTCAATTTCCATTTGGTATCCCGAGCACCATGTTTCTACTGCTTTCATTTCTCTTATGAGAACTTCCTTTTCTTCCTGCTTCCTTTCTGTTTTATCGTCGATTGCCGACAATTCTTCCGTATCTTCGATTTCCTGTCTTTCTCTTGTATCCACCGTGTTTTCCTTCTTTCTTTTTGAACTCTTCTTCTTTTTCTTCCTTCTTTTTTTTTCTGGTTGATTTTTTTCTTGTACTTTCGGTTTTTCCTCTACAGTCATATTGATTTCTTTATGTTTTTCCTGTTCATTTATCTTTTCAACAATTATTTTCCTCTCTATTTCCGTTTCTTCTTCTATGTTGTCTGGTTCTGCTCTGATTTCCAGTTTATTCTCCGAAAAATTTATGGTGATGTGTTTTTCACTCAATTCATCAATTCCCGCTATCATATCATGGTTTAAATCTTCGATCACCACACATTGCATAATATAGTATTTGTCTCCCACTCTGATCCGCACTCCCAAACCTTCATTTACTGTCGTCAATTTTTTGTTGTTTGCACCCACTAAAACAACCCTAGGAATTTTGTACACAAATCTGTCCAAATTTAATTCTTTTACTAGTTTCTTATTGATTAACGATATCTCCGATCCAGAATCAATCAAAATTTTAATCGCTTTATGTTTTATAAATGCATCTAAGAATATTAAATTGGAATTAGAACTTTGTCTTTCATTTCCCGCCAACTGTATAAACTCTCTCGGATGACAAAATATACCGGAGAGTTGTTTATGTTTGTTCAGTGGATGCTTTATTGAAAATCCTGTCTGGATTCATTGCATATATCTTCTTCCTCGTTTTCTATTGTTACATGATTCATCTCCCTTCTATTTTGTCGTTGGAAATTCTGATTGTTTCTACCGTCCCTTTGTTCGTTCGTATTCCTAGTCGGAGGATTTTGTGCATCTCTGTTTCTGTTGTGATTTTCATATGTTCTATTTTTTGCGTGATTCCTGTTATCATAATTTTGTTGTCTATTGTAATTTTGGTATTCTCTCGGCCTATCTTCGTTTGTTGATTGGGCATGTCGGTTTCTCTGGTCATAATTTGATTGATACCTTCTTGCCGGTCCATTATATTGTTCATGTTGTCTTCTGTTTCGCATTTCTCTTCGTTTTGCTTCCCTTACTTGAAGGAATTGGCACAAACTATCAATATCTTGATAGTTTCTCAAAATCACGTGGTCCTCCAGCGTTTCTTCGAAATGTCTGCTTATCATTTCTACCAGTTGTTCGGTAGAGTATTTGTAGTCTAGATATTTGGAATTGTTATATATCTGCAAAGCATATCTTTCCTCCGATATTCCCATTTTCTCGTGATATCTTCCATTCTGTAGCTCTTGGTTGATTTCCCTCTGTTTAACTTTCCCCCAGAAATAGTTGAGAAATTTATTTTCGAAATCTGTCCAATTTTCAAACTCATCTTCTTTACTTTCATACCATAACGCTGCTCCTTCTTTCAGATGGTTTCTAATTGTTTCTTTGCAGTCGTCAAAATATCTAATATGTTGCAATTTGGTTCTCAAATTTTTAACAAATGGTACTGGGTGTGTTTTTCTAATATCCCCGCCAAATTTTATTTTCGCGTCGCTTGTACCATGGATAATCATTTCCCTTCTTTCTCCACAATTCTGTTGATTCTTGAGTTCCGCAATTTGTTTTTCGTTTTGCTTAAATTTTTCTTCTATTTCTCGCCTGTCTTCTTGTATTGCATTTTCAAATTTGCTTTCTAACTGTTCTAATTCCATCTTCTGCACATTCTTAATATCCTTCATTTTAGTTTCTATTTCTTCTCGTTGCATCTCCAGTTTCCTTTCTGTTTCTTCTCTAACTTTTTCTAAACAGGCTTTCATTTCATTTTCATATTTTTCCAAACGCTTTTTCAATTTGCCATCATTCTCTTCCAATTTCTGTTCTATTCTCTGTGATATTTCTCTTTGTGTTTCTTCCATGGCTCGTTTTGATTCCTGTTGATTTTCTTGCATTGTCCTTTTTGTTTCCTGTTGATTTCTATCCATTTGTTGTGACTGGAGTTGCATCAGTTGCAATAGTTTCTCTATTCCTGTTAATTCCTGTTCTTTTCTCTCCATAATCGTTGTATCTCCTTCATTATCCAATCCTTCTTCAACAATTTTTTCCTCTTCTCTGTTTTCTTGCATTTTGCTTTGCCTCCTTGTGGTCGACATGTTGTTTCTTTTCGTTACTGTTTTCTTTGTCCCCGCCAAATGTGAAATTTTACAACACTCTATAAGTTGCAGAACACGACAAATATTTCTCCCCAAATTTAATAAATTTTCGCCACAAATATCAAATATGCAATCAGTAAATTTCAAAATAAATATCAAATGTACGATTGGTAAAAAAAAATCAAATAATTCAATGGCAGTAAATATCCAATACCTACGATCAATCCATAAATCAAAATTATTTTTACACCTGGAAAAATTGTCAAATTATCTCTGGATCACCTGTAGTTATTCCTTATCTCTTTCCCTACCATCAAATGCAAAGCTGCGATATTTTTAAGCCACCACGTTCTGGGCTCCAGTTAATGTGATATTCAAAGATCGGTGTGCTCAAAGCACTTGATTAGATAATTAACTAATTAATTAAATTTAATTTTAATGATGCACTTATGATTTAATCACACTATTTAATGCTCTAATCTCAGGGTTTTATATTCTCGTGCTTCAATATCTCCTTTGCTTTACATATGATAAATAAGGTCAAAGATTAACGGAATAAAACACATATATGGTACAAAAGCATCTATTGAAATAAATTCACCCTCAAAATATCCTCTAAAAATAATATCTCCTATTCTGATTATTGAAATAACCCTACCACTATCTAAAGTACTTATTGAAATTTGCGTTATGAATAATTCTACAAAAAAAATAAAACTGTCTCTCGGATGATGAGTTGTCCAAATTCTTGTCTCTGGTCGCCTACAATTTACTCTTAGCAGCCCCCTATGTAGTCAGCAATCTCGCAACAAATTATTGCAAGCCTATTGTCATTAATGACCCCCTACAGATGCACGTATCTTTCAAAAAACAATGCTAGCCTTTTCTCCTCTCGATAAACTGAATCTATTTCTCGTTCCGGCATGCAACGGTGACTCTTGGAATATAAGTAGAACAATATAACTTACAATGCTTTACGTGATGAGCTTCCGTCAGGACACTTATTTCAACAAACTCACAACTATTCACTTATCTGCCTTACTACTTCAGGAGACTCTTAGAGATCACCACTAGTCGACTTAACGATCATTTAACAACTGACTCTTCGTCCACCCTCTAACATTTCGCTAAACTCCCATTCTTCATACCTAGCCCCTCCTTTTTCCTTCTTCACCAATCCGAGTTCCTCAATTTTATCCCCATCTACCTTTCAGATAACAAACACCAATTTTCCCTACCATTAGAAATTTCCTAAAACTAATTACATGCCAATCGGTTTTTTTTTCCTTTCTTAATATCTAAACAAAGATTACATTCATTTAAATTTCTAAATACAATTATTCCCTCGCCGCAAAAGTCCATTTGGGAAACCCGGTCTCATTGTCCAAACACATAACCACTTTCTTATCATACTAACTGTACAAAGAAAATACTTAATCCCTATTTAAATTTTGTTTACCTACGGCCATCCAAAGATAATTGACTTTCATTTCTTCGAAATGAATTTTGGTATATTTTTATTATATGTTTTAACTTTTCTAAAATATTAAGATCGAAACCATATTAATTCAAATTTTACATATCTTAACAATATATATATATATATATATATATATATATATATATATATATATATATATATATATATATATATATATTTAAAAACATAAGATGTAGATCTTTGAAACACACTCAGTGAACCAAAGATCCAAGGTTATTGGTTTAACGACCACTCGTACGAAATCAAATAGATGAAATAGAGAATGTGGAAAAATCCCCTTACGAACAATTCACACATCCACCATTTCGGGCTGGGAAAAATTTTTCGAATAGAATCAAAGATCCAAACACCAGTTCTTAGAAATGTGTTTCGCCCTCTTCAACCTCTCTGGGCTCGTCGGTAAAGACAAGAGGTTGAATATCTTTAGACACATTCTAATCAAAAAACAACATTCGAGACCTAGACATAGAAGGTGCGTAAGTCTACGGCAAATCCGACAATGACAGTCTCAAGTTTTAATTCCCTAATTACTTAAAGTAAGTAAAATATATGTTTAAAAACATAAGATGTAGATCTTTGAAACACACTCAGTGAACCAAAGATCCAAGGTTATTGGTTTAACGACCACTCATACGAAATCAAATAGATGAAATAGAGAATGTGGAAAAATCCCCTTACGAACAATTCACACATCCACCATTTCGGGCTGGGAAAAATTTTTCGAATAGAATCAAAGATCCAAACACCAGTTCTTAGAAATGTGTTTCGCCCTCTTCAACCTCTCTGGGCTCGTCGGTAAAGACAAGAGGTTGAATATCTTTAGACACATTCTAATCAAAAAACAACATTCGAGACCTAGACATAGAAGGTGCGTAAGTCTACGGCAAATCCGACAATGACAGTCTCAAGTTTTAATTCCCTAATTACTTAAAGTAAGTAAAATATATGTTTAAAAACATAAGATGTAGATCTTTGAAACACACTCAGTGAACCAAAGATCCAAGGTTATTGGTTTAACGACCACTCATACGAAATCAAATAGATGAAATAGAGAATGTGGAAAAATCCCCTTACGAACAATTCACACATCCACCATTTCGGGCTGGGAAAAATTTTTCGAATAGAATCAAAGATCCAAACACCAGTTCTTAGAAATGTGTTTCGCCCTCTTCAACCTCTCTGGGCTCGTCGGTAAAGACAAGAGGTTGAATATCTTTAGACACATTCTAATCAAAAAACAACATTCGAGACCTAGACATAGAAGGTGCGTAAGTCTACGGCAAATCCGACAATGACAGTCTCAAGTTTTAATTCCCTAATTACTTAAAGTAAGTAAAATATATGTTTAAAAACATAAGATGTAGATCTTTGAAACACACTCAGTGAACCAAAGATCCAAGGTTATTGGTTTAACGACCACTCGTACGAAATCAAATAGATGAAATAGAGAATGTGGAAAAATCCCCTTACGAACAATTCACACATCCACCATTTCGGGCTGGGAAAAATTTTTCGAATAGAATCAAAGATCCAAACACCAGTTCTTAGAAATGTGTTTCGCCCTCTTCAACCTCTCTGGGCTCGTCGGTAAAGACAAGAGGTTGAATATCTTTAGACACATTCTAATCAAAAAACAACATTCGAGACCTAGACATAGAAGGTGCGTAAGTCTACGATTTGATTCTATTCAAAAAATTTTTCCCAGCCCGAAATGGTGGATGTGTGAATTGTTCGTAAGGGGATTTTTCCACATTCTCTATTTCATCTATTTGATTTCGTACGAGTGGTCGTTAAACCAATAACCTTGGATCTTTGGTTCACTGAGTGTGTTTCAAAGATCTACATCTTATGTTTTTAAACATATATTTTACTTACTTTAAGTAATTAGGGAATTAAAACTTGAGACTGTCATTGTCGGATTTGCCGTAGACTTACGCACCTTCTATGTCTAGGTCTCGAATGTTGTTTTTTGATTAGAATGTGTCTAAAGATATTCAACCTCTTGTCTTTACCGACGAGCCCAGAGAGGTTGAAGAGGGCGAAACACATTTCTAAGAACTGGTGTTTGGATCTTTGATTCTATTCGAAAAATTTTTCCCAGCCCGAAATGGTGGATGTGTGAATTGTTCGTAAGGGGATTTTTCCACATTCTCTATTTCATCTATTTGATTTCGTACGAGTGGTCGTTAAACCAATAACCTTGGATCTTTGGTTCACTGAGTGTGTTTCAAAGATCTACATCTTATGTTTTTAAACATATATTTTACTTACTTTAAGTAATTAGGGAATTAAAACTTGAGACTGTCATTGTCGGATTTGCCGTAGACTTACGCACCTTCTATGTCTAGGTCTCGAATGTTGTTTTTTGATTAGAATGTGTCTAAAGATATTCAACCTCTTGTCTTTACCGACGAGCCCAGAGAGGTTGAAGAGGGCGAAACACATTTCTAAGAACTGGTGTTTGGATCTTTGATTCTATTCGAAAAATTTTTCCCAGCCCGAAATGGTGGATGTGTGAATTGTTCGTAAGGGGATTTTTCCACATTCTCTATTTCATCTATTTGATTTCGTACGAGTGGTCGTTAAACCAATAACCTTGGATCTTTGGTTCACTGAGTGTGTTTCAAAGATCTACATCTTATGTTTTTAAACATATATTTTACTTACTTTAAGTAATTAGGGAATTAAAACTTGAGACTGTCATTGTCGGATTTGCCGTAGACTTACGCACCTTCTATGTCTAGGTCTCGAATGTTGTTTTTTGATTAGAATGTGTCTAAAGATATTCAACCTCTTGTCTTTACCGACGAGCCCAGAGAGGTTGAAGAGGGCGAAACACATTTCTAAGAACTGGTGTTTGGATCTTTGATTCTATTCGAAAAATTTTTCCCAGCCCGAAATGGTGGATGTGTGAATTGTTCGTAAGGGGATTTTTCCACATTCTCTATTTCATCTATTATATATATATATATATATATATATATATATATATATATATATATATATATATATATATATATATATATATAAATATATTGGGCCTCTCTTATTTATATTGTATCTAAATGACATAGACCTATATGTAGAAAGTGAATTTATTAATCTTTTTGCGGATGATACTTTTGTAGCTTGTAGTGATACTAACCTTGAAGTAGCGATTCAAAAAATGAATAATACAATAAAAAGATGGCTAAATATTTGGCATCAAATAAATTAAAATTAAATATTTCCAAAACTAAAGCAATGATCTTTACAACAAAACACAAATATAGCCAATTAAATACCGATAACATTCTGCTACAAGTAAAAAATGAAAAGATTGGTATTGTAAGATGTGTTAAATATTTGGGGTTTCAAATTGATAGTTGTTTGAATTTTGATCATCATTTTGATTATATTGTCCGGAAAATAACGAAAAAACTATATTTTTTTAGCCGAATATCACAAAATATATCGACTCAAGCTAAAATTACAGTTTTTAATTCAATTATTCAGCCACATTTTGAGTACTGCGCAACTATATTGTATATGTTTAATTTAAATAAACTCAATCAACTACAAAAACTACAAAATCGTGGCATGAGAATTATATTGAAAAGAAATCGACTTACACCTGTATCATATATGCTACAGGTTTTAAGTTGGTTCACAATTGAAGAGAAACTGTACTATTATACAATGATTTTGGTTTATAAAATACTTAATAATGTAGCTCCAGATTACTTTAAGCAGTTTATCGTGTACAATAAAAATGTGCATGATTATTCTACAAGAAATGTGGGGAATATTTACATAGCAAAAACAAATTATAGAATGACGATGACCTCATTAGTATTCAGGGGTTTTAATGAGTTTAACGCTCTACCGGGTGAATTAAAAAATACGATGTCACTAAAATCTTTTAAAACCAAACTTAACCTGTATATTAGAAACAAGTGATGTAATACTTTATTACGTTAATTTTATGGGTGGGTATTGTATGGAATTATATGTTGTAAAATTTATTTAAAGTTTGTTTCAATTTCATTTGATGTTGCTTAGTTATATTCGATTTTGTAAATTATTTGTAATATCTATTCTCTACATTGATTGTATATTAGGGTAACCTATTTAAATGAATAAATATCTATCTATCTAGAACTAGTATGCACTGTACACTAATTCTCTATTTTACTTTTATTTTTAATTATAATTAGTGAACATGTTGCCTGATATGATACAGTGGAGTCCCGGTAATCCGAAATAATTGGGACCGAACCCATTTCGGATTACCGAATTTTTCGGATTAAACAGATTTTCTTAAAACACTCGTTTAACAAAAAAATAACACAAATAATATCGTCGCCTTAGTACTATAACTTGATAACTCCAAAATTGACGTTTTTGAGATAACTAGTTCACAAGATGTATTTTATTTGCCTTCATATTGTGTAAAATCTTGACAACTCGCTCCAAACGGGTTAAGTATTTATTTATGATTGACGGAAGTTGATAAAACTCAAATGCCCCTAATATTCGTTGCCAAAACTTGAGAAGAATAGTTGTCAAGTTATTGTTTAATCGAAATAATCATGAATACTACATAAACTGAATGCTACAACTAGCTAACTCTAGTTATCTAGTTGTAGCACGTGTTTTTATGAAACCATTGAGCTTACCACGTAATTGCTATCTGTTTATTCGGTTCATGTTAATGTAAAAATTCGAGAATTGTTAGCAGATCTGGCAACCCTCATGGCAGAGGGCTGATTTTCACCAAAATAATGCTTAAAATATTAGTTAAAAGTTCACTTAGATGCAACTTGGCACTACATGCGACATTGCCAAATGTTAACATTATGACAGTGCTAAAAGTTGATAACTTTAATTTTTCATGTTATTTTCGATATTGGAAAACAAATTTGCACCGTATTCCTAAATAGATCAGTAGCCAAAAAGTTAAGCTGCAGAGTGAATTCCGTAGTTACCAACATCATGGTAGCAGCACAAATATCTTTAAAATCTTTAAACCCGTTTATCTCAGAACTACTAAGTTGGAGTTATCAAGTTATATTATTAAGGCGACGATATGCCTATCATTAAATAGTCTTTTCGTTTTGAACGCAATAAGAGCCTATGATAATAGGAAGGAAGTGATGAACCCTTTAATAGAAGAAACCATTCATCTGAGATGTATGATAAAACACCCTTTTTTAAGATTAAGCTTCAAAAGAAACTCCTGGAAAAAATTTGGCCAAGCCTTACTTATGAAGAAATGCAAGATCTAGAGGCTGAAGAAACCAATTTGTTAAGGGACCTTGTGCAAAATATTCCTGACTGTAAAGGGGCGAATAGCAATACATGAGGAATATGATGATCAGCAAATCATTGAAATGGTTACAGAAGAACCTTCAAAACCCTCTGATGAAAGTCATGGAAAAGAAGATGTCAACACAGCACAGCGTGTAACCCACACAGACGCTGCGGCTGCAATTATTGATCTAGCGCTACGCTACATAGAGCAACACCCCTCCGCCAGGCCAGTAGATACCATGGCGTCGAGGTATAGGAATTCTTCATTAAAGAAAGGAAATTTAACTGATTTTTTCAAAAAAATAGCAAAATTTGAAAGGTTTATTACAGTTAACTAGTTGAAGTAATATTTTACTGTCATTTTTAGATATGATTCTTGGAGTACCTAACTGCATATTTATTTTCACCATATTTATTGCCAAATTCTGTTTCAGATTAAGTGGATTTTCGGATTACCGAAGTTCGGATTAGCGGGACTCTACTGTATATGTTTTTCAAATTTTTGTATATTACAGTTATTTTGTATATTAGTTTTATATGTTATTTATGTGGTTATCACGAATTCATTGAGTTTGGGAATATTTTGATAGTCACTATCAAAAAACATACAACATAAAAATCCCACAATTCATTAATAGCTGTAGCAGACGTATTTTTTTAAAAGAATAATCATTAACCCTCAATCGGACGTGCCAAATAAAATTATATTGTACTGTTTCGGAATTTATTTCCAAAATTGCCCATTCACGAAAAAATGAATTTATTCCAACCTTTACATGCTCACTGTATATTATTTCATGTAGCTAATATGTCATCCCTGTCCGTACCTATTGTCGTATTGTTTGTTATACGCTGCGAGCTCGTACGTAGAAGGGATATTTACAAATTCGCGAGCGCCAGTAGTGACAAGTCTGTAAACGATTACTGGAAATTTGACATAAATGTCAAAGTGATTAATTTAAAATTAAAATTAAAAACATTAATTATAAAAAGTATTAGTTTGTCAAAGCTGTGTTATATATTTTTACCTTAAATATACAATACGTTTTAAATACTGAATTTAAGTTTTTTTAATGTTCCGTAATATCTAATTATAAATTAATATATTAATCTTACCGCCATCTATACGATAATTGTGAAAGTATCCGAAGTAAGAAATTCATATTTTATCAATAGAACGTCAATATGATTAGCAAAATCTTTAAAAAATCGATTATAATTTAATTACTTTTTTGCGTTGTAAATATTAAGCGATAACAGTTAAATAATAAATTTAAAAATTACCAGTGAAAGTTGATTAGTAATCCGCCAGGAGCGACACCAGCGAAGCTCACAGCGTATAGCAATTCAATTTAAGCTATTCCCTAAATATTCTTTGGCATGTGGCATGTTATATTTTTGTACTTTCTACAATAAGTTATGAACTTTTATAAAATTGCATGACAAGCATTATATTATCAATAAAATTATTCAAGTTTATCCATATACCAGAACAGCAAAATGATAATACTCTTAAAAAAATATATTTTTATAAATTTCTAGGAGGAGGAATTAGATCATAGGGATCGTAAAAAAGCCCAAAAAGCCAAAGTTGTAGATAGTTCAGATGAAGATGATGAAGGTACTAATCATGTCACCGTAATAATGTACTTGGTTTTATAATATTTTAATTTTTAGATGATGACGAAAGACTGAGAGAGGAATTAAAGGATTTGATTGATGATAATCCTATTGAAGAAAGTGATGCTGAGTCTGATGCTTCAGGTAACAAATATATACAATATTATAACAGATCTATGTAAAAAAGTAATAGTTAATTGAGCAAGGCAACTATAAGGGAATTGAAAGTCAATCAAAAAATAGGTCAAGATAGGTTAATTTGAATCAAATAGAAACAACTTCCACCAAAAAGGGAGTTCAAGGAGAACAGGAAGCATTTGACCATTGTGCTGCTCTATGTATATACACCATATCCTATTATACAGACATAGAAGAGAAACCTAGTTATTATTTTTCAGTACATATATCTAATTTTTTCCTTTTTGTAGTATACTTTGGCTTTAGGCTATAGACTTGTAAATATTATAACATAACCCAAAAGAGGGTGACATTTATATAACATGAAAAGGGAATAGAATTTTGACAAGATGTTGAATGTCATATAAGGGGATGTTACACAATGAAGAACATGGCCTCAGTAGCTCAGAATCGGAAGAGATGCGGGAAGGATTCTTAAGGGATGTTGTTAGTATACTCTTATTAGCTTGGAAATGAAAAAACATAGAAAAATTAAAATAAGGATGTCAAATTAAAAAATAAAATATTGGGCGCCACTGGTTACCTTAAGGGAACCAAAAATTATACAAAAAATAGAAATAAAGGAAAGATAGATAAATCAAAATAAAACAAAGAAAAACATAGTCAAATAAAAAATATATAAAATACTTTAAATTTACAGCAAATATGGCGTGACTTACCTTGTCCACTCTATACTATGCTCAGCTAATTCTTTACTGTTCTTACGATTCAAGAGAGAAGGAAAAGAGAAATAATAAGACGGTAATTAGCAAATAAAACATTATTTATTAAAACAAAAAATGAATTTACGAATCTGTGATCTCATGGTGTTACAAATTGAGATCGAGATTACCAAACAAAAAAAAAATGAAAGAAAAGTTCTACATAACAAAAAATTATACCTTGTGTCACAATCATTGTCCTGGTTCTTTCTTGGTAGTTGTTGAGTCCAAGGCGCGATTTCACTTCACTTTAAAGTCACTTTATAAATGATTGATACAGCAACAGTACATAATTGATGAAACCATAGTTCATAGAAAAATTCAACATTCTGCATTCTCAAAAACAAATTAGTTCTACTCGAACAAAAATATTAAAAGTGATTTGTTTTATAGTTCATTAAACGGAATCAAAAAATATTAGAATGGAAGCAAACTTCATGCTTTAACTAGGGTGTTGAATCTAGTAACACAAAACGAAAACTTCTTCTGCATAATTCCTGGATCTGACTGCATGTAAAAAAATGATACCAAAAGTGGTAAACAAATATCGACAATAGCCTAACAACAGCTAAAATTGCCGGAGTTCACGTCTCTGTCCGCCATGTGTCGCCGGGCTGAGTTCTATCAGCCGACCGAAGAACTTATAACTACATTTTACTTCACTGGAAATTAACTGGAACTTCACTTCATGACGAGTATAACAGAACTGAACTTGAAGACGGACCTAACAGAACTAAACTTGAAGACGGCTCAGATGGAACTGCCTCTACCGATCTCCACAAACTCTAACCAAAACGCCCTGTCCAAAATCATCACATGATATTTGCCATCGACAATCCAACGACCAATTTACAGATTCAAAACACTCAATCAATTAAATCTTTGCCAATCCATCCAATGGCACTACAGCCCAAATCGAGCCTTGGCCTCCTTCAATAAGCTTCTCCAATCATTTCGATTTACCGCTGTTCTTTTCCATGAACGCGTTCCCAGGAAGTTCCTGGCATCCTCATCGACTTCGTCTTCCCATCTCTTTTTAGGTCTTCCAACCGGTCTTCTTCCCTGCATTCTTGCATTCAGCAATTTTCTGGGGATTCTATTCTCATGCATGCGGACCACGTGCCCTGCCCACCGTAATCTCTGTAGTTTAGTGTGTTGTGCTAGAGTTGGTTCGCTATATTGCTCGTATATTTCTCTATTATACCTAATTCGCCAGTTGTTATTTTCCCTTATTGGGCCCAGTATCCTACGTAATACTTTTCTTTCAAACACATCTAATGCATTGGCAGATTTCTGTGTCACCACCCATGTTTCGCAGCCATAACTTACTATGGGCCTGATTATTGTTTTATATACCCGGAGTTTTGTTTTCCGGTGTACGTCTCGCGATTTGAATATGTGGCCCATCGCGAAATATGCTTTATTTGCCAGCACAAGCCTTCTATTTATTTCCGGTTCTTCTTCACTGCTTGCAACCAGATCCATTCCTAGGTACGTGAATCTATTCACATGTTCTATATCGTCAATAAAGTGTTGTTGCGCCGGTCTATTTGATCTGGTTTGTATGAGTAGTTTTGTTTTATTTGTGTTTATTGCTAGCCCTACTGCTTCTGCACTCTGTTTCAACTCAACGTAGGTTTCTTCCGCTGCATTCATTGTTCTGCTCATTATGTTTATATCATCCGCGTATGCTGCTAATTGGGTAGATTTGTTTGTAAGTATGTTATTTCCGCTTACCGTCAACCGTCTAATTACATATTCAAGAACAAGATTAAAAAGCGTTGGAGCCAGTCCGTCGCCTTGTTTCAGTCCTTGCGTTATCGTAAACGCATCAGTGATCTGTCCTTGAATACATACTTGTGCTTCTGTTTCTGTCATTGTCATTTGCACTAGTCGTATTAATTTTGATGGTATGCCAAATTCTTAAAATATATTAGGTAGAATTGTTCTATCTATTGAATCATAGGCTTGTTTAAAATCTACAAAGAGATTGTAAACGTCCATGTCATATTCCCATGCTTTGGCTAGTATTTGTTTAACTGTAAATAGTTGGTCAATGGTAGATCTATTTTGCCTAAACCCTGCTTGATATTCCCCTATGATTTTTTCCGTGAGAGGTTGGAAGTCTTCGATTAAGGATGTTTGTGAATATTTTGTATCCCGAACAAAGTAAAGAGATGCCTCTATAATTCTGACACAACAGTTTGTCTCCTTTTTTATGAATAGGGCAGATTATACTTTTCTTCCATTGTTGGGGGATTTCTTCTTCTATCCATATCTCTCGTATTAGCTGATACATCTGTTGTGTCAAATTCCTTCCTCCTTGCTTGAGTAGTTCTGCCGGTATTTTATCTATTCCCGGTGCTTTATGGCTTTTTTGTATGTGGATTGCCGTTTGGACCTCCTCTAGCGTTGGGGGTCTAGTTAATTCATTTTCTTCTCCATCTTCCCCCAGCTCTTGTTGTTGTACCTCCTGCCGTGCCTGCTGCTGTCTCTGTTGTTGTAATGGTGGTTGTGCCCCTTTGTTTAATACTTCCTTAAAATACGTCATCCAGGTTATCTTAATTTCGTCCATATCGCTAATGATTTCACCCTTCTTATTTTTGCAGAGGCTAGTCTTCGGTTTGTATCCCTGTCTTAAATGTTTAATAAGTTGGTATGCACTACGTGTTTCGTTTTCCTTAAACTCCCTCTCTATGTTTAGTATCCGTTGGTTTTCGTACTTTCTCTTTTTCTGCCTGCACAGTTTATCTGCTCTTCGTCTTTTGTTCTCAAATTCTGTTTTTCTCTCTCTAGTACGTCTGAGTATGTAATTCTTATGTGCTTCATTTCTTTCCTGTATAGCTTGTTTGCATTCTTCATCGAACCATGTTTCTTCTCTCCGTTGTGTCTTTGTTCCTATGACTTCTTTCGCTGTGTTTAGTATGATACTGCTTATGGTGTTCCATTGATTTTCTATTGTGGAGTCTGCTCTGTTTTCTTCTAGTAATTTTTCATCCACTGTTCTCTCAAATCTTTCTTGTACCTCAGGGACTTTTAGGTTATCTAAGTTTAGTTTTTCTTGTTTTGGATATTTTTCCTTTACCTGTCGACTGATTTTGCATCTAAAATCTTTGCCAATAAGAAGTTACAATTTACGCTTCAAGTTGAACCCTCTGGCGTATACCAAAAAACGCTCATCCAATCAATTAAAAGAATACATTCTTCCCATGGAAAGTGTCATATCAGCTGCATTCACAACTCAGGCCTGTTCCCATCAAAAACGCTTAAGTCAGCTCTAAGAACACTTGTTGGATTACATAAACACACTCAGAGCCTATGGAATTTATTATATCAACATTCTAGCTGTAACATAAATAAAACCCCGACTTTAAGACTACTTACCAAAGAATTATGACAAAAATCCCTTTGTCGGTTGTTAGATAAATTAAAAAAATAGAGATACGAACACGCATGAGAATCTAGGAAATCAGAATTTATCGATTCAATACCGTGAAAAACAAACTACGTCATACCTACACACTCCAAAGCGATATACCTGCGTGACTCAACAATATTTGAAAACAAATATGAATTCAACGATTCTAACATATAGGGTGTACCGAAAGTGTTACAAATGTAAACTAGATCGAAATTTCAAATAACTTTGGTACCGTTACAATATGAGGCAAAATAGTAACATTGGTACTTTAACCCTTTCCATGCAAATGACGTAGAAAGGCGTTGATTGCTTCTTAAGTCACAGGCGCATGACGTCTTCGACGCCATCAGCACGGGCACATAAATTACTGTAGCATATTGTCAGCATCAAGGTATGTCAACTTGGTATCTGTAATTTTGAGGGAGTGCACCATGAAGATAATATGGGAAGGTATAAACCAAAGAACAATGTTAAAACAAAAGTTATTATGGAATTAATTAACAAATTAGAACCATTGCATGACAAGAAAAACAAAGATAATTGAGGACAATGAACCTTTATACTCAATTATCTTTTTAGAGAACATTTATACTCCCCAGTCCTAATGTATGGATCTGAGGCATGGGTGATTTCTAATACAGATGAAAACCGACTCTTAATATTTCAAGAAAAAAATATTCAGAAAAATAAATCATAAACGTTATAAAAAAATTCTCAATAAATGATAATGGAATTTGGAATTATCGGGTATAATATCACAAGAGAGTGAGAATAAAAAAAAAATAATGCGACAGTTTTTCGAAAATTTGTTGTCTGGCAATAGACACGAGAGCCCGCAGGGATCGAGTGGCTATTGTCCAATGACAACAAATTTGAGTAAAAATGAAGCATTATTTTCTTATTTATTCTTACTGTCGTGTGATATTCGTAAGATTATTTTTTAATACGTATATTATGGATATTTTCTTAAATGTGACAGTTGTCAAAACTAGGAAACTGGTTGCCATTTTTGCCAATTTTGGGGCTCATCTCCATACATGAATAGAGCTTTTATATCTCAAAAAAAATACTACGAACTATGTTTAAAGTATCACCAACTACATCATGTAAACCACTATTTATAAAAGCCTAACATCTTGACTCTTCCTAGCCTATATATTTTACAACTAATAATGTATATAAAAAAACATGAGCAAACATTCCTTAGGAACGCTGATCTACATTCACATAACACACGCCTCAAGGATAACATACACCAGCCTTTTTCCCGCCTGGGAGTGGCACAGCATACCTACATTGGGATCAAATGTTTTAATAAGTTCAGTGACATGTCGGTGACACATAAGATGCATCTTGGCACTATTAAAAGCTTTGAACAAAATCTAAAAACATTTCTAGTTAGCTATGCCTTTTACAGTATTGAAGAATTTTTAATCTGTTTCTTGTAATGTATTTTTTTTTGTAAATTTTAATGTACTAATTTTTTAATGTGTTTACATTTGTATAACATATAATATTTTTTTTGACTAGTCAGATAAATTTGTGTAATGTTGTATACATTGTATAAATTTCTAGGCGAACAAATTCTATCTATCTATCTATCTATCTATCTATCTATCTATCTATCTATTAAACAGAAACAATCTACAGTAGATAATTCTCAGTATAATTTTAATCTGATTGGACAGAATTAAACACGTGATCAAATATCTTACTATAGGATTGGAAGTTAAAATCATCAAAAAATAATCTATATAATTTTGACCTAGTCAAGAAAAAAATAGCTGAAATACTTTTTGTCTTTGATAATGTTTAGGCCCAGAGCTTTGTTGTTCTTTTCTATAGTTTCTGTTAATTGTCAACTTCTTCCAGTCTGTTATTCCATTTTCTTTTAGGTTGTCTACTACCCCCTCTCTCCATCACTTTCGTGATCTTCCTCTCTTTGTTTTATAATCTGGTACTCTCCATGATATTTTCTTGACCACTCTGTCATCGTTCATTCTTTCTATATGGTCCAGCCACTGCAACCTTTTTGATTTTATTACGCTATCTATTTGTGGTTATTTGTAAATATAAACTTTCTCATTTGTCCTTATATACCCTTTCTCTGTTCTCTTCCCTCCTAATATTCTTCTGAGTGTTTTCCTTTCCCATCTTCTTACTGTTTCTTTTGTTGTTTGGTTGAGTATCCCTGTCTCACATCCGTATGTTGCTGTTGGTCTTATTATAATCTTGTAAATCCTGAATTTCGTATTCCATGGAAGCTGTTTTGATCTTAGTAAATAATTCATAGCTCCCGCAGATCGATTGGCTTTATTTAATCTGGCATCAATTTCTTTCATTTCTTCACACGTTTGTTATCCTTGCTCCTAGATATACAAATTCGTCTATTTCCTCAAACTTAAACTCTCCTAATTGTGTGTTTACATTGAACTTTGTCCCATCTCCCCTTTCTCTTCATACTTTCATAACCTTGCTTTTATTTGTTTCAGTTCTGTTATCTCTTTCAGTATCTTTTCACTCATCGCTACAATTGCCACATCATCTGCATATTCCACTAATTGATGACTCTTGTACAATATGTACCCATTTCTATTTAAGTTGATATTCCTAATGATTTTTTCTAGTATCATGTTAAATATTAGCGTTGATAGCGGGTCTCCTTGCCTAAGTCCTGATCTGACTGCAAAATCTTCTGAGGTTCCCTCTTTTACTCTTACGTTGCAGGTCGTATGCTTTAATGTCATCGTCACTAGTTTCTTTAGCCTCGTAGGTATTTCAAATTCTTCCATAACTTTCGCAATTTTTTCTCTCTTGACAGAATCATACGCCTTTTTAAAATCTATACCCTCAGTACCTCTTTCATTATGAATATCTGATCGGTTGTTCCTTTGCCTTTCCTAAATCCTGCTGAATGTCAAGCAAAACATAGGATGTTTGAAAAGACTGTAGATCAGAAGATCTACACTGTAAAACTGTACTAAAAACAAAAAAATAAACACGAAGAAGAATGTCAAGTCAGTAGAGAAATTGTTTCTCTTGGGCTGAAAAAGGCGAGAAGGAGAACAACACAATTTTGACCTATATAATTTACTTATGTTGTCTTGTTAATAGTGTACAAACTATTTTTGTATCATTTTTATATTGCAGGAAGGGAAAAACGTAAGAAATCTGACGACGAGGATTTGGATGATCGACTGGAAGATGAAGATTATGATTTGCTTGAAGAAAATTTGGGTGTTAAAGTTGAAAGAAGGGTATGTAATCGTAAAGGACTAGATAATATAATATAAAAATATGTTTTTGTAAACAGAAATTCAAGCGACTGCGGCGTTTTGAAGATGAAGAAAGTGAAGGAGAAGAAGAACATGATCCTGAACAAGATAGGGAACAAATTGCTATGGATATATTTTCAGATGATGTAAGTGAAATTCTTGTCTCAGTTAAAACTACTAAGTTTTCTGTTGTTACATACAGGGTACAACAATAATATTTATTGCTATTATAAGAGAATCTTATAAGTCTAGACTTAGTCAATATGATGTAGAAAGAGAAATAAATTTGACCTTCTCTTTCGCACAAATTTGGGTACTACTGGTTCTCAAATGGTTTATAGAATGTGCATCAAAATGTAAATCTGAATAGAAGAGTAATTGCGACTAGGTTGTTTAATAACTTTTGTTTGATAAGATATGACACTATCAGATCTTCTTCTTTTTTTTATTTTTCTAAAGAGGGTACTAGTGTTTAATGAATACATGTAAAGACATTTCATTTAGATCAACAGGAGACCCAGCTCCTAATGTAACATTATTTGGAATTTTGGGTAAATATATTTTGATTGAATATGAACTGGGAACCAAATAATACCAAACAAATTGATTGTGGTATCAAAAGAAACATTACTATATTTAATTCTTCAGTACAAAGGACACCGCACACATCTTATTGAAAATATAAATTTACACGATCATATTGGGTCTCGAAATTACAATCATTTGTGAAGTACCTAAAACTGCCATTTATAAATACTATTTTTGCACGATTGATCATTTTTGACTGTTTACCGTGACAGATTTTACGTCAGTAGGTGACATTTACTAGCAACTCGACGGTAAGTAATCCAACTCGACGGTAAGTACTCCAACTCGACGGTAAGTAATTCACTTACCGTCGAGTTAAAAAATCTCTTAATTTTAATTTATTTTTTGAAAGAATGAAGAAAACTAACGAATTATTTATTAATATTGAAACTTATGGTACAATTTGTTAAATTATTTAATGAAATCCCACTTGTTTGGGCTGTGGTTTCACTTCTAACAGAAACTCCTGCAGAATCGCATACATTAGTAGTATTACTAGTATTGCACAATATTTTTTCGGCAAAATCTATTTTATTTTGAAGAGAATCTTCTACATAGCTTTCTGCCACTGTCGATGAACGCCAACCTCCATGACGCTTTAATCCGAGGACATCAACACCTTTATTAGCCAAAAGCGTTGCTGATGTCCTCCTGAACGAATGGCCAGTATAGTTCTCGGGATTAGGCAAATTTAAGAATTTGGCAATTTGAGAAGGCCAGCCATCGATTGTCCCTTTCCCTATTACTTGAGCACAACATTTTCCTTTGGCGTATCTTAAGAACAAATGATTTGATTTTACTTGTAATGGACGAAGTTTTATATACTTTTGCAGAATTTCTAAATATGGAATTTTATCGTCTGGTTTATTAACGACTGTAAAAGTACGCTGGATGTTCGTTTTTGTATTGGGTACTTTTACAATCATTAAACCATCGGTTTGTTGGATGTCATTCATAGTAATATTATATAATTCTTCTCTTCTACAGGCACCAGATATTCCCAATATCATTGCGACCTACAAATTATGAAAAAATCTTCATTAGAGTATTTCTTTTACCTAAACTAGCTTATATTACCTTGTGAGCTAGAAATTCTTCATCCGGTGCTTCCATCAGAAATTTTTCAAATTGCTCCCGTGTAAAAATTCTCGCTTTCTTAGGCCTATAGCCAACATTTTTTCTCTTCAAATACGCGATCAAAGTTGAAAACTTGGAAATATCAATGCCATCATAAAGAAAAACGGTGGATTTAATCATTGAATATTCTGCCCAGAGGCTTCCAGGAGCTTTCAACTGCATATGTCTTTGAACGAAATATGCCAATAGAGTCTTCTTCGATTCTTAAATTCTTGCCTTCGCACCATTTTTTAAAACTTTGGTAGGTATTTTGATAACGGATTTTGGATTTTTCGGGAATAATTGCGGAACACCCTTCTTCCCAAGCCCGTTCAATTTCTTCAAATTCACTTTCGCTCATATTTTAATTTATAATAATCAAAATTGTACTTAAAATTATTGACAACTAAATAAAAACTCAATTCTCCATTGTTGTTATGCACCCTAGTTACTACCTAACAACCAAAGTATCTATCTTGATAAAATGAATGAAACTAGTCAATATGACGAAAATGTTTAATTTTATAATTTATAATGGTATCAATCGTGCAAAAAACGTTATAAGCATGTCGAACGTTAAGGGTAACCGATCTCAGACAATAATTGGAGTCGTCGCTCCGCTTCTCCTCCAAACAATTGTCTTCGATCGGTATAAAACCCTTACCGTTCTCCATACTTAATATACTATAACATATTAGTCTAGTGGCTATTGAAAAGAACTTACCCAGTGTGAGCTAAGCGGATTAGAGGAACTACAGTCAGAAAATGAAAGATTACCCATGCGTCATCGATGATATGCATACGAATCAAATCAAAAATTTCTAGTCTAAACTAAGTTAATATGTACTAAAAATAAACGGATGTGACTACTACCCCATCGTACGACTTCTCGCTACGTAAGAATTTACCAAACAATTTTTGTGATGTTATTCTTGTTCTGATAATATATATTTATTGGTGATAAATGTTACTATTACTACCGTGATTAATTATTTGATATACACTGTGGTACAGAAAAATCGATATACTAAAAATTTGGTCATTTTTTATGTTTCGAATTTCCTAAACCTGTTGTCCGATTTAAGTGATTTTTTACCACGTTATAGCCTTATTCGTTGACAATATCTCTGTAATAATATTGCTGCTAGACAGTCAAACTATCATTGTATACCGGGTGTACGAATCAAACTGTGTTTTTTTTCTCAAAGTTCGCATCACCCTGTGGACTATTCTGGCATTTATAAAATACTGAAATTAAAACCCAACTATAGCCTCAGGTTTTCTTAACATTTTGTCTTTCGATTCATTCGCTTATGTTGGATAATAAAAAAGTTAGGTACTTTAACAACTGGCCATGTTCGTCATCAGTACAGGGTGTTTCTAAAATATTTGCACAAAACTTTAAGGAGTTATTGTACATAAGAAAATAATGACAATTTGCTTTATAATCATATGTCCGCAAACGCTTCGTTTCCGAGATACGGGATGTTCAATTTTTTTTACAAACTGATGATTTACTTATTGCTTTAAAACCAGTTGAGATGTGCAAATCAAATTTGGTGGGTTTTAAGAAGTAGTTATTGCACATTTTTTGACATACAATTAAGAATTTAATATTCACCAGTGGCGCGCAAACGGGTATTATGACCGATAATATTACCCGTACGCACGCCAATGGTGAATATAAAATTCTTAATTGTATGTCAAAAAATGTGCAATAACCACGTTTTAAAACCCACCGAATTTGATCTGCATATCTCAACTGGTTTTAAAGCAATAAATAAATCGTCAGTTTGTAAAAAAGAAATTGAACATCCCGTATCTCGAAACGAAGCGTTTGCGAACATATGATTATAAAACAAATTGTCATTATTTTCTCATGTAAAATGATCCCTTAAAGTTTGTCGCACTTATTTAGAAACACCCTGTACTTATGACGAACATGGCCAGTTGTTAAAGTACCTAATTTTTTTATTATTCAACATAAGCGAATGAATCGAAATACAAAATGTTAAGAAAACCTGAGGCTATAGTTGGGTTTTAATTTCAGTTTGTTATAAGTGCTAAAATAGTCCACAGGGTGATGCGAACTTTGAGAAAAAAACACAGTTTGATTCGTACACCCGGTATACAATGACAGTTTAACTGTCTAGCAACAATATTATTGCATCGATATTGTCAATGGATAAGGCTATACGCTGTGACCTCGTACGTAGAGGGGATATTTACAAATTCGCGAGCGCCAGTAGTGACAAGTCTGTAAACCTTTACCGGAAATTTGACATAAATGTCAAAGTGATTAATTTTAAATTAAAAACATTAATTATAAAAAATATTAGTTGGTCAAAGCTGGTGTATATATTTTTACCTTAAATATACTTACGTTTTAAATACTGAATTTAAGTTTTTTTAATGTTCCGTAATATGTAATTATAAATTAATCTATTATTCTTAGCGCCATCTACACGATAATTGTGAAAGTATCCGAAGTAAGAAATTCATATTTTATCAATAGAACGTCAAAATGATTAGCAAAATCTTAAAAAAACCAATTACAATTTAATTACTTTTTTTGCGTTGTAAATATTAAGCGATAACAATTAAATAATAAATTTAAAAATTACCGGTGAAAGTTGAATTAGTAGTCCGCTAGGAGCGACGCCAGCGAAGCTCAGAGCGTATAACGTGGTAAAAAAATCACTTAAATCGGACAACAGGTTTAGGAAATTCAGAACATCAAAAATTACCAAATTTTTAGTGGATCGATTTTTTTGCACCGCAGTGTAGATTAATAATACAAAAATAATGAGTAAGCAAATATAGTATGCATTCTGAATTTCTCCATTTTAAAGTTGTCAGTGGACGTAAATAGTAACAGGAATTTAAAAAATGTCGTTTACGTCAGCTGCATTAAATGATTTAAAATGAAAGTAAACTTAACGAATTCAGATCATTTTCCAGACATTATCTGCAAATAAATATACATTGCTAAAAAAATATTAATCTGTAATTTCACACACTATGATTGAAAAGTCAGAGTAATATGTACACGTTTGGCGAACTCATAGGCAGAAGTTACCATATTGATAGGTGATAACTTACAAATTTTATTGACGTATTTTAATTAAATACATACTTAAGAAACCAAAAATACAATATAATATCAAAATAGCTCTTAAAAGAACTGAGTTTATTCAAGTAAATACGACTGATTATTAAAATTTATAGACTCTACCTAACCTAACCCAGTTTCACTGTCAAAGTGACAGAAATCGAATCTCTTAGATTATAGTTGACCAGTACGATTACTCGAATAGTAGTTTATACTACAATCATTATCTCTACTCATGTTGAATGTTTTTATAAGAATAACATTAGAAGTACAGAAATAGTCAAGTGTGAGTTTAAATGTTCTACTAAATTAATTTAACTACGTTGAACAATTGTATCGCCGTCTCACTCTGTCAATTATAAATGTGTAACTGCGTATGTCTTGGATAACGTTTTTTGCTTAGTAGACAACACTTAATAATCTATCTCACTCGTTTGTTATTTATAGAAAAAGACAGCAAATCCAAAATATGTGCTTGATATGATCGTTCATTTTTCCGACTGTATGTACCTTTGTACGACTGGCCAAATTATACCTACTTTATTATCTATAAGATAATCCCTCAGAACGATTTATGGATTACAGAATTACAAAATATGTTTTCTCTCTTTGACATACATACATTCCCATTTGATTTTAGATTTATTTATATCAATTTACGCCGTTTATTATTTAAAATTCAGAGTTGGCGCAATGATATGAAATTATTGTAATTTCCAGACCAATCTATTTATGTAAATTTTATTTCATTTGAGTGACTTAATCTGTAATTTCATACACTGTGATTGAAAAGTCAGAGTAATATGTACACGTTTGGCGAACTCATAGACAGAAGTTAACCATATTGACAGGTGATTACTTACAAATTTTATTGACGTATTTTAATTAAATAAATACTTACCAAACCAAAAATACAATATAATATCTATCAAAATAGCTCTTAAAAGAACTGAGTTTATTCAAGTAAATACGACTGATTATTAAAATTTATAGACTCTACCTAACCTAACCTAGTATCACTGTCAAAGTGATAGAAATCGAATCTCTTAGATTATAGTTGACCAGTACGATTACTCGAATAGTAGTTTATACTACAATCATTATCTCTACTCATGTTGAATGTTTTTATAAGAATGACATTAGAAGCACACAAATAGTCAAGTATGAGTTTAAATGTTCTACTACTACTAAATTAATGTAACTACGTTGAACAATTGTATCGCCCTCTCACTCTGTCAATTATAAATATGTAGCCTCGTATGTCTCGGATAACGTTTTTTGCTTAGTAGATATGTAGATAACACTTAATAATATATCTCTCTCGTTTGTTATTTATAGAAAAAGATAGCAAATCCAAAATATGTGCTTGATATGATCGTTAATTTTTCCGACTGTATATACTTTTGTACGACTGGCCAAATTATACCTACTTCATTATCTATAAGATAATCCCTCAGAAGGATTTATGGATTACATAATTACAAAATCTTTTTTCTCTCTTTAATTTCATTCTCATTTAGATTTATTTATATAAAATTCAGAGTTAGCGCAATGATATGAAATTATTGTAATTTCCAGACCAATCTATTCATGTAAATTTTATTTCATTTGAGTGACATTATATTTTCCATAAGAAGTGTGCGGTGTCATTTATAGTTATTTTTATGTATGTATACAAGGCGTATTTTAATCTCTATTGTTAGTACTTTTTAACATGATATTTAAATATAGGTAAAATATGCCTGTTCATACAAAAAATATTTTGAGTTTAATATTAGTTAAGTAATATATTACTTTGTGCAAACAAAGGATAGAGATGACCAACAAAAAAAGGTAATTTTGATATTATTGATGTATGCAATGTGTAAGGAACTATTAATATAACATGATTCGTGGTTAAATATGTTTCTGTTTCTTTCTGTTTGCATGTTTATATACTTCTTCTTCTTTCTCATAATCCTTAGTGCCCTTCAGGGTGTCAGATATGTTTATGTACATTATATTAAATATTTAAACAGCATGACTTATTATCCTAGCTTACTCAAATCAAATGATCGACAGGCTATCTCTACGTCCGCTACCGCATTGCACTTGATCGGGTTCGCCGCAGTTGCAGACAGAGGCGGCTTTACCTATTGTGCAGGGTGTGCGGTGCACACGGGCGCCGGGATGTTGGGGGCGCCGAGCGCCAAAGAGCGGTTCCTTTACTTTGTTTCAACAGGAAAAATATACTTTAAAACGATTAATGGAAAATTACATTTCCACTTAACGATTTGTAGACTGACGCCCTTCAGACTGTCCGTACAACGGGCGGGCGGCAATCTTTTGATTCGTTTGAAGACGTACCGACAATGATTCCGAAATCGGTTGTGGAACCTATAAAGGTCAACTTGCTTGGGACTTGCCGAGCATTTTCAAAGGCGTTTGTACACGTGTTGCGGGGTAATTTTGCAAAATAAGCTTTGACGGAATGGATTAAATAGTATTATTTAAGTTAACATGTAAATATAAAGCAAAGCGGCGTTTCTTTTGATTAAAATTATTTAAAAAAAAAACTTTCTTTTATTACTACCACAATTATTGCGACTTTCAGCGGAGTCAGAGCTCCTCAAAAAGTATCTATATCCATATGTCAATTTCTTTTCAGTTGTACAAGAAATTTATGTTTTTTCTTTCTGCGTCAATAGCACGCTGGCAAATACTTGCTAAAGAAGTGCCAGTTAAGTAAAACCACTCTCAAATACTCGATGGGAGAGCAGGGTTGAAGCAGTAAAAGCTGTCCGTTTTAATCTGAGAAAAGTGTATGATGCCTTGTTTAGCATATTCCGATAACACCAAAGACGCAGAGTCAAGAAATATGGAAAATTCAATATTGGTAAAAATTAAATCAGTTAAATTCATTTGCTCTTTGCTTATTTGGTTTCAAATTTTAAGCAAGATAAATATAGATAGCAAGGCTCTTCAAAAGTCAGATGTCGTATTGTCCGAAGCCGTAAAAATGACTGATCATGCAAAAATAAGTTTGTCTGAATTACGCAATGAGTATGCTTTTGAGGAGTTCATTAATACTGCGAAAACTGTAGCAGAAGTCGAGGCAATAGCAGAATTTTTCACACCTGCCCGCCCTCGTGCTCGTAGAAAATTTTTTAATTATGAGGCGGAAGATGAACCAGTAAGTGATGCGAAAATACATTTTCAAGTAAACTTTTAGTATTACCTATTAGATACCGCAATTACTAAGTTACGGACGCTTCGAACTTTTAAAGCAAAATAATGACACTTTTCCGTTCCTTCAAAAATTAAAACACTGGAATGATTTAGAGTTAGATACAAAAAGAGTATCTTGTTCTAATTTAGACAATAAATTGTGTCATGTTGGCTCTTAAGACGTAGATAGGTTTGAGATCTTTAATGAAATATAATTATTACCAATGTTTATGGATGATTCTACTACACCTTTGGATGTTTTAAATTACTTGTATACAAATAAATTACTTTCAGTGTTCCCAAATTTGTTCACTAGTCTTAGAATTTACCTCACATTGCCAGTGACAGAGCGCACAGTGAAAGATCATTTCCTATGTACTCTATGTACTAGTACTAGGTAGGTACCTATTCGACTATTCCATTTTGACTGTGCGTCTACCAAAGGGCGCCAGGGCATCGACTGCACACGGGCGCTACATGGGCTAGAGCCGCCTCTGGTTGCAGACTAAACAGTTCCAGACCACGGTGTAAAAACTCCGAATGCGATGTACCTACCATTATAAAACAACGGTCGCGAATGTCTTCTTCTTCCATTCTTCATACTTCCAATTTGTTCCGGAAATTTTTCTGATGCCATCTACCCATCTCATCTGTGGTCTTTCTCTTGGTCTTCTACCTTTGTAGGATCCGCAATATTGTATTGTGGCGTTTCAACGTTAGTCTTGTTGCCTAGTAGTGTTGCCTGCGAAGCTCCATTTGAGTTTGGCAGTTGTTGTTGTGATTTCTTTGACTTTTTTTGATCTTACCTAGTCGTTCTTCTTTCTGAGAAAAAGAATTGTAAGTTTTTTTCATTTTCACCTTTTAAGATCGTAGGCGCAAAATTTCGGACCAATGCGTTTTAAATGCATTAATTTTTTTTAATCATAAAAAAATTAATAAATATTTTTAAAAAATCTAAACGCAGAATGAAATATTACATTATTACCGAGAGCCGGAAGTCCCTTAGAATAAACAAAAAGTGTCTTTTGAATAAGATATTTGAAATTAAAAATCACACTCAATTTTCTCTTCTTTTTCATCCCTGTAACTTATTAAAATAAACATTATAGAAGTTTTCAGGGACTTTATGCTCTCGGTAATAATGTAATCTTTCATTCTGCGTTTAAATTTTTAAAAAATACTTATTAGTTTTCTCAGGATTCGAAAAAAATGAATGCATTTAAAAAGCATTGTACCTAAATTTTGCTCCTACGGTCTTAATAATAATGCTGCCAGCCAACTCACATATTGGAAAACCCTTTTAACAGACTCACATTTCTAATCAATAATACTTTTTTCTTTTTTCATTTTAATAACGTATGGTCCTAAAGTTATGGGAAAAATTTCAAAAGCATATAACTCTGACCACAATAATCTTATATTTTTATTAAATTATTCAACAATTTAACTTAACTATCCTTATTATAAATCAAAATTCAAATGTCAGACAAGGGACCATTATTTTCGATTTGCCTAATAATTCCCCTGACATGTTGCATCATCCTTTGGACGACCTCGGCGTCAATTTCTCTAATTTTTGTATATATGCGGCGTCTTAACTGTTCCTGATTTTGTGCTTCCCATCCGTTATTATAGACTTTCCGACTTAATATTGCCCAGAACTCTTCAATTGGACGAGCCTGAGGTAGGTTGGGGGGATTGTCTGCTTTCGGTACAAAGGTAATGTTGTTAGTTTCGTACCAGTCCCTTGTGATCCTCGCGTAATGACATGAAGCAAGATCTGGCCAAAAGACTATTTGATCATTTGCATGATGTGTGTTCACAAACTGAAGCAATTTAGAGAGACATCTTTGAATATAAATATTTGCGTTTAAAGCTTCGCCTCGAACAACACCAATGTAGGGCTGTGAGATAAAGCCAGCCTCAGAAATTGCACACCATACCAAAATTTTGTCCTCAAATTTTTTCTTACTTTTGAATTTTATTTCATCAGGTACATTTTCGTAATCGTTCGTGTAAAACCCATCGTTACCCTTCATCTCAGAGTTGGACAAAGTAAAATATTTTTCATCGTCCATCACGATCAACTTGTTGATGAAATGCACTCGCCTTAACGCGCGGCAACATCTCGGAATTCTCTCTAATTGATCCTCTGTGTATTTTGGAGCTTTCCTTCTTTTCCGGTAGATAATATTGTTACTCGATAGGGTCCTGTATACTGTAGTCTTTCCAACATGAAATCTTCTGGCCAGTTTTCGCTGTGAGACCTCAATTTTGTTCTTAGCTGCTTCAATCAGTCTTGCCTCTCTTATATGGTTCAAAATCCGCGGTCGGCCACTTTTACGCAAGTTAACACATGGTATCCCTTCTTCACATTCTCTGATTGTGCGATAAATTGTCGATTTGCTTATGTTTTGATCTCGATAAATATTAACAATATCTCGTTTCGACATTCGCCCAACCATATTATAAACACCTCGACGAATATCAATTTTATAAGACATTTTGCAGAGCACAAACCAAAATATTCTGCTTTGTTTATTAAATGTCAATAACTAATGACATTTCAATTCCATGGCTTTCTTTGTTAAATGCATTTTGCTTCTCAATCAGACCAGGTGAAATTTTTCCCAAAACTTTAGGACCATACGTTACTCTGTACCTACTCACATTTCAAAGCTAATTGACTAAAACGTATCCGATCGTGTCTATATCGTGTATAATCGTATACTCCTTTGGGATAACATAAATATACCTTTATTCGGTGAAGAAAATTAAATTCTTCTTGTAACAACTCTCATGTAGTAGATTAGAAATAATCAACCTTGATCGTATTGATGGCTGATCAAAATAGTTTATTTGTGATGCACCAAAATCACTCTCTCAAGTGATCAAAAGGTATAATTTGCATGATATTTGACTTGGTTGTCGTGTATTTACTGTACTTGTAAACAATATTCTATTACGTATTGTATCTAGGACGATGAAAGACGATCAGAACGAAGTCACAGACCTGCCGTCGAACAAGAAACTTATGGTGTAGGCGAGGAAGAAGAGGAAGGGGAGTACTCGGATGCCGATGATTTTATAGTTGACGATGACGGTAGACCGATAGCTGAAAAGAAGAAGAAGAAAAAACCAATATTTACTGATGCCGCTCTCCAAGAGGCTCAAGAAACCTTCGGTGTCGATTTTGATTATGATGAATTTAGTAAATACGATGAAGATGATTACGAAGATGAAGAGGAGGAGGATGACGAATACGAGGAAGATGATGTAGAGAAAAGGTAAGTTCTTGTTTGTATTAACTGTTTAACATGCGAAGTTTAGGAAATTTTAATTGAATTTGAAAATTGAGTGGTAATAAGTTAGTGATTGTAATCAAACAAAGAAGAATTCTATGGACCAAGAGCTAGCAATGTCGGAAAAAAATTATTTTAAGACGGCTGATTCTTTCATATATTGTTCCCTATGCTTCCTCGAACACCGTACCGGCCATCTGGCTACTGATACAGGTTGCGTTCATTACTGCGCAGCACACTTGTACAGGTAAACATATCGAATTTAAAATTATTTTAAGACGAAAAATTTTTTTGTTATTACTTTTTAAACATTATTAGAAATATGAACTGTAATTGCCAGACATTTCTGTGGTTTAAAAAGTAATGACAAAACAAATTTTCGTCCTAAAATAATTTAAATTCAATATACAGGGTGATTGATGAGTGTGATAAAGCTCAGTAGATCCGCTATAGTAGTAGATAGCAATAAAAGTTAATAATAAAAATTGTGGCCAACTTTCAGCTTCACATTACGAAATTAGTTAGATTGTTACAGGTTGTTCGATAACATAGTGGCAGACCAAACTTGTGTTTTTTTTTAATGGAACACCCTATATTTTATTTTATATTCGAAATCCTCTTATCATCCCCAGTTTGTTATGTTATATAGGGCTTTTACAAAGTTATAACCAATTTTTTATGAAAATCGTAACAAGTTCAGCTCCCTTTATAAATAAAAAAAGCACAACAGCGATGGTTTATTGGTGCCATATTTTTTTGTTGATTGTGAAAATTTTTAAGAATTGTTGATATTGCTAATTTTCCTTATATCGAATACAGGGTGAGTCAAAACGCAAGTATGTACATTCTTTTCTCAGAAATTTTAAATGGAACACCCTGTATTTTATATTACTATCGAAAAACACATTACCGTACTTTAATGTTTGTATAATATTCCTTATGCCTAAATTTGTCAGTGTTCGAGATATTTTCATTTTTCAGAGCAAGTTATTAATTAAGGTGTTCTATTTAAAATTACTGTGAAAATAATGTACTTGCGTTTTGACTCACCCTGTATTCGATATAAAGAAAATTAGCAATATCAACCATTTTTATAAATTTTGACAATCGACAAAAAATATGGCATCAATAAACCATTGCTGTTGTGCGTATTTTTATTTATACAGGGAGCTGAACTTGTTACGATTTTCATAAAAAATTGGTTATAACTTTGTAAATACCCTGTATAACATAACAAACCTTTATATTTTTGTGATGGGGAAGTTAAGAAGATTTCGAATATAAAATAAAATATGGGGTGTTCCATTTAAAAAAACAAAAGTTTGGTCTGCCACTATGTTATCGAACACCCTGTAACATTCTAACTAATTTTGTAATGTGAAGCGCAAAGTTAGCTACAATTTTTGTTATTAACTTTTATTGCTATCTATTACTATAGCGGATCTACTAAGCTTTGGGGACATCCATAAACTACGTCGTTGAGAAGAGGGAGGAGGGGGGCTTACTTATTTCGACGAAATACGACAGGGGGTGGGGGGTATGAGTGCACATTCGACGTCGTTTAATATATTCATCATCATCTTGGGGCTACAGCCCTTAGAGGGCCTCGCCCTTCTCAAGCTTTCTACGCCATTCTGTTCTGACCCTTGCTTGCATTTTCCAATTGCCGACTCCGATCTTCTCGGCATCTTGTGTTACTCCGTCCATCCACCTCAGCTTTGGTCTACCCCATCTTCTCATTCCCACGGGTTGCGCTGTTAGAATCTTTTTTATCATGTTCGATTCAGGGGCCCGGGCTACATGTCCTGCCCACTGCAGGCGGTTTCGCTTAATTATAGTGATGATATATTTTCCACCAAACATATGCTTGTAGATATTCTGCAGTTCAAAGTTATATCTACGCCTCCATATTCCGTTCTCACAGACCGCTCCGAATATCTTACGTAGCACCTTTCTTTCAAAAATCGATAGAGCGGATTCATCTGTTTTAGTTAGCGTCCATGCCTCTGATCCATATGTGAGAACGGGGACTATCAATGTTCTATACAGCCTTATACGAGTTTTTTGAGACAGACGTTTGTTAGCTAAGTACTTTGATAGACTATGATAACACCTGTTTGCAATTATTATTCGTCTTTTTATTTCCCCTGATGTGTTATTATTGGGGTTAACCGATGTCCCTAGATATATGAACTCTTTGACCGCTTCGAAGTTTTGGTCATTGATGATTAGATCTGCGTCAACATTTCCAGCTCTTGTGTTTGTGTTAGTCGCCATGAATTTGGTTTTATTTCGATTTATATGTAACCCCATTCGTTCTGCTGCTGTTGCTACTAGCTCGTCGTTTAATATATTGGTATATTTAAATTTGTCGCTATTGCCTCTATAAATATAATTTTTACTAGCTTTTACCAGCATTAATGTATCAGATATTCATATAAAAACGTATAGTTTTTGAAATGAAATTGAAAATAAAACAGAACGTTTACGAATAAATACACCTTTGTTAAAATTAAAAAGAATTCTCTTATAGATACTTTTATCGCATACATTTCGTTTTTATATGTCACAGCCTTAAATAATATTAGGTAGCACTTTTGTACAGGACAACAAACAATAAGACATTGTTCTTTGGGTTTAAACAAGCGCTTCTATATATACAGAACAACGTCTGGAAGCAAACAATATTAAATTGTTAGTTCATTTATGTGCTGCCTACTATGTGTGAAAAATAGTTCTGAAAGAATGAATGGAAATAAAATATTGTTGTATTTAGTTAGTAAGTCGTATTTATACTTATAAAAGATTTATACGCAAAATCTTGATCCAATGCTATTTAAATGCATTCATTTTTTTTTCGAATACTCAGAAAATTAATAAAAATTTTTGAAAAATTTAAACACAGATTGAGAGATTACATTATTTCCGAGGGCCAAAAGTTTCTGAAAACATATATAATGTTTATTTTAATAAGTTACAGGGATAAAAAAAAAAGAATATTTAGTCTGATTTTTAAGTTCAAAAATTTCATTCAAAAGAAACCTTTTGTTTATTCTAAGGGACTTTCAGCCCTCGGTAATAATGTAATCTTTCATTCTGCGTTTATATTTTTCAAATATATTTATTAGTTTTCTCAGGATTCGAAAAAAGAATGCATTTAAATAGTATTGGACCAAGATTTTGCGCCTACCCCCTTAATTGATCTTGTTATGATACATTCGCAAATAAAGTTTCAAGGTTGATTAAAAAAACAGAAATAACATTGAATTTTTTTAAATCACTGAAAGGGGGTCGTGAACTGCAATGACGACGTCGGCATGGGGGGGGGGGGGGTCGTCTGTAAACGACGAATTACGACGGACGGAGGGGGGAGGGTATTAAAAAGTCCAAATTTTTTACGACGTAGTTTATGGATGCTCCCTTTTTCACACTAATCAATCACCCTGATTTTGTGTTTACATGTACAGGTGTGCTGCGCAGTAATGAACGCAACCTGTATCAGCAGCCAGATGGCCGGTACGGTGTTCGAGGAAGCATAGGGAACAATATGTGAAAGAATCAGCCGTCTTAAAATGATTTCTTGAAAACGTTGCTAGCTCTTAGACTTTAGACCATTCTATTTTGGGCTGCTTAGATACATAAATAGTAGAAACTTACGCCAAACAAAAAAATATCAATAAAACACTTATTAAAAACGCATTAAAAATTCAATAATTAAAATTGATATAAATTATTAATTTTCGTACCTTAGGAAACGGCCTAAAAAGACTTCAAAGAAAAAACCGACGAAGAAATCCATTTTTGAAGTGTATGAACCTAGTGAACTTAAAAGAGGGTTCTTTACCGATCTCGATAATGAAATCCGAAACACTGATATTCCCGAAAGAATGCAACTTCGTGATGTTCCAATCACCGCTGTTCCGGATGACTCAACTGAACTTGATGATGAAGCAGAATGGATTTACAGGTAAGATTACATTCATATACAGTGCTAGTCAAAAGTCCGTACCCCACTCGTATCTTTTGAACGGTTATACCTATAATAGTGAAATTTGGAGGAAGGAAATAAACGGACGTAAGCTTCTTAACTAGTCATGTCAGGTGACGTAATAGTGACAGATGACTTTAAAGCGCCACTGTGACAGATAATTTTAAATGGGACCTTATGGCAAGTGATACCTCTTTTGAAAGGTATTGAAAATACCTATTCGGTCATACTAATTTTGTTTGAGTTTAAGCTAATTTTGATGAATAAATGAAATAAATATAAAATTGTAGTTTCGCATTTAATTAATAAAAATTCAAAATTCTGCCTATGATTACTTGTCAAAAAGGTTGACGTTGACGTAAAAACTACTAAAGAATTGAAAACCGTCAACTTTTTTGACAAAAAAACCGTAGGCGGACATTTGAATTTTTATTAATTAAATGCGAAACTATAATATTATATTTATTTAATTTATTCACCAAAATCAAAATCAACTTAAACCCAAAAAAGTTAGTATGACTGAATAGGTATTTTGAATACCGTTCAAACGAGGTATCACTTGCCATAAGGGCCCATTTAAAATTATCGGTCACAGTGGCTCTGTAACGTCATCTGTCACTATTACGTCACCTGTCATGACTAGTTAGGAGCTTACGTCCGTTTATTTCCTCCCTCCAAATTTCACTATTATAGGAATAACCGTTAAAAAGATACGAGGGGAGGTACGGACTTTTGACTAGCACTGTATATATCATTCAATACTAATACGCCAGTCAATGAGATCAAAAACAGGATATTACCTCCGAATTCTATCCTACTGCATGGATTTTAATGAAATTTTGGTAATAGCCTCTACTCATCTCCTAACTTAAAGTCTACCCTATGCCGATGTGCGCTGTTATCTTGGGGGTGGTTCCCACCCCTCCTCGGGGGTGGGAAGTTTTTTGGTCAAAATAACCACGGAAGTGGCTAGAGAACCTAATTCTAAGCAAAAACGGTTGTATAATTTTTTTTTTGAAAACTCGAATACTTTTTGAGTTATTTGTGGTTGAAAATTTGCCATTTTCATTGAAAAATGACACCTTTTCGGACGGTTTTTTGGGAATACCTTAAAAATTACACATCTAAAGAAAAAACTATATTCCGTTGGTGTGTTGACGAAATCAATTAACTTAAATTAATTAAAATAAATGTAAAAACAACGAACAGTAATATTTATTTATTTTTGGGTAAACAAGCCTGCTTCGTTTATATCTCGTAAGAGGGTGGTTATTGTTTGGCCCAGCGAGGGTTGTGCATCGACTCGTTGTGGATCGACTGGCTGAAAACACATGTCTGTGGTTTTAAGTTAAAGACTAATTTATTGACATAAAGAGGCTGGAATAGAAGCGTCTTCGAATGCATTTCAAAAGTGATTTATTAAGGTCTGATAAGGTAACTTTTTATTGGGAGGAATTTGTTTTCCAGAAAAAACATTAATTTTATACAATCTGGTTTTGTATTTTAGGAACGAAACACATGTGAATTTTAAATGACCCATATTATTTTCGTTTAGAAAAGAAAGTTAATATTTAAAATTAGCAATTAAAAAAATATTAAATGAAGCCTATCGCTATAACAAATGTTCCGTTGGTGTGTTGACGGAATCAATTAACTTAAATTAAAATAAGTGTAAAAACAACAAACAGTAATATATTTATTTATTTTGGGTAAACAAGCGTGCTTCGTTTATATCTCGTAAGGGTTTGTTATTTTTGCGAGGGTGTGAATGAACTGCCCCGGGTGCCAGCTGTGACTATACTGATCGAGACCACAAAACTATTATGTCATCATGTATGCGGTTCTACAATATGGCTAGAAAAGGTGATAAATTACTAAATCTGGCGTTTTAAAAGCTTTTTTCAAGTTGACATAAAGAGCGTGGCCAATCTGTCAATTTGTGTTTCCCAGAAAAAAAAAACATTAATTTTATACAATCTGGTTTTGTATTTTAGGAACGAAACACATGTGAATTTTAAATTACCCATATTATTCTCGTTTAGAAAAGAAAGTTCATATTTAAAATTAGCAATTAAAAAAATAATAAATGAAGCGTATCACTATAATTATAAGGTGGAGTGGGGCAAGTTCGGACTGGTTTTTGTTAAGTTTGACTTTAATATTTTTTTTGTAAATTATATTTCAAATATTTAACATTTTCTTGGTATCAACGTGAAGTAACATTAATACTCTATAATTTGCATTTCCGAAAACACCAATTTACATTGGAAATTATAACTTTTATAAATAATTAGAAAAGACAGTAACTATTCCTAGCTATTTAAAACTCACTGAAAGCTATCTTCATATGTTATGGGACAAAATCGGAATTACTAATCCGTCATTTATAAATTGCTTTTTGCCAGATTAAAATAAGTTGTGTAGTTTAAAAGTTATACATTTAGATATAGAGAATGGTTTTTCGCATGGCATTTATGCGACTGCCCTCATTTCTCTCAATGCTTCTTCAAATGCTTCTGCTGAGTACGCTCTTCGATTCGTTTTTCTAACATAATTTCTAACCATTTTGGATTTAAAAAAAGTAATAAATAAATAATTTGAGCAAAAAAACCATAAAATATACAAAAAAAATGTTTTAAATTAACTGAAAAAAGCACAACTCCGGTCTTACCCCGCCACATGCTATGAACTTGCCCCGTGCAGTAATATTTGCGGGGCAAGACCAGAGTTGTGCTTTTTCCAGTAAATTTCAAATAATCTAAAGGATTTATTTATTTAACGTAAACTTTAAGGAATGTTCTTAATATCTACCAAAAATAAATGCACAAGACGCAAAATTTGCTGTAAAATACCGGCACTTTGTTAGACAGCTCTAGGTTAGATATGTACTGCACACGACGAGCCGTTAAATACCGCTATGAATTCCACGATTTTATTGGTTAGAACTACCCACGTGATATCTGTGTTCGTATTGGTCAGAGTGACAATCAGCTGTTAGACATCATTATGTGATGGAATTTTTATTTTGAAGTAAATAAATATTTATTACTGATAATTTGTATAAGCAAATTTATTGTACTGCACTGCACCTACAGTGACTCACAGCCTCAATTCTGAAATGATACAGTCGCTACTCAATAAAACTGTAGCTTGTGTCAGTGACTCAATATTAGAAAAAAATTACATACTGAAAGTAAGTTACTAACTATAAGTCCTCTAAAATAGCATAAGCTATGTTTTGGGTTTCAGATATACCATACTTAAATAACAATAATCCTTTAATTATTTTGTGTATGATTTTGATATCAGCTAAAATTAATAAAGAAAACAAAACTCCTTGTTGCTTATTTCTTTGGCTGATAGATTTATTTCTTGCAGTTCAGCTATGTCGATTATTATTTTGTAATATCCGTCTAATTGTTTCAGGATTACATCTTTTTCCAAACTGTCTTTCCACTTCATCTCTCAATTTTGGTGCACTTTTTTGGGATTATTTGTTATTTCTCTGACAATACATCTTATTGTTCGTCCGCTATAACTTTTCCCATGCGTCACGATTCATTTTCAAGCAAATTAAGTCAAAACATTAAGTGAAACGAATGTCGATGTGTATATACATTTTGTATACTGTATACTATTACTACACACATCGGCGTACGTTTCACTTTATGTTTTGACTTAATTTGTTTGAAAATGAATCGTGACACATGGGAAAAGTTGTAGCGGACGAACTATAGCTATTAGGACTTTGGAGACGGTTGCTCTGAAAAGTTCGTTTGATGTACATCCGTACAGCGTATAGCATCTCCCTATGCTTCATTTTCCTTGAATCTTTCCCTGCATAATGAGTTGGAGCAAATTGTTTTGGCTCATACATGGCAACATCCGTACAGCGTATAGCATCTCCCTATGCTTCATTTTCCTTGAATCTTTCCCTGCATAATGAGTTGGAGCAAATTGTTTTGGCTCATACATGGCAACATTTTTCATACGAATTTCTAGTTACATACAACCTATCTTTTCATGTCGTAAGGCCAAACCCAGTTATACCAGGAAATTGTCTCAGGCCATAGCATTATTCTCTACATATAAAAACTTAAGAAAGTGTGTCCTTTTAGGTGACACAACAGATCGAACACAACAAGCCATGTGTATCTTTTTCGGTACACAGTGTTGAGGATAGTGTGTATCTAAAAGAATACACTGGCGCTGGGAGTGTTAATTATTGCATATTTGAAACCCAAAACATAGCTTATGCTATTTTAGAAGACTCATACTAACTTACCTACTTTCAGTATGTAAGTTTTTTCTAATAAATATTGAGCCACTGACACAAGCTAGCTTTATTGAGTAGCGAATGCATCATTTAAGCTGTGAGCCCCTGTATATGTTTATCAATCGTGTCCTAGCTACACATTAAAATTGTTTCGTTGATCATTCCCTGCATTGCTTTCTTCAGCGTGCACACTGATTTTTGTACAGCAGCTTTTGTAGCCAATAGTTACTCTTGTTTGTTTTCTAGATTTTTCCTAATCAGGACTTGATTTCTTTTTGGTTAGTTACTGTCTCCCTTCTACAATAGAGAGAGGGTTTGGGGCTTATTATTCGTTAAAGTGTTGGAATGCTTGTGGGTTTTGATATATGTACATACTACCACAACTCTCAATATAAAATTTGATCAAACTAAACTGATAGTGTGACCACTAGATTTTTATAATTTGAACAAACTGCAGTTGTGGCGTCACTTCCTGAGTTTGCTCGAACTGTTTGATAAAAATTATTTGATAGTGAAACCACGACTTTAAGGATTTAAGTAACATCAATTTAATTTGCAATAAAAAAGATCATGAAGATTTGACGATGCTTGTAAATACATACACCCGATTTAGATAATTTAAGTGACAGAAATTTTTAGATTGTCTTGTCAAATATACCTACATGCAACAAAAAATTTAATCAAAATTTGCATAAAAAAAAATTGAAGTGTTTTAAAAGTTTCAATATGTAAAAACATTGAACCACAGAAACGGTTTTTCTCCACAAAGAAACAAAAATCGTAGCAACATATTAATAAGTGATACATACGTTTAAAAATCCAAATGTAAATGAAATATGAAATTTCAGACATTTTAAAAGGACACAAGACACAACATGCCTTATATTTCACAAAATGCCGAAGAAAATCATAATTATATAATATAACATATAATTTCCCCTAAATAACTTTTCCCCATATCCAGTATATTTACTTTTATGTAAATTATCTGTTTTTAATTTTCATGCATTTATAATTTAATTTATAAGATCTATTCTAGTGCTGCTGTGTTTGTATTGAACAACTGAAATAAATTAAAATAATATTATTACTATACAATAATTGTTTATATTTTTTATGAGATAAAAGAAATATTTTATGAGACTAGGTACAGTCTAGAAAGCAGACTAGTAGATACGAATAAATAGTGTTTTTTTAATCAATACTGTTTTTTAATATTGATTTTCTACCACACTTTTATTTCTATCACAAAAATTGTCAATTGTAAGATAAACAAGAAATATTTATCCGTTATCCTCGGTCAGCAGACTTGTTTTCTTGAAACGACACTTTGCATACAATATTGGTATTTAAATATCCCGCTCTGTCATTCTTAATCATTTGACCAATACGAACACAGATATCACGTGGGTAGTTCTAACCAATAAAATCTTGGAATTCATAGCGGTTATTAACGCTTCGTCTGCACACGTACTCACATTTTATAAATGGTAAAACAATGGAAGAATTACTTCTGAGTAAGAGACATCTATGTCAATCAGTTCATACTAATCCAGAAAAGATTTCTACTCCTTAACTTTACAGTTGAATGTATTTTATGATATTTTTAGAGCAATGGACATCCTAAGACAAGAATCTACAGGTCGAGCAAGTCTTGTAAATTTCACGATTGCGAGCCACGTTTCACGCAACCGTGTTTGCGTACTTGTGTTTCGAGTTGCGTGGTCGTGCGGAGTTATATTTACCAATTCGCGCAATCGTACTTGAGACGTTAAACTTTTGTTTTATTTTTTTTTGTTTTGTTTGTTTTTGTTGTTGCGAATATATCGCAGAAAGTTTTTAGATGAAGTAATTGTATGATAAAGATAACACAGAAAATACAAGAGGGCAGCATACTTTGCAAAACAATTGTTACAATTTGAAATCAACAATTTGTTAAGTTGTCTTGCAGGTAAAAAAAGTGACTTTTTAAAAAAATTATATCTTGGAAACTAAAAATTATTTTTATTTATAATTGAAACATGTAAAAGTATAGTACTCTCAAAAAAATTTCAGCCAAAAATATTCATTTTTGTAGAGTTGACTGCAATTTTTCCACAACAGCCCTTTTTTGCAGTGAGCAGCATAACAAGTCCAGTCTCATCTGAAATCAAAGTTTCTTGTAGTTTATACCTCTGGCTAGTGAATGAACAAAGGATTTTTTATTAGATGAGGTCATTTTTGTTTTATAAAAAAAACTACTTTGAAAATGAGAAAAATTGGGGTCAAAAATGTGTTTAAACTTATGTAAAATCTTCAAATTTCATTTTTTTTAATTCCTTCGTTCATATTCTAGCCAGAGGTATAAACTACAAGAAACTTTTTGATTTCAGATGAGACTAGTTATTCTGCCAACACAAAAAAACTTAAACTCTACAAAAATGAATATTTTTGGCTGAAACTTTTTTTGAGACTACCTTAAGTACTATACTTTTACATGTTCCAATTATAAATAAAAATAAATTTTAGTTTTCGAGATATAATTTTTTTAAAAAGTCACTTTTTTTACCCACAAGACCTATGTAACCCCTTAAAAAAATGTTTGGAAGAATATGTTTGATGGCCAAGATGCATACATATATTTAGAAGGAAAGTTCCTGATTTCTGTAGTATAATACATAATACCGAAGAGGAAGTAGCCCTAAGCGCCGGACTCCACTTGCGATTTGTAGTTGTGAAGATTGAACACATTCTTTCAAATAGAAGTCAATCCATGATTATTTAGTCACAAATGGATTGACTTGATTTGAAACAATGTGTTCAATCTTCCTGATTACAAATCGCAAGTGGAGTGCGGCGGTAATAACACCAAACTATTCCATATAGGTCCATAGAAGGTACACAGACATTGAAAAATTCCTGGAATATCCCCGAAAACATGTTCCCTGAACATCCCAGGAAAATCCTGTGTCAGCATTTTAAACATTACCTGAATGTCTTATTGGAACATTCTATGAATGTCCACGAATGTTCTCTGGACATTCAAAATATATTTTGTAGACATTCCCTGGATATACCAGAAATACAGTGATGAGCGCTCTAATAACCGGCAAAATAGCACAAAAGATGTATTAAGTAGTGAGATAAAAAGACATGAAACTAGTTGAGCTGGGAAATTTAGCGATATTAACTTATACATTTAGATTGTATTGATTGTGTACCACCTTCAGACGTATCAGACGAGTTTGGAAACTACCACTGTCACAGTGACAGTTTTAGTTGACATACTCCTCCGATATGTGTAAAGGTGGGATCAATATAACGTAAATTTAAAGGTTAATTTCGCTAAATTTCCCAGCTCGACTAGTTTCATTTCTTTTTATCTCACAACTAAATATGTTGCCCATATTTTGCCGGTTATTAGGGCACTTATCACTGTACATCCTTGCTGATGTGACAATACCTCCTATCTGTTTTTTCATGAGTTTTGTATGAGAGATGGAAAAACATGTTTTAAGGTCACCTCCTGTGTTCATATGTAAGTTTTGACTTGTTTTGTAGTTCATAGATAGTTTAATTTACTACAAAACAAGTCAAAAAATATCATATGAAAACAGGAGGTGACCCTAAGACAAGTTTTTAGTCTCTCTTACAAAACTCATGAAAAAACAGATAGGATATATTATTACATCACTGACGATATGTGGCCATACCAAATAATACATCCTTGATAAATATAAACATTTTTATTGAACAAAATCTTTTCATACATTTTTTTAATGCAATTTACTGATATTCCTAAATATTTCAAAAAAATGTGTCACATTTGCTTTGTAAACCTTTCTTTTGCCTTTCGTAGCCACATATTCCGTTTCCTTCCTGGTTTTTTGTAGACCACTTCTCTCAGCTGATTCTAAAAAAAATTAAATAAATGGTAATTCTTCTATCCTTTACAATTAACAATCAGAAGAAATATTATTTACAGATAATGATATGCATAATAATAATAGGTTTGTTCTAGCATCAGTTTGAAACCATCAGCGAATAGTGGACCAGCGCGAGTAGAGGGGATCGCACTGGTGACTGTATTATGTTCTTTTACTGACCAACTGTTTGCTGATGGTTTTTGACTAGTTTGACTGTTTGCTAGAACAAACCTAATAATATAAATATTTTGTATTTTGACAATGACATCTGATGTGGAAGTCAAAACATTAATAAAATTATTTTTTCAAGTTAACTTTCACATGTGCGTCTTAAAATTGTACTTTTAATACTTATATCATAAATAACTATTAAAACTATCTTAAGAGGAAACAGTATCGATCAACAGGTAGCGAAAATGTGTTCCAAGATTGCGGCTGTAATTTTGAATATTTTTCAAGATATTTGGCACACATATTCGTAATATAATAAAGAATGGTGGTACAGAGCCCAATTTGAAAAATATATTATTATGTGGAAATTACTCTGTAATTAAATACAATATAAAAAAAAACGAGCTTGTACCGCCATTAAGAAGAACAAAAAAATACACTTTCTTCAAATACAACTTTTTTGTCCGATTTTGTGTTATTTTGGAACTACTAAAATTTTTTAGAGAGAGAGAGACATACTTTATTGATACAATGTACCAAAAGGCCATCAACCGAAGTCTTTCAGCCAATTTACACAATTAATATACATTATTACAATATATGTTTTTTGTTAATATTAATACAATACAATAATTAAAAAAAAAAAACATTTGTATGTGGCGGTAATCACAATATCACTGACAATTAGTTACAATACAGATGATGACTTGAATAAAGTTGTTTATTGTCTTGATGTGTAGCAGATTTCTTCAAAAAGAGTTCTTCCTGGACATCTACGGGCACTGTCCTCTGGTATCTTCACAATGTGGGGCTCAATCAAATTTTTGTTACTGTCATTAATAAAGAGATAATTAAACAGCTTATTGAGTCTCTCATTAATAGGTTCAATTCCAGTTTCCTCGTACAGCATTCTGTTGGATGGATTGTGAAGTGGATTATCAGGATGACGCATTCTAGTAATTTGTCGAAGGCTAGTTGTTTCAGCCATTTTATATTATTTTTGGCAGGGCCTTTAGAATTATAGAAAATTGCAGAACCATACTCCAGCATGGGCCTGCAAATCATTTTATAAATATTGGCTGCTGTTTCAATCGTAATTCCCTCATTCTTGTATGTTAAACTTCTGAAGTGTTTTGCTCTAGTTATAATTTTCCTTTTTATAACTGCTGTGTGGTGGTTGAACGTCAATTTGTTATCTATTTCTATTCCCAAATACTTAACAGTTTGGGAGGGTTTAATAATATTGTCGCATATGTTTATAGTTGGTGAGTGATCTTGGATTCTATGGTTAAATATTATTAGTTTTGTTTTAGAAGGATTTATTGTTAATCTCCATTTATTCATCCAAGATATTGTGTCATCCACCTGCCTCTGCAATAAGTCCATTGTCTTTATTAAATTTTTTCCATATGATATCACTGCAGTGTCATCAGCAAATTGTAGCAAATTAGTGTTGGTTAGTCTATTGTCGCATATGTCACTGCAATAGAGATTATACAATAGAGGGGAGTAAAATTTTTTATTTCATTAGTAGTTCCAAAATTACACAAAATCTAGGCATCGGATAAAAAAGTTTATTTGAAGAAAGTGTATTTTTTTGTTCTTCTTAATGGCGGTACACGCTCGTTTTTTAAATATTGTATAATTACAGAGTAATTTCCACATATTAATATATTTTTCAAATTGGGCTCTGTACCGCCATTCTTTATTATTTTACGAATACGTGTGCCAAATGCCTCAAAAAAATATTCAAAATTACAGTGACAATCTTGGAACACGTTTTGGCTACCTGTTTATCGCTACTGTATTACCTTAAAACATTGTAATTTGCTAAACCAGTATATTTTACTCTACTACTACTCTACTAGCTACCTCATTTTCCACTGTTTCTAAAGACTTGTTTACATGGGTAGAGTTTTGAGGAGAGTAGAGTAGTGGTAGTACTCTACCAAAAATGGCTTGATACCATTCACATGAGGAGAGTACAAGTATAGTACTGATGCTAGTATAGTGAAACCGATTTTTGTATTTTTAAACACTCTTGATTATAAGTGCACCTTAAATTCTTAATTTTTTGCTTAAGCTCGTTTACTCCAAAGCCCCCTTTGCCATTCTTTCGACGATTTCATCCTCCGCAGCTTGCTGCAAACTTTTATTTCTGTAGTATACACTACCTAAATTCCATAAACACTGGTATTCGCCGTATTATATTCTTTTTCTCATGATCATCTTTCAGTGCGTCACAGTTTTTCGATTTCTCTCTAACGCATTAAATTGTATGTGACAGAAAAAAAGGCACGTCTGGGAATACTTCGGTAATTATTCTAGTTCGGTGATTATTCTAGTTGTCGATAGATGGCGCCATAATCAAAAAATAATTATTTATTAAATAAAATAATAATATTATCAATATAATCTGTACAATTTATAAGACTATACAAATGAAAGAAAATACCATTTTATAAATGCAATAGACACAATTGATTTGGTTTTATTCCAAATTGAAAATAAAATTTGACAACTGTCAGATTTAACTAAAATGTCACGTTAGAATAAATGTCATAAATGTGTATTATCACGGACTTACCTTTTTTTCTATAATTTGTGACGCACTGAAAAATGTTCATGAAAAGGAGAATAGCTCTACAAGTTTTAAAGTTTCATCTTCGGTGAACTTCATTTTCACTATTTACACAAAACACAATTCCATCCAGAATGACAGCGCCCCCATGTACTCTCCTACCTACTCTATTCTGCCATAATTGAGCGTGTTCCATGGGTAGAGTGTGCAGCCGAGTAGACATTTTGGCAGTAGTGGTGGTCATAGAGTAGTTACTTTGCAATAGGTTGCTAGTCACTCTACTTTAACTCCAACTATACACTCTACCAGCTATTCTACTGTGCTGAGCATTTTTACAGGTAGAGTTACTCTACTCTATCAAGTACTTGCATCATTACTCTACCTGTGTAAACAAGTCTTAAATCTACTGAATGAAAATCTACTTAATCTTAATCTACTCTTAATGAAAAATGTCTAAAATCATTTACCCACCTAGTATTATTGTAGAATTTAAGACAGTCCAGTGCCTTATAAATAATTTCAATATGAATATTTTTTCCTTTAATTCTCCTTTGATACCACTCCATTTTAGATTTTGGGGAACTTATTTCATTGTGTTTATAGCCCATATTTATTGAAGGAACCCAATCTGGAGATTGTTATTATCGATTAAGTCGGCTGGTTTTCCTATAAGATTAAAATGTTAACATCTTCAAAAATCGTTACTGTTGTAATTGTAACTTACCAGATATAAAATGATTACAGCAGACAGGACAGGAAAATTTTCATTTCGCTAGTAAAACCTGTACATTGTATTGCATTTAATAACCATTGTTGTCTCTCAGATACCTTATTTAGTTCAGTTTAAAAGTGAACTTTATCTTGACTTTATCACAATTACTTTGCATTTCACACTTCAAAACACAACACCAATGAAGCATATTATCTTTCTAAATTAATACTTCCAGAGAAAATGTTAAATTAATCTTTGTACAACACAAAATTACAAAGAAATACAACTAAAATTATCTAAAACTCATTAAGAACAGATAGAATAAGATTTATCTTTTACACCAAGTAGCCATATTGACATATTGATTTAATTTTGACAGCATGTTGGAACGGATTTAAATTTGGTAAATATAACTCCGCACGACCACGCAACTCGAAACACAAGTACGCAAACACGGTTGCGTGAAGCGTGGCTCGCAATCGTGAAATTTACGAGACTTGCTCGACCTGTAGATTCTTGTCATCCTAAGTCTTGACGTCACAAAATTGGGAGGAGGTTATATTTGGCTCCAAACAATTTTGTTTATAATGTTAAACACTCATAAGGAATTTTTAATTTATTGTTTACGTGGTTTGTGTGACAAAATAAGACTTTTCATTTAGGTATTTAGTTAAAGAAACGTGCCAATTAAGAGATTTTTATTCGTTTTGGCCCAGGTGAGTTAATTTAATGCAATGATTAGAACGTAAACAGTGTTGAGGTTATGTTTATTTTCAATCACTAAGGAATAAAAACCACTTTTAACTATTTATAATGGGAAATAAGCCATAATATTATTAAAAAATGATTTTTATTAACGTTTCGACGCCCAAATCGGGTGCCGTTGTCAAAATACAAAATACTGTATTTTGTATTTTGACAACGGCACCCGATTTGGGCGTCGAAACGTTAATAAAAATCATTTTTTAATAATATTATGGCTTATTTCCCATTATAAATAGTTAAAATTGTAAAAATGCCACAAGAAAATAGCTTCAGAATAACAATAAAAACCACCTGAGCAAAAATGAATAAAAATCTCTTAATTAGCACGTTTCTTTAACGAAATACGTAAATGAAGTCTTATTTTGACACACAAAGCACATAAATAAAAAATTCCTTATGACCATTTATATTTACAATCAAAATTTTTTGGAGCCAATATAAGCTCCTCCCAATTTTGTGACATTTGTGACGTCAGACTTAGGCTGTCCATTACGAACTTGCCCCGTTTACGATCTCACCCCACTTCACCTTATAAAACATTTTTGTAGCTTATGAAATATCAGAGAGATTAGTTTCTTTATAAATCTTCTAGTTATATGTAATACAAAAAGAGATATGGTAGGTGCAAAGAGATTTTTTTGTGCGTGCTCAAATCGGTGTATTCAACTTAAATAGCAGAGAAATAGTCGATTTTAGTGGGATAATGCTACGAATATCTTTTGTAGTGATTGAAAAGACCTTTAAAATGAGCACTGTTAAATGTCAATTACATTCGAACTAAGCGAGATATGGTGGAAAAAAATTAATGACTAATGTACTTTAAGAACAAATAATAAGTATATTAACCCCTCATCCACCAGAATTTAAATGCACCGTTTTTTATTGAAGTTATACTTCTTTACGGGCGTAATGACGGTGAAATTTTATATGGGAAAACCTAGCGACCGGGCGCATGCGCATTATAACTTTGTTCTGATTGGATGTTCAAATGACATGACAAAAATTATCCAATATGGCAGCTGTGGCACAGCTGTGGGACTGTGTTTGGTTATAATGTATGCTTGTTGCGTTTTAAAATTTGTAGGAAGAGAAACAACAAACAAAAAGTTAGTTAATGGTTATACTGCCTTTTTAAATAGTTTTCATATTATATTTTTGGACTTATTTACATAGAAGAGATGATTGTTGCATGCCAATGTGAAAGCTCATCAAACTGTGCATAGTATGAGTGCCGCAGATCTCGCTTATTCAAAGCTAAAGAATCTTTCACTGGTAAGTGTTTTATAAATAGTTGATCAAATTTTGTTATGATATTTGAACATAGCCACTTTGCACGACGCAAGTGATTGCGAAATTTATTAGTCGTTATACGGGCTCCGATACCTACCTTGAACCTACCAAAATACATATAAGTAGTATGTAATACTTTTTTTTACATAATTTGATTACCATCAAAATTTCTATCAATATTCACATAATATATTGTCTTCTTACCCTATGTTTTGTTGTATTTTTTCAATTCTAAATCATTTCAATTCAAAATCAAAATAATTTGATTTACATAAGTTAAAAATGTCAAAAGGTTAATCTGTTTAGTTAGACGATCTTCGCACATAATGACAAGCTGTCTCTGTGGCGCAGTTTTAATGCGAGTGAATCCCAATACAACGCAAATACCAGCCGCGTGGTAAGTTGGTTCGAATCCCAATAGAAACTTTCATTTTTTTATTTTTTTTATACATTTTATGATTGTAAGTATATTTATTATATAATTTTATTTTCATAAAATACGTATTTAGTTAAAAAATTTTCCGACAATTAATGTTCAGAAATCATTTGTGGCATTTTTAATGTGTTTGTGTGTGTTTTATTTTTTTATTATTTTAATTTTTGGCACTGTTTTAATAAAAATGTTTGAGAAGTATTAAGTATAAATTAATTTAATATTTAAATAAAATATAAATAAAAAGTATATTAATTTCGTTTATAATCATATAATCATATAATAGAAGTATAACTTCTTACGTGCGTACAAAGTACACACACATTCTTTTTTTTATATAGTGTTATTTCTATGTTCACAAAGCTGGACTGGTTTAAAATAAATGGTTTTTGAAAAAAATAAGATCAAATTATAGAGTGCATTTTTAAATTTTCTTAAAAATCTTCATTTTTCTCCATGTAACTCGAAAATGATGATGAGATACAGTAATGAAAGAAAATACAAAATTATTGTCTGAAAAAACCCCACATTTTTGCACTCTATCTTTTTTTCGTATCTCTTATCATTTTCGAGTTACATTTACAGTTACAGTTGAACCCGCTTATTAGAATACCGGTTAGAGGAATATCCCAGGTTAAGGAATAGATATTTGAGCTCCTGAGATGTTTCTAAGGCCGTCAATGATCGGTTATTAGAATATCCCAGTTATAGGAATGCGTTTAATTGGTACGAAGGCTATTCCCATAAGCGGGTTCGACTGTAGTTACAAAAAAGTAAGATTTTTACGAAAATTTTAAAATGCACTCTATTATTTGATCTTATTTTTTTCAAAAACCATTCATTTTAAACCTGTGCAACTTTTTGAACATAGAAATAACACTATACTAAAAGGTATTGTGGAAGGAAAACGATGCATTTAAATTCTGGTGGATGAGGGGTTAAACTGAGGGGTTATACTTCTCATTTTGCCTTCAAACACATTAGTCATAATTTTTTTTGTGACATATATTGCTTAGTTTGAATGTAATAGACATTTAACAGTGCTTGTTTTAAGATCTTTTCAAGCACTATAAAAGGTATTCGCAGCATTATACCCCTAAAATCAACCATTCTGTTATTTTAAGTTGAATACACCGATTTGAGCACGGACAAAAAAAATCGCATTTCACCTACCATATCTCTTTTTGTATTATAACTAGAAGATTTATGAAGATACAAATCTCTCTATTTCAAAAGCTACAAAAATGTTTTATATACTTTTTTTCGTTAGATGTATAATTTTTAGTGTATTCTCAAAAAACCGGCCGAAAATTTATCATTTTTCAATGAAAATGGCAAATTTTCAACCACGAATAACTCAAAAAGTATTAAGTTTAAAAAATTATAGAACAGTTTTTGCTTAGAATTAGCAACTCTAGCCACTTCCGTGATTATTTTGACCAAAAATCTTCCCACCCCCGAGAAAGGGTGGGAACAAGCCCCAAGATAAAAGCGCCATAGGATATAGGTTTCTTGAGTTATTCCCTAATTACATTGAAAATATCAAGTAAATTGATGCAGTAGGATGGAATTGGGAGCCAAATACCCTCATTACCCTCACTGACTGCACTATAAAGTGTCCGGTTTATAGCGTCTTGCGCCTTCCGGTTCTGTCTTTGTTTATCTCTAAATCTTGCTTGATCACAATGAAAGCCTAATAGTTTTGATATCAATCTGTTTAGTAGGAATAAAACTCATCTTTCTAGTGGGAATCAAACTCACATCATTCAGCAACACAGGTGGATGTAATCACCAGTGAATAACTTTTCTGAAACCGACATAAGATAGGTGCAATTATGGCTATACTTTATTTCACGCTAAGAATGGAACGTTTGGCTTATGCAGATCAGTGTTGCCAAAAATATCAGGCATGTGTTGCTACTAGAATGTCGATATATTGTCCTTTTCATGAGCATTTTTCAGTGCGTAACAAATGATAGGAAAAAGGGTAAGTCCGTGATAATACACATTTATGACATTTATTCGAACATGACATTTTAGTTAAATCTGACAGTTGTCACATTTTATTTTCAATTTGGAATAAAAACAAATCAAATGTGTTTCTTGCATTTATAAAATGGTATTTTCTTTGATTTGTATATAAATTATACAGATTATATTTGTAATATTATTATCTAATTAAAAAAAAATATTTTTTTATTATGGCGCCATCTATCGACAACTAGAATAAATGTTGTAAATGTCTGTAATCACGGACGTGCCTTTTTTTCTGTCACATACAATTTAATGCGTTAGAAAGAAATCGAAAAACTGTGACGCACTGAAAGATGATCATGAGAAAAAGAATACCATTCATTATTGATGCGATAGAAGCGGCATTGAAGCTAGGACAAATAATCCCCGGACAAAAAATTCCCACAAAAATTCCCGGGCAAATAATCCTCACAAATTTTTTTGGACAAAATATTCCCTCAAAGTATCCCGGACAAAAGATCCCCAAGAAATATTTGCTGCCGAATAGTTCTCTAAAAGTTTTCCCGAAATTTTACCAAATTTTAAATTCCAATTCTATGCTGAACTTCAAAATTTAATGGCAGAAGAGTGTGAGTTTTTTCAAAAATCGTGGAAGATATGGGGAATGAGCTAAGGACCCGTTCTCATGACAGTCACATATCGCACGCTTTGATAACGCGCGATTACAACTACATACATACATTTTACTTGAGACCGTTTACATGCCAACGCGCGTTTTAATGACCTAAAACGCGCGTTAGCATGTGAACGGTCTTCAGTAAAATGTATGTAGTTGTAATCGTGCGTTATCAAAATGCGCGTTAGGGTCGATTCTCACTATACCTCCCGTTTACTTTCCATAACCATTCCATACACCTCCCATTAAAATTCTATTCTCACTATACGTTCCGTTTACTTCCCATACCCGTTCCATACACCTTCCATTAATTTAACCACCATTCTCACTAGACGTCGCGTTTACTTTCCCCATTTAATACTCCACACATTTTTTACCGGTTTGGTAACCTTTTACCCTAAATTTTTGATTCGAATACACGTGTTTTTTCCGGCTTGATGAAATATGTGGTCTGAAGAAAATTTAATAATAGAAATGTAAAATATACATGCGGACCAATGTAAAAAAAGGTTATTTCACATTTGTTTTCTTACCGGCGCGCCGCGGCGTGAGAAATACAAAATAAGATTTACTATTTTATTTGGGCATAAGCCACAATCCGAGTTTGAAATCAAGTTTATTTGACGTTTCGACTTTCACTTCGGAAATCGTTTTCAATATAAAAAACATTCATAAATTAAAAATTTAACTTTGTTTCTGGTGAAGCAACGCAGTTGGAACGAGCAGATAATATATTATAATTGTGTCACCGGAAAGCGAAAAAGGTAACGCACAACTTGGAAGAACCTATGGATTTCTATCTTCGTTTCTGGTGAAGCAACGCAGTTGCAACAAGCAGATATATTATAATTGTGTCACCGGGAAGCAAAAAAGGTAGAAGCAACGGAAGGTAGAAGCAAAGGTAGAAAGGTGCTTGTGGTGAAGCAACGGAGTTTGAACAAGCAGATATATTATAATTGTGTCACCGGAAAGAGAAAAAGGTAACGCACAACTTGGAAGAGCCTATAGTTTTCTAACTTCGCTTGTGGTGAAGCAACGGAGTTTGAACAAGCAGATATATTATAATTGTGTCACCGGAAAGAGAAAAAGGTAACGCACAACTTGGAAGAGCCTATAGTTTTCTAACTCCACTTGTGGTGAAGCAACGGAGTTGGAACAAGCAAATATATTATAATTGGGTCACCGGAAAGCGAAAAAGGTAACGCACAACTTGGAAAAAGCTATAGTTTTCTAACTTCGCTTCTGCTGAAGCAACGCAGTTGCAACAAGCAGATATATTATAATTGTGTCACCGGGAAGCAAAAAAGGTAACGCACAAATTGGAAGAACCTATAGTTTTCTAACTTCGTTTCTGGTGAAGCAATGGAGTTGGAACAAGCAGACATATTATAATTGTGTCACCGGAAAGCGAAGAAGGTAGTCCCTGAAATGTTCAGGACTATATATATCCCAGGATGTATAAACGAATGGACACTAAATAGAACAAAAAAGAATGGAACAACCACATAGCAGAATAGAGAGACACGTGTGGTCAAAATAGCAAGAAATAAATCACCAATCGATAGAAGTATCGGCCGAACAAGCAAAAAATGGAGTGACATATTCCGTAGAGGTTATCAATCCGCCGATGAACCAGCGGAATTGCTTCTTAAGAAGATGTTGGATGAAGAAAATATTTTAATTCCTTGGCAACAGCCGCCCAAAATATTGCCGTCTTTAAATGTATTATCACTGTATTTTTTATTTTCAAAATTAAAAAGTCATGTCAGACAAGTTCTATAAATTTTTTATTGTCCAAATTTTTCTGACCATGTATTCCTCCTATCCATAACCGCTATGTATTCCCCCAATCCATGCTCTACCCGACAAGTCACACCTTGTCGTAGAAAAAAATACGTGACTGAACCGCGAGGTAATAGCAATATTCACATTATCCATAGGGTATCCGAAACGTCGCCGAAAAATACGTGGCCGATATTGAACGCAAAGCTTCGGGATTGGTAGGTAAACGTAACGGAAAGTGGGCATATACTATATGATTTGTATTTAATAATATTTTATGGAAACGGAATGCCATGCGTATGGAAAGTAAACGGGAGGTATAGTGAGAATCGACCCTTAAGCGCCTGTCATGAGAAAGGGGTCTTAGCTCATTCCCCATATCTTTCACGATTTTTGAAAAAACTCACATTCTTTTGTCATGTAAAATTTGAAATTTTCAGCATGGACTTGGAATTCGAAATTTGGTAAAATTTCGGGAAAACTTTTAGAGATTTATTCGGCAGCAAATATTTCTTGGGGATTTTTTGTCCGGGACTTTTTGTGGGGATTTTATGTCAAAAAAATTTGTGGGGATTATTTGTCCGGGATTTTTTGTGGGGATTTTTTATGGAGATTTTTGGTCCAGGGATAATTTGTGAGGATTTTTTGTACGGGATTATTTGTCCGGACCCCGCGGCATTGGCGCGCTTCTATAGTCCATAAGAAATATGTAACCCTATATACGCAACGTTCCATTCTTAACGTGGAAAGCTCTATAAATATTTTCTGCTGCATACTTTTTGTCTTTAGTTTAAGTTATAAATATATCTGCTACAATTGCAAACTTTAAAACTCCACCCAATGGCACTACAGCCCAAACCAAGCCTTGGCCTCCTGCAGCAAGCTACTCCAATCATTTCGATTTACTGCTGTTTTCCATAAACGCGTTTTTAGGAGGTTTTTGGCATCCTCATCTACTTCGTCTTCCCATCTCTTTTTCGGTGTTCCGACAGGTCTTTTTCCTTGCATTCTTACATTTAGCAATTTTCTGGGGATTATATTCTCATGCACGCGGACCACGTGCCCTGTCCACCGTAATCTCTGCAGTTAGTGTCATTAACTATTTTTAATGGGAAATAAGCCACTATTTTACTAAAAAAATAATTTTATTAACGTTTCATTAATTTTATTATTAATAATATTAATTATTTAAAAAAAGAATGTGTGTGTACTTTTTACGAACGTAAGAAGTTACACTTCTATTATATAATTTCAACGAAATAAATATACTTAACAGTTTATTTGTATTTTATTTAAATATTAAACTAACTATCTTTCCTACCACTTTCAAAAAAATTTTATTAAAACAATACCAAAAATTAAAAAAAGAAGAATATGAATCGTGCGGGATCTCGATCTCTGGTCCAATGCTCTACCAACCAAGCTATCAAGCCCCATGACTTATTTGCGCTGATACATACATAAGTTGAAAAATTAGCAACGAACTACATACTGTCTGTGTGCGCATGCGCACAGAATTATAAAATTTCACTCTCGATCATAAATGAGTATAACTTATTTCCCATTAAAAATAGTTGATTACAAAAATGCCACAAGAAAATAGCTTCAGAACAACATGCAGTTAGTATATTATGCTAGAGTTGGTTCACTATATTGTTCGTGTATTTCTTTATTACACCTAATTCGCCAGTTATTTTCACTTACTGGACCCAGTATCCTACGTAATATTTTTCTTTCATACACGTCTAATGTATTGGCAAATTTCTGTCACAAGCCATGTTTCACAACCATAACTTAATATGAGAATGATTATTGTTTTATAGACCCGGAGTTTTGTTTTCCAGTGTATGTAAATATTTAAAATGTTTTGGTTTTAGGCAAGCGTTTTGTAACAGAACTGTTTCCAATGTGGATTCTCATTTATCATCAGAGGCAAGAGAGAAATTAAAGAAGACTCATCATGCCATCGGAAAAATCAGAAAAGCATTAGATTTTATAAGAAATCAACAATTAGAAGTACCGTTTATTGCTTTTTATAGAAAGGAGTATGTTCAACCGGAACTTAATATTAACGATTTGTGGAAAGTATATAAATACGATGCAAAGGTGAGTAATAATATTTTTGTATCCATTTAGGAATAAACCACAAAGTTTTTGAAATACTCATTCTTCATTCGATTCTACTTCTAGATCGGAATCCGTTTTTTTAATCTATTATACATACTTTATTTTGGATTAATCCTATTTATGTGTATGTAATTATTGACATACATGATTCTCACGTTGACAATTTCCCCTTTCTTACTTTTAGCCTTGTATCATGTGTTTTACTATGTCCTGTTATTGATCTGTTTAGCACATGTTGCTATGACCTGATATCTTGTTGCTCTATTTGACACAATCTTTTTCCTTGCTCAAAAATTATAGCTAAATTAAGTACAGAGAACTGAGAGATAACATTTTTTGCTAAATTTTGTATAATTTTTCACCTACGCGAGTGTCCATTCCATGAAAAATGGGTCTAAATAAATCAGAAGCTCCGAAAAAAAAATTAACTTAATATGTGCTGAAATTGGGTAAAGTAATTACGTCCTTTGACAAAACCTTTTGTTTTAATTTCCCTCAATGTTCTTCTAGGTGTTACTATTAAAGAGTTTTCACTTGATGGTCTTCATAATAGCGTAAGCAATAATTGCTACTAAGTGAAGCAGATCCATTATATCGTTTGAAAGTACAGTAGAGCGTCGATAATCCGAACCCTAGTAATCCGAAAGATCGCTAATCCGAACGCAAAAAAAATTATAAAATTAAAAAATATGATCGCGGACCGAATTTTTGGATTTAATATGACAATATGGCCAAAATATGACCGGGGATTTTTGTTTTGTTTATGCAGAAATACATACAATATATTTGTTTATTATGCAGGTGTTTTATTCCTTGTAACTAAAACGTATGTACATATGTACATGTACTATGTTTATGACCATTGTATGTATTTGGAACATATGTTCGATAATCCGAACAATTTGATAATCCGAACTACCCCTGTACCAATTAGTTCGGATTATCGACGCTCTACTGTACATTTTTATTTTCCATTTCTGTCTTATATTCAATCCATCTCCTTATGCAAGCAAAATCAATACAAATTAAATCTAAATAGCGAAAAATCATCTGTAGCGTCCATATCCTGGATTTTCTGTGATCGATAGTAGTATAAAAGCTGGTCTATTTGTCCTACCCGCCCATTCCTGTATTATAAAGTTTTATAACTTCTGGGTTTGTGGTTGTGATATTTTTTTTGTAACTTTATCCCACTTTCGACTTCGTTTTTTCTGCCCTTGCTTATTAAATTGGATACCTTTACAACTGGTTTATTATCTTACCAGTGACATAATACAACTGCCCCCTCATTAACTACACACATTAGGATACACAAATAGTATAAGACGGTATAAATGAAAACACTAGGACACATATTTGTTTGCATGTCCTAAAACTGACATGATTTGTTTAGATTTAGTATCGTAATATAAATTTTATTGCAGTGGTGCCAATTGAAAACACGCAAAGAAAACCTCTTGAAGCTTTTTGAAAAAATGAGGTCATATCAAACTGACCACATAATGAAAGATCCAGATGCACCAATTCCAGACAACCTTCGTATTATGACTGAGTCCGACATTGAGCGATTGAAAAATGTTCAAACCGCCGAAGAGTTAAATGACGTTCACAATCATTTCATTTTATATTATGCTGCAGATTTGCCAGCCATGCATGCCGCGTGGAGAGTCAAAGAAAGAGAAAGGAGAAGACAGGAAAGAAAGGAGGCTAGGTAAGAAATTAGGCACATTATTAATAAAATGTTTCGTAATAAAATAGTTTAAACTATAATAATTTCTATTATTTTAATACAGAGTGAGTTTTATGTATGGAAACCCTCAATTATCTTTTGGTGGGTAGGGGTTTTCTAATGCGGCCGATATTATAGTGATAATTACATTGTTGTCAGATCTTCCGTTTTTCTGAAAATCTACACTCAGGTGTAAAAAAATCGATCCACTGAAAATTTGGTCATTTTTGATGTCTCGAATTTCCTAAACCTGTGGTCCGATTTAAGTGATTTTTTTACCATGTTATAGCCTTATTCATTAACAATATCGCTGTAATAATATTGTTGTTAGACAGATAAACTGTCATTGTATACCGGGTGTACGAACCAAACTGTGTTTTTTTTTCAAAGTTCGTACCACCCTGTGGACTATTCTAGCATTTATAAAATACTGAAATTAAGAGGAAACAGTAGCGATCAACAGGTAGCAAAAACGCGTTCCAAGATTGCGGCTGTAATTTTGAATATTTTTTCGAGATATTTGGCAAACGTATTCGTAATATAATAAAGAATGGCGGTACAGAGCCCAATTTAAAAAATACCGGGTGTCCACTTATATTTTCCCCCATTTTAACTACCTATAACTTCTAAACGGCTCAAGATAGAAACATGCGGTTTTCGCTGAAATGTTTTATTTTAGTAAAAGTTTTGTATGCATCGATTGAGTTTTTTTATATCGCTTTTAATTACGAAAATAAAAATGGCGGATTTTTGAAAAAAACTTTGTTTACTTTTTTTTAATGGAACACCCAGTATATTTTTCTGTAAATTGAAAGAACGATCATTCACCTATCCAGCGATATAAAGTTTTTTAAAATCGGTTGTCAAATCACTGAGTAATTAATTTTTAAAATGAGAGGTGCAACGTGGATATCACATACCTAAATAACATAGCTAAGCAAATTGATATTATGTTATGTGTTTCCACATTGCAGCTCTCATTTTAAAAATTAATTGCTCAGTTATTTGACAATCGATTTTAAAAAAATTTATATCGCTGGATAGGTAAATGACCATTATTTCAAGTTACAAAAAAATATACTGGGTGTTTTAATAAACAAGTCAGTAACGTTTTTTTTTTCAAAAATCCGCCATTTTTTATTTAAAAGCGATATTAAAAATGGCCATTTACCCAAAAACTTGAAAAAACGGTCATTTACCTATCTAGCGATATAAAAATTTTCAAAGTCGGTTGTCAAATGACTGAGCAATTAATTTTTAAATTGAGAGATGCAATGTGGAAATCACATAACATAATATCAATTTGCTTAGTTAGAGAGTTGCACCTCTCATTTTAAAAATTAATTACTCAGTCATTTGACAACCGATTTTGAAAAACTTTATATCGCTGGATAGGTGAATGGCCTTTCTTTCAATTTACAAAAAAAATATACTGGGTGTTCCATTAAAAAAAAAAGTCAACAACGTTTTTTTCAAAAATCCGCCATTTTTTTTTCGTATTTGAAAACGATATAAAAAATTAAATCCATTCAGACAAAACTTTTACTAAAATAAAATATTTCAGCGAAAACCGCATATTTCTATCTTGAGCCGTTTAGAAGTTATATGCAGTTAAAATGGGGGAAAATATAAGTGGACACCCGGTATATTAATACAGTGGAACCTCGATAAGTCGGATTAATCGGAACCGCGGCCGATCCGGGTTATCGAAATTCCGGGTTAGCCAGAGAATATGATAAAAATTAGTAAAATATACATAAATAATAAACAAATACACATTATAATTGCAAAAACTTGAAATACATATGCACAGTACATCTAAATTAAGTACAGTTGTATACAGTATTGTTTATTTCTTGGTAAAAACTCAGTCAAAATGAAAAAATGTTTGTTTTGTCTGATGAAAATCTGTCCGGCTTAGCCGGACTTCCGGGTTATCGGGGGCCGACTTATCGAGGTTCCACTGTATGTGGAAATTACTCTGTATTTAAATACAATATTAAAAAAACGAGCCTGTACCGCCATTAAGAAGAACAAAAAAATACACTTTCTTCAAATAAAATTTTTTATCCGATGCCTAGATTTTGTGTCATTTTGGAACTACTAAAATTTTTTATTTCATTAGTAGTTCATTCAAAAGATAAGTTTTCATTAGCATTTTTCAGTGCGTCACAGTTTTTCGATTTCTCTCTAACGCATTAAATTGTATGTGACAGAAAAAAAGGTACGTCGCTGATTACATTTCGTCGGTGACATTTATAACATTTAATCTAGTTGTCAATAGATGGCGCTAATAATATAATATTAAATAATATTATATTATTCTATACTAAAAAAATTTAATCTGTACAATTTATAAGACTATACAAATCAAAGAAAATACCATTTTATAAATGCAATAAAAGCAATTGATTTGTTTTTATGGCAAATTGCAAATAAAATGTGACAACTGTCAGATTTAAATAAAATGTTATGTTAGAATAAATGTCATAAATGTGTATTTATCACGGACTAACCTTTTTTTCTATCATTTGTGACGCACTGAAAAATGCTCATGAAAAGAACCATATCATAATACTCAATGTATAATTGAATGCTGTTTGTTAGTGTAATTCAATGCTGTTTGTTAGTATAATTCAATGCTGTTTGTTAAGTTTGGAAATTTGATAAAGTTTAACTTTTTTATAGAGTTATAGTATATGTTTAATTCTATTTTTTTTTCTGAGAAATAATAAACTGCCTGAATTTTAGACTTAAGCTCATCGCTGAAAGTGAAGAAGGTGCTGAAATTCCTGAAGAGCCTGAGGAAATTGACGATGATGAACCAGAAGCTGAAACCTTAAAATACGCCAATAGATCAGGCAGCTATGCACTATGTAATAAAGGAGGTTTGGGTAAGTTCATAATGATTTATTGTATACAGAATGTCATAAAAAGATTGGTCATAAATTATACCACGATTTTTAGGGATGAAGTTAAGTCAATTTGGATTAACTTATCTATACGCAAAAGTGCACCCAAAAAAAGTTGCAGGGTGTTAAGTTAAAAATAGAACAGAATCTTTTAATATTGCTTCAAAAAGCGTGTATTTTGGTTTTTTTATTTAAATTTAACATTTAAATTTTAAACTATTGATGATATTTCTAGAATAAAAAATCCTCCTAAAACTTTATATACTCGCATTAGAATTCGAAATATTTTTACGTAAAATACAGGGTGTTAGTAAATAAGTATGAAAAATTTTAAGGGCTAATTCTACATGAAAAATTAATACCAGTTTGTTCTATAAACATATGCCCGCAAATGCTTAGTTTCGGAGATACGGGGTGTTGAAATTTTTATTTCAAACTGCCAATTTATTTATTGCTCTAAGACCAGTTGAGCTATGAAAATGAAATTTGGTGAGTTTTAGGAGGTAGTTATTACAAATTTTTTGACATACAATTTAGAATTTTGTATTCATCATTGGCGCGCCTACAGGCAATGGTCTGAATTTTTTTAAAGAAAAAAATAGTACGCCACTGAGATATTTCGAATTAAAAATTATTTTTAAATTTCACGTCTAATTTGTGATAAAAAACCTTTCTTGCCTTTTTTTCATATAATGCACCTTTTTTATGCAGAAAAATAAAACATCTTGGCGCGTATTTTTCATTTCTTAATACATCATTAAGAACTATCCAATATAATAATACTAAACTAGAACAATAACAGAAAATATTACTAATAAGATTTCAACTAGGTGCAAAGTTGCAAGAAATGTTTAAAATGATCTCCTTTACAGATAACGGAAGAATTTTATATTCATCATTGGCGCGCGTATGGGTAATGGTCTGAATTTTTTGAAGAAATAAATAGTACGCCACTGAGATATGTCAAACTAAAAATTATTTTTGAATTCCTCGTTCAATTTACGACAAAAATCTCTTTCCTTTTTTTCATACGAGGCGCCGTTGTTTTTATACAAAAAAATAAAACATCTTAACGCTTACCAAGTATTTGAGGTAGTTTCCATATGCATAGAAACTTAGTTCAAATACTTTGTACACGTTAAGATGTTTCATTTTTTTGCATAAAAACGGCGCCGCATATGAAAAAACTGCAAGAAAGATTTTTTGTCGTCAATTAAACGAGGAATTCAAAAATTATTTTTAGTTTGACATATCTCAGTGGTGTACTATATTTTCTTAAAAAAATTCAGACCATTACCCGTACGCGCGCCAATGATGAATATAAAATTCTTCTGTTACCTGTAACGGAGATAATTTCAAACATTTCTTGCAGCTTTGCACCTAGTTGAAATGGTATTAGTGCATCATATGAAAGTGCATCAAAAACGGTGCATCATATGAAAAAAGGCAAGAAAGGTTTTTTATCATAAATTAGACGTGGAATTTAAAAATAATTTCTAATTCGAAATATCTCAGTGGCGTACTATTTTTTTCTTTAAAATAATTCAGACCATTGCCCGTAGGCGCGCCAATGATGAATACAAAATTTTTAATTGTATGTCATAAAATTCGTAATAACTACCTCCTAAAACTCACCAAATTTCATTTTCATGGCTCAACTGGTCTTAGAGCAATAAAAAAATTGGCAGTTTGAAATAAAAATTTCAACACCCCGTATCTCCGAAACTAAGCATTTGCGGACATATGTTTATAGAGCAAACTGGCATTAATTTTTCATGTAGAATTAGCCCTTAAAATTTTTCATACTTATTTACTAACACCCTGTATACTTACCTACATAATAATTAATAATAATCTATTTTTTTAAAATAGTCCAACAACTTAGTTCTATTACACAAAATTATAATAAATTAATTATAAACAAACACTATTTCCCTATGGATCAACACTAACGAATTCCAATATCTTAGAAAATAATACACTACTGCACTGAACAGATATCGATATAGATAACAGAACAGATAAGAGAATCGGGCTATTTCACTTAGAAAATACCGACGGAGGTTTGTCAAAATGACAGTGACTATTTATGTTGTCTTATCAGTTATTAGTTATAATATTTTCGATTTCTTGTTATAGATAATTAATTTTAGTAGTTCCAATGTGACGCAAAATCTATTTTTCGTCGAAGTAAATCAGGAAAAACATGTCTCTATGCAGAATTTAATTATGGTGAATTTTTATGTGGGTGTTTTTGGTGTAACCTTAAAATCTTCGGAGTTATAGAGCAATAATTGAATAAAACACGATTTCCGAGCACTAATTTGTTTATAAGAACAATAGCACATTATCTGCGGACTTTGCATACCTAAATTATTAATACAGTAGACTCGCGATTATCCGAGGTAATTGGGACCGTGACTACCTCGGATACCGAAAAAACTCGGTTAACACAGAGATTGGTTATACTGATAGAAAAATATGTACATTAGTAACGATTAATGTGTTTAATAACTAAAAACTAATATAAAAGTAGTATAAAAGATAAAAAAATTTACCTTATAAATGTTACTGTTTAAAAAAGTCTTTGATTGATTTTTGTTTCAATTTCATTCCTCTTTTTGAGGCGGCGATGTTGCGCCAACGTTGAAAATGAAGGACGTCTAAAGGTGTCGATTCTTCTTGTTGCTCGACGTATGCGAGAGCTGCTTCAAGGGACTTCAATCCATCGGAATGAGAAATCTTCTGTGTTATCTCATCTGTATGTCTTGAGTTTTGTTGTCTATGTTAAATAATTTTTTCCACTACTTCTGAATAGTGGACACTTTTACGTCGTCCCAAGCCGATGCAATCCAATAGCAAACATCTTTTACCGTGATCTTCTTCAATGCCTCAATTACAGTCAGCCCTCCATCCAGCTCAGTTAGCAGTACCTGAAGAAGCCTCCGCCGATAATTCCTCTTCATTGTTTCTATAACGCCTTGGTCTAGGGGTTGGATGAGAGATGTCACATTGGGTGGAAGAAACACAGCTCGTATGTCACCACTAACCAATTCACTCGCGTCTGGGTGGGATCATGCGTTGTCCAACAACAACACAGCTTTCCGGGGCAGATTTTTGTTTATTAAGTAGGCATCAATGACAGGCACGAAGTCATTAAAAAACCAGTCTTTAAAAGTGTTACAGTCCATCCATGCATTGCGTTGGTTTCTATAGATTGTAGGTAAGCAATTTATTTGGACATTTTTGAACGCCCTTGGATTTCTGGATTTTCCAATTAAAAGAGGTTTTAATTTTAATGAACCAGAAGCATTGTTGCAAATCATAATTGTAACTCTATCTTTGCTTTTTTTGTAACCTGGTGCAGTTCCTTCATTTTTAGCAGCTAGTGTTTTCGATGGAAGCATTTTAAAGTTAAAGGCCTGTCTCATCACAGTTAAATATTTGGTCTGAAGTTAGTCCATCTTTAAGGATAATGTTTTGTAATTTTAAGTAAAATGTTCCAATTTCAGTTGAGTCAGCAGAAAGTTTTTCGCCGCAAATGTTCAATTGTCGGATGCCATATTTCTTCTTCCATGAGTCAATCCATCCTTCACTAGCACAAAAGTCTTCTCCTCCATCCATAAACTTCTTCTGGAATTCAATGGCTTTTGCTTGGAGTATTGGACCACTTATCGGGCTGCCCAATCCTCTCATTTGTGAAAACCACAAGAACAACGCCTCAGAAGTTTGTTCATGGTCCCCTTTCTTCATGGTCTTCCGGGCCAATCCACTACCACCACTCACACTTCGGTTGACCCACTGTTCGATTTCAGTCCGCGTACGCTTCCAATCTCCAACAGTTACTTCTCCGACACCTAAATCTAAAGCAACCTTCTTTATTGATTCACCTTTGTCCAACCTCTTAATTGCATTCACTTTTGTTTCCAAAGATACAACTACTCTCTTCCGCTTTCCACTCATATTGCACACAAAGATGCTTTCTTACACTCACAAAAATCAACTAAAAAATTAATTATGAATCGGATAAAAACTCGGATAAATACACAAAACAGTACATAAAAGGAAACATTTTACCGTACAGTAACTTTATTTGACGATCTTAACAGCAAACAAATCGGTAATTAAATTCACACTGATCAACATAAAAAGGAACAGGAAGTTGTTGACAAAACACGACACAAAAATTTCTGAGAATACCGACTCTACATCAGCTCGACCTACAGCATACCTACAAACAATTCTCTTCTTGTCAATACTCCACAATTTTCATATTTTCAATGAATTGCCCATAAAACAGATGCCGTAATAACTTGTGACCATCGAACCTTTTTTTATTACTCGGTATTGTGATTCACCAAGTACGGCTTTAAAAGTAAAACCGAGGCAAAATTTTGCCTCGGTTAATCGAGGGGCTCGGATAACCAAGACTCGGATAATCGCGAGTCTACTGTATATACAATCATAAGATTCGATTTCAGCAATACAATTGCTGGTAAATAACTTTTCCTTGTATTTTGCTAATTTGTCCAGAGTATTCAGAAATAGCGCTAAATTGAGTCCTTTTAAAGCGTGCGCGACAATGTGCGTTGGGTGCATTGTTTTTAATAAGAACCTTTTTTTAGGTCCTCTAGCGAAGAAATTTGGTTTAACGCCTGAAGAATTTGCCGAAAACCTGAGAGATAATTATCAGAGGCACGAAGTAGATCAAGAACATATAGAACCTGTAGAAGTCGCTAAAGAATTCGTATCGCCGTAAGTAGACTTTTTCAATTAGTCCATTGAATTATGGTTTTTGCTTCAAATTTTAAAGAACCGCTTGGATTGACATGAAATTTTGCATACACATAGGTAACATATCGAAGAAGAAAAGTGGTATACAACTTTTGTTCTAAAGCATTTTTTCACGAAGTTAATACTTTTCGAGTTATTTGCGAGTAAATATGTTTATTTTTCAACAAAAGTAACTCAAAAAGTAAGTATTTTATTGAAAAAATCATTCTCAGTAAAAATATAGCTTATAAATAAGTGAAAAAAAAATGGTGTATGTATGAACTCTCTAGACCTAGTAGCAACAAAGTTGTAGCTAATGAAAATAGGTTCACATTGGTCAAAGCGAATATTTCAACGTGAAATAACCAAAGAATAATGTACTTTGTGGGGAAAACTCAATATAACTTTTTTAAAGTGTTCAAAAAAATCTTTAATTTTGTTTTTTAAAAAAGTTTGTAACATCAAAAGTAAGCAAGATACGCTCAAAATAAAGTTGGTCCTTTTTTTTGGTCAAAAAAACTCGGAAAAATCACCCCCTATTTGGCATCTTAAATCAAATTAATCGTTATCGTTTTACGGTATCAAAGTTATTTTACTTATGTATATGAATATTATGATCTGTAAGTTTCATCGGTTCAATGGGCTTATTTTTGAAAAAAAGTGGTTTTAAAGTAAATTTTTTTTTAATTTTTAATTTTGAAAAAATGCTTTTTTTCAAAATAACTTAAAATTTATTAGTGATACCAAAAATGACAAAGAGTAAAAAAACGTAGGTTTTGCTTTTTTAATTTTTTGTTTTTCTGTAAGGCAAAGGTTGAAATATGGCTGTTCTAAATTTGCATACACTCGCGATTAGTGACTAGTTCAAGCCCTTTCAACTACAGCCCCTTCAAAAATAAGCACTTTGAACCGGTCAAACTTACAGTAAACAATACATACACGAGTAAATCAACTTCTGAAGTGGTAACGATTAATTTCATTTGGGGTGCTAATTAGGGGGTGATTTTCACGATTTTTTTACCAAAAAAAGGGAACAACTTTATTTTGAGCGTAACTTTCTTAATTTTAATGCTAGAAACTTTTTTAAAAATCAAAAATAAAGCTTTTTAAACGTCTTAAAAAAAGTTGTGATGAGTTTTTCCCAAAAAGTACTTAATTTTTTGGTTATTTCACGTTGAAATATTCGATTGGGAATTTGACAAATATAAACATTTTTCATTAGTTACAACTCTTCTTTTACTGGGTCTAGGGATCTCATACATACATTTTTTTCACTTTTTTATGGGCTATATTTTTGCTAAAAATGTTTTTTCGATAAAATACTTACTTTTTGAGTTATTTGCAAAAAACCGTCTTTGTTTAAAAATGAACATATTTACTCGCAAATAACTCAAAAAGTATTAGTCAGCTTATCCATTTCCGGACTTATTTTGAATGTTAATTTTTCACAGCCATGGCAAAAGCACACTTCGGCACAATATTACTTTTCTTCTTTGACATGTTACCTATGCCTATGCCAAATTCATGTCAATCTAAGCGGTTCTTTAAAATTTATAGGTTTTGTAATGTTTTACCGTTATCGAACGAACTAAATATAATTATTATTTTTTTATTGTATTTATTTTATAGGAAATTTCCTACAGTGGAAGAAGTGTTGC